>NC_077227.1:14003098-14630598 GCF_027887165.1 Monodelphis domestica | reverse complement strand
ACTGTCCATCTTCTTTCTAATTATTAGTGCCAATAATAATAAGAGCTAATATTTATAAAGCTCATAAAGATTAAATTTATGAGTTTTTTTCCTCTCCTTTGATCCTTATGAGAAACTAGTAAATTAGGAATATCACTCTCTTCTATAGATTAGAAACTGAAGCTGAAAGATGTCACATAGGTAGTAATTAGGCAATGAAGTGACACTATTTATGGAGGAATAGACTTGACTCAACTAGACTTGAATTTAAATCTTTCCTCATACAATTACTACTATGTAATGCGAGGCAAGTCATTTAGAGTCTTTCAATGTCATTGTCTCATCTGGAAAATGGAGGATGATAAAAGCACAAGGTCATTGTGAAGATGAGATAACAGACACATACATGCAATATATAATCATACATCAATACGATATATATCTTAACTATGATATATACTTATATATAATATATAATTTCATATTATATATGTGTATATAACTTGTAAGTTCAAAAACTATAGAAATGCTGTGTTGTGTACGATAACTAAAATTAATTAAGGATTCTATAAAACATGGCTAATTCAATACTTCTTCCCTGCCTTGCCCCTTAACTTTCCTGGCGGAAGAGGAGTTCTAACCAGAGTAAAAGGCTAATTTATGAGATTCACCACTGTTTGTTCAAGCCAGGATTTGCTTTGAGAACTTTGCACTGGTTACTTTGACACCTTTTTGACTTCCTGTCAGAGATCATTTTTACACATTAACTGGATGAGATACCCTCTTGCAAAAAAGGCATAGTGGATTGTAAATACAAATAACTCATATTTAAATATTACATTTGAATATGACAACCTTTTTAGACCAAGAAATATATTTAATGCACTTTTCTGCACACTCTTTAAAGATATAACCCAAAGATTTAAGATGTGCTCTGGGAGAGAAATATATAAAAATGAGTAGCTTTAAGCATATCAATGATATTTTTCATAAATAATACATGTCTATGTAAATATGTTGCTTTGGACACAATAGTGGAACTGATGAAGTGGTACTTTTCAGAACCATTTTAAAAAATTCGATTGTATGCAATGTGTCTTCCATATATTTGGCAGAGTGAAGTAGAGTATGGCAGGTGGGCCTCTCCTTCAAATTGTATTATCACTCTTAAAATGCTTCTTGTTTACTATTGAAAGGTTATGATAGTCTGGTAAGAAATAAGGGAAATTGTCTACTGGGGAAGAATAAGAAATCAAATGCGCAAAGATTATTATTCTCAGTTATCCTTCCTTTTATAATGCTTGTCTCTCTAAGCACCAACAAAAAAGCAAAAGTGAAATAATTTATACACCTTAGTGTAGAACTTCCAAATTAATTATCTCACTTATTCATGTTTTTCATTATATCTATGAAGTTTTAAGCCTCTTGACCTATTAAGAGAGAGAACATTCTTTGTAATTCATGAACCCAAAATCACAGAGATAGATCTAAATTGGAGTTTAGTCTAGTCCAATCCAGTGCTTAGCACAGCTTATGGCACATAGTAGGTTCTTAATAAAGGGTTATTGATAGATAGTCCAAACCTGACCAAGAATTCCTTCAACATTATTCCAGATAAAACGTTTTCCAGTCTTTTCTTAAAGACCTCTGCCATTACTGAACCCACCATTTCCAGAGACAGTCTGTTACAATTTGGAGAGCTCTAACTACAGGAGAGTCATTTACATCAACTAGGATATATTTCATGATGGTGGTGATGAAAGGAACTAAAATAGAGGTCATTACTCGATGTTATGTTCTAATAACAATTTACAGGGTCTTTTTAATGGAATTTCAGTTTGACTTCGGACTCCTTGATTCCTTTTAGATGTTGATAATTTTAGAAAGATCTTAGTTATCCTCCATTCCATGTGGCCTTCCTGTAAAGTGATAACAATTAGAAGACATCCATACCATCTCATCCCAACTTAACTATTATCACAGGATCATAGATCTTGAGCTAGAAGGGACTTCATTAGGCATGTGGTTCCACCTCTTCATTTCATCAACAAGACAACAGAGGCTCAGAGCAGTGAGTTCATCTCCCCAAGATTTTTCAGATAATAATAGGGCCAAGATACAAAAGCAATCCTCTGACTCCAAATACATTGAACCACATTGTTCTTACATTATCCATGGCCTCTCATTAGTGCAATTTTGCCTTAAAAAAAAAAAACAAAACTCAAAGGGGACAATCCATTTATTATTCATTCAATGCAACTTCCTATTTCCAGACTTCTCTGAAATAAGGTCTCCACTTTATTCTAAACAACTCTCACTTCAATGCACTGGTATATCTGCATGTAGAGAGGAGCAGAGTAGGGTAGGGTTAGAATCCTGGCTATACTTACTATATTAGCACGTTTGTAGATCTTGTTAACTATTCTCACATCATAGCCAGGATGAATCTTGAGGTAGCTCTTCAAACTGTCCTGATTTTCACATTTATGCATAGCACACACACACACACACACACACACACACACACATCTCAATTAATACAATTATGAAAGATTTAAAATTTTACTTATTTACACATTGGCAAAATGAAGGAGCCCTTTCAAGCCCTCTTAAGCAATGCTTCACTGTCCTTTTTATGCTTTAAGGACCTCTAATATTATTGACATAGATATTCCTGTCACTGGTGGTGATTGCAACCCTTCTTTGTCTCAGTAAATAATTTTTTATTATTGTTGTTGGAATTTGATCATCCTTTGGCTTACTTAGAAATCTAAAGAAAGCAAACGTATTCTATGGCCCCATGCTCCCATTGAATAAAACTAGACAGTTAGCCAGAGTTTGCTCCTAACATAGTCTTCAGGAACCCAAGATCATATCCACTCCTGATGAGGCACCAGGGGAGGACTTTGGCCCTCACATTATTTTTCACCATCTGTACTCCTTGGCCTTGATGAGGGAGATCCTCTCACCTACTGGTCATCATTTTACAAGATTGTATCAGCTTTTTGGGAAAGCTGATTGACTCAGTGGATTGAGAGACATACATAGAGACAGGAGATCCTAGGTTCAGATCTGATCTCAGACCCTTCAGAGCTATGTCACTCTGGAAAAGTCACTTGACCCCCATTGCCTAGCCTTTACCACTCTTCTGCCTTGGAACCCATTCCCAGTATTGGTTCCAAGATGGAAGATAAGGGTTTGAAAAAAGAAGATTGTCCTATGCATTGCTTTGGTACTCACAACTCCTCAATAACCCTCAGACCCTTTTGCCCCTCTGATTAGAGGCCTACAAAGGGGAGCAAAGAAGAGAGCTTCCATTTAAAGACTACATTTCTTAGACTGAACTCCATCATTTCCCCAGGTTGAGTACACTTTTCCTTTGTTGCCTTTTTGAGTTGTGTTGAGTGTTGTCTTCCCCCATTCCATTGAAATGTCTTGGAGAACAGAGATTTTCTTTTGTTGTTTTTAATTTATATCTCCACTGCTTAGCATAGTGTCTAGCACATAGTAGGTACTTTATAAATATTGATTGACTGGCTGACTTTCTACAATGCTCCCATTGACAAAACCATTTACTTCACAAAGCTCAGCAGCCAGCTCATGTGTTGTCCCTGGATAATGTTGGGTATGATGCTTCTGTGCACTTGATTCTGCAAGTTCTCAGGCAAGTTGTACCCAAACTGTTTCATGGTAGCTAGAAACAATGAGCAGGGTGGTCATCATAGCTGCCATTCTCTACCAAATAGCTCAGTAAGAGTCAGGGGAACTTGGGAACAGACCCTCCTGATCCACATGAGGATCACAGCCCTGCAGGTGGGTCACAAGCAACCATCCCTCCCACCCAGAAGAAGCTGCATGGCACCTGCCATATAACCATTTAGAGAAGTCGGATCCAGCTATAAATCAGACCTGGCTGCCAGGAAACTCATAAAATCATAGATCCTGGAGGCCAGGAGTTACAAGGCTATCTAGACCATCCTGAACATGTCTAAGTAAGCAGCTAGTCCAAGTTACCATGCAACTTTACTTGAACAACTCCAGTAATGGAGAATCAACTTCCTCCTCAAGCAATCCTCATTCTCCTTGGCATAACTCTCCTCAGGCTATTTTGTTTTACTGGATATTAACCCTAAATTGGACTCTTCAGCTTCCATCCATTACACATATAGCCAAATGAGATCCAGTAGAAATTGAATCCCTTTTCTAGGGAATAACATATAAAATATGGAAGAAAGTCATTATCTGTCACTTCTCCAAGCTAATTATCCCCCCACTTCCTTCATAGAATGTTGATTTAATGTGGTCTTAAAGCACTTTACCCCAGTGGTTACTGTCCTATTAATATTATTCAAGTTAACTCAATCCTCATGGCTAAAAAGGATATGGTAGAATTAGATGATCACACTAAACAAGGTGATTAATCTCTTATTTCCCTGTATACTTCTCCTGTCCTATAATTTACAGTTGTTGCTTCTCTGCCCCAGTGGAGAGAATGTAAATAGCAATGACCTTCACAGATTAGATCACTGATAGCCTTCCCTCCTTACCCCGGACCCACACACAAACCCAGTATGTACTCCCTTAATTTTATTTTATTTTCTCTCTGGCTCTGTCAATATCTTTGTCTCCCTCCTTCCTCCTTTCCCTCTCTGGCCCTTTTCCCATCTGCTCCAGTCCAGAGACTTCACAACCCAAAGAAGCAGAGTTGAGAAAATTCAGGTGCAATGTGGCATAATAAATAGCTCAATTAAATGCCAGTTAGGCTTCCACATAAATAGCTAATTTGGGAATCACTGTGTTTTATTATCCTTCATTTAATTTTTACATTCCTAACGAAATGGTCAGAGGAATCTTGTGTTTCTAACTTCCTTCACATGATCTTTCAGAGGTTCCTTAGTTCTTCAAGCACCTTCTCCTTTCTCTTTTCTTATTTAAAAAAAAAAAATTTCTGCCTTTCTTATTTGCCCAAGGAAGCTGGTCTATAGTCAAGGGAGGATAGTGGAAGAGCAAATAGAGTGCTCTAGAATACCCAAATATCTCTAGATAATGGAAAGAACCATTTTCGTTTGTTTTTAACACAATTCCTGTTGCTAAAGCAAAAACAGGAATTTCTGGTCAAATTTATCCAAATGTTTGCATAAACTTTCATATTAAATAGGATCACTTACATAAATGGTGGGAAAGGACCATCAAAATCATGAAATGCAGCCTTTTCATTTTTCCAAAGAAGGATACTTGGGTCCATCGAGATAAAACTACAGATCCAACAATATAACCCATGTCTCTGTTTCCAAACCTAGTACTCTGCTGATAATTATACCACATCTGGGATCCTAAAGTTGTTTTGTCCTTCATTTTCTTTTCTTTTATGAAAACTTTTATCTTCTATTTTAGTATCAATACTGTGCATTGGTTCTGTAAAAATAGAATTGAACTCTGGACTTCAATCCCCACAAGCCCTTGCTCCACTTCCTCAAAATGCTTTGTAATCTCACTGAATTCTCAGGTGGGCAGAGATCAGGAAGGGATTTAACCTGATTGCAAAGGCTTTTGTGCTCTTTTTTGGACTTCCATTTTGGAGCAGATGTGGCTCTTCCATGATGTAAGATTATCTTGTCTAGGCCTCTCTGGCCTAGGCACATGTTTCTTATCCTGTATTTTCTTTAATCCTTAATCATTAATAAACTTCATAAAAATATAATACTCCTTATAGAGAGAAACTAATTTCTACCTGCCTCAGTCTCCTCAGTCTCCCCTAAATTTTAATCTTTACAGTTCCAAGGATCTATAAGCATTAGGAAATGGGGGCTAAGTGACTTACCCAGGGTCATACACCTGGAAGTGCCTCAGGACAAATTTGATCTCAGGACTTCCTGTCTCAAAGTATGAATTTCAATTCACAAAGCCAGTAGGTTCATTTTAAAAGAGAACCAATGACATCACAGGGTGGTGAGTTGCAAATGAATTGGATTTTAGTGAGAAAAAATTATATAAGGTCCTCAGACTCATTCTCTCTTCCAAACCAGAGATATGGTTCAGATTCTAGAGAATGTAAGACTTTAAGCATAGAGTCCTACATTTGGAAATGAATTGACAAATCACCCTAGCTACCATTTCATAAAATGTAAGCATCACATGCTAAAATTTTTGATGTTTGATTCTTGTGTTTTCTGTAAATTTTTTTAATGTTTTTAATGGGGCTTACTTGGATTTATTATGTGTGTTATTTAAATCCGAATTCATTATAATTAGGTCATTTGTCTTTTCTACCAATTAACTTTATCTTAGCACAAAAGAAATAATAATGAATTTGGCTCAGCATATTCATAGTGAACCTATCCTACTTCCTTTTATTTTTAAAGGCACTCAAAACAAAGATTCAGTCATTAACCAACTGAATAATTTTAAAATTTATATTCAATAGATTTTAGGTAGAACTGTTACTAATTACTTATTGAGTTGGGATATATACACTTAAATCCATCTCTTACTAGCTGGATCTATCTGTCTGTCTATCTATCTATCTATTGAGAGATGGATTTAAACTTAGGACCTTTATTTTTTTTTCTTTTGAAGTAAAGCATTTAGAGCTGTGCGAAGGAAATTCTACAATTCACCCACATACATAATTTGTATTTTTCAAAGAAGAAATAATATTGTGTGGGGTAGAAATTGAGTGGCCCTTGGAAATTTCAAAGTTCACCCTCCTTTACCACTTATTAACAAAAATATAACTGTGGAAATAAATCCTTCAAAATATAAGGCTTTATTGAGAGAAAGAAAGACACAGAGAGAGATGGGGCAGGGGCACTGTCTCAGATTGAAGACCCAAGACAGATGCCCCAAGGGATTACAAAGAAAATGTGGGGCACTGTCTCAAGTTGTGACCCAAGACAAATGCCCAACCATTCACAGAAAAATCTCATTTATATAGGAGAGTCATGATGAGATCAAGTCTCCCAGAAGGGATTATAACATTGTACAATAGTGTTGAATAGTTTTATATTGGCTTTACAGTGAACACATTCAATCTTATTAACATCTTCAAGAAACTGGAGAATAGCTTCACAAATATTTTGAAGAAATGACCAGGAAATTGGAAATAGATACAAAGAGGGGAAGTAGCTCATGACTGGATTATCTAAGAAGGGCTACAAAGATACAGTAGGAGAGTCTTCCAGGACAAAAGGATATTCAAGATTGCTATTTAGGGTTTGGTCCCAATGCCTCAGGATCTTAGACCTTTAGCCTGGGACTCCTGCTTGGGGCAATTCCCAGACAGATTCTCTTAAAGCTGCAAAGCTTTGGTAAGAAACGGGGAGGGGGGGACACCAACATTTAGATATTCATAACTTTTCTTAACTTGAGGATAATGCACTAATTTCTCACTTCAAACAATAGTAATATCATCAAGAATTATCATGCTTCTTTCATGATGTTTGTGGTGTAATTAAGAGAGTGATGTCTCTAGAATCCAAAAGATCTTGCTTCAAATTCAGCCTCAAACATTTACTAGCTCTGTGATCCTGGTCAGTGACTTAACCTCTATTTTACTCAGTATTTTCTTCTATAAAATGGGTAACATAATAGCATCTATGTTATAGGATTATTGTAGGGATTAAATGAGATAATATTTGTAAAAAGCACACTTAGAATAGTGCCTGGCAGATGATACATACATACATACATGCATTTATGTATATGTATATATTAAAAATTAAAATTAATGTCTCAATAATAAAAATGTTATATTTTAAGGGATTTATTAATGATCATTAGAAATCAAGGAATAAAGAGGATACAAAATAAAGACCATGTGCCCATGGCTGATTAGACCATTTAAGAATCCTGAATCTCACCACCATCACCACACTTGCTACACGCCCAAGAGAGTGAGCAGTTCTACCCACTCAATATTTATCCCCATCTACAGGAAGTACATAATGACAGGAAGTCAGTGGGCTCCTGGGAAATGTAGTTCTTTTTTCAGGTAACAGATTTTCAATTATATATATATATATATATATATATATATATATATATATATATATATATATATATATATATATATATATATGTATATGTGTGTGTGCACGTGTTCTTAATCTTTTCTCCTTTCTTATTCTTTCATACATTAAGACTTCCTAGGGGATAGATATTGTTTGTATAGAACTCTGAAAATGTTAGTAACTCTTGATTATATAACAAATCATCTCTCAAATGTGCAGGGCTTTCTCTCAGATTCATCCTCCAGGAAAAGCAGAATAACCAGGTAGAAAACCCAGACCACAGGGGATTCCGTAGCTTTGTGACTATGAACCTGCAGAGATTTCTAGCTGACTGATAGTGATTGATTCCAGGGGCAGTTCCAGGACCAAACTCACAATATTATTGTTCAGGCCCTAAACCAGATCACAAACTGGCAGAATTTATAATAGGACAGCAACACTGGGACTAGATTAGATCTCTTTAGGAGGACTGAAAATTTACAAGTTCCAAGCTTGAGATATCCATATTCATCATGAAAGATTATAACACTCAAATGCTGAGAAAGTAGTAGCAGGAACCAGAAGGACTCCAAATAGGACTGAATATATACCAAGTACTCTTTCCAAAACTATGCAGGACCTGTGTGAAAATCCAGAGTAAGAAAGCAAAGCTGGAAGAGTAAGTAAACAAGCAAACAAAAAAAAAATCTTACCCTCAAGTTTTTGTTACATTGTAGGCACTCAGTTGCCTGTTACATTGAATTTGCCCAACAATATACATTTGGGTGGTTTCTCCTATTAGTCAATGATTATTAGAAGTCCTAAACCATTGACTGTTATGTCTAGATGGAAAGTGTTTTTAGTTAAACTATACAGTAACAAGGTGATACAATGGATAAAATGTGAAACTTATTTGTAAAATTTATATTGAATTATACTGATTTTTTAATCTGAAACTTTTCTTGAACCTCAGATTCTAAAAGTCAGCCTGCCTTTAATAATTTACACCCAGACCTCAGGGCATCTCACTGGACTGGCTTTTGTCAAATGAAGGGTGGGGACTAATTCCTTATTTTTCTATAAACAAAAACTCTCTTAGGCAATGAAATCAGCAAGCTCTAACTGCCATTTTGGACTACATTGATGCAGATACATGGCAAGGAGGAAGGGGATGTTTCACAATCCCTCCTCTTCTTATTTTGAAATAACAAGTGAGGAGTTTGGGTCTCTAAGCCCACTTGGTTAGCAGCTATTTAATAATCAGAGATGTCTTGGGCCTGGATGATGAGTGCTGGAATTTGCTCACTCTTTTGCCCTGTTCACACTCATTGGTGCCCCTTTGGTTTATCAAGGAAGTCTACTACCTCAGGTTCTTCATCTATAAAATGAGATCAGTAATATCACTTAGGCAGCATAGTGAATAGAGTTCCAGACCTGGAGTTAGGAAGATTCATATTCCTGAGTTCAAATTTGGTCTTAGATACTTAATAGTTGTATGACCCTGGGCATGTCTCTTAACCCTATTTTCTTCAGGTCTTTATCTGTAAAATAAGCAAATACTCCAGTATCTTTGCTAAGAAAATCCCTAAGTGAGAACATGAAAAGTTAGACACAACTAAAATTGTTGTGGGGATGAAGAGGTTTACCCCTGGGGTTTGGGAAGGACACCTTTTGCAAGAATTCAAGACTCCAAAACTTATCTTAAAATACATTTAATAAAAATAAATAATAAAATAAAATAAAATAAAAACAAAATAAAAAGAGAAATTTATTAATTTAAAGAGTAATGTTGAGAATGGCCAGGAGAATGGTACAGGTGAAACAGCAAGATGGGGAGCTGCTCCTTGGGAGGACAACATGGATGGAAAAGCTGTCCCCATGATGATATCAGTTCTGGGAATTTTATACTCTTTACAACAGATGCTGTGTCATAGCGTGAATGTGTCTCTAAAGTAGTAAACCCTTAGACATTTAGTTAGGGGGTTAGTTATCTGACTGGGGTCTGCCTGGAGACAGGGAGTGACCCTCCTAGTTTAGGGGACAGATGGATGTCTGAGATACAGCCTGATGGTATGGAGGTGTATCCTGGAGGTGCATCTCCCTGTCCATCTTAATCTCAAGGACAATCCAAGGAGGAGAATCCCCTCAGGGTCTTATAGGAGTTATTTATCAGATGTTTTGGATTAAGAGTCACAAGGATGTAAGGGAGCAAAGGAATTTCCCTGATAATAGTTTGCCTGAGCTTCTGGGGGCTATAATGCCCATGTCAAAATGACTGAACAACAATAGAACCTACCTTACAGAATTATAGTAAGGATCAAATAAAATTACATACAAAGTGCTTTGTAAAACTGAAAGTGCTATATCAATGCCAGGGATACAGGCAGTGGGGGACCCGTAACAGGATTTAAACAGAGATCTTCCCACTCCATAGCCAGAATCGGTTTCCTTGTATGACTTTTCGTCTACACATGTCACGCTGGTTCCTTTTCTGGTGATTCACTTTTTTTTCACCGATAGCGAAGATATAAACTGTTCAGTTCCAAAAACCTATTTCAAAGCTGTACCCCAAGACAAGCTCATTTCTTAACTATTCTTGTTCAGATGGAATAAGAGCTGATGTATTGCTCTGTGTCTAAGTTAATGTCTCTCCTCTTTTCATTTTTAAAAATGTCTCAGTTTTAATGAGTATTGCTTCTCAAAAAGTGAAATGATTAATGAGTATTTCTTTTCTTCTGTTAATTTCAGAATCTTTTAAAGTTGAAGAAAATAGCAAAATTTATAATTTTATAAATTTATTATTGCAAACTAACTTGAGTATATGTATAGTCATTTAATTTTCTGGATCAGGGAATAAATTTGAGGTCCACACAATTATTGATTTAGAATATCAAATTTTCAAAAGAAATATATATCTAACAAATGCACACATTTCAAGAGGAACTTTTGATTACTCAACTTTTCTTTCAGTTTCATGATGATCACTACAAAAATGGCACCTTTTCATTTTAGCTCCAACCCCTTTGAAATGGCTTTAGTACAAGAAAATCTATGCATTCCACAATAGCACAAAATACTCTGTGCTCTGACCCTATATCATGTCACAATTTGGTGAAGAGGTTTCCTTTTAATGGACTTTCTTTCTTTGTAAAGTAGATTATTCTCCTAACAATGTGAAAACATTATGTAGCTCTTCATTTATATTGCTCAGTAGAAGTGATGTTCTGTGGAGTCTGAGACATGTTCAGATTGTACTAGGCAAACTTTTAATTCATTATGGTTGACCTGCACTTCATGTTAACATAACTTGAACTCCATTAACTTAGAATTCTGGATAATGTTTCTACTTCATGTCATTTCCCTTTTTAAAAAGCTAACACATATTGAAAATTTCTCTTGATGGGGCATTGGCATCAGTAGGTTTCCAAAGTAATAGATCTTCCTTGATTTGAACTTACTTTTCTTTAGGGGTGGTAGAAGTACTAAATGTTCTCTTGTAGCAGTTGTACTAAAAAATATCAAATATTTTTTTTTCTTTTTCTTCTTTTTAAATCATTGCTTTATAGCTTCTAAGACAGTGACATCTCGGGAGTTATGTAAAAGTTGGGCAACAGACTAGACTAATATTCTCCTCACTTGGTATTCATGAATTGATGGCCATGATTCCCCTCACTGTGGATCCTCTTCCATAGTGTATTTTTAGATTTGCTCCCCAGAACTCAAATTCCCAGCTTCCCATGTTCCCTCTATCCTTAAGTGCTAACGTAGGAAGGATATAAGTTTTGCATAGCTCTGCCCCTCGCTCTCTTTTCCCCTGATCACAGTTTGTGGAGGTGGGGCTTTATGCCAGGCAGGAGAATCTACACATGTGGGTTTACTTTTTGTTTTTTGTTTTTTTAAACCCTTACCTTCCATCTTGGAGTCAATACTGTGTATTGGTTCCAAGGCAGAAGAGTGGTAAGGGTTAGGCAATGGGGGTTAAGTGACTTGCCCAGGGTCACACAATTAGGAAGTGTCTGAGGCCAGATTTGAGCCCAGGGCCTCCTGTCTCTAGGCCTGGCTTTCAATCCACTGAGCTACCCAGCTGCCCCCCAGGGTTTACTTTTTGTTAGATAAATTGGCTTGAACTTCCATTTCTTTTAGTTTATTTTCTTTCTACTTCAAGTGATTGTTAATAAACTTTATAAAATATAACAGTTGGAGTTATTGGATATTGATTTAAATCTTACAATAGTATTTTGTAAATATGTTTATAATCTAGATTCACCCCTGCCCCTGGCTGCAATATTAGTTTACATAACATAGTGTAATAATTAAAATTGGTTTGCTAAATGTAATAATTAAAAATTTGGTTTGATAAAAATAATAATGGTTAAAAAGAATTGTTGTGGTCACATTTATAAAAATTAAAGTTAAACTATAAGTCAGTAGGCTGTTTAGTAGCTTTATTTACAGTAAGATAGAGATATTAAAGTGGGAAATATAGGAGGAAAGTAGAAAATATTGCCTAGCTAAAAATACTCTAAGTCCCAATCCTAGTGCCTCTGGACTGCAAATTTGAATCCCACAAGTCCACAAGAGTGTCTCCAATCAGGCATTCCAACAACTAAAAACCGATGCCAAAGAGACTGAGCCTCAAAGGTCTGTCTCTCATACCAAGGAGGCAAGAATATCACCTGAGTAAGGGTCCCTCTTCAGCCCGAGTCTCCAATGCAGGAAGCCAAATCTTCACCAGAATCCAAAGTCCAGATTAGCCAAAGGTTCCAAAGAGCCAAAAGACTCTGAAAACCACCAAGAACCTTCAGTGCACATGAGGCCAATAATCCATCTAAGAATGAAGTGAGCTGATCTCTCTCAGGTTCCAGCTTATATACAGTTTTCTCCATCCATCAGTTTTCCTTGTCATGTCTCAGGAATTAATCACAGCCTTTCAATTTTCCTAATACTGCTCAGGGAGCAGCAGTGCTTGTGGCCCTTTAGGGGGTGAATTTTCTTTGTTAGTGACTAAGTGTTAAGTAGGGATACATTAAGTTCTTGATTGATTAACTTAAAATAGATAAAGGAATAAAAATTCCCTTTCACAGTAGACATCCATGGTCTATGACCCAGAATACAAGTCTCTTATTGTAATGGATGAAAGTTCTTAGAGACAAGAAAAATCTATTTATTGATTGATAATTTATATAATTGATATAAATCAACTGGTCCATGACCTGTCTTAATGATGGAAAATGATTCATTATGATTATTGAATCATTGAAACATAATTCTTAAAGGTCATTATTCATTCATCCCCTTGATAGACCAAAACATCTCTAATTGATGGATACCTAATATTTTTATGAGAATCAGGAGAAGTCATAGGCCTAATCACAAAATTCCAATATCTCTACTGGTCTAGATGGAGCAATGAAGAAAGATCTGGTTAAGTTTGACTTTCCATCATTCGTCCTAATGGGACAATCATGGGCATGGCTATATCAACACCTGGGATATATTTGGGCAAAACTAATTTTGTTTACTAGACAAGATGTAGCTTTCATTATCAATTTTAATTACCCTTATTTTAAAAGCTCCTTTGGAACAAGAATTTTAAGGTACTTTCCTACATATGTCAGGATAAAGGTATAAGAGAAAGGTTTGTATATAAAAACAATATTACAATATAATATTGAGAATAAATCTTCTCACTATGTGGTTAAACCAAGAAACAAGGCCACAATAAATGCCATTACTTTTTTTCCCTGCCTCATTTTTCAGAATCTACAGCTTCTTAGCACGGGTTGGGTTACTCGAATTATCAGCAGATTCTACTCATATTTGCTCTTTGTTGTTTTTTTTTTCATTTTTACTGAATTTGTTTAATCTATGCTAACCACTCCATGATCTAGCCACACACAATTTGTTGGTTTTTAATGGACTGTTATAAGCAGAGGTGAATATGGATAAACACTTTGCCTAGGATCTAACAAAGATAGAGGACCTGTGAAAAACTCAAAACATTTCTAAAATAAAACAACCTCCTTATACACACAAAAATACATATATTTACATAGTAGACACTTAATAAATGTTTATTAAATCAACAAATGAAGAGATATGAAAGGGAATTTTCATTCCCTTAGCCTATTTTGAGTTAATCAATCAAGAACTTAAAGTATCCTATTTAACACTTAGTAAGTCATTAACAAAGAAAGTTCATACCCTAAAAGGCCACAAGCACTGCCTTCCTTACTCCCCCCCAAAAGGGCAATCTTTCAGGTCAAGGAAGCAAGAGTCTCACCTGAGTAAGGGTCCCTCTTCAGTCTGAGTCTCCAGTGCTGGAAGCCAAATCTTCACCAGAGTCCAAAGTTCAGATCAGGAAGCCAAAATCCAAGATGCTGAAAACCTCCAAGAACCATCAGTTCACAGGAGGCTAAGAGCCACCAAAAATGAAGAGTTCACACTCCCAAGAATGAAAAGCTCAAGTCTCTCTCAGGCTCCTGCTTATATACAATTTTCTCCACCCATCCACTCTCCTTGTCACATCTTTTTTTTTTTTTGGTTATTGAAATGACTGGAGATACTCTCATAGACTGGTGGGATTCAAATTCACAGTCTGGAGGCACTAGGATTAGGACTTAGGGTATTTTTAGTCAGGTGATATTTTCTATCTCCTTCCTATATTTCCTACTTTAATATCTCTATTTTACTGTAAATAAAGCTATTAATGAGCCTCATGACTTAAGAGTTAATATTATAAATGGCGACCACAGCAACTCCTTTTGAACCATTATTATTTTTGTCAAACCAAATTTTAACTATTACATTTGGCCACTCAATTTTGACAATTACAAATATTGATCTACATTTCATAGTCATCTTAAGCATTATATAATTAAGGGATCCTTTATTCCTTATTCTTTTATGCTGGCCCCTTCATGGTGAAAAGAGAAAAGTCTTCCAACCCCACCCCCATGTCACTGAGAATTGTTTTTGTTTTTCTCTGTGCTATTCATCCCTAAAAACAATCATGATTTTATGAGAAGTTTTGTGTGAATTCAATATATAGGGGACCCCAATTCCAGAAAGACTTACCTCATAGATAGGTGCCATTGAGTTTCATGTTTTAATTTCCTTGCATGGCAGCACATTTACTAAGCAGTAGAAGTCAATGTATGTAACATGTTGTCTGCCAAGGTGAGAACTGAATCAAAACCCTGGCCAATTAGAAAATCTGAGGAGGTGACATTAAAATGAGGATTAAAAGGCCAATGGGACAAGTAGTGAGCTTTCTCTGTTATTTTTTCTTGATGAACCAGCTCTCTCTCTTGGCCAAGAAATCCTGCTCTTATCTAATCTTATGATCTTTCCTGAAGGCTGGGGTGGAATCCCAGTGCAAGGATTGGGATCTTGGAAAAGCTGGTGTGGGACTTGGAGTCAAAAGACTCAGCTGATCTTGCAGATCTTCTCCATAGACTATTTATTCTTTCTCTTTTACAAATAAATAATTCTGTATTTAAATAAAGTCTCCAGTATTAATTTTAATTATAACAGTTTTGCTTTTCTATCCTTAGTTGTCTGGTTCTCAGAAAGCAAAGAGACTCTTTCCTGGGACCTTTGGTTGAAGGGCCAATTTTTAGGACCTTCAATGCTCCTCTTCTAGGGCCATAGCCTTTGAGAACCCAGTAGCATATCCATACAGATAATCATCCCAGCAGACAACCTTTTGGAAGGTTGTTTTCATAATGAGCTACCTTAATGAAGAAAGCAACAGACAAGATGAGGAAGAAGGATTCAAATATTTTTACCTGATACTTTAATTAGAAGATGTCTCATCTGGACAAGTCACTTATCTCCTTTAAGCCTCATTTTTCATCTTAGAGAAAATGGAGATCATCCTATATATCTAATCTTCCTCACTTTTTTTTTTGCTTTTAATTTTGCTTGGTTTTATTTTCTTAAATGATATAACATGGGCTTTATGCCATATAAATATCATTTCTGATTCCCATGACCATATCTGAATTATTACCTAACATTAAAGAATTTTTACATAGTATTACTCAAAATCTCAACCAACATCAATTAAGCATGTTTCAGGCTCTTTGCTTAACAAGGGGTCTATGAAGAAAAGAAATGAAGCTTAATATTTATTTAATCTAAACTTCTCAGGAAAATGAGCCCAGAAGGCTTAGGTCAATTACTTTGTGTTACTTGATCCAAATACTTAGATAAGTACCCCTCCCTCCTAATAACACTGCTAGTCCTACTGGAAAATATCTACTTTATGTACCAATTTCTAGGAATATGTTATGACAAAGGTGGGTCAAGGAGAGCGTCTATTTACAAGTCAAAATGATGTACACTAAGACACAGTCCTATGGCCTTCGATTCCTCCTCTGATTATAGAACATGAACATGGTCACTGGTTTTTAATATTCTTTTTACTGTGTTTAAAGACAGCTCTATTAGTCTCCCTGCTAGTTTAGGTTTCCATAAGCATGTATTCAAGTAGGCTTTAATATTATTAAGCATAACAGAACAGGGATTCTGATTTTAAAACTGGCAATTAGAGCCGAACATGACTCTATTAACTCTGTTGGGCTTTCATCTCACCTGTCATCCTTGGTGAAGATAACGCTTTCCTAACAGGGTGGAAAACGGATGTTGTCAATGCTCACATTTTATTCACTGATGACTGTAAACCTTCTGGTGTTACCTGACAAGCTGAACTTGTGCAAGATATATTACAAAGTCAGAATTTGTCTCCATAGAACTGGCTATATTATTCATGACAAGCAGAAGGCTTATATTTATATGCAACATGAATGCCTTGTCAACAATAGTCATTTAGTAATATATAGTCATTTCTTTTGAAATCCCCTTTACCCTCATCAACAGGTCATAAGACCATGTTTGCCTGGGTAACTGACATTGCTCCACAGCGACCCCTGCTGCCTCCATTTGTACTTTCAAGTCTGATTCTGCCTAGAAAAGCCAATGAAGGCAATGGTGGGAAGAGCCAATCTCAGCATCTATCTTTATTTAGATCACTGATTTCTACAGGAAGAACCACCAGTTTATGAATATGCTACTCTAATACTTCGATAAGTCTCTGCTTTCATTGCTATGGACCATCCCATCACTGTAACATGTAACATCTCAGGGGTGAGCTCAGGATCTATCTGATTGGTCAACTTGGTATAATGTAATAACAACTAGAGCTGGATTCAGGAAAACTAAGGTTTGAATCCAATTTCAGACAGACTTTCATTTCATGAATCTAAGGAAGCAATTTTCCCACCTTAGCTTCTGTTTCCCTACCCCTAAAATGAGGAAAGTGAATGACTTCTAAGATGTCTTCTAGCTCCAAATTTAAAATCCTCTAATCCTGGCCTTTCTCATACCAAAACAATTATACTTTGAAGTAATCATTATTCACATTTATCTGGTACTATAAGAATTGTAAAACACTTTCCACACATTATTATTATTTTAATCTTTATAGCAATCCAGAAATTAGGTGCCATTGTTTGTAGATGAGAGAACTGAAGCCAAGAAAGGTAAAGAATTTGCTCACTGTCAGAGTTAGTAAATTCCTGGGGGGAAGATTTGAAAACAAGGTTATGTTGATTCTAGCTGAGCACTCAGTATCTGACATGCTACCTCGAAAATAGCCGGCATCATTGGTCATCCACACTTCTAGTAAACATTTCTAATGGGTAGGAACCAATTACCTTATGTATCAGTCCATCCCACTTAGGGACTTGTCTAGTACTTATGTTTCCCCATCTTCCTCTTCCTAGCCCCTATTGAACCTATATTTGCCTCTTTGCAATATCAACTTATTGTTCCAGATTCTGTTCTCTGGGGTTGAAAAAAGCAAACCCAATCACTTTTTGACATGACAGTCCTTCAGATACTTAAAACAATGATTGCATCTCCATTTCAGGCATTCATTCCCTCTTAAATATTATTTTCTTCTCCAGCTTAGACTTTCCCAGTTCTTTCATTGTATTTACATATGAGATGATGACAAAGACCTTCCCTGTCATGTCTTTTTATGGACACATCTTTTTTTAAAAGTCTTCTTCAAATATGTCTTCTGGAAATAATAATCCACATATTCCGACCAGGTCAGAGTCAAATCAAATCAATTCAAGAAGCATTTTAAAGCCTCTCTTATGTATCAGACAATGTGAAATATGCCAGGCATACCAAGAAAAGCAAAAAAAATAAAATAAAATAAAAGTCTACTCTTTAGAAACTTACAGGAATACATGTAAATAACTATATGCAAATGAGATGCCTACAAGATAAATTTGAAATAATATCAGGAAAGACATTAGCATTAAGGGGGGGTGTAGGAAGGTTTTTTATATAAGGTAGGATTTTAGCTGAAACCTAACTGAATTTAGAGAAGCTAGGAGGCAGAAAGCATTCTAGGAATGCATGTCAGGACATAGAGTGTGGGGTACAGTCTACCAAGTAGGGTTGTGTCACAAGCTATGTGTACATGGAGAGAGAGTCTCACACCACCATAATCCAGCATTTTAGAATGTAAGATTTTTGCAAGTAGGGATTGTTTGATCATTTGCACTTATCCTCAATGCCTGACACATAGTAAGTGATAAATATATGCTTAGAAATTGATTAGTTGATTATACTCAATCACTCCGCTGTAGATCTTTTTAAGAAGATGTTGGCTTCCTTCACTGTCATTCTATATTGACAAGTATCTAGATGTATTTTCAGATTCACTGCGGGAAAGGGAAAGGGGAAAAAAAAAGATTTGGTAAAGCTTCCAATATGTTCCAGGCACTATACTAAACACTTTATTAATCATATCTGTCCAGATCATCTCATTCCTTTCTACTCTGTGTGATTCTTGACCATAGGACACCATCTTTGCCTTTCAATAGGACATGGATGCCCATCCTAGGGTTTTGGAGAGGGTTCTGTCATTCTGTGCTTTCCCTTCATGACTGCCTTTCCAAACTCCACTCATCCTTCATATCTCTTTGTCCTACTTTTTCCACACTGAGTAGCATCAATGACAAAGGAACCTGCTTCTATCAACCATGATCTTTCCCCCTTAACCCTTATGCATTTATGTTTCTAAGATCATGCAGATCCACAATTTACAAGCAGATAAAATCTTGGGGAAACTATTGAATTTTCAGGAAGCCATGTTAGACCTGACAGATTAGGGAAGAACATTATTAATTAATTTGATAATCAATTAATTTATATATAAGATATGATTATATTATATATAACATCATATATAATATAAATAAATTAATTTATTTTAAAAAATCAAGACTAATTATAGCCTGCTAAGTGAGAAGGGGAATGACTTGTATACAGGTAAAAAGTAAAAATGGAAGGATTTTAAAAAGATAAAACTATTTTAACTATATAATAAAAGTTGCCTCCTAAATTGAATGGTTATAAGATCTTAAACCTCATGATTTATGATGGCCATAATGAAGAAATGTAGACATTATTGGTCTTTTCTGAAAATTTCAGATTTTTTTTTTACTTTTTAAACATTATTTTATTTGGTTATTTACAAACATTATTCGTTGGAAACAATGATCATTATCTTTTCCTCCCCCCTCCCCCTCCCACCACTTCTCCCATAGCCAGCGCACAATTCCCTGGGTTTCACATGTGTTCTTGGTTCGAACCCATTTCCCTGTTGTTGGTATTTGCACTAGAGTGTTCATTTAAAGTCTCTCCTCAGTCATTTCCTCTCAGCCCCTGTAGTCAAGCAGTTGCTTTTCATTGGTGTTTTTACTCCCACAGTTTATCCTCTGCTTGTGGATAGTATTTTTTAGATCCCTGCAGATTGTTCAGGGACGTTGCATTGACACTAATGGAGAAGTCCATTACCTTCGATTGTACCACAGTGTATCAGTCTCTGTGTACAATGTTTTCCTGGTTCTGCTCCTCTCGCTCTGCATCACTTCCTGGAGGTTGTTTCAGTCTCCATGGAATTCCTCCACTTTATTATTCCTTTGAGCACAATATTATTCCATCACCAACATATACCACAATGTGTTCAGCCATTCCCCAATTGAAGGGCATCCCCTCATTTTCTAATTTTTGGCCACCACAAAGAGCACAGCTATGAATATTCTTGTACAAGTCTTTTTCCTTATTATCTCTTTGGGGTACAAACCCAGCAGTGCTATGGCTGGATCAAAGGGCAGACAGTCTTTTAGCACCCTTTGGGCATAGTTCCAAATTGCCCTCCAGAATGGTTGGATCAGTTCACAACTCCACCAGCAATGAATTAATGTCCCTACTTTGCCACATCCACTCCAGCATTCATTACTTTCCTTTGCTGTCATGTTAGCCAATCTGCTAGGTGTGAGGTGATACCTCAGAGTTGTTTTGATTTGCATCTCTCTGGTTATAAGAGATTTAGAACACTTCTTCATGTGCTTATTAATAGTTTTGATTTCTTTGGCTGAGAACTGCCTATCCATGTCCCTTGCTCATTTATCAATTGGAGAATGGCTTGATTTTTTGTACAATTGATTTAGCTCTTTGTAAATTTGAGTAATTAAACCATTGTCAGAGGTTTTTATGAAGATTGCTTCCCAATTTGTTGCTTTCCTTCTGATTTTAGTTATATTGGTTTTGTTTGTACAAAAACTTTTTAATTTGATGTAGTCGAAATCATTTATTTTACATTTTGTGACTCTTTCTATGTCTTGCTTGGTTTTAAAGTCTTTCCCTTCCCAAAGGTCTGACATGTGTGCTATTCTGTGTTCACCTAATTTTTTTATAGTTTCCTTCTTTATGTTCATGTCAGTCACCCATTTTGAATTTATCTTGGTGTAGGGTGTGAGGTGTTGATCTAATCCTAATCTCTCCCACACTGTCTTCCAGTTTTCCCAGCAGTTTTTATCGAAGTGGATTTTTGACCCAAAAGCTGGGATCTCAGATTTGTTTTAAAGATGAAATCAGGCAGAATCATAGAATCATATCCTTAAAAGGGAATCCAGAAGCCTTTTAGGTTGACCAATTCTACTTTGGAATAGCTCCCATCTAGGGACATAAAGAATTGTGATTTTGGAAGACATCTCAGAACCATCTAAGGCCACTTGTATATCAGCATTAAGGTATTTTCCTTACAGTAAGCAGGAATTTCCCATTCCTCATTTCTTAATCCCATTCTCTTCTATCTGTCCTCCAAAATCAAGCCAAATCAGGCTAGTCCCAATCCCCACAAATGTACTTCATCTTTTTATAACTTCTTTGTCAATTATGTTTTCCCCACCTTGGTATTTATCACTTACACATGATTATGAATGAGAAGTGAATCCAAAATGGACATGGCTTTTTTCTGTCTCCAGGAGCAAAAGAACATTTAGAATAATTATATTTTCAGCAGAGTAATTAGCTATGATATTATACAACTTTGTGGAAGGATTTTGCCCAATTCATCAAGAAGAAAAATTCATCTACTGAGTGATTCTGTAGAAGAAACACCTAAAGTGCAATATATTGAAAAACCAGTGTATATATGTATGTATATATATACCCACATATATATGTATTAATATGTACATACCCACACATATATGTATTCAAAATATAGTCTTTTGCTCTATCTCACTCCCCCCAACATAAAAGTTAAGCAAAGCAAAGGTGATAGCTTGTTTGGTTTTTCATTTTACATTTTAAATAAAAGATTGTCTGCATTTTCTTCTTCCTGTAAAGTTTGTGAGGATTCTAAAATACAATTGAAATTCTGAAACTGAACATCAATCCATCAGTAAACATTTAGAAAGATTCAACTATCTGCCAGGTACTGGACTAAGCATTGGGGATATGAAAAGAAGTAAAAGTTGGTCCCTACCCTCAAGTAGCTCATAATCTAATAGAAGACTAATGCAATTTTCCCTTTGCATATAATTATTACCAACTTGGGACAATGTGGAAGAATAAAGAACAATGTATAGATGTTTTTGTTTCATTCTTTCTCTGTGAATTTTAATGGGTAAATCTTTTAAGTCTATGATCTTCCATAATAGTATTATAGTGTCTTGGTTTCTGGCCCTTCCATTTAGTTGAAGCATATTTGTGTCAGCAATGATGAGGCCTTATGAAAGTGGCAGATGTTCTGATCCTCCTAAGTGAACAGTCAGAGTGAGTCAACCTAAACACGTGTTGAGTCTTCTCGCAAATTTCCTAGGCTATTGGTTTGAAAGAAGTCAATAGACTTTTCTTTGTTATCTGCAAGGATATTTTACCAACACTTATTATTTTTCCCTCTCACTCTACAAATTGGAAAATTAACAACAAACCCAACATCCTCAATACAAATATTCAGAGTTCAAAAACACTAATCCCCACGTTGGCCAGGCCCACTAATGTCTATCTTAATCAGCATTTTAGGTCAATCTCCCCTCTAGAAGGAAAAAGAATGACTTACTTTAAATTCAGCCCACTCAACTCATAAGCAGAGCAAACATGAAACACTTGGCATGTTCTTAGAAAAACAATTTGTTTGCTCAGCACCTTGAAGGAGAGAAATTAGGAGTATAATTGAAAATGACTGCTTTTTTGGCCAAAGAATGAGTGAAAATAAAACAATACTGAAAAATCACTAGGTGAAGTTTCTTTTTTTTTTTTACATCATTTCAACATTTGTAAGATTAAAGTGATTGTATTTCAGGTCTATAAAATTCTTTTTTGTTTTTAATTGGTGATTCTGTTGATTTCTTAAAGCTGCATTTATGAATGTAAAGTCAATTGAGAGAATCTTCATTCCCAAGATCTTGGGCTTACCTGATGACATACAAGGAGAAAGGAGTTTGGCTACATACTATAAAATGTGAAGTTCACATGCCATTTGTATTACTCATTCAGAAAATGCTATACCTACTCATAACTAACAACTGGGAATATTTTTAAGGGTATAAAAATAGAAAAAAAATTGGCATTAAATTTATGTAATATTGGGCAGGAGAAAGTCATGGCAAGATAGAGTACCAGATTTAGGAAACATGAAGACCTAGGGTAAAATAACATGTCTGACAATTCCTGGATATGTGAGCATGGTCATTCCAATGCAAATCTCAGGCCCAGGTTATGGCCTTTGATTTATCTGCTAATCACTTAATAAAGAAACACTTATTAGGGACAGTTAGGTGGCTCAGTGGAATGAGAACCAGACCCAGAGTTGGGGGGGGGGGGCAGGTCTTAGATTTCAATCTGACCTCAGATGTTTCCTAGCTTTGTCACCCTGGGCAAGTCACTTAACTCTATTTCCTACCTCTTACAGCTCTTCTACTTTGGAATCAATACACAGTATTGGTTCTTAGGTGGAAGGTAAAGGTTTTTTAAAAAAGAAGAACTTATTGACTACCTTCTTAATGTAGATGAAGTCTTGTACTATTGACTAGTGATATAAAAGCAAAAATAAAATACTAAATAGTCCTTTTCTCCAAAGAATTTATAGTCAGGATAGAGATGGTTTGGGATAGGGAGACTCCTTGAGGATGTGAAATTGCAGATCTTTGACACTTTACTTATGGATTCTAGGAAAGCAATTTTTTTCTTTCCCACAGGTATTGTTTTGAGAATTCATTCAACTTCTTGGTAAATATTGAGAACAATTGTCAGGAGTTCCTTATTATCCCATTTATAACTCCTCCAAACTTTTCAAAACCATTCTCAATGTGTTCTCCTTGCCTTGTATCTCAGGAAAAGAGATACCCCTTCTTCTTAAGATTCTAGACGTTGAGTCATAGATCTAGATTTGAATCTCAGCTTTACTACTTGTTCTGTCTCACCTAGGGCAAGTAAACAAACCTCTTTGGCCTTTAGTTTTCTCATTTGCAAAATGAGGGATTTGGATTTCAAAATATTGTCTAGTTCAATGTTATTGTTAAGTTATTTATACATGTATGGCTCTTCATGCCACCATAAATAATACTGTCCATGGAGTTTTATTGGCAATGATACTGGAGTGGCTTGTCATTTCCTTCTCTAGTGGAATAACATACGACAAGTGCATAGTTGGTTCCTCATAAGTGCTTGTTGACAACCTTCAAGATCCTCTTGAAGTCTAAATCTATGATTCTCTGATGTGTCCCAATAATATTTTTATGAAATACTATGTATTAGGTATTGAATTTACAAATATGAAACCCACACAATAACTACTCTTTTTTGCTATATGTGGAATACTACTAGACACTGAGGAATGCAATATAGATAAAATCTGGTATCTAAAATCAAGGGATTTATAGAGGAGTGGGGCATATTTTGTACCCTTAAATCCCATTCTTCCCTTAATCTCCTTTGGAGAATTGTGGCTTAGCCACAATGTCCATTTTCTTATGAATCTTCAATTTATTCCCTTCCAGTGATTCCTTACCATCTGCTTCAAATATATTCAATTTTCCTGTTATAAAAAGGTTTCCCTCAACTCTTTTACACCTTCTACTTATCATTTGCTAATCTGTCTCTGTCTCTCTCTCTCTCTCTCTCTCTATATATATATATATATACATATGGCATGCATGTGTGAGTATATGCATATAAACACATATTTGTACATACATGTGCACATATATGTACCTATGTATTTATATTTAAATATATTCCATCGTCTCCTGCTGCCTTCTCTAGAGTAATGCTTCCTTCAATAACCCTTTAGTCTCTGGCTTCTGTTAATTAAAGTTAATAAGTTATATAATAAAAATCATATTCTCCAGTTATCAGAGCCATCAGATCACACATATCAAGGTCAATTTAGTGGTAAATGATGGCTTTAACTTTCTTTAATATTTGTATTAGTTTATAATGATTGATAAGAATGATTTCAAGTGCAAGGATATTTCCTTTGAAGATATACTAGCCTCCAAACATCATTTTCTTGCTTGTTACTTCAGACAGGACTATCAGAGGATAAACTAGTACCTTGGGTCAGTTTTTCATCTCTTTTTTTCCCTAAGGAGAAATAAATAGCATTGTCTTTATATAGTCCTGGTCCTGGAGGCACTTGACTAGTAAATACA
This sequence comes from Monodelphis domestica, assembly GCF_027887165.1. Lineage (NCBI taxonomy): Eukaryota > Metazoa > Chordata > Mammalia > Didelphimorphia > Didelphidae > Monodelphis > Monodelphis domestica. The sequence continues at coordinate 14,605,604 of NC_077227.1, read as the reverse complement.
TCTATCCTTAACCCTTGATTGGTATTGGATCCCCAAGTCATCCCATAGCAATGATTCTAAGGACAGAGGAAGATGATATGAACTTGGTCAATTGCCAAGATGGGGCACATGAATAGAAAGTATAAGGATAGATGCTTATATTACTGCAAAACATAAGAGCAAGGACTATCATTTTTTCTCAGTAATTAGTTGATTGATATAATGAAAACATAATAAAAGAACTACAGAAGGGAAGAGATACTGGATCATCTAAATGAAAGAGATTTTGGAGAGAGAAAGGAAGAAAGTGATCATCTACAGATAATTGGTCTAAGCTAAAACAGTGGAGTTTGTAGAATCAGCTTGTATAACTGCTTGTCTAGTTACTTTTAAGTAGAGTTTAAAACTCAGTGTATTGATATTGGCCCTAATAGGAGTGTTGGATAGTATTTAAAAGACAAAAGAAATTAATTCATGAAACCATGAATACATTGACCCAAGAAGACAAAATGATAAATGAATAGAAGTATATTGTATATACATATTCATACATATAATATATAGTCAATTATGCCACTATTGTTATTCATAATGTGAAAACCATGTAAAAAGTAATTAAGATAAAATCAAGTCAATGGCTATGGGAATTAGTTACTTTAGTGACTCCTAGATAGGTGTTATTAACAATATGCGGATCAAGTGGTTTTCTATTTTAACTGGTTGTTCTTAATAAATAGGTGTTAAGCTCATTTCTGTTTGTATCAAATACACTCTATATTTCAATTTCTTGGATCAAATCCCCATTTGCCTCAACCTAATTGATTCTGTTAATGTTATTTTCTATAATCTTACTTTTTCTTTTGAGTCAGTGAGGATTTTTTTTAAATGACTATCTTATATCATAGATATTAGACATCTCTAGTTGCTTGAAGTCTCATTGAGGAAGTTATTAAAGGCACCGAATGTATTGACACTGGATTAATCATCGTGATAATTATCCGAATGCTTGTCTCCAAATGTCTTTATCATTCTTCATAAAAGCGAGTGAACAAAATTCCTTTTCTCTTTGTTAAAATAATCTGATCACACTGTTTTTGTCCTTTTAACTTTCTGGTAGTCACAGTTAAGAGAGGAGAAGAATATAGTATTATGTTGTCTGTAAATGCACAATTTTTTCTCTTCAATTCTCACTTCAGAACCATTCATGAGAATAGGGATTTTGAGAGAACCTCAAGACCTATCTATAACTGAACAAAACTGACTCCTTTTCCCTCTTTGAATACAAGGATAAAGAAATAAAACCTAATCCAAAGAAATGAGTTAGGGACTCATAGGTGTGGATAGAGATAGATGAAATCAACTCATAAGAGCTAATTGTTAAATTCTCTGGGTTATCATTTGCATTGCAAAAATCAGAAAATATTACAAATAAGAGTTTTATTTATTGTTTTTTTATTGTCTAGACATTCGAAAGTGAAGTATAAAATGGTAATAATGCAGATTAGATTTAAAAGTGTGTCATGTATTTACTTTCCCCAGCAAGCCAGTTGATAAACATTTACCAACACACACTTAGTGTTTAAAAAGTCTTAGAAACATCATCTTAGAGTAACTGTCTTTAGATAGTGAGGTACTATTTCCATTCTTCAAGATAATTTATTAATAACAATGGAATATTCCTTCTACTCTGACCCCCAACAGATTTCTAGATTTCTGATGATTACATGGAGGTAGCAATAAACATTCAGTTCTATTTACTTAAGTTGAAGAAATATTTATAAATATCCACGATGTTCATAGTCTCAGAAATCTAGTCCTGGAAGGGACCTTACAGGCCACATTACCAAACCCCTCATTTTACTATTAAGGGCAGTAAGACTCAAGAAGGGAAAGATATTTGTCTAAGGTCATGGTCTGTAAATGTTAGATATAGAATGTTCAAGACACTGTTTCTGGAACTGAGGATTGTAGCATGACTCCAAATCCAACACTGTCCACTATATCAAAATATCTCACATTCAAAACTACCAAAAAGAGGAAGAAGAGATTGTTTTCTCTTTTGAGAAGGATGAAAGATGCCACATTCTCTTTAAGTCTGTGGCATCCTAGCTGGATACTCTTGGTATTATTCTTATAGATCTGGAAAGCATAGGTTGCTATCCTCAAACAGGCCCAGAAGAAAGATTCACTTGCCTTCAGCTAAGCACTGATAGCTGTGAGCGTGAAACCCCCCTTTTATAATTATAATAGTATTAGCCTTTATGATTATAACAATATAATATAATCTGCTTTATATGAGTTAGGATTAGCTAAGAAAGATACAGCTTAGGGTGGTATCAAACCTTGCTGAAAGGCATTTTGACCTTAAGCTTATAACCCAAAAGTTTCTACCTTGCTCTATATAAGACAGTTAGAAGGGAGCTAGAGGGCTGCTCTTGGGGACAAATATCAGTCATCCAACTGCTGACTCCTATTGCTGACACAATAATTGTCAGCAAAATGCAATTAGACCCTGAACCTTTATTGCAGAGGCCTTGGTAAGGTCAGCCATAAAAATAGACATAGGCTACCACTCATAGTGATTCTTTTTGTACTTTCCAGCTTATTCAGCACTTGTGTCATTTGTGAGGACCTGCCAATGTGAAAGATTTTTGCATGCAATCTATTTTAATTTTGTAATAAGATCTTTTTTTGCATAAAAAAAGTTATCTCCTAAGGTTTGGGTCTTTGATCTTGGCATTGACCAGAGTCCAGCTTTATTGTGAGACCAGCCCCTTTGCAATAAACCTATTCTTTATTGGCTTGGAGACCTTGTTTCTCTTATTGGTGTTTCTACTAATACATTTACACCACTGAGCTGAATTGGAAGGTTTAGATCTATTTTGACATCCTAAGAAATCTCATGAACAAGACATTGGGAAAAATGTTTCTGACTCAGAACTTCAGTGGGATTTTGATAATCTCTGATTTTACAGAGAAATTCAGTTCAAGCAAGAACAAGAGAGACCATACCCAATATAGTGAGTGTGAGGATAGAGAAGAAGAAATAAATTTAGAATTGTAAAAAACAGAATTGACAGAACCTGGTGGCTGGCTAGGATATGTGATGAAAGGTATGAGAGGAAACAAGGATAAAATAGAAGTCAAGGGGGAAGAGGTAGTATGATAGACAGAAATAAGGAAGATGAAAGGAAGAACATTTGAGGGGTTCTAGAAACCACAAATAGCATTATCACTGATCTTTAAAAAAAATCCTTACATTCCATATTAGAATCAATAGTGTGTATTGGTTCTAAGGCAGAAGACCAGAAGAGCAAGGCAATGGGGGATAAGTGACCTGCCCAGTGTCATACAGCTAAGAAGTAAATGAGGCCAGATTTGAACCTAAGACTTTCTATCAGTAGGCCTAGCTTTCAATCCATTGATCCACCTAGCTGCCCCACATAATCACTATTCTTATTTATGTATTTCCTGTAGGGAGGTGGTGGGACTAGACATTGACAAAGATGATCCTATGAAATTAATTCCTCAAGAAATCTAATAAAGGAGAGCTGGTATAACAGAACCCAATACCTCATTAAAACCATCACCTGAGATATGCCTTTTCTTTTTCTGGTAGAGTTAGTAGAACCCAAAACATGGTTCTATATACACGTGACTAATGGGGGGAAAATAATCAATGGAATATATCTCAACTATCAAAATGGAGAATGTTCCAGCCCCTTTGCCATGGGTGTATCTACTGCCTATTTAGATTTAGGTGATTGCTTTCATAAAACATCACATTATTCTTCTACGTAGTCTCTCTCACATTGGAGTTCTCAAGACATTAAGTTCTTTTTAAAAAAAAATTTTAATGCTTTTTGCAGTGATGTTCCAACATCTCATCCAATAAGGGCTTGGTCTACTCAATGATGGCTCACCTATTTTCTAATAGAAGTGGCTACTACATAAGCAGTCTCAAATCAGACCCCATAGTAAGATGTTGATTATAAGGACAAGTTAACTACAGACATATCATTATAAAGTTGTAGCCATGGCTCTTTATTGCTTTGATGTACTACAAGAGGAAAAGAAATGTGTGATTTTTCTTATTAACAATTTTAATTAACTTTTAATTGATTTCTAGGAAGATAAATGGTTTCATTATAGCATCACACACTGAGCACCTTTGCTGGATATTAAGCATCACTACAAACTTCTTGACAGTACTGCTGATAAAAGATTTTATCTTGGTTTATCTTGCCAAATGTCTAGAAATCCACTCATAAAGGCAAACAAAACAATACTAGATCCCCAAGTCCCTGTTTGATGATGTTTTAATGATGAAATTTATAAGAAAGAAGGAAATGTCTGCAATGATATCCATTCAGATGCTACCCTTGGGTGCAAATTTGAGTCTTGGCCCTTTCAGAGCAACCACTATGAAAATATCAGTGACCTTTTCCCACAGTTTAGTACTGAATAATGAGGAGTTCTCTTACCTTGTGAGGATTAATTGAAGGAATTAATAGGGTTGAATCTGGGGAAGAGAAGACTGGGAATGGCTGCCATATGAAAGAGGAAGTATTGTTTTGCTTGGCCCCAGAGGGCAGAACTAGAAGCACTGAGTGGAGATTAGAGTAATGAAGATTTAGACTTAATACTTAGAAAGATGTACTAGTGATGAATCTTCTCAAAATCAGACTGTACCACTTCAGGAGGGAATAGACACCTTTTTTTTTTTAAATCAATATTCAAGCATAGATGGAATAACCACTTGATAAGGATATTATAGAAGGAATATTTGTTCCAATGTGACATGGACTAAATTTTCTCTCAGGCCCCATTTCTAGCTTTGAGATTCTAGAAATCATAATGACAAGACAAAAAGAATGAAATGCACCTCAAGTCAGAATTAAGTATTTAATGGAGAATAAAAGATTGGCTATAGTGGTACATGAAAACAATTCAGGAAGATTGTGTTCATTGCCATTTATCCCAGGCCACTTTTGACTCTCCATATCAAAATAAAAAACTATAGGAGATGACAAAATAAAGCAAATTCTCATCATAAAAATTTTAGAATGTAATTAGAATTCTTATATTAAGAATATTAGGAAATTATATTTGAATTAATCTAATGTTTATTATTATCTTTTTGGTACAAGGTATTATAGAATGAAGTCTGAAAATCATGCCATGACATGGACTGAAAAAAAAAAAGGTTTATATGTATTTAACCTAGATGGATACAGTCTTAAAGGGCCAAAGGATCAACCATTAGAATTGGCATTGGAGCTAGACTGCATCTCCCAAGAGTTATAGAAAGTTTGAAAAGAGATCAGGTTGAATAAGAACATTATTGGACTATTAACAAGTCACTTTTTTGTGGACTCCCATTTTCTCATAATCCTAAAGGAGCTTTGAGGTTCTTTTTATTTATTATGCAATATAATTATTCAAATGTATTGAATAATATAATATAATTGTTTAGTGGCAAAGGAATTAAGATACTTCTCTCCTTGGGGTATGAAAAGAAGTCCCAGTTTGATGATCTGTAATGTTACTTTCACCTTAAAGTCTATAGTTCTATAAATCTCAAGAACTAGGAGACAGTGTAGTACACTAGAGAGGAACATAAAATTTAGAGTTGACAGACATCAATGTGAATCCTGAATTTGCTAGGGTAATTCACTTAAAATATCTCAGCCTAAGTTTCTCATCATTAAAATGAAGGGACTGGATCCAGTGGTCCTCCCAATTCTAGATAAATGTTCCTCTAATCTTATCCACTAAAGATATTAAAAAATGGAATGAATTGTCTCATGGGCCAGTGATGTTTTCAAAAGAGGAAATACTTAAGCAGATGACCACCTACACATCTCAAGGGATGTTGCAGAGGAAATTCATGTTTCAGGTAGGAGCAGAACAAGATTCAATTAGAAAGTCTTCAGAGATTATGGAACTTTATCCTTGCGTGGTGCATACTGTTTCTCATCTACTTATGTCTCTTGGCTCATTTACTTCTTAAAACCCTTCTGAACAAAAGAAACCCAAACTAATTAAATTAAACCATCCCAAACTCCTCACACTAATATGAACATATGGAGTAATTTCTAAGTATTGTTTCTCCTTAGCTAATATGTTCATTTTTTCTTGGGTATTAGAATCTGAAAATTGTCACCGTGATATTCAGTATAGAAAGAATGGTGCAAGATATTTTTTTTTAGTTTTAATTTTTTTTAATTTTAATAAGAAGTTTTCACATAAATTTTTCAAAGTCATATGATCCAAATAGTCTCCCCTCCCTTCTTCCATCTCTTCTCCCAGAGCTGACATGAAATTCAATCTGGGCTATTCATGTATTATCATGAAAAACATTACCATATTATTCATTTTTGTAAGCAAATAATCTTAAAAAATGAAAACTCCAAAATATACACCCAAATAAACAAGTGATTAGTCATATGTTTTCATCTGCATTTCTACTCCAACAGTTCTTTCTCTAGAGATAGCATTCTTTTTCATAAGTCCAAAGAATTGTTCTGGATCATTGTATTGTTATTAGTAGCAAAGTCATTCTCATTTGGTTGTTCCACAATATTGCAGTTAAAGTGTATAATGATCTCCTGTTTCTGCTTGTTTCACTCTGCCTAAGTTCATGTAGGTTTTAGTCACTCCCCTTTGCCCCCTCCCTTGTGTTACTCCCCTCATTACCACCCCCTTTCTTATTCCCTTTCTACTTCTCTATAGGGTAAGAATGGATTCTATACCCAAATGAATCTGGCTGTTCTTCACTCTCTGAGCCAATCCAAATGAGAGTAAAGTTTAAATATTAGCTATCACCAACTTCCTTCTCCCCTGCACTATAAGAGTTCCCCCTATGTGCCTCTTTATGTGATATAACTTATCCCATTTTACTCCTCTTTTCCCATTTCTCTTAGTGAAATTCTCTTTTTCACCCCTAGATTTTTTAAAAATATAATACCCAAACAGTTTACTACCATACCCTTTGTCTATGTATATTTCTTCTAATTACTATCTTAATGATGATAATTTTAAGAGTTACACATATTATTCTTCCATGTAGGAATATAAACAATTAGACCTTATTGAAGGCCTCATTTTTTCCTCTTTTTTATTTACTTTTTTATTCTTTTTTCAAATTTTGTACTTAGACATAAGATTTTCTGTTTAAGTCTTGTCCTTTCTACTTGAATGCTTGTAAATCTTTTATTTTATTAAATAGCCATACTTCCCCCTGAAAGAATATAGTCAATTTTGATGGGTACATGATTCTTGTTTGTAAACTCAGTTCCCTTGCCTTCCTAGAATATTTTATTAGAAACCTTCCAGGCCTTTAATGTAGAAACTGCATTATCATGTGTAATACTGATTGGGGCCCCATGATATCTGAATTGTTTCTTACTGGCTATTTGCAGCATTTTCTCCCTTGCCTGGGAGCTCTTGAACTTGGCTATAAAACATTGCAGGGAGTTGTCTTTTGGGGATTTATTGCAGGTGGTGATCTGTGGATTCTTTCAATTTTCCTTTAACCTTCTTATTCAATAATATCAGGACAATTTTCTTGTATAATTTCTTGTAATATGATACCTAGGCATTTTTTTCATCATGAATTTCAGGTAGACTAATAATGTTTAAAGTACACCTCCTAGATATGTTTTCCAGATCAGTTATTTTTTAATGAGATATTCCATATTTTCCACTATTTTTTCATTCTTTTAATTTTGTTTTATTGTTTCTTGATATCTCATAAAATCATTAGCTCCTATTTGCCCAATTCTTATTTTTAAAGACTGAATTTCTTACATGAGTTTTTTATCTTCTTTTTTTCCATTTGCTCTATTCTACTTTTCATGACACTCTTTTCTTCATTGGATTTTTTTTTGCCTCTTTTTCCAATTGGCCAATTTTGCTTTTTTAGCTGTTATTTTCTTTTTTGTGTTTCTTTCATTTCTTCTTTCCCACTTGTCTTCAATCTACCTTATTGGGTTTTTGAATTCCTTTTTGAGTTCTTCCAGAATGTTGTTTGAAGTTTGGCATGTGGTTGCTTGGATCTCACCATCCTCTGTTGGTTCTGTGCTTTACTGTTTGTCCCCATAGAAATGTTCAAGGGTTAAATGTTTCTTTTGCTGTTTACTCGTTTTCCCAGCCTTTTTATGCTTGTGAACTGGGAAATCTGAAAATTGCTGATTCTGTTTCCTCTGCTGTTAGCTTGCAGGGATCAGCAGTGTAAACTATTTTGCTCTAGAGCTATATATCTTCACCACAGCAGGACACCTTGAAAAGGCCCATTACTATGGACTTCTGGGCTTCATTGCTAGCTAGTGCCAGAGCCTGTCACATCAAGAAGTGCATCTGACATGCTCTTTTGTTGGTATAGCCCACATTCCAGCATCCCAATGTTAGCCTATATCCAGTCTCAGAACGTAGTGCAGTAAGTGTTGGGTGTGGTGTTCAGCCAGGACAATTTTGCATCTGGTTACCCTTTATCTATAAGAATGAAAAAAATATATAATTTGGTCAAGACAAATGCTTAAGTTAATGTCTATGAAAAGGCTTATAGCTGAATACATTTAATTAAATGTTTCACATAGATATTTAGTGTCATTAGATTTCATGGAAACATAGAGAATATAGAAGTTAGATTTGACCAGTACAACCTGGAATTTCAGAGCTGGATTGTGCCATAGATTAACTATACTCAATATATGGTCTTTGAACCACTACATGTCCTCAAAGTCCTTTCAATAGGTATCTAAGATTGAAACAATTTTCAAAATGTTATTTTAACATGGTTCGCTTATTAAATACTCCTTCATTTTCCAGCAGCATATATGTATGAAGCAAATTTTTCTTCACATATTTCAACCAAAACAGGGTCACAATAAAATGAATGCAGAAGCAGTTGTCTTTCATTAAACTAAACATTAAAGAGAATTATAAAAATATGTGAAACAATGCCATACCTTATTTTTTTTTTTGGTTTGGGAATTTTATTTTTATATACAATATTACTCATGTCATTAGGTAATGTTTGTTTTTGTTATTTTAATTAAATTAATAAAATTTTTAAATTGTCAGTTTACCTTTCTAATATAACAAATATTGACTGATATAAATCACATAAATGCTAGCTCTTTGGGGACCGACATAATTTTTAAAAGGGGGAAGATATGCTTAGAGAAAAAAGTTTGAGCATCCTTGACTTAGGTCATAGAATATTCAACCAAAGTAGTTTCCACTGCATATTGGCAAAATGTAGAATGTAAAATATTTGAATAAGGAGATATCTTTTAATATATAATTTCATAGCAAGAATAAACTTTGAAATAGAGATTGTGAGTCAAAGGGAACCATTGTCTACAAAATGCCCAAGTTGAGAGGAATTTCAGAAGCAGGATATAAATTCTAAGCTAAAAGGGAATTTGGAAGGTAGAACATGGGAAATCTGATCAATACATTACTTTAGAACATGATACTTCAGAGTGTAAGGATTCCTGAGAACATAGAACATGGATAGTCCAAGTTTTAGTAACCTTAGCTTCAATTTCACCCAACCTCCTAATTTTTCATCTATAAAACCTAGAGCCCAAAATGTTCAAGGAATTCTTTCAATTAAGATTTTTTTTTTTTATCTTTGGAGATCAATTTATATGTCTCAGTTGATAAGCTATTTAATCAAATGACTAGTTTTACATATGGTGTCTCTTTCCTCAACTTATTGACCAACTGTTTGTGTGGATAAATGCAATCATTTCTTATCGAGGAAAAACCTGGGAAAGATCTTGAAGTGGGCGATGGCACTTCCCCTTGCCCCATTTCTATTTTGTTTTTTTTTTCTACTATTGTTGTAATTTTAATAATTATTTTCTAACATTTTGTGACCTCTATTTTTTCTCTCTCCCTCCAACATCTCCTCACCCCACCATATGCCAGGTCATATGAAACAGGTTGTACATGTGTTATCATGTTATATTTCTATGTTAGTCATATGGTGAAATGACACATAATGCTTTCTCATTAGAGAAAAATTCATGGAGGAAATAATTTGAAGAACAGTATGCTTCATCTTCATTCAGACTCTGGCATTTTCTTCCATGGTCATGCATAGCCTTTTTGTCATGAACCCCCTGGAATTGTTCTGGATCTTTGCATTTCTGATAATAGTTAATTCATTTACAATTGATTATTGCAATCTCTGCTTATAAATTCTTTTTGCTCTCCCCCAACTATGTTTGCATCATGTAATTCCTTCTCAAAAGACCTTATTCTCATCTATTTGTCAAATAAACCCCAGTATATTCTTATCTAAAACTTTATAACATACCCTTTAAGGGTCTTTAGTAGAATCTTATAATTTGTTCCCCCTAAGAACAAAAGAAACAAAGCACTAATAGTAGAACTTTAAACATGGTACAATGAAAAAGGCTCTTGATTTAAAGTCAGAATAAATGAATTAGAATCCCAGGTCACCTAGATAGCTTTATGAAAGTTACTTCATTCCTTCATTACAGTCATTTCCTTATTTGCAAAATGAAGGAGTTGGTTCTAAGGTCCTTTACAGGGTAAAATATAGGTTCCAATAAACCAACACTAAGGCAGAGATTTTGAGAGTGAGACCCTTGTTAAATGGTCCCTTAAATTCTAAGACTGTCCCTTGTTGTTGTTCAGTCTTGTTATGTCTGAATCTTTGTGACCCCATGTACTATAGCTTGCCAGGCTTTCCTGTCCTTTGCTACTGTCCATCGGGCATTTTTGGCAGAGGAACTGGAGTGGTTTGCTGTTTCTTTCTCCAGTTTATCACCTTTTGTCAGAACTCTCCAAGATTACCTGCCTACTTTGGATATCTGCATAACAAAGATCCCAATTTTATTGAGTTATGCAAGTCTCTGGCTATGACAAGTCAGTGATCCATAAAGAGAAGCTTGTCCTTGGACTATGGTATATCGCTACTTTTCATTATGTGACTTCAAGTTTGGCTCCATGAGTGCACATTGTGTTCACAATAGCAATGTCGTATGCCATGTTCCATGAAAATGAATGAAATAGCTTTAGCATAGTTGCAGAAATTACACAACTCATGTGCTTCTGGCTTAACATCTACAAAATCAGCTGGCCAAATTCCTTGTTTTTATCCTTCTCTTTGGCATCAGTTACACATAATTTTCATTTCACAGCTGTTAAGATTGATTCCAGTTATTTTGAAGAAATGCAACACAGTGCCTTGCAACAGAGAAAGTTCTAGAATAACAACAGATCCTGTTAGATATTCCAGTTAGTAGAGTTTTAGATGAAAGCAATTACTTATCAAAATTTTTCTGTTAGAAGAATATTTACTTGAGCCAAATCTCCATTTGGTTCAAAGTGAATATAGTTTCAAGTTTTAACTGAATTATAAATTAACTTCTCCATTGATCTCTGCTTCTATTTCATATGCTGGAAGTGCCCACCTGAGGTCCTGAAGGTTATTATTGCAGACTATTTGCAATGGTGGGTCCTATTGAGTGAGCCAAGTTTCAAGTTTTAGATCATTGATGCTTCTCATCCTAGTACAGCCTCATGCCAATCAGAGAGGTTAATCAATGGCAACTTGACTACTGGAAAAGATGCTTTTGATCATAGAAACTAACAAAGACCATTGCCTAAAGGCAGGAAAGGGATATGGTTAGAATAAGAGGATAGGGCCAGTCACTTAAATGAATTTACAGTCTTTTTGAAGTTTTTAAATCAATTTACATTTTAGCTCCCAGTTGGCAGAAATAATCAATAGGGTGATTTCTGTTGTAACATTCACTAAGTTCTCTTTTTCTTTTTTCACATTTGCCATGCTTATACGCTTGGCATCTTTTGTTTTATCATCCTTATAATCAAAAAGCATCCATGGCCCAAATAACTCTGTGTATGGAGAATTAATTACTCCTGACATGAATCAATTATTAATGATATTGAACTAGTGATTTCATCAATGTAAGAGACTCCTACTGAAAAATGTCCCCAAACTGAATGAATGGAGCTCTTCTTGCCTCTGAAACCAGCTTTATAGAATGTTCCCTTTCTATATTGCAGCTCATTCATGGCTTCACTGTATCTTGGGTTTTTAAATATATATAAATATATAATCCTATATCATGGAGTTACACTTATCACAGCCCATTCTTGGCTGATGGAATGAAAGGCAACCAACCTCAGCACTGTGTTCTATATCTTGGACACCGATTGGCTCAGTGGTTGTAGATTAATAAGAGTGTGGGAAAGGTTTATAGGAGAGTGGGAAGGGTTTATGAAGCCTTCAAATATATATAAATAGTAAAATAAATATAGCACCGCTACTTCGCAGATTTTCACCTCTTGCAGGGATCTCTGGAATGTAACTCCTGGAATAGGTGAGCAATCACTGTACACCATGATGTCTCTCAGTGAAAAATTCCTAAATGTGTTAAGTGTAAATGACAAAATGAGTGAGGAGATAAGATTTGATCTCTGTCTTTATGAAGTTTATAGTCTACTAGCATATGAAACTTTTCCCTTGCATTTTAGTTATGTGGTATTTTTCAATTATTTTAGTCATATCTGACTCTTCCTGACCCAATTTAGGGATTTCTTATCAAAGATACTGGAGTGATTTGCCATTAACTTTTGCAACTCATTTTACAGATGAGGAAACTGAGGCAAACAGGGTTAAATGACTTGCTCAGGGTCACAAAGCTGATACATGTTTGAGGTCAGATTCAAACTGAAGGAGAAGAGTCTTCCCCAATTCATACCTGCCACTCTATCCACTGAACCACCTAACTGCATATATATGGAACACATATATACTAAACATATAAATACTGAATAAAAAGGACTTGCATAGAACATGATTTATGAGCAACCTTACGTGTATAGTAAAGACGTGATTTATACTGATGGGAGGGATGATAAGAAGGATGGTAAAATTTTGTGCCCAAACAGGGCACAACTAAATCTCTCACAAATATTCTCCAAGAAATACAATAAAGTTTTATGATATAGATAAGAATGCAGAAGTTGTTTGAAAGAGGCAGCTTTCTGTAGCTCTCATATATTCTCAAAAATGCCTTTCTGTCTTTTCCCTTATCTCCCTTTAACTGTGTTTTCATCTCGACTTCTTGTTCCCTTCATCTTCCTTCACTTCTTTCATTCCCTGACATTTCCTTTTAATTTACATTATAAACAGTTAGAATAGCCAGACAATCATCACCAAATTTTAATAGGATATTCTTTCCTACAAAGCTCAGTATTTAGGAAGAGAAACAGAGAGAGTTTTTCCTAGGAAGGTACCTGAAGAGCAAGCTTTATTGTTCCTGAAAAGACATTTGGTAAATCCATAAAGATAAAAATTCTTTTAATCTCAAGCATTTTCTCCTTATATTAAGCTTTCAGGGAAATTGCATGGAAAAAAATAGATGCATAAATATGTTTGAGACTAGATAGTTCTAAAATTGGAGAGGGAGAGATCAAAGGCAGGTAGTGAATCTCCTTGAATAAATCATTGTAAGTATTGTCTGGAAAGGTTTATTTCAACAGTAAATTATGGCTTGTCCCATTTCATCTGTTTTTCAAACATTTACAATGAAAAACAGTGGGATATTTTTTGATAATGGGTTTTGTTTCCTATGGTGTGTAGTCTAATACCAATTACCTTAAAGCTTCTTTATGGACTACTGTTATTTTAAAATGCTCTATCACTAATGTTAATTATCAAGGAATATTGGCACAGTTTAGGGATCTGTGACTTCATATGTATTTATGCTCCTTCTGCTATAGACCGCAAACTTTCTATAATTGAATAACCAAATAAAACTCTTCTAAGCAAAACTTCATCATCTTACACCTAGCCTAGAGATGAGACGTGTTTTAGGAGATGAGTGAGATGGAATGATGCTTAACTTCTGAAATTTATAATCTAGATGGCACATAGATTACCATGGGAAAGAAATATTTGGTCTGTTTTGCTTGATCAGAGAAGACAAAACCAGAAATAAAGGATGGAAGCTATAAAGAGAAAGTTTTAGGCTTCATGTAAGGAAAAATGCCCTACTGATTGCTATCATACTGAAGCAAAATAGATTGTCTACCTCTAATGTAGAGGGTTATCTTCATTGGAATTTGAGGAAAGGATAGCCTCAAATGGTGTGTTGCAGCAGAAATTTATTTTTGAGGAAGGCTTGGACTGGACAGCCATTAGATTACTACACAACTCTGAAATTCATTGGGCTCTCGTTTGTTTAGTGTTTTACACTTCATTTTTTTAAATTTCTTTTTAATTAATTTTTAGATTGATAAATTTAATTTAATTAATTAATTTAGAATATTTTTCCATGGTTACATGATTCATGTTCTTTCCCTCCCCTTCTCCCACCCTCATGTTGCCCCATAGCTGATGCCCAACTCCACTGGGTTTTACATGTGTCATTGATCAAGACCTATTTCCATATTATTGATAATTGTACTAGGGTGATCATTTAGAGTCTACATCACCAATCATATCCCTATTGAACCATGTGATCAAGCAGTTGTTTTTCTTCTGTGTTTCTATTCCTACAGTTCTTCATCTGAATGTGGATAGTGTTCTTTCTTATAAGTCCCTCCAAATTGTCCTGGATCATTGCATTGCTGTTAGTAGAGTTCATTACATTCGACTGTACCACAGTGTACAATATTCTCCTGGTTCTGCTCCTTTCACTATGCATCAATTCCTGGAGGTCATTCCAGTCCACATGGAATTCCTCCAGTTCCTTATTCCATCCATCACCAACAGATACCACAATTTTTTCAGCCATTCCCCAATGGATGGATACCCCCTCATTTTCAAATTTTTTGCTACCACAAAGACCATGGCTATGAATATTTTTGTACAAGTCTTTTTTCCTTATGATGTCTTTGGGGTATAAACTCAACAGTTATATGGCTGGATCAAAGGGCAGAGAGTCTTTTAAAGCCCTTTGGGCAAGTGTTTTGCACTTTAAAGACCATTTCAGAACATAGTGCTGATTCTGATATGTATTCATTCTTGGGACATAAAGAAAATAGAATAAGAATTTAAATAAATAGTAAAGAATGAACATGACATTTAGCTTATATCCCAATTAAAATTCATTATTATCCCTGAGTAGTGAAATTCAAAGATCATCATTCTCTATTCAACCTTTATTGTAATATTCAGCCTTTATTGTAATAAGTATTAGTGTAATTGAAATGATATTTATTCTCTTTAATTTTCTCTTAAAATAATGAATTTGTGAATAGAGAGGTATTTGTCTAAAGTATCATGAGCCTTGTCCCAAGGCTCATCAATGTACAGTTAAGATTAAAAATTTTAGTTTCTCTGCTAAAAATATTATATTTTATGAGGTTTGTTAAAGATTAAGAAATAAAGAAAATACAAATATAGAAAGCACGTGGCTAGGAGGGCTGAAAGGCCCACTCAATTTCACTCACTACATCCTGGGAGACATGTGTCCCTAGAAGTGAAAGCTGAGAGAGCAAGCCTTCAGTAGGCTTTACAGCCAGTTTAAATAGAAATTTTGATCTCCCATATATATATATATATATACATATATATATATATATACATATATATATATATAATCATACCTTCCCTTCATATTTTTCCATCATGTGTGGTATTATACACCTCTCTATATTCCTGGTTACCAGGGGAGGCAGAGACTAATGGATTTCATGAGATTGAGAATTCTGAATTGCATTAGGCTAAACTAATAATTTGTCTGCAGTGTCCAGCATCAATGTGGTGAGGCCCCAGGAATAGGGGGTCACTACACTTCCAAGGAAGGGAAAAAACTACCAAACTCAGACAGTAGGCCAAAAATTTCAGGCTAATCAGTAATGGAGGAAAAGCTCATGAGTAGCTCAATGAATTTCCAGTCAAAAATAAAATAGAACAATTAAAAATAATATATTTCTTGAATGTAATTTTTAAGTAGGGTCAACTGTGAAATTATTTTAATCTCATTTCTCATTTCTTTCAGGCCACAGATCCAGATGCTGGCATAAATGGTCAGGTACATTATAGTCTTAGAAATTTCAACAATCTTTTTTGGATCACTTCCAATGGGACTATTTACACAAGAGTCAAGCTCAACCGGGAAGTAAGAGACTACTATGAGCTCGTTGTTGTGGCAACAGATGGAGCTGTGCATCCTCGGTATTCTACTTTAACCCTGGCCATAAGGGTCTTGGATATTGATGACAATAGCCCTGTTTTCACCAATTCTACCTACACAGTTGTTGTTGAAGAAAATCTCCCAGTGGGAACCACCTTCCTTCAAATAGAGGTATGTGAAAGGAATTTCACTTTTTCGCAACTAAAATTCAATAAAGTTAGACTGAGGCACATTTTCTATGAGCAAGATAATTGCTTATTAATAGAGCACCAAACCTATTAATAAAGAGGGCAATGATTTAACTCAATTTGTGCCAAAGACCCCCCCCCCAAAAAAAAAGAAGAAATAACTATTTTTATAAGGTGAAAACAAACATTGCAGTGTAGGTGACATCAATGGGTTAAAGAAAACATGATTGGATACTTACCTGAGATGTGAGGAACCATAAGATTGTTTGGAAGTTAGAAATAAGGGGTTAACAATGCCACTATCCTTTCTTCCTGTGACTAAGAAGTGTTCATTTTTTGAGCCCACCTGCTGTGTTAAAATATAGGAAGTTAGACTTCTTTGGATACCAAACAATAAATCCTTGAAGGATATCGTGGGGTTACACAGATACTAGACTCAACTTATTGATATCCACCTACATTCCTGAAAAACCAAAAAAATTCCTTGAGGCAATAAAGGAATACTGATTAGCAGGAGATCTGGATTGCTGAACCTAACTTATAATAAGCTAGTAGAATTTCTATATTAAATGCATAGAAAAAGACAAAGAGACATGACTTGGGCAGTTCCAGGACAAAAATAATTAATTGCATAAAGGATCAATAGAAAATAATAAGATTCAATTTAATCTTCTCAACTTTCTTAGGCCCACATCAGTATGCCTCTAGCTAATTTCATTATAAGTCATTTTTCCTGTTGAAATTTGTCAAAAGAAACCATATGGTTCAAAAGGAACCTTGGAGTTTGACTATATCAATCAATAAGCAATTAATTACCTACTATGTGTCATGTACTGTGCAATTTAAGTACAAAGAATGAAACAATTCCCAATAGTAAGGAGCTTACTTACATTATAAGACACAGTTATATATGCGTATGTGTACAAATAGATACATGCATAGATATTAGAATAACTTATTTATTCTAATTTAACCCTCTTTGAAACAATTGTTCTCTGATATATTGAACTGGAATTTCTGCGATGAGAACTTAGAATTATTTTCTCCTTTCCTGTCCCTCCCTCTGATTTTGTAGCTACTTTCAGTGTCAGTACCACCTCCTACAATATACTTTTTCTAATCTCTCTAGTTCTCTACTTAGTTTATATTTATTTTGAATATATATTATTCTGACTTAACTATGTGTATGGCCTTTCCTTCACCCTTCACAATAATATAAAGTCCTTCAAGGCAGGTCATAGTTCCTTTTTGTCTTTATATCCCCAATCTGTGGCATATATAGGCATCTAATGAAGGTGTTTAGAATTTAATTGAACAAATTATGGTTTAAAGGAAATTATACATTTTCAAAAAAAGAAAATAAAACTGGATGGTTGTATACTTCACAGTATTTCCACTAGAATATTTTGGAGGGTTACTTGTAGGGAAGTTTTGTTAATTTTATTGTTAACAACAGATTTCTTAGTAATATACCAATTCTCCACTTCTTGGATACTGGGACTATTTTGTGATTGTGGTAAATCCTTTGGGGTTCTTGACATCTAGCATGGTGCCCGGCACATATTAAGTAAGTAATTTATAAATGCTTATTAAATGAATGAATGGATGAAAGATTGTGAAGAAACTTCAAAAAGTCAGAAGCACCCATGTCACTATAGCCTTACTTGAGTTGACCCTGCATCTGCTTCATCAGTTTTAAGAACTCTTTAAATCTAAACTCTTTTTTAATTGTTTCATTACAGGCAACTGATGTTGACCTTGGTGCCATTGTTTCCTACCGAATTCGAAGCCCAGAAGTGAAACATTTATTTGCCCTGCATCCTTTCACAGGAGAATTGTCTCTGTTGGAGAGTTTGGATTATGAGTCATTTCCAGAGAATGAAGCCTACATCACTTTTCTTGTGGAGGCTTTTGATATTGGGGGAACCATGCCCCCAGGCATTGCCACTGTCACAGTGATAGTAAAGGTAAGCAAGAGATAGCATACATGCAGAAAAATGACCTGGACAGACATACCCAAGGACGAAAGTGTTTGGGAAGGTTACTGCATCTAAAAAACCATTCATTAGTGTTGCTTTTCCCCACCAATACATAATCCTGTTCTCTGTTAATTTTTGTACATCTGATGCTACTTTATTTTAGAAGTATTTGTACTATGATTTCTTTTCATTCATTTTTTAAGGATAAAATCAGGCTAAATGGAGCATTTTTTTAAAAGCCACATAAATTTTAAAAGAGAAACAGCATAGTAATGAGAGTATTTTTTTTAATGTTAGGAAGACCTCAGTTCATGTACCTTCTCTGTTACTTAGTGATGTCTGATTCTGAAGAGAATACTTAACTTCTAACCCTTTGCAACTTTCTAAGAATATAAGTTTTTAGAGTAGTTACTAATCTGCTTTTGAAGAAAGCATTTCCTCTCCTATAAGTCCCCATGCAAATGTAATTACAGGTATGGGGAGAAGGATTTCACATAGATGGATAAAGAGAGAGAGAGAGAGACAGATAGATAGATAGACAGATCAATAGATACATCCATCTACCTCCATATGCATCTTTCTATATGCATGTGTATGTATAGAAATAGATGTTCGTTAATTTCAGTCAATTCTAACTTCATTAACATATGTGTTCATACATGTGCTTGTATATCTATATATATATAGTCATATGTACATATTTAAATAGGTGTGTGTAGAGGCCTCTTCCACACTTAATTCAATAAATATTTTCAAGTATCTATCATATGCCTGATACAATGCTCAGCTGTGGGGATACATAGAAGAAAAAGAGAGAGTCCTTGCTCTCAAGGAGCTTATAATTTAAAGGGGAATGTAGCTGGAGCCATGGTGGGGCAACCAAGGAATATGGTGTTCCAATGAAATCAAAAGTAAACAAAATTGTTGATGAAAAATGGAGTTACTGGGAATTATTTAAGCCTTCTATAAAGGAAGGCTTTCAGAAAACTTAAATGTTTTCCCCTCCAATCTTCTCATCAGAAGAGAGAGACAAGTGAAGATGAGTTGAGGTATTAAGCATCATACCTGAAATGATGTGCCTGGTGAGGAGTTTTCAGATGATGAGCTTTATATGGAGTCAGTGAGTTTATATTCTGAAGTATAAGCCAAGTAGAGTTTCTGATGAAAAATGGACACTTAATATTGCCTTATTTTTTTTTAAGGAAAAGAAAATTTAATTTTATTAATTTCCTTTGTTTCTTCCTTATTGCATTTCTCTTCTTGCCTTCTCTTCTCTAGAAAACATTTCTCAGATGCAAATAATGTAGCTTATTATATACAGACAAAGCAATAGAAAACTAGAGACTGCAAACTTCAAATAATAAAACATAGGAGACTCCAAAGATAATCAATGGAATTATACTATGAAATAGTCAAGGCCACAAGAGAAAGTAGAGATTGGATTGTAGTAAGGCAATTTCATTCTGGAAAATACCAAATTTTTTAAAAAGTAGATCACTCCTTAAAAGGATAGTGAATCTTATATTGCAAATTACAAAATTTATTCTCCAACTGCAAACGATTTGAATGCATTTCAGCTAGCAGTATGTTTCATTTGAAACTGGTGCTCACCATTGGAATTCATCTGTACCCATGACACTCAAACTCCTCTCAAAAGTTCCTGGACTTAAGTATATTACCATGACTCAGCCTTTTGGGATCTTTAATCTGTCCTCTTGGCTATCAAAACAACAACAACAACAACAACAACAACAACAACAACAACAACAACAACAACAACAACAACAACAACAACAACAACCAAAAAAACAACTTCCAGCAATTTTCACTGCCAAAATGAGATTATGTATATAGAAATAGTAATTATATTCCTTCTGCCTATAACTATATGATTTCAATCTTAGTCTTTCAAAAATGCCTCTAAATTAAGTAACTAATCTATGCTTAGATCAAATGCTAATCAGACATTTCATCAAACCATAATATTTGTAATTTACTGCCCAAACTATATATTTTAATCTGCCTTTATGCAATAGTTCATATATATATTATATAAAATATAATATATAATTTTTGATAGGATTGATCTTTGGTTTTAACATGTGGCAAAATCCTGGCATGAAAAATTTTTCCACCAATTATCCTCCAATATATAGTACCTAGTCTTAAAAATAAGACAAGGTTTAGTGAGTTGCACAGTTACCTCAGAATTAAAGGCCAGAACTAGGACTTGAACACTCTTGACTCTAATGCTTCCCCACTATTTATCAGATATTGCTGCATTTCTTTCAAAATTTAAGTTCTCAGAGTTTATTTCTTATGTTTTCCTACATGCTCTGTTATGCCTAAGCAGTTTAGCAGAGAGACAAAAGACCTCTGAACTTCACCTTAGAAAACCTGCCTTCAAATTATAGATGAGATCCTAACTCTGGTCACCACTGGCAAACTACACAATATCCCTGGGGCATGGTTTCCCCATCTCATATTAAAAGAGGATAATGATACTTGTGCCAAATAGATCTTTCAAGATTGGTATCTATCTATCTATATCTATCTATATCTCTCTCTTTATATATATATATATATATATATATATATATATATATATATATAATCTTCAGTCTGTCACCAAGCCTTTATTAAGGGCCTTTTATGTGTTAAACCCTCTTCTCAATGATGGGGAGAGAAAGTAAGGTGAATAAAGAACTTGCTCTCAGGAAGCTCATGGTCTAATGGAGAAGACAATGCACAAACTACTTTGTACACAGAATTTTTATGCCATATATGTAGAAACTAATCTCAGAGGGAAGGCATTAAGATTTAAGGAAAATCGAGAAAAGCTTATTAAAGAAAGTAAGACTATAGTTGAAACTTGAAGAAAGCCAGGAGGCACAGATAAGGAGAGAGAGCTTTCTGGACTTGGGGATAACAAGAAAAACAAAACAAAACAAAAACAAAAACTCCTGCAGTCTGGAGGTAGCCTGTCATGTAGGAAAAACAGCAAGGAGGCCAATGTTTCATAGAGTAATGGATGCCATGAAATCAATTTTTGGCACAATTAATCATAAGTTACATTTCTATACTTTAAGTTTGGTAAATCTTGTTAGATACCCTTGGTATGGTCATATTCATTTTATCTAGGAGGAAACTGAGACTCGGGGATGAAGTCACTTGCCATAGTCATGGAGTTAGTGTAAGAAATAGGATTTGAAAAAGGAAAGTCCTTATATACTACAAAATATTTATAATATTCCATTGTGTGGTGACCAAGGAAATTAAATAGATGCCCACTGATCAAGGATTGGTTAAGCAAATTGAGCTACTTTAATATAATGGAATGTGACTGCTGTTAAGAAACAATGACTATGAGCATAGAAAGCCTTACATGAATGGTTACATAGTAAAAGTAAGCCAAATTAAGAAAAAAATGAGAGTCTACAACAATGCAAATGGGAAAAAAAACACCCACAACAATCTTAAAGGATCCAAAATTCAATGTTGCAAAATTATGAAGAACAGATCTATCCCCAAAACAAGACATGAAGAACATATGTTTTGCCCTTCTGCTGGAAGGGAAAGGAAGAGACAATTATTAAGCACTTACTATGTGCCAAGAACTGTGTTGAGTTTTATAGATATCCCTCTTTTGATCCACAACAATCCCTGGGACAAGATGCTGTTATTATTCCCATGTTGGAGTTGAAGAAACCTTGACAGACAGAGATTAAATGACTTGCCCATGATCACATCTAGTCACTGTGAAATCATATTTGAATTCTGGCGTTTTGACTATTGGCTCACTGATCTAACCATTGCAATCTAGATACCTATTATGGAGGTAGGAGTTTATGACTATATATCACTTCATTTTTTTTAGGTTTTTCAGTGTATTGATTTGTTTTGCTGATTTATTTCTCTCTTTCTATTTTGGAAAAAAAAGTCTTTGATTTACATGGTGTTTTTTTGAGAGTGAGGGTATGAGGGCAGAAATAGAGGGAATAAAAAATGAAACATATCGATAAAATTTAATTTAATTTAAAGTGGAAAGTGAATCTGGGTCTCTTCATGTTATTAAAGCCAATTTTCTTTCTAAAATGGTGTGCTCCTTCCAACATAACAGAAGAGATCTTTCATGTAACAGCATAATTTAAAGAGCTTTGAGGTATTAATTATTATATTTTCTATATGAAAAGATATAAAATAATTGGTAAAAACATAAATCTTATTATCAAAGGAAAAATTATAAGTAAGAAAATATTACAATTAATCCTTAAGTCTTGTCATCACTGTGAAAAAAAGGCATCCTCCCAATGAGGTTATATCTATGAAGGTATGAGAAGAGAACAGACAATATTTCTCCAAGCATATTTTTCAAGCAATCATATATCAATACTATACCTGAAAAATATGGAGAATGAATAATTCCTTTATGCTCATTATTCATTTTTTAAAATATTTAAAAATGAATAAGTAGAGAAGAATCAAATCAGCTCTTCCAAGTAGGTTTTTCTCAAACTTATATCAAAACCAAAATTTGAAAGATTTAACAATAGGTATAACTTTTATGGACTTCTGATTATTAATATTAAGTAAGGCACAAAAGAAGGAGGCATGTGCACCAATATTCTCCTTGATGTGGTGACCCAGGGTAGATACCAAATGGAAAAAAAAAATTCACCTCCTATTTCCTGTGCACTGCAAAAGCCACACAATGGTAGACCTTCCTAAAGAAATTCATAATTATTCAAAAAATACTTGACCTAAGTAGGAACAAGTCAAGTGAACAAAGCATGCTTATTGTCTAAATACTTATGTGGAGCTGCATGGGCAATTTATAAAGGACATATACCTTGGACAGATGCTGAACTGATCAATGGTCTGGGAAAAGAAGTAAATGGGAGGCAATAGGTTGGCTGTATTGCTTTAAGAAATTGTGCAATTTTTTTAGTCATCAAGTTTCTTCCAAAAACAAAGGCACATCTTTTTAATGATATTTTTGGTGGCACTGCTAAGTAGCCAACATATTTTTTTATTTTTTGTTCATGGAGATGGGATAAACAATAACTCTTTCAGAGTTTACTTTTTCATTATCTAATTTGATTTATTCAATTAAATTTAACATACTTTAATTAAGCAGCTACTGTATGCTTGACACTAGGGAGATGGGAAAGAATAACATGTTTTTCTTGTTCATCTATTCTGGTCATTTACCCATGATGTTCATGATCTCATTTGGGATTTTATTTGGCAAAATATTGTAGTAGTTTATCATTTCCTTTTCCTTTTTTAAGTTGAGGCAAATAGGGTTAAGTGACTTTCCCAGGATCACACAGCTAGTAATTTTCTGAGTCCAGATTCAAACTCACAAAAGTGACTTTCTGGTTCCAGGACCAGACCTCTATTTACTATCAATGAATTGGTTGGGAGAATATGTAGAGAAAATAAATAATATAACTTTCCCTTGACTTAAAAAAGCTCACATTATATGAGGGAAACAACCTATATTTATTATATAGAGATCCAAAATAAAGAGGAGAATCAGGGATCAAGGTCACAAGAAAGGGAAATAAGTAAGAGATACGAGTTGGTGCTTTAGATCCACCTTTGAAGGAAGCAAACTGTCTTAAGAGACAGGTAAGTTGAGTGAATTCCACTAATGGACAGAACTTTCAAATGCTGGAGATAGAGGATAAAGGTTCAAGCATAAAAATAGCAAAGAAATAAATTTTTCAATACTAGATAGCATATGGAGGATGATTTATAATAAAGGTAAGTCAGGGTTGGACTTGGAATGACCAATAGAAGAGTTATTTGATCAAAGAAGGGAGTCCCATATGCTATAGAGTAAGGGCTGCTTAGATTCGATATCCTCTATCAGTTCTCAAATTACAGAAACATATCCTTACCAGATTCCAAATAACCTTTCTGGGAATTTGGGGAAAAGGCAGCCAGCCAGGGACTGATTCCCATGGCAACAAAGGTCCGCATTCTGGGCAACTACAAAAAAAAAATGTCTAATTGCATGAGAAACATCAGTTTATGAGATCTAACTCCTGCCTGGGTGATTCTCTCATGCGTATGTCCTATCAACTTCTCTGTTTTGAAGAAATATATATTTGAAATTCTATTAAATGTAGCTATCTATGGCTCCAGCAGATGCAAGTTTGCTCACATCATTCCATTTCTGTATCTGGTGTACCTTAGAATGGCATCAACCAGGAATCTTCCCACTACAATTTTGTGTTCATTCATTTTAATCATGTCCAACTGTGCCTCCTTGTGGGATTTTCTTGGCAGAGACACCAGAGTAGTTTGCCATTTCCTTCTCCAAATCATTTTACAAATGAGGAACTGAGGCAAACAGTGTTAAGTACCTTGCCCAGGGTCACACATCTAGTAAGTCTGTGAGGCCCCATTCAAATTCACAAAGGTAAGTCCTCCTGACTCCAGGACCAACACTCTAACCACTTCACTTACTTGCTCATTAGTATCTATAGGGAAATAAAGAATAAAACTTTCACTGATATCAAGAAACTCAAATTATGTAAGAGAAACAGTTTGTATGCATAGTAGAGATCCAAAATGAGTTACAGGATCAGTTGCTTGATTGTTGGGTTCTCTTTCCATTTTGGCACACTGACTCTGTGAAGCAGGAAAATTGTTGATATCCTTAAAGTTCATCTCTGGACATATCGCTCCCTCTGCAAATTTCTATTACTCTGTATTACACTGATAAAACATCAATTTCTCCATTTGGAATTTACAAGTCTTTAGAAAGTAATGTAATACCAGCTTTTCAAGCTGATTCTAATGTTTTTCTTTTAACTCATGAAGGATATCATCCCAGAAAAACTGTAATCGTTCCTCTTTAACATGCATACATTTTATTTCCAATCTCTATGCCTTTACTAGTGTCCCATATCTGATGTAAGCTCCTAAAAACTTCCTGAATATAATATCCATCACTTACAAAATGAGGAAATTTTATAAGATTCCCTCTAAGATCCTTTTCTACTTTAGAATTCCTAGTGAATAGTAGGCACTTAATAGATTTTTATTTAATTTAAGTGAATTGAACATAATACAAGTACTCATTTCTAGATATACTCAAACATTATTTTATTTTTTTCACCCAGTTAGATTCATGATATCCAGTTTTCTTGTGGAGCAGAAGATGGCTAGATTTAATTCCAAACAGTCCCAATTGCTTGTTATAGGGAATGTTCTTAGGTCTAGGATCATCTTGAGCAAATGAGTGTCTTGATGTTGCGTCTTCAACAATATCCTGCTGACATCACCTAGGAATGCCTAGGAGGAAAAACCTTTAAAGAATATCTCAGATGAGCCTTGGAACTGGTGAAAAATATTGCTTAGCCCAACTTGTATTTATGTCCAATGATTTTTTTTCTTTAGGTGGAAGGCAAATAAATAATATCTACTGAATCTGTCTATTCCCCAAGTATTGTATTTTCTAAGTGTAATTTGTGATTTGTGGTACTTACCTGACTTGTCTAGACCCTTACTAACAATTTGGAATGATTCATACTGATTTAATTGGGTACAGATGTATTTATATGTTGAAATTAAGAATAAACCCTTTCTTCTAATTTCCAAACCACTTTCTCTTCCATTATATCTGATTGTTTCCCTGTATTTCTTGAAATTAATACAGAAATGATATAGTCATGCCAGTCATTTGGTATGGACATGCCAACATGGCTTAATTTAAAATGTTTACCACTAAATGGTAATTATTAAAAATTATGTTACTTGACCTGCATAATGGTAGTGATCATGACAAAAGACACTTGTATAACACTTACTATGTGCCTGGTCCTACTCTAAGTGAATTAAATTTTTGTTTTTGTTTTTTTAATTTTATTTAGTCCTCACAATAGCCATGAATATAATGTGCTATTATTATTATCCGATTTTACAGATAAGGAAAATAAGGCAAATAGGAGTTGAGAGAGTTGCCCAAGATCATACAGATAGTAAGTGTTGAAAAATGGATTTCTATCCAGGTTTTCCTGACTCCAGGGACAACACTATCCAATGTAGCACCTAACTACTTAAATGAAAATATTTACATAAAGCTCTGGGCTAAATTTGTTCAAATCATTAAGTTGGTGGAGGAAAAGAATATTGATTTTGGTTAAATTAGGTTAAAATTTGTATTTTTCCTAAGGCTTTAAATTGCGTAATAGATATTGCTTCTCCAATTTTTCAAGCAAAGAACATTTTTAAATAGTTGTCAGAGTTACAAATAAAATCAGAAAATAGTCTCTCAATCAAGGCGCTTACATTCTAATGGGACAGATGACTAGTACATGAAACTGTACATATAAGATATAAACAAAGCATAGGGAAAGTGACCTTAGAAGGAGAGTTGACTCAGTGAATAGAGAACCAGGCCTAGACACAGGAGATCCTTGGGTCAAATTTGATCTCAGACCCTTCCTCTCTCTGTGGCCTTGGACAAATCACTTTATTCAAATTGCCTAATCCTTCCCATTCTTTTGCCTTGGAACCAATACTCAGAATAGATTTTACAACAGATGATATGGCTTTTCAAAAGGAAATAAAAGTTCTTGTAGTAGTGCAGGGGTTAGGAGGAGAGGTGGTGGCCAGGAAATGCTTCCTGTAGAAGCTAGTCTTTGAGCTCAGTCTTGAAAGAAGCCAGAGCATGGAGGGAGAACATTTCTAGGCATGGGGAGTAGCCAGGGCAGAGGCAGAACATACAAGATGGATGATATAATGGAAGATAAAGTGGTTTGGAAATTAGAAGAAAAGGTTTATTCTTAATTTCAGCATATAAACATTCATGTGTGAGGAAACAGCAAGTAGACCAACAAGCTAAACTATGGAGCATATACAGAAGAGCTAGGAATGAGAAGAGAAGAAAAAGAAATACTTCAGCCATACTGAGTCTTTGGACTCATTCCATTTAATGGTTATTTAAAAAAAAAGTCTCAGAGAATGGGGTAGTTTAGCTTTAATGTCTGAAATCTATGGAAGGGTCAGCTGGGGGAGAAGCATGCTTTTGGACATATATTATATTCATTTATTATATGTGAATATGTAGAGAATATATATCCTAAAGCATATGCAATGAATTGAAGAAACCCATGACAAAAATATAATTGTTTGTTGGAAAGCTGGAAAATCCCATTGGTGAAATATGATTGAAATTTTAATGGCAAGTTTCAAATTGGAATTGCATTCCAAGAGGTGTTAATGAAGTCCAGGAAGAATAGTCCAATAAATCATCATTGCTTTGCCTCTACAATGGTATTTCCAGTTATTTGGACTCAGTCTCTACAGTGACAGATCAAGGAATACACTGTAGGTCTGAAAGTGCACTGCAGTTTGACAGTATTTCTATGACATCTGTGTGTTAGTGTCTCATTGTAGATGAATGCAAAGGACTATGGGAGAAAGAGAGTCAGCATCAGAGTCTAGGAGACTTTGTTTCAAGTTCTACCTGTGAACCCAAACATATCATATAGGTTCTCAGTTCTCCCGGGCAAATCTCTAAAGTTTTTATTTGTAGAGTATTGGCTGATGTTTATTGGTAGAGTGAGTTTTTGTAGGTAGAATTAATTATATAATAAATGAAATCAAAGATCAGGGTAAAAACATGCCTTCTGATGATACAATAAAGTTCAAAGCTATTCAATGCAATAAAACACAATGAAACAAACACAACACTATATGTGTAGTATAGGAGGGTGGGATTTCTCTCCAGAGGAATGCAGAATTTGTCCATTGGTCTCTGGAACATCCAGAATGTTTACTAAAACAAAGATAAGTCAGAAGGCCCATGGAATCCTGGGGAAACTGTAGATTTGCACAGCATCATGTGTTTGTGCTACGCTTCCTTTACATACCTCATCTTGTCTTCAGGAGAAGGCATGAGGACAAACTGTCTCTCTTTGTGAAGGCTTCAATAACAGCTCTGTATACATGAAAAAATTGCTCCAATTACATTCTGGAGATGGAATAATCAGTAAAGGAAATTCCCTGTGGAAGGTGTTCTGCATAAATAGACTTTTGTATGCCAGGAAAAGGTATATCATGTGCCTATAAATCTTGAAATTAAGGAGAGGAAGAATTTATAGACAATGAGAGGAGAGCAGACTTCCTTCTTTATAGCTCTGTTTCTGCTACTCAAAATACCACCTATTTTGATGAAAAAAAAAATGCTGTCACATATATAAAGATACATTATCCTTTAAAGTATACTGTAAAATAGTTCTCAGAGTAGGGAACTTCCCCAGGTTTGGAGTCAGAGAACCTGCATTCCAATCCCAGCTCTATTATCCACTGCATCATTTTGTAACATGTCATCTTGCCTCCTGAAGCTCATTTATCAGTGATTAAAAAGAGAGAAGAGATAGGGGCAATTGGGTGGCTTAGTGGATTGAGAGCCAGGCAGAGAGATAGGAAGACCTAGTTCAAATCTGGCCTCAGACACTTCTGGCTGTGTTACCCTGGATAAGTCACTTAACCCCTGTTGCCTAGCCCTTATCATTCTTAAGTCTAGGAACCGATACACAATATTGATTCTAAGATAGAAAGTAAGGGTTTTAAAAAAAGAGTGAAGGGTCTAGACTAGATTTTCTCCAAAGCTTCTTCTGGCTTTAAATATATTTTCTACCTGGTTTAACCAGTTCAGAGACGCAGTGAAGGAAACATCAAAGGCATTCCTAGGCCCAAAACAACGCAACCACCAGGACTGGTTCGACGAGAACAACACTGCTATTGAAGACCTAGTGAGCAAGAAGAACAAAGCCCTTATGGAGTGGCAAAATAACCAAAACTCTGCTCCTAAAAAGGACAGATTCAAGTCTCTCCAAGCCATGGTGCAGCGTGAGATCAGGAAGATGCAAGACCAAAGGTGGGAAAAAAAGCAGAAGAAATCCAGCGGTTTGCTGATATGAAAAACTACAAACAATTTTTCAGTGCCCTCAAGACTGTCTATGGGCCATCAAAACCCACTACCAATCCCTTGCTATCCTCTGATAGTGACACTCTCATAAAAGATAAAAAAGGCATCAGCAACAGATGGAAAGAACACTTCAGTCAGCTTCTCAACTGACCCTCTTCAGTCGACCAAAGCACCCTTGACCAGATCCCCCAAAACCACTCCATTGAACCACTTGATGTCCCTCCTTCAATAGAGGAAGTCCAAAAATCCATTAAACAAATGAATGCAGGCAAGGCACCTGGTAAAGACAGGATCCCAACTGAGGTGTACAAGGCCTTAAATGGAAAGGCGCTCCAGGCATTCCACATAGTACTGACCAGCATATGGGAAGAGGAAGACATGCCCACAGAACTCAGAGATGCCTCCATCGTATCCCTATACAAGAACAAAGGCTCACGAGAAGCCTGTGACAACTACAGAGGCATCTCACTACTCTCCACTGCCGGAAAGATCCTCGCCCGTGTTATACTCAACAGACTCCTGTCATCTGTTTCAGAGCAGAACCTTCCTGAATCACTATGTGGCTTCCGACCAGATCGCAGCACCATCAACATGGTCTTCACGGTGAGGCAAATGCAGGAAAAATGCCTTGAACAGAACCTGAGTCTCTACATTGTCTTCATAGACCTGACAAAGGCGTTCGACACAGTGAACAGGGATGCATTGTGGGTGATCCTCAGCAAGCTCGGTTGCCCAGCAAAATTTATCAAACTGATCCAGCTCTTTCATGTCGACATGACAGGGGAAGTCCTATCTGGTGGAGAGACTTCCAATCGCTTCAACATCTCCAATGGCGTGAAACAAGTCTGTGTCCTCACTCTGGTACTATTCAACCTATTTTTCACCCAAGTATTACGACATGCTGTAATGGATCTAGACCTGAGCGTCTACATCAAATACCGACTGGATGGCTCACTATTTGACCTTCGCCGCCTGACTGCAAAAACAAAGACAACAGAGAGACTCATCCTGGAAGCTCTCTTTGCAGATGACTGTGCTCTCATGGCCCACCAAGAAAATCATCTCCAAACCATTGTGGACAGGTTCTCCACCGCAACAAAACTGTTTGGCCTGACTATCAGCCTCAGCAAAACAGAGGTGCTGTTCCAACCTGCACCAGGGAGGCCAACGAACCAGCCGTGCATTACAATCGATGGCACGCAGCTTTCTAATGTCAACACCTTCAAGTACCTGGGCAGCACCATCGCCAACGATGGGTCCCTAGACCACGAGATTAATGCCAGGATCCAAAAGGCCAGCCAGGCACTCGGGCGGCTGCACTGCAAAGTCCTCCAACACAGAGGTGTAAGCACTGCGACGAGGCTCAAAGTGTACAACGCAGTGGTCCTTAGCTCGCTCCTGTAAGCTTGTGAGACATGGACACTGTACCGGAAGCACATGAAACAGCTGGAGCAATTCCACCAATGCTCCCTCCGGTCAATCATGAGGATCTGATGGCAGGACCGAATCACCAATCAGGAAGTCCTCGACAGAGCCAACTCCACCAGCATCGAAGTCCTGGTCCTCAAAACCCAGCTATGATGGTCTGGACAGGTCATCTGCATGGACCCACAGTGAATACCAAGACAGGTATTCTATCGTGAACTGTCAGCTGGACTCAGGAAACGAGGCCGACCAAAGAAAAGATTCAAGGATCAGGTAAAGTCAAACTTGAAGTGGGCTAGCATTACACCAAAGCAACTAGAACTTGCTGCCTCTGACAGAAGCAGCTGGCGAACCCACATTAACCATGCCGCCACCGCCTTTGAAGATGAGTGACATCAACGTCTTTCCGCTGCTCGTGAACGCCGACACCAGGCCACAACTGCACCTCCCGTAACAACTGGCGTCCCAGGCCCCATGTGCCACAAACTGTGCGCCTCAGCCTTTGGACTCCAAAGTCACATGAGGGTACACCGTAGATGAAACTGCACAAATACAATAGTCATTCTTGATCACCGAGAGACTACTATATATCTACCTGGTTTATCTACATAATTTTAGCTGGTACAATAACATTAACTCAGAACTGGGATGTTGGAGATCTGGATTCCTGTTTTGGTCCAGCCAGAAAGTGACCTTGGATAACTCATATGATCTTCTTCATTCAGGTTAGGCCATTTCCAAATGTTCCGTAGGCCCTGCAGCTGTGTGGGTACATGATCCTAATTATTAGCTATTGAGTTTTCCAGAAAAACAAAGCTTTCTTCTCCAGAATGGTGCTTTACAAAATAATAATAATAATAAATTTACATATCTAAAATATGGAAATTAGGATCAGAAATAATTCACAGGACCTGGAATGGATCATAGAAACCAGCCAGCCCAACTCACTCATTTTAACAACTTGTGAAACACAGGATCATGTAAATGAATTTATTTGTCCCAAATCATTTAAGGATAGTCAATGAATTTGAATGCAGGTCTTCTGACTCCAGAGCCAATATTTCCATTATGTCTCTGTTCTCCTGACTCCCTTTAATTCAATTATATTTAATACATATAAATATTTAGTAATCCAATTATTTCTAAATCATTGTGCTTGGAACTGGGGATTCAATGACAAAACAGAATTTTAAAAAATAATGCCTGGCATGAAGCAAGTTATAGATTATTCCCTCAGAGAAGAAAATAAATGGTAATTGGAAAGGAAGAGATGGATATGGTTAGTAGTTGAATAGGGCCTCTTGGAAAAGGTAGTGATTGCATTCAGCTTAGAAGGAAGGTAAGAACTTTAAGGGATGGAGATTTGGCAAGTATTTAATCTATGCTGAAAGACAAGAATATGGGATTTCATGAAGGTAGAGGATAGAATGTCAGTTTAGCAAATAGCCAGCAGGCCATGTTAGTTGTAGTGTATTTTGTATGACCATTAATAATGTGAAATAAGTATAGAATGATAGGTTGGAGATAGACTGCAAAGGCGATGAAATGCCAGACCATAATAGGAAGTTCGATTCTATTCAAGAAAATTTCAACAGTAACAACAATGTGGGGGGCCTGGTATAAGCTACTGGGAATATGAAGGCAAAAGCAACCAAGCAGAAAGTCCTGGTTCTCAGGACACATTTATGTGACATATTGAGTGGTAAATGAGGAGAGGCATGATTTTCATGGCCTACACAGCCAACAGACATTATGGTAGACTGCGTTGCCTTGGGAAAAGCTAAGTGGAAGAGATTCCAGGAATCTGGAAATCATGGTCACACTGTGTTCTGCCCAAGTCAGACCACATCTGAAGCATTCAGCTCAGTTTGGGGCACCCTGTTTTATAAAGGCATTAATAACTAGACAATTCCGTTGATGAATAGCTGACAAGATGACGGGCCATGAATCCATGCCATGTGAGGATTACTTGAAGAATATAGAAGTGAGAAGAGAAGGCTCAGGTGATACACGATATTAAGTACATACATGATAACTTGAGGAGGGAAAAAGTACTAGTGAGTAAGGAAATCAGGACAGGCTTAAGTAGGAGTTTCCAGATAGACTCTGACTTGGTGGAAGCTAAAGTGCAAGACAGAGATGAGGAAGATGACCATTACAAGCTTGGAAGATAATGGAGAAAAATCTGAACGTGGGATACAGTGTTGGCTCTTTGGAACAAGAAGGATAATTTTGCCAGAATAAAGAGTATGAAAGTGGAAATAATATGTGCTGTGCTAGAAAGGTAGATTGGAGACTGTCAATTTAAATGTCAAACAAGGGAGTTTATGTTTCCTTTTCCTCCTCTATGAGCCCATATCCTCTGTTTACTAGCACTTTTGACAAACTGTTTTTACATCACATAATTGATAAGCTATTTATATTCAGAGAAAGATTTGTACATAAAGCAGCTCCTACAGGGAGAATGTTAAGAAGATTTTACTTTGACAAAAAAAATGTTAGGAATTGCATTTTCTCTTTGTCAATTTTTTGGAAAAAAGCTAGGATTTAATCACTAGTCTGTGAGACCAATTATTAAAAATTGGGATGAGATTGGAGCAAATTAGAGTAATAATTGGAAGAAAAAAGTGACTTCAATAGTTAATTAGATTCAGTTCCATTGAACAATCATTCATTATATAGTACTTTTATATGCCAAGCATTTTGCAAGGCATTCGGCATTCAAATGTTAAAAACAAATAAGTAGAAAAGGAACAGTCTGAACAAAGTGAAAAAAATAAAATTAAAGCTAAACATGGGCTCCTACCACAATATTTCATTTAGTTGCAGTTTGCTAAAAAAACATCCATGGTAGAGCAGATAGAATGCTGGATAGACATAGGTTCAAATCCTATCTCAGGAACTTTTCACTTTTGACCAATGGCTAGTCCTTTAACTTCACCTTGTCTCAGTTTGATGATTTGTAAAATGAGGAGGTTGGACTTGATGACCTCTTAAGGTCCCTCTAAATCTAAAATCATATGATCCAGCAACAAAACCAAGTGAATAATATTAGCAGTATATACTGCCTTGGGATACAGTTTCTGTGGAATTTGACATTTCAGAAGATCTTTGATATCATCATTGAGTACTCACTCCATCAGAGCAAATGACAATCAAACCGGTCTGCTCATCGATGATGATTCTTGTCTATGTTTCCCCATAGATACTCCATGAGGAATATGCCCAGTGTACTGGAAATTTTCCTTTAGGTCTTTATTTATTTCATCGAATTCATTTACATTCATGAACAGTAGGACAGGCTGTCTTTTCCACTACATGACAGCCTGAGAACTTGCTTTTCTTTAAAAAAAAAGTAAAATAAAAACCTTACCATCTGTCTTAAAATCAATAAGTATTGGTGCAAAGGCAGAATAATGGTAAGAGCTGGACATCTGGGGTTAAGTGACTTCTCCAAAGTCAAAGTCTAGCTGCTTGACTAGATTTGAGGCTAGATTTGAATTTAGGACCTCTCATTTCCAGACCGTGACTTTCTATACACTGAGCCACCTACCTGCCCCTAGTTACTTGCTTTTCCAATAGAATAGACCATGAATGAGACAAGAACCTCTTGTTCTTCCTCCTTCAGAAATGCATTAAAGAAATCAAGAACTAATTCTGCAGATTACATAAATAAAGTGGGACTGCTAAGACTCCAGGAAACTAAATAATTTAAAGTAACTTTTGAGCAAGATGACCACAAAAAGCATAGAAAGACATATGAATTGATGCAAGATGAAGAGAACAAAGCCAAAACAAAAATCGTACACTGTAATAGCAATAAAGTATAATAATAAACTTTGAATAACTTAAAACAAGGCAATGATCCAGGACAACTCCAAGGGATAGAAAACACTATCCATTACCATGGACAGAACTGATGGAGTCTGAATACAGACTGAAGCATAACATTCTTTATTTAATATCTTCCATGCATTTTTCTTTAGTGTAAGTGAGATATGTCTTTAACATCATGATGAACATGGAAATATGTATTGTATGATAGCACATGTACAATCTATGTCATATTACTTGCTGTCTTGGGGAGGGGAAAGGGACAGGAGAGGACATGGAAAGCAAAATGTCAGAAAACTGTTATTGAAAATTGTATTGAGCCTTTTATCTTGGAAAAAAATATTGTCCTGTTTATGTTACCAGGAGCCATCACTGATACCTCTACCACAGTAGCAGCCTAGAAGAATGCAACATCTTAGTGCCTTAGAAGATTCTTTTAGGAGTTACTATGATCCCATGGTAATAGTAATAATTCTAAAAATAATATTAATAATAATAAATAGCATTTGCATAACTTTTTAGCATTTGCAAATGACTTTTCATACAGTATATCATTTTATCCTCATAGTAACCCTTGGGGATAAATGATATTATCCCCATTTTACAGATGAAGAAACTAAGGCTGAGAGATGTTAAGTGATTCACTCACATGACCAATAAATATCTGACATTGGATTTTAGCTCATGATTTCCTAATCTCAAGTCCATCATTCCATTTATATGCCCCCTAGCTATCTCCTGATGGCCTATTTAAGTCCCAAGTCAGTCCTTAGCTCTCAGAATCTTCTTCATTGGTTTAGCTCCAGTGCCACCTCTTTGGATGTACCTTTCCTGATAGCCCATGTTACATGCTCTCTTTCTTTCCTCATGTTAATATGTACTCACTCCTCTGTTTACGCATTGTATGCATCACGTATATTACAAAATCTGAAGTTGGAGATATTTTTGCTTGCATGAGTCATTGTATTCCCAGAGAACATATGGCATAGTGTAGCATCTCTTTTGGTGATATTTCTCCAATCTCCACTCCCATTGGTAGGACAAGTGTCCAAAGGCCAACTGTTATTACTACCCAGAGTTCTAGGAGTAACCTTGTGTTAACAGTATAGAAAGTTAATTGCATCTATTAAGCATTTCTATCAAGAAGCAGTCTCCCCTTGATATACTGAGTTCCTGGTAGGAGTAATTTCAAACTTAGGGAACACTCACTATTTCTAGTCACTGCATTTTTTCTCCCTTCTTGAAATCCCCATGAAGTTGCATTGAGTTCACTGCTAGTGAACTAACTTGTTACTGAAATACAGATTTTGAAGCCGGCTTACCATGTTATACATAGCCCTTCCTACACAGCTTAATTCTCTTTATTTTAACTTTAATTCTCTTCATCTAAATACAAGATAAGTACAGCTAGGGGCCACAGATAGAATTCTGCACCTAGAGCCAGGAAGAATCCTATTCCTGTATTCAAATCTGGTCTTAGAAACTTACTAGCTATGTGACTCTTGATTTGTGACTCTTGACTCTGTTTGCTGGTTTCTTCATTTGTGAAATGAGCTGAAGAAGGAAAAGGCAAACCATTCCAAGATCTTTGCCAAAAGAACCCAAATAGGATGGTGAAGAGTCAGATAGGATTGAAACAACTGAACACTAATAGACAGCCAAGCTATTGATCAGGTTCGTTGATTGATTCCAAAGGCCCCAGGAGCCTTTCAAATTGATGTAAAACTTATTCACACCTACTTTAATTTTTATAGATTTAATTGAAATTTGTTATGAATAAAAAGTAAAGACTTATGGCTACAAGTAGAACCTCAGATTTATCATTGTAGAGAAGTCCTCTCACCCTTGTTCAATGGGGAGATTGTGAAAATAAAGTGTTGATTAAGGCATATAGAGGTATGTGGCCAAAGCCAATCCTCTAATAAAGATCTCAGTTGGGATTTGAATGGATATCCTTCTTCTCCAAACCCAGAATTCCATTTATTTTTCCTGTTGCCTCCTTATTATTATCGGGGGGGGGGGGGAAGATAAGGCAAATACAGGATAGGAGAAAAAGCTGAGACAAATCTAAGAGGCATGTGAAACTAAGGTAGTGGAAACCCAAATGGGAATCAATAAAGCACTGTTGCAAGCAACCAATACGCTACTCTCTATCTACATTAAAAGAATTATCACCTTCAGGAACAGAGCATTGATCCCTTAACTATGCTTAGCATTGGTCAGCCCATTATTAATGTGCCATGTCAGTTTTGTTCACCACAAATCTAAGAGGATCTGGGGAAGACAGAGGAATAGGAAGGAGTACCTCAGAATCACCTTGGTAGTTCTATTATTCTATGATTCTGTATTTGAAATAAAATTTATTTTCCCTAGAGAGAAGGAAGAAAATAAAATTCAAGCAAAAGTTGTAACTTTCTTATCCCAAGAAGGAAGATAGAAGAAAAATATTTTTAAGTGCCAAGAGAAAAAGAAAAAGAAAGGAAAATACTTTTTGGTGGGAATATTCCAGCTAGAATCTATCACCATGTGAAATTACATTTGGCAGGGAGTCAGTATGGACACCTGAGGATTCATAGGCCTTTGAGTGTTTCTGAGTGACTAAATCTAAAACTAGCCCTTCTGCATACATGCCTTATAGCAGCTCTTGATGTCTTCCCATGTTCCCCTTCTCACTCTGATTCCAAATGTTTCATGGGGAAATTCGCCTAACAACTCAAAAACTACTCATTGAGCTCCTACTTTGTGCCAGTCTTCCTAGAGATAAAAATACAGAAATGAAAAGTATCCCATACCCTCAAAAAAATATACATGGTTGTGGATGCGGAAATGGGAGAGATTTTTTTTCTTAGTTCAGCAGCAGAAGAAAAGAAGAAAGAAGAGAAGGAAGGAGAAAAACATAGGCCAGATAGAAAGCTGAGCCACTGACAACTGAACAGGAGACCGAGCTAGAGAACAGAGCAACCTTAGAATAATTACAATGGGCTTTAATGATAACAACAGCTATCATTTTTGTTTCACCTTAAGGTTTACAAAGCCTTTGCCTGAACTTACATGATCTGAGCCTGAAGAGAAACTGAGGAAGGTGGTACAGATATGTTGACTTTCA
Source organism: Monodelphis domestica (assembly GCF_027887165.1). Taxonomy (NCBI): domain Eukaryota; kingdom Metazoa; phylum Chordata; class Mammalia; order Didelphimorphia; family Didelphidae; genus Monodelphis; species Monodelphis domestica. The sequence goes on along the minus strand of NC_077227.1, from coordinate 14,567,988 downwards.
CTTAAAAAAATTAAAAAGCAAACTAATAAATACCTCATTGAGGTTAAATTACTTATCACATGGCTAGTAAGCCTAATAGTATATATATATATATATTTTTCATATATATGTACACTTATCTATCTATGCATATTTTTAAGTGCTAAAAGAAAAGGAAGAGAAAAATATATTTATTGGGAGTATTCTAACTAAGATCTATCATCCTGTGAAATTACATTTGTCAGGAAGTCAGTGTAGACACCTGAGGATTCATAGGCCTTTGAGTGTCAAAGAATCAAAATAACATTTCTATAGATAGGGCAGTACAAACTTGATCTCATCTGATCCTCAGAGCCTTGTGGGATGATATCTCATATTATCATCCTATTCTGAAGAGGAAGAAGAGACAGTCACAAGGTCTATGTTGGTATGATCTGCCCAGAGTTTCCCAATATACTATGCTGCTTCTTTAGAGTAAACATAAAGAACCTATCTATTATCTGTATGTCCCAAAGAGTCAGAGTAGGATTGGTCTACTGTAAAAGTTAAAATTAAATCTCAATAATAATATTATATTTTAAGAGATTTATTAATGATCATTAGAAATCAAGGAATAAGGAAGATACAAAACAAACACCACGTGCCCATGACTGGTTAGCCATGTTTTAGTCATCTCCACTCACCACCATCAATGCTGATTCTACATTAGAGAGAGGGAGCCTCCAAAGCCCACTCCCTTTATCCTCTGTCTATAGGAAGTACGTAATGACAGGAAGTCAATGGGCTCTTGGGATATGTAGTTCTTTTTAGTGTAACAGATTTTCAATCATACACTACACAACCACCTCTACCTAATTAAAATCTCACACTATCACAGCTTCACTTTGCCCATATATTTCAGTTTCGGGATACATTAATAATAAACAGAGGTACAATAAGGAGATGAGCTCACCTGGTAACAGTCAGAACACTTTATATTCAACAATGTGCAGAAAACCCAACCTCTCAGTAGAGGGGTAAATAAAACATATATATATATATATATATATATATATATATATATAAATTTGTTTGACTTCTGTGTTACAAGGGAAAGTTGTATTGGGGAATACATTCATTGGGAAATGAAATGGTCCCAAAAAGTCATCATTTTTTTTAATTGGAGGAAATAATCTGGTATCTCCAAGAAAGTTTTTCATGAAAATACACATAACCATATTTTTTTCAGATAGTTTACAACTCTCTGGTTGCCTCTCATATCCAGAATAAATCATCTCTCAATAACTTTCTACCAGACTATTATGCTAAATCTGCCATATTTCTATGTAAAACTTCAATTTATTTAATTTTAACACATCATAGGCTATTGCATTTTTCTCTCTTCTAAAGGTTGAATTAAAACATCTGGCAGCTTTAGACTAGACTTTCCAAAGATGAATGAGTGGCAGGATTTATCTTCGAGTTTAGTTATGGAAAACAAATAAAGCCTATGTCTTCTGGTTCATTTTTCTTTCCATGATCACTAACTAGGTCTGGGAGAATAAGGTTTTCCTTTAGCCTTCTGGGGGCTAGACTTGTTTTGTCCCATCTTCCTGTTCCCTCACTTCAATTTGCACAACTGGACTCATGTCAGTATCCCAGTTCTTTTGACTTCTTTCTTCCCCACCCTGCTTAACTGAAGCTGTATTTCATTCCATTTACTTTTATTCATTCCTAGGTACAGCTCTGCCAATATAATGGAATAGTTATACAACCTCAAGTAAGATAACCACAATTCTCTGACTAGAGTTTTAATTCCTATTTTTTTAAAATCTGTGTGATATTGGAGAAGTTACTCATCCTCACTGAATCATAAAAACTTCAAAAATATAGAATTATGGGGGGGAGGCAGCTGGGTAGCTCAGTGAATGGAGAGCCAAGCCTAGAGACGGGAGGTCCTAGGTTCAAATCTGGACTCAGACACTTCCCAGCTGTGTGACCCTGGGCAAGTCCCTTGACCCCCATTGCCTAGCCCTTACCACTCACTCTTCTGCCTTGGAGCCAATACACAGTATTGACTCCAAGATGGAAGGTAAGGGTTTTTTTAAAAAAATGTAGAATTTGGTGAAATCTAAAGTCCTATGATTTGTGGAAATTAAATAGTTAAAAACTTAACAATTTGAGCTTTTTGTTTGCTTGTTTTTGTTTTTTTAAGGAAACCACCACAGGTTTTCTACAAGAGATTTCAGTACACATGGATACATGGTCCAAATAAAATATACCTGATGGTTTTTGCTGGGCATTTGGAAGTTGGCTTGGTTAGAGCCATAGTATGATCTCATCAGAGAGGGAAGAGAGGATTTTTTCAACTGCTATTTGTTTTTCTTCTAATTGATAGCATTACCCTCTAGTGGGACAAAGGACAAAAACAGATACAGGGAGAACAGCTTCTCTATTGCTCGCTGCATCCAAGAAAATTATTTACACAAAAATGTTTTCCTGGTCACTTCCTCCAGATATTCCTAGCCTACAGTCAAAAAATGATGTGGGTTCCACTCAGGCACCATTGCTATCTAGTCACTTTCTCTTGTCTGAAAAAATGTATTCCAGAAGAAAGATGAACAACTTACTGGACATCTTAACACCAATCAAGGATCACAACCCCATAAGGAGTTACTGCTCAGAGTGTCGTAAAAGAAAAATATGGCTACAATAACAGTGCTGAATGACTAACTCATCTTGTCAAGTACAGAAAATACAGAGGCCAAAGCCCATCTTTTAATGAGTTCCCACTATTTATAGCCTTAGATTGGTGAATAATCTACCAATGTGGTGGAATTGTATTTTTAAGTCCATTGTGCACTCAGTTGAGTTGAATCCAGAGAAACTTTCCTCCTCCACAGACAGGGAGGGAGGCAGCTCTTCTTACACTGTTTCAATGATGTAGGATTTCTGTGACCTCATCATTGTGGATTTTCCCTCCAATGATAAACATAGTAGTTTATACAATTACTGTCTATGCTCTGAGACTCTCATCCCTGTTGTTCCAAAAGATTGAAACAGTTGATCCATTCTAGTAGCTAAATTGATGGCCCCAAATTTGTTCTCTTTTTATTCAAAAAATCCCATTTTCTAAAAGTGGGGCCTTGAAATACTCAGAGTTCAGATTCAGCTGTAATTAGTATTATGTTAAACTATCAAGTTTCTCTTATTTTTTTTTTTCAGAATTTCAGTCTTCAGCGTCCACTATAACCTCTGGGTTGCCTTCTTCCTGCACAATTTTAGTTCGTTCCATCCTCCTGATCCCTCCTCTTATCCCTCTCCATCTGTTTTCCCAAAGTCCATATCAAACTGTTCCTGCCTTTCTCTCCATGATCTAGAAAGGACTGATGATTTCCCCACAACGTTCCCATAATTCCTCAACACAGTTTAGACTTTCCCTCAGTGGGAATTGGAACTGAATTGGAATCCTCTTTTGATGCTTGTTTACTTTTTGAAGAATGAAATCATCATGAAAGCAAGACAAGAAGTTATTAGATGCCCTGCTTTTGAAACAGAGAGAATTCCAGAAAGTGTCTGTGAAATTTAACCCCCACCTTATTACAACTCCAAACTTTTGAGAAGAGGTGATTAGTTACTGCTCAAACCCTCCTCTCTTTTATTTTTCTGACCATGGAGCTACAGAATAATCTGATGATAAATAAAGACTTTTTTCCCTTCATGAATATTCATCAATATCCATTCCACTAGGGATTCTCTCTTATGGATCCTGGATTTCTATATATCAATATACTTTCTTCAGATACAGTGATATTCTCCCACCATAATAAGTTGTGGTCAGCCAGAATCACATGGAAACCATCGCCTTCATCCCACCAGAGTTTAGTGCCTGGTGCATATAGTAGGAACTTAATAAATGCTTATTGAATGGACTTGTGGCATCAAATTTGGTTCCTTGTGTTAGGGCCCCTTGCTCCTCTTCCTACCTGCCCATGGTTGGGTATAGATGTTAGATATGGGGTACATGACAAGAAGTGCAATCTCTGGGAATAAGGAATTAATTCACTGGGCTGATTACAGGTTAGACCCCACATGGAATGTGCTCAGTTCTGGCACCATCATTTAAGAAGGACATTGGTGAAGAAGAGCAGGGATTCTTTGCCTTTTGGGTCAGGAATCCTATTAGTTATCATGTGAAGCTATGAACTACTTCTCAGATAAGTGTTTATAAATTCACATATATACATACATGTGAATATATGGGTATATATGAATATATGTATTGGGTATACATGTGTATATGTGTATATACCTGTATGTGCCTACAACACAATATGTATGCATTGCTTACCTGTACCTATATCCATATGCACAGATAAGTATAAGTGTATATGTGTATATATACATACATAACTGTATGTACATGAGTGCACATAAATGTACCGTGTACACATGTACATGTGAATATGTGTAGTATACGCACACACATACATAGATACACACACACACATATATATATATATATGCATGCATATACAATGCCCAGATTATAAAAGACTGAAAATGACCACAAAGATGGAGGCCCCAAGAAAGTCGAAGGGCCTTGAGTACAGAACATAACAATAATATTTGAAGGAACTGGACATTTTTTATACTTGAAAGAAGGATGTGATGACTATGTACAAGTGTCTAAGAGATAGAAATGGAGAAAAGTGACTTGTTAGGAGTTGTAAAGAGGCAAATTTAGCTTGAAATTTGAAAATATTTCCTCACAATTTAAATTTCTTTAGAATGAAGGGGGCTATCTTGACAGGAAGTTCATTTCTCCCCATTGGAGTTCACATTACAAAGGCTTGATGACCATTTTTTTAAACCCTTACCTTCCATCTTGGAGTCAATACTGTATATTGTCTCCAAGGCAGAAGAGTGGTAAGGGTTAGGCAATGGGGTCAAGTGACTTGCCCAGGGTCACCCAACTAGGCAATGTCTAAGACCAGATTTGAATCTCAGACCTCCCATCTCTAGACCTGGCTCTCAATCCACTGAGCCACCAAACTGCCCCCTTGATGACCATTTTAGGAATGAGAAAAAATCAGAATTTGTTTTTCAGGCCTGGGTTGAAGAGCATGGTCACTGAAGTCCCTGTCAACATCAATGATTCTGGGATTCAGTAGAAGTGGTGAGAAGTCTCGTGCTCATGAATCCCTGTGTTCTGGGTGACACTCATATTCCCTGCTTTGTATAATCCCAGGTTCTTAACATTTGAAGGAATTTCAAAGTCCATAAAATCCGACCCACCATAATGGCAACATCACCCACACTTATAAAGACCTTCAGAGTCCCAAACTCAGTCAATTTGAATATTTTCTCCCTTGCTTTAATGGTTGGGAAGATCATAAAGAGTTTTGTGCAACACTGAAAGGTTACATAACTTGTTCTGGCTCACAAAGTATGAAGAAGAGCTTTAATTTGAACCAATATCTTCCTGGCTTTGAGACTATCTATCTTCTACATTACATTGGCTCTGCTCAAAATAATTGTAAGGGCAAGGGGAAGCGATTACTTTTTGCAATTCCAGAGTTTTATCTAGAACTCTGGCTTTCTCATCCTTATCAAAATGTGTGGGTTTCCTCTGATTTGCTTTTTTAACAATTTAGTGCACCTTAAGCACAAAAGAGAGATTTGTTTGGAATAGAGTAGATAATCGCACTGACCCCTTTGTGGAAATGGGTTTATAGCCACTTCATTAAGTGTTTCCTCTCTTTGTATTCTCCAGGAAATTGTTTTTATCAGAACCAATACAAAGACTCTGTAGAATAACCAGTCTAACACCAAGTGAGAAAAGGTGAATCCAAAGGCCTTGATGAACAATTAATATTATCCTTGGGTCAAAGTAACCTTAATCTAATGATGAGCTTCCAACAATGGGGCACAGGAAACTATGAATACTAACAACAATTTGCTAGAGAATGTCACTTTTTTGTTGAATAGTCTAAGACTCTTTTTTATTCCTAACTTGAAAGGGTCAGACAATAATGGAGAGTCCATGTAGTTGGATAAGAGTTTAGATGTCAGTAACGTGAGATTCAGTGTCTGATTTTTGACACTAAAAGTATATACCCTCTAGGACCTCATTTTCTTCACGTGCCACTTGGGAATAATAAAGTGTATTCTAATTATAAACCAATATATCCATTATTAAATGAGATTCTAGAATCATAGACTATGCAAGGAGCCTCAGAAGCAGAGTGGTCTAGTGCATAGACCTGAATATGAATCCCCTGTAGAGCAGGGCTAACAAGTGGTATCATAAGTTTCCATCAAGCATGTCTGCATATTTTCAGTCTCCTATACCAGAAAAACTCTCTCTCTTCAACTCATAATCTTTAGCTTTCTTCAATACTCAATATTTCAACTGAAAGCTACCCTCTCTAAAAGGCTTTTCTCAGTTCCCTAGCTGCCTAAATGTTCCGCATGTAATGATAATTTTAGGGTTGTGATCTAATCTAAATTATTTTTGGTCGCCAGGGAATATCCCAAATAAAATTCCCAAGTCAGTTTTTTTTTTTTAATTTGTGGTGGTTTAATTAACATAGAGGGAAGAAATTAAGGAGAAAGGAGAGGGAAAAGGTGTAGGATTTCTCCTGCCTGGCCTGTGCCAGGGGAAGTTCAAAGACCTCCACCATGAGGTTCTGAATATGATTAGAGGCTTCTAAGTGGATAGTGTTTGGAAGGTAAAGTAGAAAGAATCAGCCTAAACTCCAATAGAGCTCAGGAAAGATGCCTCACCTGAACTAGGTTACTAGACTTCCTCCAGTATGGTATCAAGGAAAACTTACCGCTAAACCTGAATGATAGCATCTGCCACCCAAGATGCTGAAACGCTCAGCATGCTGCCACCAGCCATCTCTCTGCCACCAAAGAGGCAGGAGAAAAGAAGTGACGCGAAATATATAGATAGTTTTTACACCACTTTCCTGCATCTTACATGTACCAGTGGTAGCTTAAGCTTGACTTAGGACAGCCCAGGGGTCTGTCAGTTGTTTCTGATTTGTCATTTTCTAGCACTAGTCTGTCATAGGCCATACTCCTAAATACTTAATCCTTTAGTATGGGTGTAGACATTCCTGTTTTTGTTAGACTAAGTAGTGTGGAGTGATCATTGGTTCCTAGGCAGAACAGGATGGTGAGGACTAGACAATAGGGGGTTATATGACTTGCCCAGGATCATACAGGTAGGGAATGTCTGGGGCCAGATTCAAACTTAGGACCTCCTGTCTCTAGATTTGGCTCTCAATCCATTGAACCACCTAGCTGCCCCCAGGTAGTATCTTTTTAAATTAATATATTTTTTCCCTATTTAGAATATAAAGCACCTTGAGGGCTAGGGATAGTTTCCTGCTTCTTTTTGATTTCCCATCACTTAGCCTTAAGCCACATAAGAAGTATTTGATAAATGCCTGTTAATTGACTGACTGAATATAGATGTATCTTATATATATATCTAACTCTGTATGTGTTCTCTCTTCCATTCAAATGTATATTCCTTGTGGGCAGGGATAGTTTTCTCTGTTTCTTTGGTATCTTCAGTGCCTAGTACAGAGCATAAAACATAAGAAATGATTATTAGGCACCTGCTAATTAATAGACTGATCAATGACTATTTCTTTTTCTTTGGCTCTCACAATGACTTTTTTAACCACTGGATTAAAACAATCTCTTTTGTCAACCAAAGAGATGTGGAAGAGATTTTTGCCAGTTGTTGATGTTTTTGCTTTTAATTACCTGTCTCCTAACTTTGCACTTCTTAGCAGAAGATGTTCAAAGTCCTTTAATGGCTTAGGACTTTTAAGCCATGTTCCTGAAAGAACTTAAAAAAGTTTCTGTCAAGAGCTTCTTGATGCTTTATTTTCCTGGATGACAGACTATGTTCAGAAGCTGAATTGCCTTCTGTAGCTATCTCACACATTAAAATTGTATGGGGAATCTGACCCCATCCTCTTGGGTACCAAACTGATTTGAGAATAATGGAATTGAGTATGAGGGACTGACAGTGGCAAATGGGTTCTATAATCCAAAGAGAGTGAATGGGTAGAGGCTAGAGGAGCCATTGTTAATTCCTCTCTAACCTGGTTTGGACTGAAATACAGATTTTGTTTTACAGGATATGAATGATTTTCCTCCTGTGTTTTCCAAGCCCCTCTACAAAGGGATGGTCGCTCCAGATGCAGTCAAGGGCACGCTGATCACAACTGTTTTTGCTACAGATGCTGATCCTCCGGTAAGTTGAGATGGCATTCTCAATTGTCACAGGAAAACCATGATATTGAATAAGTGTCCCTATGTCCATGGAACAGCCAAGGTGATGAGTATGGGCTTTGATCACCCTCTCCTCATACATTTTATATGATGCCAATCTTTACCATGCATGATCTCAGTGAATCAGGTGATTATTCTGAGGATAATTCATGTTGCCTATTGTCTCTGAACTGGAAAGTTTCAGAATTGACTCCTTAAGACATAACACAGAAGAATTGTATGAATAGGAGGAAGAAATCTATTTGATTTTTCCATTGACTAAAAGTTCCAGCTTGTGGATTTCTAAGAAAGGCTATTATGTTTGATTGACAGAATCACAGAATTTCATATTGGGAAGGTCTCTACGGGGTCATCAAAGTCAACTAATACCTGATTAAGAATTTCTCTAAATCATCCCTGAACTGCTCACCCAGTATTTGCTTGAAAACTCCCAATGGTTAGCAAGTCACTTTCTCCATAGATGCTTTTGGGTAGCACCGATTATTATGCAGTTGTTTTATTTTATTTGTTTCACCTCATGTCTAAATTGAATTCTTTGAACTTTCCACCAATTTCTCCTAGGAATGCCTTCTGGGTCTAAGAGGAAGACTAAGACATATTTCCTGAAATACTCTTTCAAGTCTAGTACTTGAAAACACCTATTCTGCCCCTACTAAGCCTTCTCTTCTCCAGCTTAAACAAAATAATTTCTTTCAGCCCATCTTCAAATGGCACAAATTCATCAATCTAGTTTCCCTTTTCTGGTTATATCCATTTCATTAATGTCCATCCAAAATTGTGAAATTCAGAACTAGTTGCAATTTTATAGACATGATCTTACTAGGATAGTATAGACTATATAGATACTATATAGTATAGATACTATTATTCACTTAGAGCACCCCAGCAGCACACTGGATTTTCTTAAGCATCATATCACTCCTTTGACTCATATTGAGTTAGTGGGCCACTAAAGCCTCCAAATATTTTCCCCCAAAGGAAACGTTCCCCTATTTAGTACTAATGGCCCAAAATGTGACACTTGGTCTGTTATACTACTGTCCATCTTCCATCTTAAGTATGCACAGAGACACTATCACTAAAAAAAGCATCACGATTTCCAGCTGTGCTAACATTATGAGTTGTGGATTGTTTTGAGAAGTACTCTTGGTCCTAGGAAGCCCATTCTACTCAACTGGTGCTTTTATTAAATAGATGTATATGGGCCTAATCAGCAAGCCCTGAGTCACTTATTAGAAAGCAGATACACAACCCTCACCCCAAATGCTATTGTAATTTTAGCTAAGTTTAGAAACAACCTCCCTAATGAGATAAAGGAATAGACTTCAGATGTATAATTTCTTAACGTAAGGAACTTCTACCTGAGAAAGGTCTCTCACTAATGCAGTCTTTAACTTCTTCACAATTTATAAACTTCAAGAATCCCCTATAGCATTGGCACGTTAAGTGTTTTGCCCAGGACCCAACAATCAGTGTGTCATTCTTCAGGCTGACTTCCTATCAACTACTAGTAGATTGTAAGCTCCTTAAGGCAGAGACTGCTTTCATCTTATTTATCCCTCGCAATGCCCAGTAGTAGGTGCTTAATCATGGTTTGTTAACTGCCTCTGTAATGAGAGATAACAGTAGCTCCTGGTACCATGTTAAGATAATAGTTACTTTCTGTAGAATTTCAAAGTGACTTGTAGATGTTTTCTTAATCTCAAAGCACCCAAATGGTATAGCTAGAAGGAGTTCAACCAAGTCCAAGAATATCAGTAGCTGTTCTGGGAATAAGATGAGCTTTTCTGGACCCCTATATCTTCAAACATCTTGTCATTATATAAAAATAAAGATAATGAAGCCAAATACAAAAAAAATGAGGAAAGGAACAAAATCAGGAAAGTTTAAAAATATAATTTTCTGTGCCATACCTACCTGCATACAATTTATTTATAGAAATAGCTTAGAAATGGAATGAATAGCCTTTGGATTCTGTCACTTCTACTGTGACAACCAAATAGAAAACAAGGCAACTCGTGCTGCTGACCTGAGTGAAAATGATTTGTAATTTGGAGTGTGTTTTGACAGGGTAGTTAAAAATTCTCTGAAGTAAATTTATAACAATAAAGACAATATAATCTTTACATGCCACATGGTACAGAGGAAAGAGTGCTGCATCTTGGAACAAGAGAGACTAACTTCAAATTCTATCTTTGCCACTTACCTGGAGTCAGAGGACATCTCTGATGTTTACTAACTATATCACCTTGAAGAAGTCACTTAACCTCTGCCATTTAGAACTGTTTACAGTCTGATTCATATTCTTAATTAAGAAGGAATTAATCAGGTTGTAAAAAGTTCTAAAGGACAGAGGAATTACATTAGTAAATTCAAGATGTGAATGTAAAATAATACAGAATGAAATCGGAATGGCCTGATTTACTAAGTATGAACTGAGGCAGTCCAAACTACTTCTGTCCCCAAAATATACTCTATTAAATTTTTATGAGAAAAAAAGATGTTTCTTTAGTTTTTGCTTGAGGACTGCCAACAAGGAGGAATCATCTACTTCACAATGGCTGGAACATAGAAAATAATTGAATAATTGCTTGTTGAAGAGTTGACTCTCAAGGTAATTTGGTGAGCTTTTGGATATCTCACATTTCCTTGAGGCTGGGTGGTGAGATAATATGAGTTCTGGATGGCAGGATAAGGGCCCTGTGTCAGCCAGTCAATAAACAGTATTTATTAAGTTGATACCATGTGTCAGGCATTATCCTAAGTACTCAGAATACAGAGTTTAAAAAGGACAATCTCTGCCCTCAAGGAGATCACAATCAAATGGGAGAGACAACAAGCCAACAAATGTGTCTAAAAAGATAAAAGCAGGAGAAAAAAAGCCTACTTTTATAGCTTTGTTGTCCATAAAACCCTTTAACTCACTCCTTCTATGATCCAGCCAAATGGGTCTTCTTACAGCTTCTCTCACAGGATACCTTGTCTCTGGACCTTTTCATTGACTTTTCCTCTTCAGTGAGATGCTTTCTGTCTTCCCTTCTCTGACCATCTATTCTGCCTTCAGGGATTCACCACAAAAAAGTCTTGAAATTACACACATATATATTGACTTATAAATATATTTGTCTCCTGTAATAGAAAGCTCTCTTAGAGCAGGGACAATTTAATTGGATCTATCACCAATGGATACTTAATCATTTATTTTTGATTGAGTGATCTTGGATTTAGTTTGAGAAGAGAGATCATTCCTGGAAAAGTGACTTGCCGAACATCAAACAGCTTATGAATCTAGTCTTAAAAAGAGCCATAATGTTTAGGAAATTGAAGTGATGTGTGATTGATCAAACAGGAAATCAAAGAATGTCACAGTTGGAAGGGCCATCAGGGACCATCTAGTCTAACCCACACCTAATTAGAAATGCCTTTTACATAATATCAGATGAGTGGTTATCCAGTCATTGTTTATCCCTGTGTGTGTGTTGGGCAACCTTGAAAAGTTGGAAGGGCTTTCCTACTTGTCTTCCATCTCAGGGGAATTTTATGGCCCTGAGCCCTCTCCTATACAATGAGAGTTTATACTCAATGATATCCAAGTATCCTTTCCCCTCTAAATCCTAGGAAATCCTACAATCCCATAAGTGGCCCCAAGTCCTAGAGTATTTTATCTTCTAAGTCCATAACTGAGGCAGGTTCACTTTCAACCATAACGTAGAACCTCAAAGATTTCCAAAATTCATGTTGCATGAAACTAAAGTGGTCGAAAGGGAAGTAGAGTGATTTCTAGAGAATGAGCTGTCCTCCCCAGCCCCCTCAGTGCAGAGATACAGGGTCCTTTTTTCCTTCTTGCATTTGTGACAGTGTTGACATTCTAGTCCACAAAAGACATGCAGTGAATGACTGATCATCCTCGATATTGAGGAAAGTTTAACCTTTCATTCCTTCCCACCAGAGATATTTCTCTGAACATTTTGACAGAATAAAAACTGTAAATGTAATAATGCCCACCTGCTTCCTTTCTCTTGATTGTTAGGGACAGCAGAGCGATGGGATGGGAATCTGCAGTGGTTTGAGTACATGACGATTCCTATTCTTCCTCTCTAATAGGGTGAGATCATTGGCACTCAGAACCATATGAGTGTAGAACTAGAGTTGGGAGGGATGTTAGTGCTCCCAAAGCACAGTGACTGACATGTAGTATCAGTAAGTCAGTCAGTTAGCATTTACTGAGTTCTTACTATGTTCTAGGCACTGTGCTAAACCCTGGGGATACAAAGGGTGAAAAACAAAAACACCAGAAGAGCTCCCACTTCACAGATGCAAAATTGAGGCTCAGAGAGGTCACATGAATTGTCCAAAGTCCCACAGGTAGGAAGTGATAGATCCAGGACTTGAACTCAAGTCTCTTGACTTTGAGTTTTATTCTTTTTCATTGTCATAGCTTGGTTTAATAGCTTAAAATATATGAAAACAGGGAGAGGTAGAAGGCATGAGACTGAAATAGTAAAGATCAGTCGAATTAGAAAGTATTCTTCAAGGACCAGCTCATAAGTCATGTCCCAGAGAAAAATTGTCCTGATTTGCATAGTGTTCTTTCAGTTTTCTGCAAGGATGCAGTAGAAAAAAATTGGATTTGGCCTCGAAGGGCTGAAATTTGAAACTCACCCCTGTCATTTATTAGCAGCGTTGCCTGGGAATATAACTTCATTTCTCTGGGTCTCCATTTAGCTCATCTCTGAAATGAGGGAGACTAACTTGTTAACTGCTAAGGGCCTTTCCAGCTTTCAGTCTCTGATCTTCTGAACACACACACGTACACACACCATAAACTTATATGTATATATTTGTATGTGTGCATTCTCATGAAATTACATATACATGGGTATAGATATAAACACATTACATACAAACTCAGTGTGTTGCACATGCATGTACTTATATATAAACCCATGTATGTTCACACATGTAATTGATTATGTACACATAGAGGCATATACATTACACACATGCACACATGTGCACACAATAAACGTCTATGCATATGTTTTGTGCACCCACATATATACTTGGATGTATGCATTATCATGAAAATATAGATATATGGGTGTTTACATAAACACATTGCACATTTATATATGCACATGTATGCACTTATACATACATTTATATGTGTCCACACATGTAATTATGTACACACAGATGCATACACATGACACATACACATGCACACACACACAAACATCCTAATCCAGTATTTCCAAGTGGAATGAAAATACTTCAAGCAAAGGGAATATCTTGAATTTGTATTTTTGCCAGCACAGTGACTGATATGTAATATCTGTCAGTCAGTCATTCAGTCAGTTAGCATTTACTGAGCACTTACTATGTTCTAGGCACCATGCTAAACCCTGAGGATACAAAGGGTGAGAAACAAAAACAAACAAAAAAAACCCATAAACGTTGGTTGACTATGTGTAAGTCATTAAATCAACAGGCATTTCTTAGGTGCCTAATATGATTTGGATTGATTTACTGTGTGCCAGGTACGTAGGAAATAATCCATGAAAAAAATCCCTGCACTCAAGTGCATGGGGTATCATGGCAAAAATCTGTGTGAATGGGGAGCTCTGGCTTATCTGTTCTACTTTTGTATTTCTGGGAAAATAAATGTGGGGAACTATTGCATCCAAAATTCAAGGGAGCAAAAGAAGTTCATTTGACCTTACTTGGGTCCTTTGTCAAGAAAAGTCTTCCTTACCAACTTGATGTCAAAAACTAAAGAGTTAGGAGTCAAGAAAGGAACCCTTGGGAAACCTTTGATATTGACATTATGGCTTCTTAGCCAATGCATTCTAGGGAGAAACCATTTATTTTAGAGAAGAAAGTGCTGAGTTTGGAGGATGAAGGACCTAGCTTCCAATATTCACTCAATGACATTACCTTTGAGGTCCTGGGCAATTTTTTTTTCACTTTTCTTGGACTTCCCCAACTGTAAGATAATGTGGCTAATCTCAACGAGGCAATATGGAGTACTGAAAATATGATCATTGTGGCATTAGTCAAGGTGGGTTGACATGCTGGATCTGACGTTAACTAAATTTGTTGCCTTTGAAACACCATTTAACTATGATGCCTGTTTCCTCATCTATAAAATGAAGCATTTGGACTAGACCACCTAGAATATTATTGGATTTGGGGACATTAGTTCTTTCAACCTGCAACAGAACTCTGTCTGTCTGCAAACTGCAGACCACTTAGAATAGTGGGGTCAGTTTGTTTTGGTCGCCCAACCCGTCAGAAAGATAAATTCGCAATGGACCTCCAAAATGCATGTAATTGATTATTTTAAATTTCCCTCTATGTTCTACAATACTAAAAATTGAGCACATTATAATATTAACAAAGATGAGCAATATTTAAACCTGGAATCAGTAGGGAGCTTCTAGAGTACAGTGAGGAGGGAAGTGATATGGACAAACCCACAAATGCTTTAGGAAGATCATTTGGCAGCTGAGTGGTGTAGGCATTGAAGAAAGGAGAATATTTATAGAATCAACAAATCTAACCATTGGAAGAGGACTAAAAAGTCATCTACTCCAACCCATACATAAAATGTATCCCATTGGAAACATATTCCAAATGGGACCATCCAAATTTTGCTTGAAAATCTTTGTCTTCCTTGGGAAAGAGAGAACCCACCATGTTCAACAAAAGTTATTAAGTGCCATCTATGTTCCAAACAGGATGCTAAACATTGGAAAAAGAAAGGGTGAGAACTAATTCCTGCCTTCAAGGGACATTCTTTTTTATTTGGGGGGCACTTTGTTCTTTCATCTATTTATTTTCATTTGGAAAATTTTATTTAATTAATTAATTGAGAAAAATTTCTATGGTTACAAGATTTATGTTCTTTCTCTCCCCTCCTTCCACCCCCCTCCTGTAGCCAATGAGGAATTCCACTGGATTTTATATGTGTCATTGATCAAGACCTATTTCCATATTATTAATATTTGCATTAGGGTGATTGTTTAGAGTCTACATTCCTAATCATATTCCCATCGACCCATGTGGTCAAACACTTGTTTTTCTTCTGTGTTTCTACTCAAGGGATGACATTCTAGTGAGGGAGATAACACGAATACAACTATGTACAACAACAAAATATGTACGATTTAATGCAGTTGAAATGAAAGGTGATCCCATACAGAAGGCACTTGCAATCTGTCAGGGACATCTTACAAAAGACGGGATTTGAACTTCACCCTGAATGAATCCAGGGATTCCAAGAGGCAGAAGACTATAACCAGTGTCAGACTGTGCCAGACACTCTGCTAAGTTAAGCCCTTTATAAATATCACCTCAACTCTTCTTCATATCCACCCTTTGAAGGAGGTCCTGTTATTGTTCTCATTTTACAATTGAAGAAACTGAGGCTAAAAGAGATGAAATGACTTGCCTAGTGTCACAGAACTAGAGAACGTTGGAGGGAGGGCTTGAGATCAGTTCTTCCTGATGCTAATCCCAAAGCTCTATCCCCTCTAACTGCTAGCTATCACTAATTCCAGGCATGGGGTACAGCTGGCAAGAGAGCACATAAGCAGAAGGTAAAATAGGCAAATGAATCCTAGTATATACAAACAGGAGTCAAGCATAAGAAGAATGCAATCCTAGCAAAGGGCCAAGTTCTGAAGACCTTAAAAGTCAAAGAGAGGATTTAATTTTCAATCCTGAAAGTCTCTTGGTTGGTCACATCTATTAGTCCAAGGAGAGTTGCTGGGGGCCCGAACAGAGGTAATTGCTGAGAGAAGAAAGGGAGATAAATCAGGTGATGATAACAGTTGGCTACTGATAGGATATGTGGGCTGAGGAAGAAAGAGAAATCTCAGAAAACTCTAAGATTGTGACCCTGCATGACTGGAAGTATGATGGAGCCCTCCATAGAAATAGAGAAGTGTGGCAGGGGGTAAGATTTGGGGGGAAATTCAATGTACTGAATCCTTTGATGTGGTCCAACACCACAAATGTCTACTCATTCTATGAAATTCTGCCCAACCCAGCATGGAAATGGGGAGGTGAGTCACTCTTCCTCCCCATCTTTGATCAAAGTCCACACTTCCATGGGCACCTACTGCAATAATGAGGTGGCGGTGGGACTGAAGGGGAGTATATTGGGTGAGAGGCTTAGAATTTTTCACATCAGCCCTTGGGCAGTCAATGCTGTGGGCACCCAGATAGCAACAGTTAGGCCGGGAGATCCCACAGTAAGGAGAAGGAGTAGAATTGGGAGTGCTGTGAGATAAGGGGACAGGTAGTTAAATCAGAAACCAGCCTCATTATCAACTATCATGAAGTGACAACAAACTCCTTGGTAACCAGGCATCAGCCCCTGCTTTGAATACCAGTGTCTTACTGGACAACCATCCTCCTATATTCCAATACTCACTCAAAAGCCAATGACAAGGCCAAGAGCTGTCAGTCTGCGGTTCACACATTATTCAGTGCTGCGTCCCTGTGACAAAAGTGTTCTCAAAGACAAAATATAAACCAGACAGAGACAAAGTAAAAATAAATCAATAAATAAAAGTCCTTTTATCCTCTTTCCACAAATGGATGCATTCCAGGGGACTGATTAAAATAGAAAAAAAAACAACAACAACAACTTCTAACCAGAGAGCCCCTTTGATTAATGAAACACTGACCCATCAAAGAAGGAGCCCTCCATGAATATGACGATGGTTTGATTTCTGTTGGAGTTGTCATTGGTTGGTTTGGTTTATTTCTATGTTATCATTACTTAAATCGAAAAAAAATTCTGAGCGTGAAACTGTCTCTGAGTGTGCCTCAGTGACTCTGAAACAGATATATTTTCCTGTTTGTCTGTTTGCTTTCTTGCCAAATCACTAGGAAGCAAAGGACTCTCCAATACCTCCTCTCTGAAAAGTGTCCAATCTGCAGGGGCAGAAATATGGCCAGACATGACGACGTTAATGAGATCTTGTTTTTTGAGAGTGACTTCATTCGTATTCTTCACCAGAGGCTGGAAATACAGACCTCTGGGCCTCTCTCTATAGCACTTCCCCAAAGGGATCCTAGCCTCACATCTTGCTCTGTAACACATCAAGTGGCTTAGGCTGCTTTGCTTGAGAATTCTCTTGTACAATGCGGCACCTCCATCTGCTGGACCCATGTGAAATCACTTCTAGAGTCTGGAGCGTGACTAGTGCATATTTCCAATTGCTGGCAAAAAAAAAAAAGAGGGCTGATGAGCCTGTGCATGGTGACGATTGGCTAAAGAGAGGGAGGGGGAGTGGCCTTTGTGAAATTGATGCCTGCTCCAAAGCGAATAGGTATGTCTTGATATTTCTTACCCTGGGGATGTTCTCTAGAATTCCTTCTAACCCATATTTTGGACCAAATCTTCATCCCGAATTGCAGTAAAGTCAATTAAAATATCCTTTAAGTCAATGTTGGAAAGTATTTAAGTGTCCTGATGTTCTTACCAGACTAGAGTCCAAAGGACACAAATAAGTCTGGTTCATGGAAAGACTGATTTAAAAAAGAAAAAAACAACAAAGAGACTAGAGGGAAGGCATCAGTAGGGTGATATTAAATCCATAAAAAGTTATCATTCAGATAAGTGACTGTTTTAACAACAATAATTCCCCCAGTTGGTGGGGGTGGAAGGGAGGAGAGAGGAAGGTAAAGTTCCTTTCTATTATTCATTTTTGATTGGCTATCCTACATTTCAGTGTCAGCACTCTAGATATTGCTGGACATGTTTTTTACTGAGCTACTTACCTTAGTGGAATTATTAGAACACTGGAATTGAATTAGAGAGTCTGGGTTTGCTTCCTGGCTTCCCTACATACTATCTATGAGACCTTGGCCAGATCATTTCCTCCATTGGGGTTGAGTTTATAGTACCATAATTTAAGGCTAGAAAGGAACGTGGAGGTCATATACAGCATCTCCTTGATTTCATAAGTGGGAAAATGAGACTCGGAGATATTAAATGACTTACCCAGGAGGTCAGAGATCAAGCTCACATCCAAATCTTGCTGACTTTTAGACTACTCTCTTGTCCCTCCATCATATTTGCACATTTTGAAAAAAAAAAAAGATGTAGTTGAGCAATATATAATTATATAGTTTTCTATATGTACAATTATATAGCATTTACATATGTGCATAGATATATAATTTTAACACATAGCATTTATAATCTATACACTCTAAATATTCCATTATCCATGAATTGATATGGCCCCAGCAAATAATCCATTCTTCATTCCATTTTTTCCTTCAGAAATTGCATTTACAATGGTACTAGTAATTGGAAGCACACCAGGCTTTTCTTTGCCACTGACGATGAGCATTTAAAAGCTCTATTGACCTAACATTGTTCCAATGAGCTACCTGTGAGCTGATTTAGAAAGTGCTCAGGCAGGTGGCTTACTCACCCATCTCAGTCCCAGAAGGACACTTTTGTTCCTCTCTAGAGCCTGGGAGCAGGAACGTGGTGATGCTCTTCTTCCTTCCTGCATGTACCTCACGTTTTATTAAAGTGCCAGTGTAACACAGGTATGCAGAGGCATCTTTTCAAAATGGTTAAGCCTCCCAATAGTCATTTGCTAACAATCTATTAGCAGGGGGTGTTATTTGAACAGCGAGAGCCCAAATCCATTTCAGACACAATTTACCTGCTTCTATTAGGAGAAGGAGGAGGTAAGGAGCCACTCCTGGGCTAAACCATCTGGGGTGAAGCCTGTTTTGTATACCATTAAAGGACTTCTTCTTTCTAGTGTTTCATCAGTATGTCATGGATTGATCCAATCAATCACTGTCCTCCTTTCCCCATGTTGTTGTGAATTTTTGTGCAATAGATTCGACTGTCTTCAGTCATGGAAGACTGGGGACTGGCAATTCTGGTTTTAGCTTACCCAGAGTGCTGAGTGAATGGCTGTCATAGAGAAGCTACAGCCTACTGGGTTCTCTCTTCCCAGTCCTCTGTTAGTGGTGCCCAATGACTGTTGCTGCTGTGCCTATCAGCCAGTGAGAATGAAGTTGAGGTAGACCTGCCCTGAATCCCATTGGTCTCCCGCCAGTGCTTAATTAGTGAAAAATGTCCCAATGAAGCCCCAAATGAAGGGATTATAATGAGATTAGATCATCTAAGTGAGCTCTAAAGGAAAAGTTTTCTAAAGAGAACATGGACCCAGAGATTTGCCAAGCAGGATTATCTCAGGATTTCTTAGAAATGAATTCATGTCCATTGCTTATCATTTATAGATTGAGCTTGAGAACAGTAATATTGATGGAGTTAATGTTGCCTATTGTGAACGCCCTATTCTCTCCAGGATAAACTACAAACTCTTCTGCTTAACATTTAATGCCCTTTATTACAGTATGGCTACAGACTACCTTTATTGACTTGCTTCACATCATGCCCCTTTATGTATTCTGTATTCCAATGAAAACTGGCGGAGTTGCTATTCCCTAAATTCCTTCTGTGGTCGCCAGCCTCTGAGCCTTTGTCTATGCTGTCTTCCATTTCGAGAATGCTTCTCCTTACTGCTTCCAACAAAAACTTATAATCTTTCCATCCTACAAGAATCAACTCAGTTGCCATCTTTCTTGGTGGAATCCTTTCCTCCTTCCTCTATTATTCTGCACACTTTCCCTCTTCAAAGAAGCTCATATTTATCAGTATGAATGGAGAGTGTACAGAAACGCTAAGATATCCATATCACCCTGCCACTCATGAGTCAGGTCACCAGAGCTCACCTAGCTCTATCTCCACTTCTGATTTAAAATAATTTGGTAGCACAAAGTGCAGCAACCTTGAAATTCTTCTTCAATAGTGTTTTCCATAGAAGCTTTAAAACAATGCTAGATGCTTTTGCCAGGAGTGACATTAGGGGTGAAGCTTTCAAGCATTTGCTCAATACGTACACTATGAAGCACCTAATCAGAAGATTGGACTCATCTAAGCATTTTATGGAATCATAAGATTCATCCAGTCCATTGCTTTTGATTTATTCTATTAACCACTAACTGTATGCATGCCACTATGCTGGAAAGAAAGGAATGTGGGGGGACATTGATAACAGGTTTAAAAAATAAATGGTGCCTACTCTTGTGGAGTCTAGTAAATGAATAATCCTAAAACACCAGTTGCATTAAAACACACTTCAGTTTTATGAGCATCAAAGTTAAATAAGTGGAATCAGGAAAACCAGATGCACAAAGGTCTTAATAGCTACCATTTATTGGTTTAATAGTAAATGCTTTTAAAGGGTCTCTAGCAGTTGTATAGAGTTTTGAGGGTGACAGGGCTCTTTTTATGTCTACTCTATAATAAGCCCAGAGGTAGGTGCTCTTTTCATTCATTTTTCATAAATGAGGAATCTGAGGCACAGGTCAGGTAACTTGCTCAGGGTGACATAGCTGGTAATAATTGCCAATCTGACAAAGGATCAAAATCAGGTCTTCCTGACTCCAAGCCAACATTCTTTCACTCTACCACCCAGTTGCCACTAAATTATAAACTCATTGAGGGCAGGGACTGCTTTTCATTAAAAACAAAATCTATAGATGACCCATAGCACAATGCCTAGCTCATAGTTGCATCTTAAAGGTTTATTGGTTTGAATTGAGATTTTAAAAACAAAGAAAAAAATAAGGAAAATAGAATGATATGTGATTGCTATGTTCAGACCTGGCCCTTGAGAAATATAAACAAAACATGCCTTCCTTGCTTCATTTTAGAGATGGGGAATAAAGATGTAGAATATTCTAGATCATGTCAGACTCATATTAGGTGCTGGCTAGTTTTGCTGAATATTTTTCTTTTATGATCTTTGTTACTAAGATGAGATGAGAGATCTGAGGATGCTTCTATTACCTCTCACCCTACATCTTGATCCCCAAAAAAAATTTCACAGGAAGAATCATTAGGTGGAAAGCAGGGCAGAAAGAATTTATTTCTGAATGAATGTGATCTAAGAAGAAAAAAGAATCATCAACTTTTTTTCTTTGAGTAAAATAGAACCAAGCATACCAGATTTGAAAATCAAAATGATAAAGCTTAAGAGATGAGGTTGTTACTACCTGATACTAAGAAAAGGTTTCAAGGAGGAGCAGACATTAAAGTCGGGCTTTAAAGAATAGGTTGGGGGATAGCTGGGTGGCTCAGTGGATTGAGAGTCAGACCCAGAGATGGGAGGTCCTGGGTTCAAATCTGGCCTCAGACACTCCCTAGCTGTATGGCCTTGGGCAATTCACTTATCCCCCATTACCTTGGTCTTACCACTCTTCTGCCTTAGAACCAATACCCAGTATTGATTCAAAGATAGAATAAGGGTTTTAAGAAAAAAAAATAAAGAATAAGTTTGAAAACACAAGAAATTTATCATTCTTAGTATCCCCAGTGGAAAAAATTGCCCATGACTTGAGTTGTGGCTCCATCTTAGAATCAATACTGAGTATTGTTACCAAGGCAGAAAAGTGGTAAGGGCTAGTCAATGGCAGTTAAGTGATTTCCCATAGCTAGGAAGTATCTGAAACCAGATTAGAATTCTGGACCTTCCATCCCTAATGCTGGCTTTCAACCCACTGTGATACCTAGCTGCCTCCCAGCCTGTTAATTTCAACCCTAAATGTATTCATTTAAGAATTAGCCTTAAGCTAGGAAGACCTGAGTTCAAATTCCACTGCCGAAACATAAGTGTTTTTCTGATCTGGCCAGTTACTGAACCTTATAATGTTTTAGAAATTTCTTTAAGAATTGAAATTGCAGAGCAAAGGTTGACCTACAGGAATAGAGTGAAACTCCTCATCTGAAAGTTCCCTAGATAGAACAAATCAGAATCCCACTACCTCTCTGTATCCTTGTGTATTCAAAGGAAATGAGGATACTTCCCTTTCAAAACTTTTTCCTTCCATTTCAAGATATTAGTTGCACTTTAGGAACTAGCTGATACATCAGTCCATATGTGAGGAAATAATTAAGATTTTGCAAGAGAACTCAGATCCATTTATAATAATTTCCCAGGTTAACAGATCTTTTAGAGTTTCTGTCAATTATGTAGTTGGAGAATAAATCAGGGGTGTTCTTTTCAAAGACAGGAAAAGAAAAATAAGTTGGGGAATGGCATCTGGGAGATAAGTCTCTCAACAGCTTTGTGTACTTAAAAACAAATTACTTAATGTGGGTATGGTTAATGATAATAACAGGCTTTAGTGTTCCCAGATACGAGGCAATTGCCATTATTATGAGAACAATTATGTAGATTTGAGGAAGTTGTTTCTAGATAATTATGTATTTTTTAAAAGTGACTAAATCAGGATACCTGCTGATATTGAGGACACAATCACTTTGGGATATTACTGGCTCATTGAAATTCCCTGTGTTTGCAAGCTAGGGCTATCTCTAGTCTGGCTATATAATGACATCCCATTAATTATGTTCTTTGTTATTACATACGAAGACTGGTAGTATATTCAATAATAAGATTTAAAAAAACAAGACTTAAAGTGAAAGGAGATCACAAGATGCAACTTTGAAAAGGATGTCCATAGACATTTGGCCTAGTCCAACCAGCTCCTGTAATAAGAAGATCTTTCTTACCATACATTCAACAATGGTCTACTCTGCTTAAAATCCTCAAAGATGGCACCTCCTACCATCCAATGTATATTATTCCAATTTAGGATAGCCCTAATTGTGGATAAACTATAACTTCCCTTGATTCTGAATTTGTCTTTGAACTTTCCACTTACTGATTTTGGTTCTGCCTTCTGAGACCAAGAACAAAGCAAATTCTTCTTCTGTAAGACAGCTTTTCAACTACTTTAAGATAGTTATCCTGTGCACAGCAGCATTTTCTTCTCTAGACACCCAAACACAAACTGATTGGAAGAATATTTATTCCCAAAATTCTCAAATTAAAATCAACAGTTTCTCCTAATTGTCGTTGAGAATTATTTCAACTGAAATAAAATTTATATAATTATCTCATCAGTGTAGGTATACTTTTCACTAATACAAATTATGATCCTGCCATAACTTCTCATTCTATGGGATATTTATGTTCATTTCCCTTAATAAATAAATGTCTTTAACAAAAGTGCTAGATATATCATGCTGGAGACCTTACTCAGATGATTTTACCATTTAGTGGATACCTCCATAATCCCCATGATATCGACTTCCTTTTCTGTTAGATCATTTTACTGATAATATTATTTATGGTTGCCTCTGAGACAAAGTGCCATGAGTACTGCTACAAACCACTGGAGAATTTTCCATTGCTATTGGGTCAAATTCTATTTTTGATTGATATTCCTGGTAATCATGATTTAGCTTTATCTTATCAGTGCATCCATGGTGAAAAGATAGATGCTAGCAGCAGAGAAAAGACTGGAGTCACTTAAAATGATTTAACAATCTAAATCTAACTCAATAAATTGAAATGAAGTTTTTTTTCCCACAATCTATATTTCTTCTGTGATCATGGAATCTAGAAGCCCCCAAACTTGTAGCCTAGTAAGATCTGATGATCCCCATGTTTTAGGACTAGCTTGTAAGTTGGATACCCCAAAGCTTGTCCTTCTTCCTGTAAGAATCCACCTGAAGGGAATCTCAGGCTAGCAGTTTCAGACTGAATAATGACCCTAAGATAAAAGAGAATCCACTTGAGGTGAAGGTTAAGTCCAAGCCGAGTGACTCTTCAGTGCAGCAAACAGCGTGTCCATCTCATAAACTGAATGTCCTGAGTTCAATCCTCAGTAGGAGGGTGTGACATACTGGAGAAGGCTTCTGGAGACAAGAGTCACTCAGTTTGGGTGTAGCCTTCATCTCACATGGATTGTCTTTTACCTTAGGGTCATTATTCAGTCTGAAACTGCTAGCCTAAGATTCCTATCAGGTGGATTCTTACAGGAACAAGGACAAGCTTTGGGGTCTCCAACTTACAATCTAGTCCTAAAACTTGGGGTTCATCAGATCTTATTAGGCTAAAGTTTGGGGTTTCTAGATTCCATGTTGGCACTTCCATCTTGTAGTTCCACCATATTCTCAGTCTCAAAATATTCAAATTCTTGTTTTCCCCTCCAGTTCTCTCTTTCTCTCACTTGGCACATATACTCAATTGCAAAATACTGTCTATACTGCCCAAACAATAGTTTCTCAATGTTTTACTCTTTCATATTTGCTTAGGTAGATATTATTTCTTCTCTTCCTCCTCTTCATATAATAATAATATTTCCCACTATCAATATTATTCCCTCAAATGCACAAAATATTTTATACACAATAGCATAATCTTAAATGTTTACCATTCAAACCACATTTTAGCCAAAAAAATTTCTTCTGCTTTAAATGATTAAGACAGCTAATAGATGGGAATATTGAAAAATGAATTTCATCTCTTCTCTCTTCCTCACTGACTCTAGTCAGTAAATATGTATTTATTAATCACTTTGTGCCAGATATTGTACAAGTACTAAGGAAACAAATCCAAGTGGAAAGAGAAAGAATTTCTGCCCTCAAATAGCTTTTTTAATGAGGGATAAAGAATTATACAAAAGGTATTTGGAACGTGGAGAGGAACAAGGCATGGTAAAGAACTTTGGAGAGTCATGAGCAGAGCCAGGAGGAGAATTAAGCCAGCCTGTTCTCTTCTCCAAAATTAAGGTCCCAGAAGAACTCACAAATGGACAATGGAAGTTAAATTAAAGGAATATTTCAGAATGACAAGTAATTCAACTCACACCCAGGCTACAATCCAGGTGACTGGGAAGACAGTGGTAACTTTGACAATAATACAGAAGTTAGGAAGAGGGAAAGATTTGGGAAGGAAGAAAATGATGGTTCAGTTTTCTTCATGTTGAGCTGCACTGGTTTATGGGACATTCAAAGTTAATTGAATCTATGGGAGCTGATGGTATCCCTGAGTGAAATAGTAGAGAAGATGAGGTTTTAGGACAGAGATATAGGGAATGCTTATATTTAAAAGATGTGATCTGGATCAAGTTCCATTAAAGGAGACTGAAAAGAGCAACAGACATTTAAAAAAGATTGCTTTCTTTCCCTTCCATTCCCTCTTTCTCACTGTTCTCAACTGCATCCACCTAACCTACTGTGCTAATCAAATCACTCAGTTTTTTTAAACCTTCACCTTCTGTCTTGGAATTAAAACTGTGTATTGGCTCCAAGGCAGAAGAGTGGTAAGGGCTAGGCAATGGGGGTCAAGAGACTTGCCCAGGATCACATAGCTGGGAAGTGTTTGAGGTCAGATTTGAACCCAGGACCTCCTGTCTCTAGGCCTGGCTCTCAATCCACTGAGCTACCCAGCTTCCCCCAAATCACTCAATTGTTTAAAAACCTTTGATGCCTTCTCTTTGTCTAAATTAAATTCAAATCTATTCCCCAAACAGTCAAAGCCCTTCAAAAATCATAATCCAACTTAAATGTCCAGCCATTTCTCCATGTTCATTCCTTCATTTAATGAATGCTACAACCAAACTAGTCTTACCAAATTTAGGCTTGCTATTAAAGAAAAAAAATAATTTTGGAGCTGTCACACAGGATAACGAATGGCCTTGTGCCTTCTTCCTTCTTCAAGATCTTTAGGAAGAAGCTAGGAGGGAAGTGCTCCAGAAAATTCTATTGGGGATGTATTTCCAGTATGGATTGGACTAGAGAAAAGCTGTGATCCTTTCCACCTCTCAAATTCTTCTTTACTCACTGTCCCATTAATTAATAAATCATTAAGCTTTAAGTGCCTATTATGTGTCAGACACTGGTAATTTCTAAGCACAAAGGAAATAACAGAGAAGGGCTAGAAAAGGCTTCCTATAGAATATGAGATTTTAGTTGGATCTTAAAGGTAGGTAGTGGGGGAATAAGATGGAAGAGTATTCCAAACAAAGGAAAGAGCAAGAGAATATGTCTGGAGCTGAGAGATTGTTTCTTGTTCTTAGAACATTGAAGAGGCCAATATCACTGAATTCAAGAGTACTTTACAGGGAAATATGTGTAAGAAGAACGCAAAGGCCTGAGGGAGATTGGCAAAGGATTTTAAATTTGGTACTGGAAGAAAGAGGGAACAATTAGAGATTTTCCAGTAGAAGGGTGACAGGGTCCATCCTATGCTTTAGGAAAACCA
Organism: Monodelphis domestica; assembly: GCF_027887165.1. Classification (NCBI taxonomy): domain Eukaryota; kingdom Metazoa; phylum Chordata; class Mammalia; order Didelphimorphia; family Didelphidae; genus Monodelphis; species Monodelphis domestica. Next base: position 14,541,544 of record NC_077227.1, on the reverse strand, counting down.
ATCCATTGGCTGAATAGAGGATAGACTAAAATGGGAAAAACCTTGAGGCAGGTGGACATACTACCAGGCTATTGGAGTGCATATCTCTGTGTAGAAAGTTCTCCGATTCAAAACCATGATTGTATCCCAGTGATCTCAGATTCCCTCTTTTTAGAAAATGGTCCTCCTCTGACCCACACACTTAAGTAATTTCATATTTCTCGTGTCCTTGCCACTATCTCCTGTTTCTGCCTCTGCTTTTCATCCCCTGAAGGATTTTGTTTTGTTAGAGCTAGTGTCTTAGGATTCCTTGTTTCTTTGCCAGTATTTATCAGAGTATTTCACACAGATGCACAGCACTATTATTTCATTGATACACATTATCAGTAGTCATAGCAGCATCCCAGGACACATACATATACATACACACAAGCTTTTGGACCCAAAGTTAACATCCCTTGCTCCAAAGCCACCCAAAAGGAAAAAAATCTATAGATGAGCCCAGAAAATGAACAAAACAAATGATAAAATAAAAATCTGCTCACAAAGAAACCAAATAGACATTTCTCACAAGAATCTGCAAAGGATAATTGGGACACTCCAATATTCAAATTCTTCTGCCTCATTGATAGTTGAGTCTTTAGACAGATGGAGCCTCCACCATTCCCATTTCTTTTCTGGTGCCACTTCCTATTACTTTTGCCACTGTGGTAAAACTCACATGAATCACATAAAATGTTCCAATAAAGTCACATAAAAATCACATGAAATTCATCAATAACAAACATATAAAGGACTTTATTCTATTAATTTTGTACTCCCCTTAATCATCACTGATTTAATGAAAGAGTACAACAGGACATACATTAACAATGCAACATTAAATTTTTGCTTTTATTTAAATTCAGAATTTAATCATGATCTCATTTTATGGTGTGATAGAAAGGCCCCATGTTGCTACCAAAGAATTATATTATGGCTTGGCATTGCTACTAATTTTTTGAGTCACCTTCCACATGTCACTTGGTTACTTGTCCTTCTCTGGTCCCTGGTATTTTATCTCTTAGGTGAGTGATCTAGATTGGGCAGTCTTGGAGAGCTTTTCTTGCTCTAAAACCAACCAGCTCTAGCAACATGAATTCAGATGACTGAGGATGCAGAACATAAGATCAAATGAATTCATTTCATGATACAAGTGCACCTTGATCAGAAAAAAAAAACATTGGAACAAAAAACTTGGCATGATGGGAATTTCAAATTTTATTCAATCTAGTCATCATAGACTGACAGAAATGTGAATTAAAATCTAATCCAAAACACTAGTAGACTTTTGCAGATTTATTTAACAATTTGGTCTGTATTTGTGATTCAAGTGATTCTATATTATTCAGAAAGCATCCCTGGTTGCTTTTTCATTATTTTAAAATGAAGTTTATGGAAATATTTTATTTTGGAACTACATATATGCATGACTTTAAAAGACATTTAAATCTCCCTTAACCTCAGTTTCTTTCCATGTAAAATGAAAAAAGTGGGGTTTTTTTGTGTCCCTAATTCTGTTTATTGAATACCTTTCCCTGTTGAACATTTGCACAGCTCCCATATGCCAACAAAGTATTTTCTTCACAAAAGTTAATTCACCCAATATTAATGGAAAGTATTCTTTTCCATGACTACAGGGACCAAATCACCTTGAAACCTCTTTTTTCAAAGTTCAAAGAATGGCTGCTCTTCACCTTGGGTTTCCCACTTAACCTCTGTCCAGATATACTTCAAGTCTAGCTAGTCTGGATGAAAGCTCAGTAGCTATGATCTCTTGTCATAAATTTCAAAAAACTTACCTTTGCAGTGAAACTGACATTTCCTGGTTGCTATGACATACCTATAAGTACACTTCTGAAAAGTTCCCAGAGGGATATTGCTGTCCTTGTCATATTGATCCTTCCTTCACAACCTCCAAGAGTAATCTGGGTAAAAGTGAAACAAATACGGTCTGTGTAGGATTGCTTCACCATTCTTATACGGTCCTGGAAGAAATCTATCATGTACAGTCTTCCAGGATAAAGATGACCTGAAGAGGACTCTGGCCACTCCATTTCAAACCAGATTAATTCACTACTGCTCTGGAAAAGATGTTGTGTTGGATACTAGGAAATCAAGGATAAGAATGACATCTTGCCTTGCCTTCAAAGTTGACAATTTATTTATGTGTGTGGGCAGTGTGTAATACCATACATATAGGTTAGGAAATTTAAGAAAATTCGATGATAAAGAACAGAGACTGTACATCAGAATAGGAGCCAAGGAGCCAGAAACTGTCTAGGGCAAGACTTATCTTGATAGTCTTGCTCTAGGTTGTCAGTCAATGTGTAAAGGTTGTGAATACCAAGATAAAATCCAACCAATACTGTCCACTAGAAGTTTTCATTCTACTGGCATACTTGTACAAGGAGCCAGGAACCACGTGGGGAAGGAGACAGCAGGATTCATTTTCTTTCAGTTGTATATTTTACTGCATTTGACTATTTGGGCTGGCAAGATCAAAGCCAGTAAGTGGGGAAGAATTTATGTGACCTGTCCCTCTGGCAATAAAGCTAAGGAATTTGCAAAGGAACCAACCAGTCTGTCTAGAGGTCAGTGAAACTCACAGAGATTATCTAAATCCCACAGAGAATTTGTGGTGTGTGTCCAGAGCCTTAAATGCACAGAGGAATATATGATCAGATTCTAAATCTTCAATAGTAAGGGAGACCACAACATAATTCAAGACTCACAAATCTTCCCTAGTTCAGTTTGCAGAGAACAAAGAAAGCATTAAATATGTTCCCTCTCCACCTTCCTTCCTCTTGGTCCCAAAAATTTTCATTAATTAAAAATTCCCTTTCTATCCCCAAATTCAGAAAAGTTTCAGAATTACCCTAAAGTAATTGTATTTGACAGAAATAAATTGGTGGAAATGGGATAAAAAGAGGATTGTTGATTGTTGTACAGAAAGTAATGAGAGGATTCCCCATTTCTTCAGTCCTTAAGAAGTAAATTCTCTTATCAGTAGATTGAAGTTCTCCTGGGTCATGGGAACACTTCTTATAAGTAGCTTAAAATTCCTTTTTCTACTCTCCAATTTGCAGATAGGTATTAATTCAAAAAGCTATCTAGAAGGAGAGAGAGAGAGAGAGAGAGAGAGAGAGAGAGAGAGAGAGAGAGAGAGAGAGAGAGAGAGAGAGAGAGAATTATTAAGTATTTATTGTATACAAGACCCTAAGATCCTGTGGTAAAGATCAGAGTGACAAGATAGTATTATCTGCATGTTATTCCTGGGTAAGAGTCAAGATGGCAGAGAAGAGGCAGCAAGTCAGATGAACTCTCTCAACATCCCACTACCCAATAAAAATCAGGACAAAATATTCATCCTTCCTGAGACAATTCAGGAAATAGGCAAAAGTTTTAACACTAAGGTGTGGTCCAGTTTTCAGTGGTCTGTAGAAGAAGACAGTGGGCTTTGTAGGTAGCTACAATAGTAGCAGTAGAATGCTTTGGGACCTCTCAGCCAAGAGTTGGTAAGAATGTCATTAAACTAGTCAAAAAGAGATTCCAGAGGACTTTTTCTTGCCATTGTATGGAACCCTCTTACATTGCCTATATGCATTTCCAGAATGCCATTCCAGGACCAGAGCAATGCTAGCAAATGCAGCTTCAGGGGAGTTGGGGTCCTGATCACAGTTCTAGATCAGAGAAGAGACTTTATTGTCCCACATAAGAGTAGGGGATTGTATAATTGAAAATCTGTTACCCTAAAAAAGAACTACATTTCTTGGGAGCCCACTGACATCCCATCATTATGTACTTCCTGTAGACAGGGGATATTAGGCAGTGACATGGAGGGTCCCTCCCTCTCTTTGACTTCCTGTCAGCTTGGCAATGGTGGTGAGTGGGGATTTTGAAATGGACTAATTAGTCATGGGCACATGGTCTTTATTTTGTTTCCCTTTTATTGCTTGATTTCTAATGATCATTAATAAATCTAAAATATAATATTTTTAATTATTTGACATTTAATTTAATTTTTACAGAATCTTGTCTCATTTTTAATGCAGAAATGAGCATGAACACTTGGTGTAAGACAGCAGGGAACCAAGTCATAGTTTCAGGGGAAAAAAAAGATAATTAGCACTTTTAGCTGCTGGGGGTGGGGGTGGGGGGGAAGGAAGGTCCCAGAGAACAAGGACCATTCCTGGAGAAAGACCAGAACACAGGAAAAGAGAACAGTGATTCCATCTCTCTCCATCTAGGAAGTGCTTAAAAACTGACCAATTCCCAGAACTAGCTCTGAAAATAGCAGCAAGCAGCCCAAAAATATGAAGTTTAGGATGATGCCTACCCTATTCCAGTAGCAGGGACCATCTTTAAAATAAAGATAAAAGTCAAGAAATAAGGGAAATGAGCAACACTAAAAAAAGAATTTGAACATAAAAATCTACTATGATGGCAGGGAAGACGAAGAAACAAAAACAAGAGACGATAGTGTCAAAAGAATTATAAGCAAAATCTCAAAGGAAAAAAAAAAAGTATGAACTGGATATACATCCATTAAGAATTCATGAAAGACCTTAGAGAGCATTTTTAAAATAGAATAAGAGAAATTGAGGAAAATTTTAGAAAATAAATGTGAATGATACCAGAAAATTATGAAAATTGAATAAGTAGCTTAAAGTAAAATAGAGACAAAAATACCAAAGAAAGTAACATCTTAAAAAACAGATTTAATCAAATGGTAAAAGAGAAACAAAAAGTCACTGAAGAAAATACCTTAAAAATAAGAATAGGCCAAAAGTTACAAAAGGTTATTGAAGAAAACAATTTCTTAAAAATGGAACTTGTCAAGTGGACTGGGCAATTGGACAAGGACTCCAGGGGACATCAAAAAGCCGTGAAGCTAAAAGAATTTTTTAAAAGTAGAAGAAAATGGAAATGCTATTGGAAACTGTAGAAGTTAAAATTAAATCTCAATAATAAAATATTATATTTTAGAAAATTTATTAATGATCATTAGAAATAAAGGAATAAAAGGGATACAAAATAAAGACCATGTGCCCATGGCTGATTAGCCATTTTGAAATCCCCACTCACTACCACCATGCTCACCAACAGGGCCAAAAAAATTGACTCTCCATGTCTCTGCCTAATATCCCCTGTCTACAGGAAGTATGTAAGGACAGGAAGTCAGTGGGCTCCTGGGAAATGTCGTTCTTTTTTAGGATAACAGATTTTCAATTATACAAAACCCAACTGGCCTATAAAACAAATTTATAGATCATTTAAGAATTATTAGACTATCATAAAGCCAGGATTGAGAGGGTGAGAAAAAGATCCTGGAAATAATATTATGAAAATGTCTAGGAATGGTATAGCCAAATTCCAAAGTTCATAAGTCAAGGAGAAAATATTGCAAGAAGTTACAAATAATCAATGTAAATATAATGGGATCATAGTCATGATCATCAAATATTTATTCGTATTCATGTTAATGTATTGGAGGGGTAGAATTTTGATATTCCAAAAGACAAAGGAGCTATGATTACAAATGAGAATTATCTCTAGAGCAATACTAAATATAAGTCCTTAGAGGAAAAGATGTGTACTTAATGAGATAGAGAACTTTCAAATATTCCTGATGGAAAAATCAGAGCTAAATAGAAAGTTGACATTTATACATAAGACTCAAAAGAATAAATAGATAAATATGAAAGAGAAACAATCAGGATTCAATAAGTATAAGCTGTTCACATTCCTATATTAGATAAAGATACATACAACTAAAAACTTCTAAAAAAAGAAAATAATGACTAAGAAAATGAAAGTATGAAAAGTAGAATGCATTAGGTGAAAGCAGAAGAGAGAGGTAGATTGGAGAAAATGATCATAAGAGGGATACCTAGGTGACTTAGTAGACAGAGAAGTGGGTCTGAAGAGAAGACATGGGTTCAAATATAGCCTCAGAGATTTCCTATCTGTGTGACTCTGGGTTAGTCACTTAACCCCTATTTTCTATCCCTTATTACTCATCTGTCTTGAAACCAATATTTAATATCAAATTTAAATCAGAAGGTAAGGATTTTTAAAAGGAAATTATCTCATATAAAAGAGGGGCATAATCAAGAATATTTATAATGGAGGAATAAAGAGATAGTAGACAATGAAGCTCTCTTTCATTGGAATTGGTTGAGAGATGGAGAAATCTATTTTATAAAATAGAGGAGTGGTAAGGGAGATAAAATGTATAGAGGAATTAAAAAAGAATATATATTAAGGGAGGCAGTGGTCAGAAGAGAAAGATTTTCGAGGAGGGGCAAGATAAAAACAGAAAATACATTTTAAATCTTGTAAAGTTCTTTATTTCTTATTTTGTCATAAATTCTCCCCTTAGCCATAGATCTGAAAGATAAACTATTCCATGCTCTCCTAATTTGTTTATGATATGTATCACCTGTTTCCCATTTTGACAGTATTTTGGCATATGGTGTAAGTTGTTGCTCTATACATAGTTTCTGCCAAATCTCTTTCCCATTTTCCCAGAAATTTTTGTCAAATATTTTGTACTTACCTCCAAAGCTGAGATAGTTGTATTTATCAATCACTAATTTATCATGTGCATTATCATTGATTGTGTACCTGTTCTATTCCACTGATGTACTGAATTGTTTCTTTGCCTGTACCATATTTTTAAAAATAATATATAAATACATGCATGCACACACATATGTACACATACACACATAACCTAATACAACATATAGTAATAATATAACATATAAAATTTATTATAATAAATTTCAATAAATATGATTATCCAAGGGAAACAGATTCTCATATTAATTAGGTCAAGAAATCTGTCACATTTTTTCTCCCTCTCCCCTCCCCCATTCCCCAAAAGGCAGATGATATAATATTGGTTGTATAGATATTATCATGTAATAAATAATTCCCTGTTAATCACTATATATATATATATATATACACATATATCTATCTATCTTACATAGAGGGATATTCATGGAGATTTATGGAGGGACTAAAATGAAGAATTGTATGTTCAAATCTTCATTTGGACACTATCTGTCCCTTCTATGGCAGTAGATATTCTTTTTCATCCCAAGCCCCTTGAAATTGCCCTGGATCTTTGCTTTGTTTATAACAGTTGTAATGTATGTCTGCTCTGTTCACTGATTGACGTTTTTATTTTTTAGCCAGTACCTGATACTTTAAATAATTACAACTTTAAAATAATATAGTTTGAAATATGATACTATTAGACCTCCTCCCTTAATATTTATTTTTTTCATTATTTCCTTTGATAATCTTAACCTTTTGTTTTTTCCCAAATGAATTTTGTCATTATTTTTTAATCCAATAAAATATTTTTGATAATTTAATTACCATAGTTTTGAATAAGTTTATTAGGTAGGATTATTATTTTAATCATATTATCTCTTCCCACCCATAAACAATTAATTTTTCTATAATTATTTAAGACTGACTTATTTGTTAAAAAAAAAGAATTTTATAGTTACATTCATATAATTTCAAGATTTGCTATGGAAGATATATACTCCTACATGTTTAATTCTAGCTATGGTTAATTTAAATGGATTATCTCTTACTATCTCTTCTTGCCAGACATTGTTAGTAATAAATAGAAATGTCCATGATTCATGTGTGTTTATTTTATATATTGCTACCTTGCAAAAATTTTAGTTTCAATTATTTTTGTTGAATCTCTAGAATTTATCTATGTTTACATATATCATCATTAGTGAAAAAAGATAATTTTATCATTTCTTTGCCAATTCTTAAAGCTTAAATTCATTTTTCTTCACTTATTGCTATTGCTAGCATTTCTAATACAATATTAAATGAGATTGGTGGTTATTGACATCATTGTTTTACTCCTTATATATCATAGTGGAGGTTTCTAACATTCCCATTACAAACAAGGTTTTCTGATGTTTAAATATATATCTATGTCTTTTTAATATGAGAAAAATGTATTTATACATATGATTTCAAGGGTTTTTAATAGGAATATAAGGTTTTTTATCAAAAGCTTTTTCTGCATCTATTGATAATCTTATGATTTTGTTACTTTTTGTTGATGTAATCAATTATGTTAATAGTTTTTCTTATGTTAAACCAATACTGAATGCCATATTGGGTTGGTTTTTTTTTTTGTTTGTTTGTTTCTTTGTTTTTGAAGCCATATAAAAGACACTTTATTTCAAAGAAAAAGTAATTAAAAGAGAATAATCAAATAAATAACAAGAAAAATTCCTTCCAAACACACAGAGATTTACTCTCCCCATCCCAAGATTACAACTCCAGCAGGAAAAGGAACATATATGCAAAATAAGCATGGTCAGAGTCATATATACCTTGAGAAGACACTTAATAATAATGATAATAAAGTCTAACATTTATTTTTTAATTTTATTTTATTTTTTCCCATTTGAATTAATTTAGTCAATTTAGAACATTATTCCTTGGTTACAGTAATCATATTATTTCCCTCCCTCCCCTCTACCCACTATTCCCACAACCAACGTGCAATTTCATTGGGTATTACTTGTGTTGCCATACTGCTTTTATATTTATAACTTTGTAACACGGTTTTAGATTTAGTAAGGCAAGGCCACCTTTCTTTTCATTTTTTTCCATTTATTCTCTTACTATTCCTTTCTATTCTGATTTAATTTTCTCCAGAGGTCTATCATATCTACCTTTTCTAAAATGCTAGCCATCTTGTTGGCTTCTTTTTCTGTTTTTGTTTATTAAATTTATCTAATTCTGAGAGAGGCAAGTTGAGATCCTTTACTGGTAAGTCTTACTCTATCCCCCCCCCCCCATATTTCACTTACATTTTCCATTACATATCTGGATGCTATTTCTTTTGGTGCACATATGGTTTGTTTTTGTAATATTGCATTTTCAATGGTTCCTTTTGCAAAGATATACTTTCCTTGTTTATCTCTTTAATACTATCTATATTTTCCTTTGCTTTATCTGAGATCTTGATTACTGCCCCAGCTTTTACTTTTACTGATTTTGAGGCATAATAGATTCTCCTTCAGCCCCTTACCTTTTTTTCTGTGTCTCTCTGCTTCAAGCTTATTTCTTCTAAGCAACATATTGTAGGATTCTGGTTTTTCCACTCTACTATCTGCTTCTGTTTTATGGATGGGTTTATCTCATTCACATTGTCAGTTATGATTACTGTGTATTTCCCTCCATTCTGTTTTCCAATTTATCTTCTCTTCTTTTATCCTTTCCCTGATTTAAAGTGGTTTACTTCTGACCATCATGTTCTCCAATCTACTCCCTTCTACCAGCCCATCCCTTTCTCTTATCTATATCTACTCCTACTTCCTTGATAAATCCCACTAGGACACAAGTTTGGGGTTTCTAGATTCCATGTTGACATATTCAACCTGAAATAAGAGTGTGCTGGAGTTACAGCTGTGCCTACAGCACCATGGCACCCAATCCCATTCCACTCTATTACATTCCACCCAACCCTTCCAAATCCTATCCCTTTCCAACCCATTTCATCTCATTCTATCTAATATAATGCAACAAACATTTATTTAGTGTTTACTATGGTACCAGTCACCATTAAGTGCAAAGGAGATGAAGAGGAGAAACAAATGTATTCCTTTACTCTAATAAGTTATATTATTCTATGCAAAAATAGGATATCATCAGAACATGCCAAATACCATAAATTTACAAGTGATAATTCAAAGAGGGAGAAAATGATAATGATTCAAAAGATTAGCATGGTTAAGTCACTCAACATTTATTGAGTGCCTACTATGTGCCAGACTCTATATTAAGGACTGGAGATAGAAAAGCCAAAGCAAAAGAATAACTCCAAAACCTTACATTTTAATAGGGGAAACAACAAAGAAATATATACAAATAATCTGGAGGTAAGAGATAAAAAGAAATAAAAATAAAGAAGAGAGAATTAAGAGAAGTTAGGAAAGACCTTACTAAATTTTAGTTAGGATTTCAAGGAGACTTGTGTAGCCAATAGGCAAAGTTGAGGAGGGAGAGTTTTTTTTTATGAGATTATTCTAGGCATTTTCTATATGAGAGTAATCTATGCTCTAGAATATAGAAAATGTCTGTAGTTGAGAGATAGAATGTCTTGTTTGTGTAAAAGCAATAAGACCAGTATCACAAGATCAAATAATAAATAGAGTCCATTTAAGTCTTAAATAGATTAGAAAGGCAGGAGGGGGCAAAGATATGGTGGTCTTTGACTTGCAGACAAAAAATCTTGTATTTCATTTTGGAGGAAAATTAGGAGTCATTGATGTAATTGAATAGGGAGTAGGGTGATATGGTAAGACCTCTGTTTTAGGAAAAATCCATTGGTGGCTGAATGAAGGAGGGATTAAAATAGGGAGAGATGGGGCAGGTAGACCTACTGTCAGATTACTTTTATGATCTGTATATATCAAGGTGCCCTGTATGTCATTATGATCAATCCTTATATAACAGATTGAGAATTTTGATAAGTTTAAAGGACTTGGGGGAGGGTATATAGGGGAGAGGACACTAGGCTAGAAGTCTAGGTTCAAATCCTACCTCAACCTCTTTATTCATTCATTCATTTGTTCATTAACCCAATATAGGCCCCATTATAAACATTGATCATGCTAAGAAATACAAACACACTAGCTATGTGACTCTGGGTAAATTGTGTAATCTTTCCTTGCTTTAATTTTTCTCATCTGTAAAGAAGAAATTAGACTTGGTGGTGCCCAAAGTCCCTTCTACTTCTAAATTGGTGACCCAATAACCATAAATATTGTAAAGAATGCCAAATTTTGGAAGAGTTTCTGAAACAGTTGTGAAATCTTATTCTTGGGGAAACTAGGTGGCTCAATGGATTGAGAGCCAGGTCTAGAGATGGGAAGTCTTGGGTTCAAATCTGGACCTTAAATATTTTAGTAGTCATTGCCTAGATGTTACCTCTCTTCTGCCTTAAAACCAATTTGCAATATTGATTTTAAGATGTAAAATAAAGGCTGATATTTTTTAAAAAGATCTTTAATCTAGCCCAAGAAGGCACAGGAGATCTTTTTTTAAGTTTTATCTTTATTTTAATAACAAATTTACCCATAAGTTTTCCAATTTTATATGATTCATATTGTCTCTCTCCTGGAGATGACAAGCAATTCAATCTGCGTTGTCCATGAATTATCACACAAAATATATTTCTATGTTATTCATTCTTGTGATCAAATAATCTTACAAAACCAAAACCCCAAATCATATACTCAAATAAACAAGTGATAAATCATCTGTTTTCATCTGCATTTATGCTACAACAGTTCTTTTTCTAGAGGTGGATAACATTCTTTTACTTTAAGACCCTCAGAGCTATCCTGCATCATTGTAACGCTGTTAGTAGCAAAGTCTTGTACCACAATATTGTAGTTACTGTGTATGATGTTCTCTTGATTCTAATTTTTTCATTCTGCTTCAGTTCACATAGGTCTTTCCAGCTCTTTCTGAAATTACCCTGTTCATTGTTCCTTAAAGCACAATACTCTTCCCTCACCATCGTATACCACAATTTATTCAGCCATTTCCCAATTGAGGAACATCCCTTTAGTTTCCAATTCTTTGTCACCCACAAAAGCACAGCTATAAATATTTTTGTACAAACAGATTCTTTCCCATTTTTTAATATAGGAGATCAAATTTGAAGACCAGGAGAGAAACTATCAAGGAATTTCCTGAGGGGACTTTGGGCCCCAAATCATGGTTACTGGATTTGCTTACATTCCTCCCCACTACTATGATATATAGCTTTAATTCTCATGTTACATGGTATGGGAAGAGTTGGACCCCTTGCTTGATACTAAAAGATTAAAATCATAAAATAGGAAAGTCAAACTGGACAATCTTCAAATCCCTTGAATCTCTTATCCTAAAATCCTATAAATACTAACACGTTTGTTGACAGAGACCTTAGTAGATAAAACCCAAAGCAGAACATGTTTAGTGATGGAGACACAAAAGTTGTGAGTCCTCTTAGCACTGATTCAACAGTCATTGGGACAAATCTTGGTGAAGTGACAAGTCTTTGAATACAAATGTTACAAAAAATTACTTATCTTTTATTACCAATAGCTTTCATTTTGAGAGATAATCCGCCATAATTGACATATCCCTGCTGTGGAATCAGGAAAACCTTAGACCTGAGTCTAAGACAACTGTCCTGTCTTAGGTATTTATTAGCCATAAGACAAGTTAATTGACCTCTTTTGGTTTCACCTTGCTTATCTGTATAGTGGACAGCATCTACACTCCAAGCATTTTTTTAAACCCTTACCTTCTGTCTTGGAGTCAATACTGTGTATTGGCTCCAAGGCAGAAGAGTGGTAAGGGCTAGGCAATGGGGGTCAAGTCACTTACCCAGGGTCACACAGCTGGGAAGTGTTGGAGGCCAGATTTGAACCTAGGACCTCCCATCTCTAGGCCTGGCTCTCAATCCACTGAGACCCCCAGCTGCCCCCTCCAAGCATTTTTTTTCTTCTAAGGATCAAAATAGGTAAAGTATATAAAGTGCGTATAAACCTTTGAAATCTATATAAATATGAAGTTTTTAAATTTATAATATGAAACACTGGGAGTTTTCTGAATATTGTGATTGTAAAAAAAAGGAAAGACAAATAGTTTGTATCTATCTATCTGTCTGTCTGTCTGTCTGTCTCTATCTATCTATCTATCTATCTATCTATCTATCTATCTATCCATCCATCTATAATTGTAGATATCTAGAACATCTCTATTCTGTTTATTTATATTTCTGCTCACATCTACATCATTTCCATTAGTGTTGATTTTGGCAGAGATATAGGCAGACACAGATAGTATAGATGAATATAATATGAATATTTCCTTTTTTAAATACTCTCCAATTTAAATTCTAATTCCAGCTGGCCTTCTGCCCAATTTCTTCTAACTTAGGCTTTAATTCATTTTAAATTGGGAAAAAGTGCTTCAAAGAAACATGTTATTCACTTGTATGGGAACAGAAATTAGCAACACTTTGAGATTTTCAATATTTGCTGTTTTCATTTTGTAAATGGTAATTTAATAGCATACCATTTTATTTCAGGGGTTACCAGCAAGCCATATACGGTACCGAGTGGAAGATAGACAATACCCTTACCCAGCAAGCATATTTGACATAGAAGAAGATACAGGACGTGTCATCACTAGAGTGAATCTCAATGAAGAACCAAGTACAATATTTAAGGTAAATCAGAGCCTGAATCTGGATTTGTCATTATTTATGATTTTCTCTCTTGCATGTCAAGTCTTTTATAAAAAAAAAATGATGTCAATTTTTCAAATTGATTTTAAGTTATTGTGAATATTTGTTTATAAATCAAACAGTGATCATTTATTAAACATCTACCTTATACAAGTTATTTTGGTAAGTGCTGGGGATACAAAGAGGTAAAAGATAGTACCTCCTCCCCTCCCTGAAGCTCATAATATAATTGTTCTCATTTACTTTTAAGACATTTTATAATATGGTCCACAAACATAACCAATTTATACTTGGCTATTAAGGGAGAATGTTGTAAATATATAATGACTCTTCAGCCACAAGTAAACCACATTTTAAAAATATCTTCATTTCTATAATAGAAAGTGAATTTGAATAACTTTCTTTTTCTCCCAAGTAAGCTAATTTACTGCTATAGCTTTATAATTTGGAGCTACTTTCAGTTATCACTCCTTGCCATCTAAATTCACATTTTATTAGCTATATTTTCATATGTATTAGTAGTTATTTCTTTCCTTAAATATTTATATGTATATATATGCAATAGATGTATAATTATTCACAAATAAATTGTGCTTTTAGGTTAAGTTCAGCACATTTTTAGGACATCTTGCACAAATTCTAGAGTCATTTTCTACATAAAGAGTGAGGTTTTTTTTAATTGTTACATTCCCTCTAAGCTCTTTCTATTCTCAGAATCATGAATGGAGAACAGTCATGAGGTTTACCTCATGGAATTAACCTTGAGAAGTAAAAATAATTAGACATGTATTCCTCAGCAGCTATAAAGTCCTGGTTACTGCCAAGGAGCTTAGCATCTAGATAGTAAGTATAAATAATCAGAATAGTTAACTACTGAATTGAGGGCATGATTAGTAATACAGAATAGTAAACATTTATCATAATTTTATTCTTCCTACCAAACCAACTTTTCTCAGTTATTTTTTTTAATTCCCCAAAGAGTCTTCATTGTCTAGTGGATAGAGGCTTGGTTCTAGAGTCAGGAATACCTGAGTTTCAATCTACCTTTGATTCATATGACCTTGGGCAGGATCTACATTGTTCTGTATTCCAGGCAATCAATTTGCTAAGATGACTTTCAGTGATTTGATATCTGATATATATTAGGGATACTGGGAGTACCCTACCTTGATTAAGTCACTAATCTAGAATACACACTAATATGTGCAAGCTCATTTATGTAAGCATAAACATCGTTTCTCTATAAATAAATAAGCACATATAATCACATTATTAATTAAATGGATATAAAGATGCATTTTGTACTTCTTTGCCATAGGCACTAAAATTGCTAGTTATGGCTCTTTCTTTTCTACAAATGAGATGATATTTAGGTAACTAAGAAAATGAAATGTATTAATAATGAAATGAGCATGAAGAATAGCCAATTGACCAAGCCCCATTGACATACCCATTATATAAAAAGAACTTGTTTGAAACTAGTATCTCCTTTAACATATCTACTGAATGGAATTCCTAGGGTAAATAATTAAAAAAAAAAACTGGTCAAGAGTTGCACCAGATGGTTAGCATGGGCAGTTTAGGATCAGCATTCCTGGAGAGAATATTCACATTGAAAACCTCATAGATCCTTTGAATGTTAGAGTGTAATGAATTTCAGATGGTAGAGATATTTTACTTAGAGTTCTAAGATTTCTTTTATTATCAAAAAGAGAAATGTCCATTGGGACAAGATTCACATCAACAACACTTAATAATATTATAATATCATGTAAGTAAGAGAAATTCCAGGATTTCTATTGATTTCATCATTCTCCGTGTTTCTGTAGTTGTCTGTGCATTGTATTTACTATTTATTATATTTTCAAAGGACAGAAGAATTTGCCTTGAATCTGTAAAAGTGTCCTAACATTATCTTTTACAGTGAGGCAATATGTTCAATGGTCTAAGGAAACCAGTCAATTCTCTGAAAAACAAATAATTTAATTTTAAAGAAGCCTGCAAATAAAAAATAATAAAGTTGATTTTTTTTCATTTTTCAACCATTATGTGGCCATGGTAAAAAAAAAAAAAACATTTTCTATTCCAACTCAAGTTCAGGAAATATACCCATGATGGCACAGCCTTCTTTTACTTTGATTCTATTTATTTAACCTCATTTCTCCCCCTAGTTGGAGGTTGTTGCTTTTGATGATGGGGAACCTGTGATGTCTGGAAGTGCTACAGTGAAAATTCTCGTCTTGCATCCTGGAGAAATCCCACGTTTCACACAGGAAGAATATAGGTATTTGCTTAATTACTATATTGAAGAGGGGTAGAAATTTAAACATAATCCAATGGTCACCAATTTGGGGATCTGTTGACAAACATTCATTAAGTTCCCCTTTATACTAGACTCTTCCCAAAGCCCTGAGTATACAAAGAAAAGGAGGGACAGCAGATCCCTGTTGTCAAGGAATTCTCAATCCAGTGGAAGTGCCAAAGTACAGACAACTATATAGAAACAACATACCTACAGATTAATTGGTTGGTAGTTTTAGAGAAGACATTAAAATTGAGGAAGATTAGGAAAGGCTTCTCGAAGAAGGTGGAACATTTATTGCAACTTTAATAAAGCCTGAGAAATTAAGAGGCAGAGACAAGGAGGCAAAGAGTTCTAGGCATGGTGAACAGCTAGAAAAAAATGCCCAAAGTCAGGAAATGGGATGTCGTGATCCAGGGAATGGCAAGAGACTGGTCTTACTGAATCATAAAGTCTATGAAGAAGAATAAGATAACAAATCTGGAAAGGTCGCACAGGATACAGTCATAAAAGAATTTAAAAGACCAGATGAATTTATATTTGATCCTAGAGGTAGAAGGATGAGAAACTTAAATATCCATATAAGAAAAACAAGGTGGATGAAGAATATCTACTATATAGTTTGTGACAAGAGCTTAGAGTTTGTGTGTGTGTGTGTATGTGTGTGTGTGTGTGTGTGTGTGTGTGTGTGTGTGTGTGCACTTAGCCAGAACCTATAGGACAAATTGATAAATTGGCTTCAGAATCTAAACTGATGGATAGGATGGATTGCTGTTTGGAAATTGCAAGGCTTATTTAATGTCCCTAAACTTCTCCCAGACATAGTCATCAACACCTTTGTATCCATATTGCAATAAGTCATGTAAAAATACATTCTCCAAAATGCTCAAAATAAATATCACTTACACAATAATGGAAAGAAGGACAAATGATATGAACAGATCAAAATAGTGGATGTCTTCAAAATCATGGTGAAGTTTTAACTTTAATAGCTTGACTTCTAAGCACCAGAATAAAGGATACCATCAGGAAACAGATTTACAATGATAAAATAATACCAAGAGATAGGATTTCCATAGTCTTTCAATTTTGAGGGCATTTTACAAATGCTAGCTAATTTATTCCTATGCACAACATTATGATATAAAAACATCTAGGTATCAGTGTATGAAGTGTTTGAATTAGAGTAAGGAGGACCTGATAGGGAAACCTACCCCAGATATGGACTAGCTATGTTACTGTAGAGAGCTTACTTAACATTAGTTCCTCGATTTCTATCTCTAAAATGGGGATAATAATAGAATTTATATGCAAGGATTCTTACGAGAGAAAAAGAAAACAAAAAGATGATGTATTTAAGGTAATTAGCAAACCTTGAAGCATTCTCTTTAAACAAATTATTGTTATAAATGAAATGACACTTAAAATCTATCAAGGAGTAAGAATTTTACAGAAGTTACTTATAATTTCCAGATGCAATAAATCATCCCAAATTGTATAGGAAATAAACTCAAAGCAAATCTTCTTTGGATGTGATAGAATTTTAAAAGCACTTACTGATCTTTTAAAAATTCTGTCTTGAAGTGGAAGAAATTCTAAAAGAATTCAGAGTATGTCAGATAAAATTGTTACCTCAGGAAAGAAGGCTGAGAAATCACGGGCTCCTTTTCATCCTACTTTCTCATGTCTAATCATTCTGAGGATGGCCTGTGCAGACATCCAGTGTGTCCTTGAGGAAAACTTGGGAAAGGAATAGGCAGGAGTTTTCTGGCAATTTTCTTTAGCAGAGAGTATCTTTATCACACAATTGACTGAACAGTGTACAGAATATAAATCCCACTGTAGCAATCATGTACTGATAGCAAAAAAGGGGCACTTGACTCAGCAAAGTAAAAATGCAGTCTTACGTTATTCAATCTAACCAGCTCTTATGCCAATGTTAATATCACAGAATATTCCCTGACATATGAGAACATTTAGTTAATTTGATTCAACTAATCAATTATCCATTGAAGATCATTGTGAAGAGAGGCATGAGACGTGGAGGAGGATGCCTCTCCCCAAGAGTTTGGAAGTGTCATGGAGGATTTCTGGAACAAACTTGAAATGGAAAGTTGAGATTTCCCAGTCATCCCTGTTTGAAGGTGACACTATAAGACTATATCAAGTCATTTAGTTCTATGGGGCATTTTTGATGAAGTCCTTGATAATTTAAATGAGATTGGGTTTTACCATTCAAATAGGACAAACAGAAGTGTTCTATACTTCCTTTACTAACAAGGTCATGATTATCATTATCAATCTTTATATTATATATATACATATATATATATGTATATATATAATTTTCCCATTAGAATGTAAGTTCCTCAAGGGAAAATACCGTTCCTCATTTGTCTTTGTGTCCAAAGTGCTTGACTCTGTTTCTGACATCGTAAGTGCTTAGTAAATCTTCATGGATTGGTTATTGAAGGAGTATCTGATTTTCCAGATTTTAATACAGAAAATTACACTGTATACTTTTAAATTAAAATTATACTTTTACTAATTTACAGAAGATAACTTATGTACATTTCCTTGGGAGGAGTCTTAAATTCGGGTTTCCATTATGTGAGGTAGCAGCTTTTAGTGGGTAATGAATATTTTAGTTGTGTCTAGACATGACCATTACACTGATTACTTATTTGATGAGTAAGTCTTCTAGGAACATAGAGGCCACATCTAATGAAGTTGACTTGGGCAGTGAGAGAGTTTGGAAAATTCCTGTCTCTAGTAGGTGACCACAAAAAGCCAGAAGTGATCAGATGCTGAGTCCTTCCATGGGCAGGACAGGGCCTGATGGGGGAGCTTTCAGACTCACTTGGTCCTGTCCCATATGGATATGGGAGACACTGTCTTGGCTGTGATCCTTCAGTAAAACTGCTTAAGGGAATAAAACCAAAAAATGTAAGAGAGATCCCTAGGTAAGCTTTGAAATCTAGAGAGTCATGCTCTTCTTTAACCAGATGGAAGGCAGAAAATAAAATAACCACCGAAGTCCTCCAAAGTAGAGATACACATCCTGGAATAACTTTCTTGATCTTCTGTATTATTTCTATCTTTTCTTTATTTCTCTCACAAAGCCTATTTCAACAGGGCTTAGTCTTGTGTCTACACCATAATTAGTGCTTACCAAATGTTTTCTCCCTGATTTACCTCTAAGACTAGCTCCAAAATGAACACAGGATATTTTCTTGTGCATTTTAGTGAAAAGAGTGTTGACTTTGTCATCAAGAAATATGGGTCCCTATTTCATGTCTGATCTTTCAAGTGCCACATTATGTTTCTGAGACTTAAATTTTCATCTGTAAAATAATAATAACTATTCTTGGGCCACCGAGCATCCACAACTATTTTAAAGAATGTGATATGGAAGACTTAAAGCTTTCTAGAAATGTGAGTTATTACTATTGTTACCCTTAAGAGGGTAGATATGATAGAATGTCAATGAACCATCAGGATTCTATCCCTCTAATACTTAAATGGATTAGATGTTCTTCAATTGGGAAGTCCTTTACAAGTGTAGCTTGTGACCCATCAAAGGTGTTCCCAGGGCAGCTGGGTAACTCAGTGGATTGAGACCCAGGCCTAAAGACAGAAAGCCCTAGGTTCAAATCTGGCCACAGATACTTCCCAGCTGTGTGATCCTGGGCAAGTCACCCAACCCCCATTGCCTAGCCCTTACCACTCTTCTGCTTTGGAACCAATACACAGTGTTGATTCCAAGATGGAAGGTAAGGGTTTAAAAAAATAAAAAGTAAAGGTGTTCCAGTCTATGCTTAGTTCTCTCGTGGATTAGCTAAAAGGGAATTCCTGTATTGGGCTTGAATCCATCTTCACTCTCTCATGACTTAGGAGTTATGCCAGTGAAACACATGGACTATCCATCAGTCCTGCCCCTTCCCCTTCATGAACCATTTCCTTCCCCTTTTTTCTTTTCTGCTGATACATTTCTAAATGAAATCCTTTATTTTATTACTGTTTCATCAAGCATGAACTTTGACTCTTTGTTTTAATGATTTGCAGCCTCATCTCTCCTACCATATGCCACTCTGTTGCCCTCAAGTTTGAAGATCATAGCATTCTAGATATCAAAGGCATATGGCACTCACATAGAATATTAGTATTAAAAAGATGGCCCATCCTCTTAGGTATACATTTAGGGTCATTAAATAACTCTACAATTTGCCAAAGTTGACAGTCTATTTTTTCTTCCTTTTTCATTCAGGGTCAAGTGACTTTATCCAAGAAATACACATATTGATAATGTAACTTACTAGATAGTCAGTCTGTATATCTTAGAATAGATAATGGGCATTCTTCATCTACTTGGTGCATGAAGCAATGAACTCAAGGCCTGTGACATCCTCAGAATGGGTTCATGATGCCACATTTGTAGCTGAAGGGCAATTTGAACTATGGTTCAAACACTGCCTCCCCAACATAGTGACATTATAGGTCAAATACATTAGCAAATATCTTCCAACAAAACCTTTATAGAATAAACTTGCCAATTCCTTTCTATGTCTTCCTTATCCCCTTCTATACTTTATTTTTATAGAGAAAGAGAGTGAGCTCCTTGAGGGTAGGAACTATCTTATGACTTTTCTAGCACAGTAGCTAATCTATCATAGGGGCTTAATAAATATTTATTGATTATTGACTATGATCCTACTGCTCAATTATCTAGTGCTAGAATTATCCAAAGTTTGACAACCTGTGCTGAAAACCTGGTTGCCCACATAATAATAATAAAAAGAAACCAGAAAAGATCAGAATCCAGATTAGAAGTGTTTTCAGGGGCATATATCCTCCCTTGGGTTATCATTTGTGGCATTTGCTATGGTAATGAACTACAAGGTAATTGATAAAAGTTTTTTTTTTCTTTTAAAATTCCCTTTCTCTCTGTCTTAAAACTGATATTAGTTCCAAGGCAGAACATTGGTAAGGACTAGACACTTAAGTCTAAGTGTCTTGCCCAGAGTCACATACCTAAGAAGTACCTGAAGATATATTTGAACCCAGGACCTCCCATCTCCAGGCCTGGTTTTCTATTACTGAGCCCTCGAGCAATCCTTGGAATAAAAGTTCTAATGTGCATTATTGAACTAGGGAGATTCCATGTCCATTCCACTTCTTGAGTTAGGGAAGTTAGAGAAATTAAAGAAGAAGAATAAACATTAAGCACATTACCATAGACTAAGATACCCCAGGAATTTGCCTTTTTTGCATCTTCCATTTCCAATTGGAAGTTGTTAGCTCCTTGGAGAAATTTTCTGGGTGCTGTGAATTTCAAAACTATTCAACCCTATTCAGATCATTCTTTAGAAGATGGGATTTAGGTATTTTCTGATCAATAACAATAGAGATACTTGGAATAACAGAGTCAGCCATCTTGCCAGGAAGATGGTTTTCCTTTTTCAGCACTTTTACATGTCACCCTTCACTTCCCAAACCAGTTAATTAGATTTTTGTAGATGAGGATCTTAGTGTCATGGATTTCGAATTGCCAAATAGCTTGAAAAATATTGCATTCATCCCTTCCCTTTGATTTACCGATGAAGAAACTCAAGCCTGGGGAAATACAGAGTTTTGCCCATGGTCATTCAGCTCTGCTTGCATTATATATGATCTTGAAATCAAGGTTTCTTCTTTCTTTAGAACATCCCTTTTCGCCCACAGTACCATGATAGCTCTCCAACATCACATTCCAACTGAAAGTGCTACTGCAACTATATTTTCCTTTCTGACATAAGGAAAGGATTAGATTTGCCCTTCATAGAACAATCAGAGCAGAGGGGAAGCTCCTCTAAAAGCACTTTAGATGAGGGGCCTGCCATAGGTAGAAGATAATGCTTGTCTCCCTTTCAAATCCTTTGGCTCTCTCAGGTAGTCAATTAATAAATATTTGATGAATGTCTACTGTATACCAGGCACTCTGCTAAGTGTTGAGGATACAAAAAGGGGGAAAAATCTGCTCTTGAAGAGTTCACATTCTAATGAAATCTCTTATCTTTCTCCTTCACAAAATGTTCCACAAACTAATCATGATTCTGGACACATATGCTTGGCATCGAAAATATTACTCTCAAACATCTGGCGCTTTGAATTCTGGAGCTCTGACCTTCCAAAATGTATGTTATGTTTGAAAATGCACTTCTTTTATCCATATATCTATATAACATCAAAGAATATAAATCTTCATTTACAAATTACACCTGGCACATAGAGACCTCTACAATCTGTCTCCCACTTGCCTTCCTAACATTTTTTTCTCACCTTCTCCCCCTTAATACATACTCTATTTCATTCAAACTGTCCTGTAATCATTACTAGTCTAGTTCACATTTCCTGACTCTGGGCCTTTATATGGCCTGTGTCCCTTTCATGGAATGAGCAGCCCTTTTATTTCTACCCAATAGAATACCTGGAGCCCTTTAAAGCATACTCAAGATCTACCTTCTGTGGCAAACCTCCTATACTCCCTCCCCCCAGTTGTTAATGCTATCATCTTCCTGAAGCCACTTTGTTTATGCCTGAATCCCTTTACCTGGCAACATACTTCCAGCTCATAGATACAAAGACTATCTCACGTTTGCCATTCTTTTCCCAGGTTCTGAAATACTGCCTACCATTGAAGGAAATCTTGGGAAATATTAGTTCAAGGTGCTTAGAAAAAGAACAAGGATATCAGAATTTGAATATGAATTTCTCCAAATTCAAAGTACATTTCTGATTTTTTTTCTTGCTACATTATAAAATATTCATATTGGTATCTTAGTATAGGATTGTTTGGACAACTGGTGCTTCAATGAATAGAATGCTGAACTTGGGGTCAGGAAGAACTGAATTAAAATCTTGTTTCAGACACTTATTTACTGTATAGCCAAGAGCAAATATATTAACTTTTTAGCCTCTATTTCCTTGTTTGCAAAATAACAAGTGTAATATCACTTACTTTGTTGGAAATTTGTACAAACTGAATTAAATTATATATATAATGAATTTGTAGAGCCCTTTAAGGGTTGCAGACTGTGCAACCCTTAAAGGACTCTACAAATTTATTTTTAACCTACATGTCAGCAGGATTTCCCATCGCAAATCTTTCTGAGTTTGGATACCTTATACTAGACTTTGTAGTTTGTGGATAATTAATTTCTCCAGGTTTTTTTCTGAAATGTTTAATAGGCTTGATCAAAAAAGAAGACTATCACAGTGCAAATGAGATTTATGAACTGTAAATTAGCTTTCTTCAGGTCATCAGAATGATTTCAGCATTGCCCACTCATTTTTGGTGTCATTCTCATCACACAGTCTTCACTCAGGCAGAAAAATGGAGACCATTATCTCTTCTGAAAATGGAAACCTCTTATATCCTGATCTACTAACATTTACCTGATTTTTGGATTCTGACAATATTCTGCCATTTTCTTTCTCTTCCATCCTAAAAGAACAAAACCACTCATATCCAGTATATGATAAATGACCCATCCTGGAGCTTAGTGTTTACTAAAGAAATCAGATGACTTGGATTCCCATGAAGAACTTGTGATAAAAAACAATTAGCAGTCTATTTGACCTACAAATGGGTAGCAACCTAAAAGAGAGTCTAATGTTTCCTCTTTCCTTATTATACATACTTAATTATGTTTTAGCTTAGCCTGTTAAAATGTGCCTTTCCTTTGTAGTCCTGGTCCACTGCAAAAAAGATGCATGGTCTCTAACTCATCAACCAATTTCATAGGTGTTATCTTTAATTCCATGAAACAAAAGCAATTTCTTCAAGTAGAATGTGTCTCCCACAGTACTCATTTTCTCCTGTCTTAGAATTTTAAGACGTTCTTTCAATATTGTGATAATGAACACTAGAAGAAGTAATCTTTTTTAACCTTCCTTCAATCCATCCAAATAATGGTGAAATGGATTTTATAATTATGGGGAAATTATTTTTTTTCTTAATTTTAATACACTCTAAAATAGTGTCAAAGGGAAGAGATTAGTTTTAAGGCTCCAAATTTAAAGTAGTCTCCAAATGTGAAGGCATTTACATCTAATAAATATTATTTCTTGAGCACCAATATTTCCTACAAAATGTAGGCCTAACTGATATAACTTTGATTTTATTTCCAAATTCTTTGATACACTTCCCCCTCATTCTATTTTAGAGAGTTATCCTGTTCAAGAAATATATCTTAATTAGAAAAGAGAAAAAAAATCAATATATTAAAAAATCCAATAAATACATCAACACCCCCCCCGAAAATATATCGAAGGTATCATACCCATGAAAATACTATTTCTTTAGAATAGTGAGGTACATGATTTTTGAAGGTTACTCATATCTGTCCTTTGGAATCATGAGTTTTCTTGGTAATATATCATTCAATTGTGTTGCTTTTGTAGTCATCATTCCTTACATTTATAAATCAATAGTTATTTTCATGGATTTTTTCTGTTTGTTTCTGCTTATTTCACCCTTTAACAGGTTGCGTAGATCTATTCATGTTTCTCTGTATTTATCATAGTTGTTTCTGGTAGTACAGTAATATTCTATCATTCTAGCTTTATCATCTCTTACTAATTTATTTCATTTCCAACTTCTTTTATATAAAAATATTACCATTTTCAAAATTTGGTGACTACGTGTACTTTCTTTTTATTAATGACCTTTTTAGGACCATAAGTCTAATAGCAGAACTCCTAATTATAGGATAATTGCTTAATCCACTTAATTCCAATTGTTTTCAAATGATTTTACTGATACCCAGGCTCTAACAATAATGCACTAATGTGCCTATATCTCACAATCCCTCCAATATTGATTATTTCCATCCTTTTACACATTTGCCAATTTGCAGTATATGAAGTAAAATCTTAAGGTTGTTTTGATTAGCTTCACTCTTATTAATACTGATTTAGCAAGTCATTTGTTAAGGTTATTAGTTGTTTATATTTGTTTTCTTTTGAGCATTATTTGTTTATATACTTTTACCTCTTATCTATTGGGGACATTATATATATTTTTTCCTTCATACTTGTCCTTTTCCCACCTTAAGTTGATTGTATTCTTATTGATGCAGAATTTTTTTTTAATTTCATTTAATTCAATGTATCTATTTTGTCTTTTGCAATTACTTCTATATAATTTGGTTCAGAACACTTCCATTATCCATAACTTAGGCAATATATAATCCCTTCACCCTCTAAAATTTTATAATATAATCTTTAAGGTTAAGGTTCATATATCCATTTAGAATGTATTGATAAAGAATGTATATATAAAATGTTGGTATAAGCTTATTATTGTCAGACTGCTGTCTAATTTTCCCAGTAGTTTTTTCTCATAGAAAGAATTATTTCCTAAGGGATTTATTTTTTCTCATTTATCAAATACTACATTATAGAGTTCTATAGTTTTTCTCTTGTCTAATCTACTCTGTTAAACTACTTCTCTATTTTTAAGCCAGTGGCAAAAGGTTACATGACTATGGATTTTTAGTGTTGTTTGAGTTGAGGGAGTACTATTTATTGTTTATTTCCCTTTCTCATTCTTTCTTTACTCAGATTCATTGGGAATTCTTCTTGTTTATATCCATTGAATGTGGTACTTACTTTTGGTTTTAGATTATTTTTAATGGTATTAAAAAGTTTCCATTATGATTATACTTTGTTATATTTTAGCCTCCATGAGGGCTACACATATCAAAATTTATCAAAATAATCATGTGATTTTAGCTATTTTTTCTATAATGTGATGAATTGTGTTAATTATTTTCTTAGTGTTAATTCATCCTTGCTTCCCTTACATAAATCTATCTTTATTATGATGAATGATGTCTTGGATAAATTGCTATTTATATATTGAATGGGATTTTTTTTAATTTTTGCATCAATTTAAAAAAAATATTGTTAATTTATAATCCTCCACTTTTTGCTTTTCTTTTCCTAGATTAGGTTTTAAAAATATAGTTGACTCATAAAAGCCTTTATATAATATTTTCTCAATTTTGAAAATAATTTTCTGGTATTAGTATTAATACTTATTCCTTAAATATTTTATATCATTTTCTTGTAAATACATCAGGATCATGAGTTCTTGATTCCTCTAAAATATATATACCTTGTAGCTCCTCTGTAATTCAATGTATTTTCTTTTCTGAGATTAAATTATTAAAGATCTCCATTTGGTCTCCTAAGATTTAGTGCATTTGTATGTTAAGGTATTGCTCTATTTCTTTTATGATCTCAGTTTTGTCAGCATAAAATCATTCAGAGTAGGTTCCGACAATACTTTGCTTGATCAGTTGCTGTTTTTCTTTTTCTGGCTTCTTTGTAATCAGATTGTCTGAATGGTTATAATTTATGTTAATATTTTTCAAAACCAACTTTGAGTTTTGTTTATCATCTCTAAATCCTTTTTTTTTCAACTCTTTTAACTAGCATCACCATTTTTTCATTTTTATTTGGGATTTGGTTTCTTTCTATTTTGTAATTGCATGTTCAATTCATTATTCTCCATTTTCTCTAGTTTTAGTGAATACTTGTAGGGATACAGTTTCCTCCAGAGGACTCTGTTACTTGTATCTTTTCAACTTCCATTAGTTGTTTCATCATTGTCTTTTCTTTACACATGATTATAAATTCTATCTATGATTTGTTCTTTGACCAAATATATTGCCATCTCTTTATTCAGTCACTATTCAGACACCATTTGTGTCTTTTGTGCTCCAAAATTCATTACTATTTTCATTATGTTCTAGTCTACAAAGGACATGTTTATTATGCTTATCTTTTTAATACATGACTCTTATTATGCAAGTTTCATGTGGCACAAAACAATATGCACATTATATAGTCCCATTTTAAAAGATATAGACGTCTTCTTAGTTTTAGTTTCTCCGAGGATTTTCAATTCATAATTTCCCTCTCTTTTAGATTTCTCCAAATTAAAGAAAGTTTATTAAAGCCCCCTGATAATACGTTTTTTATTGTTATGTCTTCTTGCCATTTAGTTAAATTTTCCTTTATTAATTCAGGTGCTAAGTCATTTGGAATATGTACACTTAATATTGGTATAGTTTTGTTGACTGTGACTCTTTTCAACATACTGTTGCTACAATGACTTAACTTTTTGCATACAAATTTTATATAACAGACTCTTGATATGTCTCCTGGAAAGAGAAAATCTCTAGTCCTCCATATTCTTATTATCACATGACCCAGAAATCGGATTTCATCATTTTAAATGGTAGCAGTCTAGATTTTTGCACATGTCTGTTGAAGGCCATTTCCTCAGATAATTAAATCTTGAGTTTGATGCAGACCTTCCTAATCTTGTTAAACTAAGAAGGAAGGAGAAATGTAGTTTCCAAGACCTGATTCTATTATTCCAAGTATCTCTTTTGTTATTGATCAGGAGATAGCTAAATCTGATCTTGTAAGAATGGTCTGATTAGGGGGGAATAGTTTTGAAATTCACATGCTAAATGGTGGTGGTGGTGGTGATGCTGCTGCTGCTGCTGCTGCTGCTGCTGCTGCTGCTGCTGCTGCTGCTGCTGCTGCTGCTGCTGCTGCTGCTGCTGCTGCTGATGGTGATGATGATGATGATGATGATGATGATGATGATGATGATGATAAATAATACCAATCTTACAATTTGGAAAACTCAAATAAGAGAACATATGTGAACCATTTTATAAACCTTAACTTGATATTGAAATGTTAAAATGAGAATGAGAATGCTAAGATGATGGGATTATGAGGCATTGGAAGATTTTATGATTGGAAAGCAACTTAGAGGTTGTCAAGTCCAAGCCTTTAATTTTTTCAGACACTTACCTTCCATTGAATAATAAATACTGTGTCTTGGTTCCAAGACAGAAGAGTCATAAGGGCTAGGCAATAGAGGTCAAGTGATTTGCCCATAGTCAACTATTTAGTAAGTTTGTGAGATCAGATTTGAACCCATAACCTCATGTCTCTAGGCCTGACTCAATTCACTGAGCCATTTAATTTCCTCAACAAACATTTAATTTTTAAAGAAGATGAAACAAAGGCCAGCAGAGATTAAATGCTCAGGCTCACACAAATAGCAAATACCTCAGTGGGATTCAAACTCAAGTATATCTGACGCAAAGGCCAGAATATTGTCCACTATGCAATACTACTTTATAGAAATTTGATGGGAACTAGTGACTATCCCTGTGACATGGTAGCTGAATTGTTAACTAGAAACTTAAAGTCTATGATTCACATATGGAAGATTTTCCTTAAACTTTCAGAGCTTAAGATTTTATTCAATAGGGAATTATGCAGCAGATGATTGATATAATACTCAGGTGGAGTAGGTTGGCCAATGAGACCAGTGAACTAGTCAGAAGCAATCTTATTATTTTAAGCTGTTATTCCCAAAGTAAGTCAAAGTTCCATATAATCTGAGGTGGGGATAACAGAATATCAGGTTCAAGCAGTCTGGTAAAATTCCAAAGAATTCAAGATTTAGAGCTAGGATGAAATTTGGTGTCTATTTAACCCAACTCCTTTTACAAAGGAGGAAACCAAGGGCAATTGTAGCAAAGTGATTTACCAAAGGCCTGCAGGCACTGGGTAATAATTAGACTATGATCCCATTCTCTCTTATAGCAAATCTGATATTCATTCCCCAAATAACACTTTTTTGTGCACAATTTTTTAATCACAAAAATAATTTAGAAAATAAATATAAATGTAACTCTTGTCACAACACCTCAATCATTGGTTACTTTAAAATAAGTATAAAGGACACATTTGAATTTAATTATATTATAATCCTCTCCATTTTATCATAATTCAGTTAAATTCAACAAGCATTGAATAATAATCTGGCATTATGTTTAGCAATAGAATTAAAATTAAATACAAATAAAAATGCCTTCAATGAGTTCACTTTCTAAGGTCCTTTATCTAATACTTAATACCTCTCCAGACCACTTCATATATATTTATGCTCCAGGATTTCCACCATTTAATAGTTAATCTGTCAAAGATAATAAGTTCTCTTTCTTTCCCTTCTTTTTTTGTCCTCTATATTGTGAACCCTTCAATTCATCAATATCATTGTGTCTGGGTTCCTAAATGGAACTCTTATTTTCACTTTTGATATGGAGATTTCATTCTACTATAGAATTATTTGTATACTTTGCACAAGGTCATTTTTTTTTCTGATACTCTTGATGAACCTGTGATCCCACTGATGTGGTAACTCTTTACTCTGGTATAGATAGCAACATATCCACACCATCACATTCTTTGAAATTCTAATGTGTACTCTATGGTTTTTGGAGATATTTCTTGGATTCTTTCATATATTTCCTGGATACCTGTTAAAGCATTAGGTAGTTCATGTGGCCCTTCCTGCCCAAAATATAAATACTTGATCTTCTATCTCCATGTATTTCCTTTTATTTTTTAAACCTTACTTTTCATCTTAGAATCAATACAATGATGTGTATTGGTTCTGAGGCAAAAGAGCAATAAGGGCTAGGCAATGGGAGTCAAGTGATTTGCCCAGGGTCATATAGCTAGGAAGTGTCTGAAGTCAAATTTGAACCCAGGATCTCTTGTTTCTAGTCTTAGCTTTCAATCCATTGAGCCACCCAGCTGCCATTCCATGATCTTTCACTGTTTTTTCCCCTTTCATATCTGACTCAACATCCCTTTGATTTCTCTAGAATCAACTCCAACACTGTTTTGCATGTCTCAGAAGTCACTTTTACATTCTGCTTGAAGGTTACTTACCTGTTTACATTTTTGTATCAGATATTATTTAAGATTTACCTATTATTATATCATTAATGCAGGGAGCTTTTTGGTAATGGAGCTCTACCAATATATCTGAAACAAGCTCTACAATTTATAATCTAGATTCCTAAGAGGTTAAGAGACTTTCTAAGGATCACAGAGCCAGAATTTGTCAGAAGTAGTACTTGAACTGAGATCTTCTTGGTGATGAGGGCAGCTTTCTTACTTATGCTTCATGTCTTGTGGATCATCTATGCATATAAAATTTTTATATGTGCCTTCTCTCAATCATATTAAAGCTCCTTAAAGAAAAGGACAATTTTGTTCCCTTTGCATTCTTTATTTATGTAGAGGTGAATGTAACATAAGGGCTTAGGAAATGCTGATTGATTGATTAAAACTGTACCCCTCCATTAATTACTGAATACAAGGCATTCTTTGTAATCCAATTCATCCTATGTTCACCCACTGCATATCTCCCTTTTATGTGTTGGTCCATCAGAAAGGTCAGTTTATTTCCATTTAGGTGAAAGGTTTTTGACCCCCATGGTATTAATAGCCTGAAATATTTTGGTGTCTACTACAAATATAATGGCAGTTTTAAAAAACAATTTTCTTGAATTTCTTGGAAAATTGCTGAATTGTTTCCATAGATAAAGTGAGCAAATAGATTTCCATGAATCAACCATGACCAAAATATCAAAGTCTTAAATGGAAATCTAAATATCAGATGTTTTTTGAGAATAGGTTGAGTTCATCATGCCCAGTGAGGTAGAGTTCCAAAGAAGGATGTTTGACATTTACCTGAGAATGATGGACTGAGACACTTATGAAAACAGGAGTTCACTTGTCATCAGTTGTAGAGGTAAATATCATGGAAAGGTCAAATTTTCTTGAATAGATCAAAGAACACCCAGTTTGTGAATAGGATAAGATGTTTGTTTCCAGCAAGAAGGGCAATACCCTATACACATATTTTCAAAATGTTACTAATGCAGATTATCTATGATCAGTTGAGAGATATCTGGGTAGAAATACTTTTGGCATTAGAGAGATTTTGAATCATTCTATCTTTTATTGTGGTCTCTGTTAATGGTTGGTATAATTTTATACTCATTTTGGAAAGATCCATCACAGTTTGTATTATAATTACTTCCACTGAACAAGAGGAGAAAGAATAAAGTTCATTTAGATAAAAATATGAAGATTTTTGTAGACTGTAAACATACTACTTACTGTAGAACTCCTAACACGACTCTGGCTACTGGTTCTAGTTGGTTCAGTTGGCTACAGGTCAGAGGGTTCACACACACACACAGACACACACACACACACACACACACAGACACACACACACCAGATCATATGACTTGACTTCGCTACTATTCAGGGAATTAGAAATTGGGACCCAAAGAACTAGCCAACATGGAATTTCTCCCACCCACTGGTATGCAACCTGAACTCTTTCTCCAGTGATTATCATATTCCCATCATCTCTTCCCCTCCTTATTCCTGCAATGTTAGATCCCCAAATACTCCCTCTCTGATCTAATCCATTTTTTGGCATGGAGTTCAATACAAGTTCTTCAAGGTCAGTGATGATGAATCTTTTAGAGGGGCAGGTTTTGTGAAAATTGTCCTCAGGAAAGTGTGGAGAGAGCGGAGGGGAGCAGCTCAGCCCTGTGTTCCTCTGAGTTTCTAGTAATAAACTCTAGAGAACTCTGTACTGGGGTGATGGCACATGTACCCACAGAGAGGCCTCTGAGTGCCCCCTCTGACACATGTGCCATAGGTTCACCACCATAGCTCTAGGCCAGTCCCATGGAGAACAAGCTTTGTTAGATTCTCTTAAATGTAAAGACTTTTGCCATTGGTGTAAGGATGTTTCCTTTGATTCCATTTCTGAATCTGAAGTATCAGCCCAACCTAAATTAAGCCTGGGATTTTTTGTCATCTCAGAAAGAACCAGACTAAGATCAGAGAATCTTTCCACCAGAGTGATATACTTTGCTGTCACAAAAACTCATGAAGATGATTTACTAAATTATAAAAGTTTTGGTATCTGTATCTAAGGTACAAATGTCAATATTGGCCAAAACACAGATTCGTTGAAATTTTAAAGTGCATCTATAGACTTTAGCTGAAAAGAACCTATTACAGGCAACTCTCCAATTTAGAGGGAAGAGGCACTCTGCTGATTCATGGAGATAAATCTTGCACAGATGACAATTCAATAAACTTAATACATTTTACACACAAATCAAATTCTTCAGAGGTCTTTTCATGGACCAATTGAATGGAGTCAATTCTATGATGAATGACTGTATAAAGAGCAAAGCACCTGATGTACAATGATGGAGAAAACTCATTTAAAAGCTTGTAAGAATGCAAAGAACCATTTGTGGAGTACAGAAAGGGAAGAATGGAAGGCTATCATAATAATGGAAGCCATATAGAATGGTGCAGCTCAATCTAACATCTTATTAGAGAAAAAATGAATAAATAAAATTACAGTCCAATCTAAGGACTCCTACCATCATCTTTACAAGGGCATAAATATTGGAGCATTACATTGTAAGAGAAGGTTTGAGTCAGGAAGCCAAACAGCTTTAGGGAAGATTTCAAAAGGTGAAGAAAAAATACAAAATCTGTCTGGGAAACCTCAATGCAAATAAAAATATGTTTATAAACAAAGAAAAGAGTTTCACTTATTTGCTAAAAATTTGTTGATTTTTTAAAAAAATTGTGGCCCTGTAAAAAGGACTTTGTTCAGAAGGGGATTAACCTCCTCTCTCCTCTTTCCCCCATTTACAATAATGTTAATGATAAAGAAGTATAGTGTTTCCATAGTGATAAAGCCTTTTCTTCTCATGTATCTCCTATGTTGCTGCATGTTTTCTTTAAATCTTTTCTGGGACTGCTATTTATTTATATTTAATTTTATTTCTAATCTTTATTTTAAGCTCATCTATAATCCTTTTTAATGTATAGTCACCTAAAAATGTAAGTAGAGCATTGGTATACCCAATTCACAAATAAACCATGCCTCAAAGTTCATAGAAATATCACATATTTAGAGATTGAAATGATTTTGGAGGTGATTGAGTCCAATTGCCTCATTTCAGATATAATAAAATAAATGATAGTATAAAGAGGAAAAATGACTTTCCCAAGGTTATACAGTTAGTAAATTTCTTTTCTTTTTTTAAACACTCACCTTCCATCTTGGAATCAATACTTTGTATTGGTTCCAAGGCAGAAGAATGGTAAGGGCTAGGCAATGGGGGTTAAGTGACTTGCCCAGCATCACACATCTGGGAAGTGTCTGAGACCAGATTTGAACCTAGGATCTCCCATCTCTAAGCCTGGCTCTCAATCCACTAGGCTACCCAGCTGTCCCCCAGTTAGTAAATTTCTGAGGCATATTTAAAACCAAATATTTCTAATTCTAAGGTGAACTCCCTATACAAAATTCTAGGTTGCCTCTATTGATAAACAGGTTCATGGTTTGTGATCATACAGTGGAATTGCTATTCTAAAGGGAGCTTGGTGGCCAGGACAGCTGTTAGACCCTATTTCATTCAAAGAATATAAGCTTTTTTTTAAAGGATTATTTTTATGAGTATTGTTTTATTTCTAATACCTAAGCACAGTGGCTGACCCATTTAAAATGAAAGAAAAAGTGATATAGTGCTTTAAGATTTGCAAAGCACTTTATAATCACAATAATCTTAAGAAGCAGAAGCTATTATCATTTCCATTTTATGGAAAAAAACTGAGGTAGATAAAGCTTAATTTATTTGTCCAGTGACTCAAATTTTGTATTCAAGGACAGATTTGAACTTAGTTCCTCCTAAGTCTAGATCTAACATAGATCTTTGGACCTAAAGTTCTACTTTGCTTCCCATCTAACAAGTACACTTTTTAAATGGGAAAAAGAATTCCAATGTCCAGCTTGGAATGCCAGGAACATAACATCCTCTTGTCATGGTTACAGAAACAGGTCTGATTGACTATTTGGCAAGAATATTAGGGAAGAAATTTCCATTCAAAAAGACTTGGAAGAAATGAATCTACAATTCTAGGGAAATTCTTCTCCATTGCTTCACTATAATGTTCTGGGATTATGGGCTCTCAAAAGCCATGTCTTCTGACTGTAATTCAAACATGCCCTGAATACATCAGAACCTTGGCCAGCATAGGGATAATGATGACTATGTGGAGCAACATATAGTTCTTTTGCTTAAAATCCCAAATAGCTAAATGTGGAGGGACTTATCACTGAAGGCTGACCACAGACAATGATTTTTTTTTCCAGCTACATCATTCCTTTTTTTAAAAAAGTCTTACCTTTTCTCTTAGAATCAAAGTATATATTAGCTCTAAGGCAGAAGAATCATAAGGGTTAGGCACTTTGGGTTAAGTAACTTGCCCAGGATCACATAGCTAGGAAATATCTGAGGCTAAATTTAAACACAGGAGCTCCAATCTCCAGATCTTGTTCTCCATTCACTAAGTCACTTAGCTACCCATAGCTGCATTAATTCTTCTAAAGTATCTACTAGAGCTTGAAGGGACTGTAATTTGCACCCATGACATGTTTACCAATGCTGCTAAAATCAGATATACTTAAAGCAACAATATTTAACTGGATATTTCTATGAAAGTTATTATTACTAGAGGTGATAAAAAAGAAGGAGAAAAGTTACAAATAAAATAGTACTCTTATGGCCTTTAAAATATACTGTATTAAATTCAAGAATCCATTTTTTTGTTTTATTAACTTGATCTTATATAATGCACCATCAAATTTAGAATTCCTAGCTTTAGTTTTCTAATAAATAACATATATTGCTGATAACAACTTATATACAAGAATATGGCATGAGAAGTGTTAAGGAATTGTGTGACCAGAATAAGAATCACAGAAAAAATGAAAGTGTAAATGAATTGAGTTTCTTGGTACATATGCAGGTAGGCAATGCAGTGAGTGAATAGAGTGCTGGGTCTAGGATCAAGAAGACCTGAGCTCAAATTCTGCTTCTGACACTTTCTTTGTGACTCTGGGTAAACTACTTCTTCATTTGGGTACATAGGATATTCAGGGTACTAACATCATTTGTATAAAGGCTTATGGAGTCATTTTCAGGGCTGCAATCCACTTTGGCTGTGCATCTTTAACCCAAATCCATTTTTTTGTTTTATTAACTTGATCTTATATAATGCACCATCAAATTTAGAATTCCTAGCTTTAGTTTTCTAATAAATAACATATATTGCTGATAACAACCCGTGGCTCCAAGAAGCTATAACGTGGTCAGTGGCCACTCCCCAATAAAACCATCTTAGCTGATGGGTTAAATCAGGTTGAGAGTAACTGAAAAGCAGCAAACCTGTTGATGAATTAAGGGGATTTCTACCACAAGCAGATCAAGAGGACCTTACCCAAATGGGTAGATGAGAATGATTTGTTCCATCAGCCATAAAGACAGTGGAAGCAAGTATGTAGAACCTGGACAGATATCAAAGATGCCAAGTTTATCCATGGCATCCCAAGCCATCATCAGTCATCACCAATCAGGAAACATTTGTCTTCTACTGGACTTTGATGACTCTGGAAGAAAAAAAAATGAAGTGACCTAGCAAGTTGTCATTACTCCATGATATCATTGTTTTTTTTTAAACTGAAGGATACATAACCACAATAAAAAAGATAATAATAGCACCTACATTCCAGAGTTGTTAGGATTAAATGAGATAGTAATTATAAAGTGCTTATCATAGTGCCTAGTCTAACAGATGCATTGTTATTATCATTATTATTGACTGTATTAACCTACTGCAGCAATTGTGTTTTTTTCTCAATGTCAGTAGTAACAAAAATATAAAACAGAGAACTCTCAAGTTAGAAGTACCTCAGAAACCATGTGCCTATCCAAGGGGGGTGGGGAGAACTTGTTAAAATCTTCTCAACAAATGATAGTTTAGTCTTTATTTGAAAATATCTAGTGAAAATACATTACTTCATGGAGCATCTTTCAGCAGTTGGAGAGCTCTAATCCTTAGGATATATATATCTGGAACTGCCATTCATCCCTCCATAAGTTACTACATGCATGACCAAGTATCTTTACTTTTCTGTACTTTTTCTAGTTTCTTTGTCTGAAAAATGAGATTGTTAATTAAATTTCCTTTATGATGCCTTCCAGATCTAAATCTATGTTGTAAATTATGATCCATATTAGTAACTGGGAACTGATGAATTATACTTCTAATCCTGATCTCTGAAATCAAGAAGAAGAAGAAGCATTCTCTTCTGTTATAGTCATTCAAGTGTTGAAATATGGCTACCATGCCATCTTCGGGCTTTGATCCTTAGTCCCACATCTGCCATGATTCTGAGGCCTTTTGTCATCATGGGCATCCTCTGCTGGAAGCTTGACAAATTAATGGTGTCATTCCTGAAATGTGGCAACCAAAAACTCTACATGATACTTTACACACTCTCTGAAGCAAGTTTATCTATAATTGAACTACGATCCAACTACAGAATCTATGCCTCTAAATACAGCCTAAGGCACCATTGAGTAGCAAAGCATAGATTTGAACTCAGGTCCTATGATTAAAAGTTTAGGGATTTTTATTCTTCTCTGGAAATTCCTCCCATTTAATATAGTTCAGGAGAGAGACAGTTGGACAGACAGACTGACAGAGACAGAGAGGGACAGAGAAACAGAGACAGGGACAGAAGAAAAGTATGTCTATATAACAAATTATGATATAAATGCTAGCTGTTAATTAAAATTAATTGGGGAAAAGATGCCTAAACTTATGATTCTTCAGTCTTTCTGAGAACAATTTAATAGAGTAAACAGAACACTCACAAAGGGTTGTGAGGAAAGGACATATAATAATTTCTTTGTCCATATTGTCAAATCATAACTTTTAAAATTATATTTTATTATTGTCATCATGAGAAATGCATACTCTAGCTTGGGGAATGTTTCTTTTGCCCTGTTTTATGCCTTTAATAATAATGGAATAATAACAGAAAAATCTGTTTTTTACATGAAAAATCAAACTTCTCCAAAATAATAAAAACTAGCAAATATAAGTTATAAGTACATTTTAAAGATGATGTGTTGTACTTTTGGTCCATTATTAACTTGGTTATCAATAATTCTCCTTCTGTGAAGTGACATCATATAGTGTATAAAGATGAAGTTTTGGAGTAAGGAAGACTTAATTTCAAATCTTACCCTTTGCACATCTAAGAAGACTTTCCCTGTACCCTGTCAGGGACTATAAATGCAGTGCTATAAAGAGACAGTATATATGATCATGGAATAGTCATTTAAGTTCTCAGGAGACTCTAAATCTCTAAGTAAAAAAAGAGTTATCAACCATAATTGGAAAATTAAATTCTTCCATTGGTTATTTCTAAACATGAAAAAAAAATCACAGGAATAATCTGGTCTTTAAAAAAATCCTCATAGAGTCCTAGGACAACTAGTGTCTAAGAAGTTTCATGTTCTTTTCAAACTGATATATTTTTGTAAATTTGGTAAAAATTAGATCAATGTGACATGATTATTAAAAGGTTACAAATAATAGGTGGTTCAGTTCTTTAATCACATTTTCATTAATTTCTTTATCCTGGGCATGAAAAGATCTTAATTGGAAAAGATTTGCAAATATCTGTAGTCAGATATATTAAAATTCAATGGACATATCC
The DNA here is from genome assembly GCF_027887165.1 of Monodelphis domestica. Classification (NCBI taxonomy): domain Eukaryota; kingdom Metazoa; phylum Chordata; class Mammalia; order Didelphimorphia; family Didelphidae; genus Monodelphis; species Monodelphis domestica. The sequence continues at coordinate 14,504,362 of NC_077227.1, read as the reverse complement.
CTCAGGAGAAAAAAAAAAAAGACAGCTACAGCACTGGGTTTATTCCTGTGAAATGTTTATAGCATTCATTTACAAGCATTTTTTAGGTTAAAATGCATGGCAACTGAAAGAATCATCAGCTGAAGGTCTCTGCATATATGATTTTAATTTTCTTCTCATCATCACATTTAAAACCCAAAATAACAGTAAATTTTAACTTTCATTATTTCTGGACTATTTGTGACTGACTTGTTCTTCTTCTCCTACCCTTTCCTCCACTCACCCATGTGATTAAAATAAGCCCTTAATGAATAAATTGAGTTTTATTCAGGTTTTAAGACATTATTCATCCAATAATAATTTATTAGGTATCTACCATATGAAAGTAAAATAAATAATAGCTCATTTTTGTCCATTTAGCCCTGATTAGAAAGTAATAATTACAACTAGTAATATTTATGTAGCACCTACTATGTGCCAGACTGTGGAAAAATTCTAAGGGTAGGTGCTATTATTATTATCCCCATTTTACAAAAGCAAACAGAATTTAAGGGACTTTCTGAGGTTATACATATAGTAAGTGTCTGAGGCTAAATCTGAACTCAGGTCCTCATGATTGTTTGATCTATTTTGCCTCCCAGGTTTCCATATATAATAACTGCTTAATAAATCCTGTTGAATTGAAGTGCAGTGGGGCAAAGTACTAAAGTTACAAAAATTAACAAAAAATCTCTGCCCTCAAGGAAGTTACATTCTACCCAAAGAATAAAGAATTTGTACAGATAAACAAAATGAAAAGTATTTTGGTGAAGGGAAAAATCAATAACTCTCTAAGAGAGAACCAAGTCAAATCAATAATAATTTATTAAGCATCTATTGTGTGATAAAAACTGTGCCAAGTGTGCCAAGAGCTGAGACTTGATAGGCAAAAGCAGGTCTTCTTCTAAAGGAGCTCACAATCTAATAGGGGAGACTTCTTGCAAAGAGACAAGAATAAATGTCTCTGGAAACTTGCTCAGCTTCCCTTAAAGAGATAGATTACTTTCTGCCTGGAGAAGAGAAGATTGAGACTAATTTAAATGCTAGATTTCTGCTTCCTTCAGAGATGGGGTACTAGGGAATAATTAGATCTATCCTCTCCCTTAGATATTAGTAATATATGGGAAATTATTTTTAGATTGTATCACTAGCACCAAGCCAAGTCCCTGGTATATACTAAATGTTTAACAATTTTAAAAAATTAATTAATTCCTATACACCTATGACATCATTTCCTATGTAATGAACCAGAAGACATACATGCTGCATACTTTAACTATAAGGTTTAAAATTAGAGGATATGCTCTGAGAAGCATAGTGGATAGTGTGCCAGACCTGGAGTCAACAGGATTTGGGTTCAAATTTGGCCTCAGACATTTCCTAGATATGTGACCCTGGATAAATTACTTAAATCTAATTGTCTAGCTTTTCCCAATCTTCTAGAAAAATATTCTAGAACAGGGGTTAAGGGTTTAAAAAATAAAATAAAATTAGAGATGAAAATAACCAAGAAGTAGATATCAATGTCAGCATTGAAAATAACAAAAACCTATATTGATGTGATAGAGATGGTAACAGAGTTCCCTATGGACATATAACTAGAGATGAGAGAGATTATATAAAGAATACTGAGACATATGTTGACATAAAGATAGCTAGAAATGTATATATACTGATGATTACAGATATGGCTACCTACATCCAATAATTTGGCCAATGGTTGTTCTTCAGTAGAGCTTATACAGTCATTAGTGGTAGAGTTCATATTCATGTGATGATGAAATGTTCCCTAATATGTCAATCACTTTAGAATAAATTTGCCTTTTTTATATGAGTTTGAACAGGACAAACTGTACTCATTGAAGTAGGAAAAAAATAAATTAAACATAAACTTAAAAATGACTATAAAAACATACCAAAGGAAAATGGAAAAGAGAAAGAAAGTATGTGAAATGATAAAGGCAATTACAGTTAACCTGATTCTTCTGGACCACATTTTTCAATGAAATCTGGAACTCAGAACTGACAAAATCCATACTGGTTGAGAATAAGGTAATAAAAGGAAGAAAAATAAGAATTAATTATATATTCAGATTTCCTGCTACATAGTTAGAAAACAAAATATGTCTTTGTCTGTGAACAATGAAGGATTGTTTTGTTTTGTTTTTTGTTACCTGATATTCGTTATTTTCAAGTTTCACTTGATTCTAGACAGAAGAAAATTGTATTTTATTATGGTAGGTTTTATTTCCAGTCATAAGACACAAGCAAGAACAATTATGACAAAGGTTAATAAGGAAATGTTTTGGCCAGGACAAAACGTGTTTTAAGCATTCAGTAACAAATAGAATTCTAAATGTTTTTAATGGTATGCCCAGGATTTAAATTGCTTCTTAAATTATGCCATTTTGTTGCTCTTGTATTAATTATGTCCACCCTCATATGGAAGATGATGCAGCAGAAGCACAAATAGTTTTGCGGTGTTTTCATTTGAATGTATGAAACAAACGATGTCATTTTCCAAAGTTAATGGTGCATTAATTGCAGACATCATTTTTCTTTAGTGCATTCTCAGGAAGAGAGAGTATGTAGATCCAAGAAGAGGCTAATAACAGAAAGCCAGGAATGTTAAACTTTTTATCATAATCACTAATTGGACCAACAGACTCTATTCTGTCTACCCCCATTATGTGTTCTGACATCAAGTCACATATGCTGCAATGTATTGATCCCAGATCCTTTCTGATTTTCTAAATAACTGAATAGATACAGATCCATTAGTTGAAAGTTGGAAGGTTCCATGTACAAAACTCACTTCTTATATTTTAAAGAAATTGTGGGGGGGGGGAATCTACTCTAAAACTATCTCTATAGAGTCACTGAAAATGTTTCAAAACTTAGTTATCATTTTGCGTATTATTTTAAAAAGTCTATTCAACATGGTTTCATTATTAGCCTTGGAAATTACAAGGGTCATATTGCCATCTTTCTTCCTATCTCCAGTTTGAAGTAAAACTTACATTAATATGTCAATGATTCATGAATTCATTAAAAGGCCATTTCTTAAAAGTCTGCTCTAACTCCAAATGTATTTTATTATGGTCCACCTATACAATTAAAGAATGTTCTGAGACTCAGATAAATTAAGTGAATTCCCCATGATCCTCCAGTTATAAGATGAAGAAAGATTTGAGGACCACGTTTACTGACTAAATCTAGGTTTCTATTGACTGTAAAATGGTGCTGTTTTGATATATTCTAGAGTTTTTAATTTTTTTTTAATTTTGCCAACACCTAATATAATACTTGGCAAATAGTAGGCACTTAGTAAATGCTTGATAAATGAAACTGAATCCTATTTCCTGATTCCCCCATATATGTGAGCATATCAATATTCATCTTCCAGGAATGCAGATTGCAGCCCATTGATTCTGGGACATACATACTGCATTATGTAACATTTATGTTCATGTCTTACCCAAAAATCATCATCACAGATCCACTCCATGTATTTTGTCCTTCCTTATGTTTTTTTAATATCACATGATATAGGCTAACCACCATCCTCTCTCACTCTTGTAATATAATTGGGACATATTCTTTTTATCATGTTTAAGTTAAACTATGCCCCAGTAATTGCTTTTTATAATTTTTTAAATAATATGTGATAGCCTCTACGATTGATTATGTATTGCTCCAGGATCCCTTGAGAGGTTCCTCAACTTTAAATGCTTCACCCATTAGTTCGATCAAGTATCAAGAATTATTTCATTTTGTTTACTAAATAGTTTACCTTATCATCCTAGTGATCATTCATATCATTCATAAGCAATTTATAATTGCTTAATGATTGACATAGGAATATTTTACAAAAAATCCCACCTTTTATGTTAAAGATTACTTAGTCATACTCACTCATTTATGTACTGGCAAGTACTTAATAAAATTGAAACTCCAATATAACTGTCTCAACAAATGGGGGAAAAAAAGCTTTATCATTTAAATAGCAAATATCTGAAGTGACATTTTACTCTAGAAAGATTAACTGGACAAACAAAAGAACTTGTATCAAAATACCTTTTCCAAAACCAAATAAATAAAACTAAATGTAGTCTTTTTTTTTTGCTCATAGTGCTATATTTGATATGATGAAATCACATTTTTTATTCAACCTAAAGATGTCTAAAGACTATTTTGATTTGGGTACATTGTGGCCAATAGACCAGAAAAGAAAAAATTCTCAAGTTTTTACCTAAAGGTAATAATACAACAGATTCAACTCACTTCATCAATATACTATCAAGCCTTAACTATGTGCACTGCCCTGGAGATTCAGTGAAAAAATACAAATATTCTGTCTTTGAGGAGTTTTCATTCTACTGAGTTATACATAAATAAACCAGGGTAGTTTGTGGAGAAAAGATACAAGTATTAACAACCAGGGCAGATCAGTAATGGTTTCATATAAGCGATGTATGTGGGCTGAGCATTGGAAAAAATAAGAGCTCCTTAAGTTATTAAGGAAATGAGGGAGAACATTCTTGCTACAGAACTGTCAAAGTGAAGGCATGCACATGGATACTGTCAAGATTAGTTTTGGGAATAAATGAAAGTCATATAGTTATTATGTGTTCTGTATTAAGAGAATTAATATAAAATTATATATACAAATATAATCTATTAAATAAATATGCAACATGTATTTCATACATTAACAGATTATTTAACATAAATACATAATAAAATAAATATTAAAATATAGGTGGTAGGGAATATTAAATTTTGGTTGGAGAGTTTATATTTTGTTCTAGTGGTACTAAAAAGCCACTGAAGAGTTTTGAGTAGGAAATTGGGTTCATTTTAAAGGTGTATTAACTTTAAGTAACAACAATAGCAACAATAAGAGTAATCATTGTAACACTTTTAAAAAATAAATATTTATTTATTTATTAACCTTTTTTAGGGAAAATTTTGAGCACTAAATTCTATCCATCCCTATTCCCCACCCCTACTCACCTAGAAGGTGAACAATAAGATATTAATTATATATGTTGAGTATATTTCCATATTAGTTATATTGCCAAAAATTTTTTAAGAAGAGGTTTCAATGTACACTCAAAATTCATCACATCTGTCTCTGGAAGTGTATAGCATTTTTCATCATGAGTATTTTGGAATTTAATAACATCTTTGTGGCTAAGTCTTTCACAGAAGATTTTCATTAAAATGTTGCTGTTACGTGTAAAATATTCTAGTTCTCATCTTATTTTGCATCAACTCATAAATCTTCCCAGGTTTTTTCCCCTGAAACCATGTTGCTCATCATTTCTTACATCACAATAGTATTGATCACAATCACACACCATATCTTGTTCAGTCATTCCTAAATTGATTAGCATCACTTCCATTTCCAATTCTTTGCCACCACTAAAAGAGCTGATAATGGATTTTTTTACAAAGTATTTCTTTTCTCCTTTTATTTTAGAGTTAAGGAATATCCCAGTTCTGTAGTGCTTTGAGTACAATTTCATAGTGTTTTTAGAATGGTTGGACCAATTCACAGTTCCACCAGTGGTTCATTAGTGTAGCTATTTTTTTCCCTATCACCACTCCAGAATTTTTTTTTAATTTTTCATATCTGCCATATTAGTCAATCTGACAGGTATGAGGTGGTAATTGAGTTGTTTAGATGTGTACTTCTATAATAAAATTTGTTTAGAGCATTTTTTCATGTGAATTGATCATTTGATTTCTTCCAAAAACTGTTTATATCCTTTAACTATTTATCAATTAAGTAGTGTTCTTTACAAATTTTTACAGATTTTCCCTTAGTTTTCTGTACTACATGCACATATATACAGAATATACATATGTATTTATGTATGTATGTATGTATAATAATCTGATGAATGCTTCATTTATCGGAGAAATCTGTTGTGAAATTTTCCCTACTTTCCTTCTTTTGTTCTAATTTGGGCTACAGTGGTTTGTTTGGGCAAAAACTTAAATTTCATGTAATCAATATCCATTATACTTCCCTTGTCTTCATCTATCTCTTGTTTATCATAAATTCTTACTTTATCCATAGATCTAACTAATATATTTATTCATGATCTTCCAATTTACTTATGATAATACCTTTTATATATTGTCAATTTTGAGTTTATTTTGTTATATGATGTGAATGTTATTATATACTTAGTGTCTGTCAAACTTTTTTTTTCTCTTTTTCCCAGCAATTTTTTGTTTAATGTTAAATTTTTGCCCACAAACTTTGAACCTTTTAGATTTTCAAATAGTGGATTATTTTGGTGATTTATTACTATTTATTGCATATCTTATCAATTCCACTTCCCCACTACTTTATTTCTTAAGCATATCAGATTATTTTGATGATTGACACTTTATAACACAGTTTGAGATCCAGTTGAACCAGGTCACTTCCTTCACATTTTTATAATTAATTAACTTTTTTTTAATTCTTCCAGGTGATTTTTATTATTTTTTCTATTTAGTACTTTGATATGACACTGAATTTAAAAAAATCTAGAATAGTAATTTTTTTTCTTATATTGGCCTGATGATCATTAGCAAATCATCTTTCTAATTGTTTAGATCTGTCTCATTTTTGTTAAAAGTTTTATGATTTTGATCATTTTGTTTTACTTTTCCTAAAATTAAACCAGCCCTGAATTCCTCACATAAATCCCAATGGGCTATAGTGTATAATCCTTGGGATATATTTCTATAATCTCCATTATTTACATCAATATTCTATAGGAAAATTGAGCTTTATTTTCTTTCTTTTTTTCCTCTCCCTGACTTGGGAATCAAAACCAGCATTGTGTCATAAAAATAATTTCATAGGACTCTTTCTTTACTTCTTTTTTTCAAATAATTTATGTAATATTTGGACTAATTGCTCCTTAAATGTTCATGTTTTTCAATTTTAAATTCACTTTTAAATCTATCTGGTCTTCTGGACTCTTTCATTAAGCAGCTTATTTATGGCTTGTTCTATTATTTAAATGTTGTAATTCCTCTTCTATTATACTGGATAATTTTATATGTTTTGAAAATATTTTACATTTTGTTTATATAATCAGTGTTTTACTGAAACATAATTGGAGAAAATTACTTCTAATTAGTGCATCAATTTCTTCTTTATTAATGATGCATTCAACCTTTTCATTTTTCATATTGCTAATTTTTTAATCAAATTTATCCAGGTTTTATGTATTTACTTCTTTTTTATAAAATCAATTCAGTTCATTAGCTTATTAGTTTTTATATTTTCTACTTTATTAATCTCTTCATTGATTTTTAAGATTTCTATTTTTATGTTTAAATAGGGATTTAAAAGTTGTTATTTTTTTCTATTTTTTAGTGAATTATAATTAATTTCAGAGCTGATTCATTGATCTGCTTTCTTTTACTGACATATACACATTTAAAGTTATAAATTTTTCCTTAATTGATTCTTTGATTGCATCTCACAAATTTTGTTACATTGCCTCACTGTTTTCATTTTTCTTTAAAGAAATTATTGTTTCTATGATTCATTATTTGACCTATTAAATTATTTTTTACTAGATAATTTGACTTCTAATTATTTTTAATCTATGCTTAAGGTGTCCATTATTTTATGTAATTTTATTGCATTTTGTTATGATAAAGGTGCATTTAATATTTCTGCTTGTCAGCATTTGTTTTATGAGGAATTTTGGCCCTACTACATATTCAATTTTTGTGAAAGTGTCATGCATATAGTTCAGAAAAAATGATACACTCCTTTTAGTTCCCATTTTGTTTTTCTAGTTATCAAATTATTTGTCCCTAAAATTCTATTTATCTCTTTAACTTCTTTCTTATTTATGACTAGATTTGCCAAGCTCAAAGAGTGGGAAATAGACATCTCACATTGGTATACTTTTCCTCTCTATGATATTCTTGCAAATGGTTTACCTTTTCCTATAAAATGTGTGTTGAATATTGATATTACTTGATTTTCTATGGTGCTTTTTAGCCAGATGTAGTTTCCTTGCTTATCTCTTTTGATCTATTCTTACCTTTTTTTTTGTCTGGGATCATGATTGCTACACCTGACTTTTGAGGATAATTGAGGGAATTTATGGGTTTGGGACATCAAATAGCAGTGGAAATTGAAGCAGTTGAGTGAACCACACTAACTCTTTCTTGTAACTCAGTTTTTGAGCTAGTTCTGATCCAGCTTCTCTATCATTTATGGGTCTGATTCAAATCCTATCTGATAAGAAAAGTTTATTCAATTGTAAGAACTGGGAGAAGACATTAATATTTTCTTTAAACCCATACATGTATGGTTAGGAAAATAGACCCCACTATACTTGCTGTTTAAAGACTCTTAACCAAGGATCTAGGTTATTTTGACCAGAAACTCAGTCAAATCTTAAGACTGATGAAAGGAGTTTTCTTATAATTCTACATCTCGAGCAACTCACATTTCATATCTGAAAACTAGTTCTCATAGTGATCAATCAGCTATTGTTTCCATGTCCCTTTGATTATTCAAAGACACTTGGGGTTAGGGACATTTCCTTTTTTTTGAAATCAGGATATTACACATGTTTACTCTCCCCCTTCCCTAATATTTCATCCAATTTGAAATCAGATTTCCTAATTTTGTGTTGTTTCTTTGTAATCATTTGACCTTATATGAACAATTATTTTTAATCTTTAAAATTCTGCCTTCCTCTATATCCAGGGTCCATTTTTAAGATAAAAAAGGACTTGTTCCTGATTTGTTGGACAGTTGTCATGTATTTATTTTTTTCCCCAGGTTTTATTTTTTATTTTCCAGGTTATGTGTAGATACAATTTTTATAATAAGTTTCCTAAATTTTGCCATCAATATTCCCTCTTTTTCTCTTACCCCTTCTTCTTCAACAAGATGGCAGATAAATATAGTTGATAAATGGGCTAACATAATTTCATGTTTTGAAAGAAGATATACATTACTTATAGTGGAGAAAAATTAATGGAGGAAAAAATCAAGATTAGCATACTTCCATCTGCATTTAGACTACATCAGTTTCTTCTATTGCAATTGATAGCCTGATTGTACTAGTTTTTAAGTTTCCCCTTCTGTTTAGCCAACCTCTATGCAATTTTTGGACATTGCTGTTAGTTACAAGTGGGAAAAATTGAGATGACTTCTCTATTTCAAGCTATCCATTAGCTTCCTTTATCAGATATTTCTATGGTACCATTTGTTTCTCTCATTATTCTGGTCACCTATTTCTGGAGATGTGTCATATTTTAATTGATTTCCCTAATAATGTGGCATTTAAGCCTAAAAATAAGAATAACAGTAAAACATTTCATTTATATATCCTTTTAAATTTTCAAATCTGTTTTCATATATTATTTGATTCTTTTTTTATTTTAATTAATTAATTTACTTATGTAGAATATTTTTCCATGGTTACATGATTCATGCTCTTCCCCCTCCTCTCTCTCCCAGAACTTATGAACAATTCCACTGGGTTATACATATATCATTGTTCAAAATTCATTTTCATATTATTAATATTTGCACTAGAGTGAACTGTGCATTTTCTCCATCCTCCCTTTTAAACTAATTTCTATTCTCTTATATTTTTCTTCTCATACTTCCTTTTTTGGCGGGTAAGATAGATATGTATGCTCAGTTGAATTTATATATATATATATATATATGTATATATATATATATTTATCCTTCTTTGAATCAATTTATTTTTTATTTAAACCTTTACCTTCCATCTTGAAATCACTCCTGTGTATTGGTTCCAAGGCAGAAGAGTGGTAACAGCTAGACAATGGGAGGTTAAGTGAATTGTCCAGGGTCACACAGCTAGGAAGTTTCTGAGGTCACATTTGAACTCAGGACCTCCCATTTCTGTTTTTTTTAACCATTACCTTCTGCCTTAGAATCAATACTGTGTAGATTTGGAGTTGGGCAACGGGAGTTAAGTGAATTGCCCAGGGTCACACATCTAGGAAGTATCTAGGGTCAAATTTGGACCCAGGACCTTCTAACTCTGGGCCTAGCTCTCAATCCACTGAGCCACCTAGCTACCCCCTCTTTGAATCATTTTAGTTGAGAATGAAGTTCAAGCGAATCACCTCTTATTTTCCCCTCTATAAAAGTTCTTTCTTGCAATATCTTTTGTTGAGATAACCCCTCCCATTATCCCTCTCCCTTCCCCTTTCTGCCAGTGTCACTAGAACAATTTGAAAAGCTGATATTTATACAGCATTTTAAGACTTGTAATGCAATTACACTTCTATCCCAACAACAATGTTAATTGATACATACTAATCTTTGCCCATTCTTACAGATGAGAAAATCAAAACTTGAAGAAGTATATCTAATAAGGTTTTCTATAACCTCCCTGAACAAGTACAAATATGCTGACTTTTAAATCCCTTTGGAACCTAGCTCTTTCCTAATTTTTAAAAAATTTTCTTCATTATTTTAACATTTTCCTCCCCTGTATGCACTTTCTGGACTCCAAGGACTCCTTATTTTTCCTTACATAGCACATTCCATCCCTGCCTTTTCATTGGCTGGAATGATCACCATCACTTTTTGCTTCCTGGTTTCCCTAGCTTCTTTTAAGTTTCAACTAAAAATCCTAATTTCTATGAAAATCATTTCCCAATCCCTTCTTCTTCTCTCTCCACTACTGCTAGTAGCTTCTCTCTGAATTATCTACAATTGAATTTGTTCATATCGTGATGATAAATAATTGCTTGATGTTGTTTCTCTCATTTAAATATGAACATCTCAAAGTCAAGCATTGCTTTTATCTTTCACCATAACCCCAGCACTTACCAGAGTGCCCACCAGCTCAAAACAATCACTTAATATGTATTTGTCAACTTCATTTGAAGGATTTTCCCAGGGTGCTATAGCTGGCTAGTGCCTGCGGTAAAGTATCAATCCATCCCTTCTACTCTCAATTCTAACCAGTCTGGATTAGAGAGTAGAGAGAGATTAGAAGAGAGAAGAGTGGGGGGTTATTACAATAGTCTTCTCAAGAGATGAGAAGGCCGGCTTTAAACTGAGGCAAACATTCTGGTAGGGAAGTAATAGAGACAAATACAAGATTTGCTGACTGCTTTGGAAATAACAAAAGGCACAGAAGATGTCTTCAAGGATCTGAACATGGGTCTTTGGGGAAATGATGACATTCCTAGCAGTGAATGGAAAGCTTAGGATCAGCTGAGGTCTTGAGGAAGATATAATAAGTTATGTTGTATTCAAGCAGATGACAAAAAGAGGTCATTTTGAGAGCCATCTAAAGCAGAGAGTCATGGACTGAAAGGGGACAAAAAGGATCACCAATCAATAAGAAAGTCAGAGATGTGGTATCACAACTGGTTCTAATTTGATACTCAACTCAAATTAAGAAAAAAAAACCTGTTCTCTGAATTTAAGAACAGAGGGCAATGACTGAGAAAGGGAAAGAAACATGAAAATTAGGATAAATCCCTGGAAGAGAAATTAATGCTTCTGTTATTATTATAAAATGAATCCATCCCTTATAAGAACCAATAATGAAATGTTGGCAATTAGGTTTGGGATGCAGATAAATGAGAGAATGGCACAGTCCAGTATGTGAGTAAAAGCTGATTTTCCATATGAAGCTTAATTCTCTCTTTATTATTTGTAATCATCTCTCAATTCAGAAATTTCCCAAAATTAGAATGGTTGAGGGAGGTCAGGTGATAGGAATTATGGAGGGATAAAGGATAGAAAAAGGAAAAAAAAACTCTCCCTTCACCTGATTAATACTCTCTGCATCATTCAACTATGACAATATTTTAATGCCAGTAAAATGTCCAGTTAGTTGTTTTCTATCATTTTATTTTTTAATCCAGAAAGTGCCCTCCATGCACTCTATTAACTATCAATTTTGTAACACAGGAATAGTCCTCATGAGTTTTCTCTTTGCTGCCCTGGCTGAAGAGGCATTCCCTTTCAGCAAGATATTTCTGCATATACTTGTATTTCTGTGCCTAATATCTTAATATTTCATCTCCCTAAAGGCTTTAACAGTCAACCTTTGGAAAGCCTGCTTTGCTGAGTCTATATACTCTTAATCTTTACATGCAAACCTGTATCACTGCAAATATTAACATGAGGAATAAAATGATCTTGTCTAATTTTGCAGACCACCTCCAGTAAGCGAACTCGCACCCATTGGGACTCCAGTTGGTGTTATCACCGCAGCAGCCATCAATCAGAGTATCGTATATTCTATTGTTTCTGGAAATGAAGACGGTGAGTCAATCTCAAGAGCCTGATGCTTATTAAATCTCTGCAAACTCTAATTTTAAGAGAATCTAGGAAATGTGAAGAAAAATATAGAATAAAATGGCTATGGATTTTAAATGTCAACTTATACTATAAAATGATCCAAATTATTTGTTTTTACTTTCATGCCTTTAGGTTATGATATATTATAGTGAATTGCAGGGTTGCCAATTAAGTCCAAAATACCCAAGTCCAAAATACCCAATACATATAGATTCATTCATCCAAGTGCATACATATACAGACATGAGATAGAAGGAATGCTAGAGAAGTCAGGCTCAGAATCAGTAAGATCTTATGTCTGCCACATTGGATGGACAGGTTTTGTAATAAGTCAGCATCTCCAGACAATTCTCAAAAACAAGATGCTCATCTGGGTCAGTTGAAAGAGATTCTACATCATGATTTCCCTCCTGGGTAAAATCACAGATCTGGACCAAAAAACCCTGATTCTACACCCTCAGAAGTATGTTCGCATAATAAAAACAGAGTTTTACATAACTGAAAGCTTTGCAAAATTCTTTGCATACTTTACAAGAAAGGAAACAGAGGCTCTAGGTAGCTAGGTGCCAAGGGCTCCAATAAATAGTAAAGGTCTGATACAAGATTCTATCTAAGGACTTCCTGACCCTTGGCCTGTCTTTACACACATACCTTGTCAGCTTCATCTCAGAAAGTAGCTTGGCAGTGACTCTAGTCAATGTTGTCTTTAGAATCATGCTAGACTTAAATAACACTTAGATATTTACTAGCTGTCTGATCCTGGGCAAGCCATTTAACCACTCTCAGCCTCATGATTGGGGATCATGGTTGCCCTTCCCTTCCAGGGTTGATGTGAAGATTGAATATATTAACCCATGCAAATTTCTTTTCAACCTTTCCAATACTATGTAAATGGTTAGAATTGCTTCCTCTTATGAAACATGAGCTCCAACATATTTAGATTAAAAGACATAGATGGAACCCTGGAGTCTATGAAGTTCAAAAACTCATTTTATACGTAAAGAAAATGTGGCCTAGAGGATTTGACTCATTTGTTCAGGGTTACAGAGAACTTTTGTCTATGGTAGGATTTGAATTCAGGTCTTCCTAACTACATTAAATAACCTGTCTTCTGCACCACTGTCCTTCCTTTTCCTTGAACCCTTCACTTCCCCATGCATTTGCTTACTCATGTCTTAGTCCTAAAGTGCCCTTCTTCATCTATTCTTGTGATATCTTGTTCATCTTGGAAGTCCAATTCCAACGCCTCCTTCTTTACACAACTTCCCCAAACCCTTTGGATGAAAAGGAATCCCCATCTTTTGAAAGTCTGGAACTACTCAAATACTTGTTCATTTAAATTCTTTTATATTCTACTTTATATATTATTGTGCTATATACATAGGCTCATGAGAGCCTAATTATAGAAATAGGGAATAATTCAGAGACCCTTTAGTCCAATCACAGAAAAGTTTGGTGGTACAATGGATAGATTGCCCGGCCTACTTAGGAAGACCCTTCTTTTTAAATCCACATCTAACCTCAGATACTTACTAACTATGTGACCCTGGACAAGTCACTTAACCCTCTTTGCCCCTGTTTTCTCATTAGTAAAATGAGTTGGAAAAGGAAATAGTAAACCACTCCAGAATCTTTGCCAAGAAAATCCCAAATGAGATCATGAAGAGTTTGGCAACACTGAAAAATGACTGAACAACAAAATTTGATCACATTTTATAGATTAGGAAACCAAGGATTATATATCTCCTCTTTCTCATGACTTGTACATTTCTTGACTGCATAGAACATATCTTTAGTATTGTATCCTCACAAACATATGTATGCATTTACACAAGACTGAATTACATGTACACCAGCTCAGAATTCATTATAATATAAGAAACATGAGCATAAGCAAATCATCAGAGAGGGAAATGGCAAACTGCTCCAGCACCTTTGACAAGAAAGCTCCAAATAGGGTCATGAAAAATCAGCTATGACTGAAATGACTGAATATCAAAGGGCATCACTAGGATTACTCACTAAATTGCTTCAGATCTCCCTCATTTTCTAATTTAGTTATTGATAATACAAGGAAGAAGCAATAGGCAAAAATATTTCTGCCCTTTAATCAACTTGATGAGGAGGAGCTTTGAAGTGATGGCATACCCAGAGTCTACCTCCGCACAATTCTCACAGTCTTTTCAGCTTGGTGAGACAGGAGCAGACTTGTACTTGACTGGACTAACCACTGGAACTCAGGTTATCTCCACAGCACATAGATAAATCATACTTTCATATAGTATGTCATCTAGATTTCAACTTTAAAGAAATAAAATAAATATAATTTTCAAGCACCAAACAATCATATGTGGGTGGACCATGAAGACATTGATCCTTTCCTAAAAAAATCTTTATTCATTGGTCTTTAAATCTTAGTGATTTTCTTCTCCCTCTGCCCATTCTCCCTGTTTCTTCCATCTTCTATCCTTCTTCCTCTCTCTTTTCCTTGGGGGTTGTCTAAGGCTCCTGATTTCATCACTGTAGGAAACTGTAGTAGGGGGGAAAGTATTTGCCCTCCACTGAAATGATTCAACAATTCAATTATCATTTACAATCTTAGTTGCCCCAAGACCTGAAGAGGTTAAGTGATTTGCCTAGGGTAAATCATATAATTAGTGTATGTCATATATAGGATTAGAAATGAGGTTTATTGGATTCCAAGGCTCCCTCTCTATCCAGTATGTCCTGTGGCCTCTCACCCATTTAAAAAAGAAACTTTTCTGTCTTTGTTCCCATCCTTCAATAAAGATGTATTAATCATTATTATTACTATTACCATTTTAATATTATTATTCCTTATTAATAATAGTGCAAGGCCAGGTCAGCCATTCAGCAAACATTTATTGTGTTTATTATGTACCAAACACTATTAAGCACAGAAATACAAATACTAGCAGAAAGATAATTGTTGCCATCAAAGAGTTTCAATCTCAACAGAATATGATAGCACATAAAAAAGATGGAAAGAGGGAAGAATGAGGTGCCTATTCTAGGGGCACAATAAAAAAAGTATGGAGAATCCAATGCTCAGCCTAGAGAGAAACATATGTCATGGTTGGCTTGAGTATCCTCCTTAAAACTGAAGCTTTAGAAGAAAATAACCAATAAGAGAAAGGTCATAGCATAGTAAATACTCCCAATGTGAGGAATCCAGGAGTGGGACAAATTTTTAGGGTGAAATGTTTTCTATGTCATGGAAACAAAAATCCAGAGTCAGGAGCTCCTGTACAGGATGGAAGGTGCTTGAGATAAGAACTACCTGTGAAGTTGTAATGCTGTAAGTTGATTAAGGAGTCGACCCTTGATACCCAAGACCAACTTGTATATCCATCCTTCCTGCTCCTTCATTTTTTTCCATTTAAACATCACACTGATTAGCTAGAAGCCACACAGTAGTTTTATGATAAATCACAATTTTGAGGTGAAGGGACTCGTTCCATTGCTTTTATTGATGAGGAAACTGAGGGTATGTAACTTGCCCACATAAGACAGTAAGTAATAAGGGGGAATTTGAACCCAGGTCCTTAATTTGCCTACTATAAGTAAACAAAAAATAATGTCAAATTCACATTATACTTGGTGATGAAACCTGCCTTTTCAAGAAGTTAAGAACTAACATTTCTCTTTTTATATTCCAGATCACTTTGGGATTAACAATGTTACAGGGGTGATCTATGTCAAGTCACTTCTTGACTATGAAACAAAGACAAGCTATGTGCTCCGAGTCCAGGCTGATTCCTTGGAAGTGGTTCTGGCCAATTTACGTGTTCCTTCCAAAAGTAAGTTATATCTATATCTTCTCCAATACTTCCACACTGAAGTCCATTTTCATTCTTAAATAAAGTTAGAGATGACTAGATACTTTGTCATGGTAACTGATGAAATCCAAAGTATATTGTTCATTAATCCCAATAGAAATGCCAATAGAAGAAAAAAATTATTTTGTGGTGTATAGCCGTCAAGGGCAATGGGTCTTATCCTCTAACCACAGTGAGAGAAGTCCTTCACATATGACTTACGTTCATATAACATGATGAGGATTGCAAAGGGACATCATCATATGAAGTAAGTAAGGATGATGACCACTATTTTTATTCTTGATTTGGAAACTGAGGCTATGACAAATGGAATAGTGTTCCCAAAGTATTAAGAGCCTGAGACAGGAAACCAACCCAGGTTTCCTGTCCAGAACTACATTGAGGTGGCACAATGGATGACTGGGATTGAAATCAAGAAGACCTGAGTTGAATCTAGCCTCATACTCTAGCTATAGCATCCCAAGCAAATCACTTAATCTCTTTTTGCCTTGGTTTCTGCATTGTAAAAATGATCTAATAATAATGCTACCTACCAAAGTTGTCATGAAAATCAAATGAGATATTTGCAGAAAAATGTTCAGATTCCCCATCATGATATAAATACCATGATGGATAGTTGGATCTGTTATTTTTTTTAGTTTCCAGTCATTCTTCAATCAAATAAGCTGTTTGTTCTGGAGGCATAAAGGTGGAGAATGAGAAGGAGATATTTTGTTGTAATGATAGTAGTGTTATTAGTATTAGTGATAATAGAACCATTACTACTAGCTCTATTATTACTACTAAATACTACTACTAGTACTACCATGGCCACCACCACCACAACTACTACTATAATACAAATATTACTAGTAACACTGCTACTATTATTATTATGACTACTACTATAACTACTGTTACCATTCCTACTACTACTAGCATTAGCATTAATACTACTACCACTCTAACTACTATGACCTACTACTAGTAGCAGCACTACTATTTTATAGTACTACCACAAAAACTATTATGACTTCCACTAGTAGTAACACTACTACCATCACTATAATTACTATTCCTACTCCTCCTGCTGCTGCTGCTACTACTACTACTACTATTACTATAAGATGTCTAGGACGTAGGATAAATTCTGTTGAAGAGAGATTAAGATGAAAAAGCAACTAATTCTTGGCACATAGTAGGTATTCAATAAATGTTGCTGATGGAAAGGCAATGACTCTGGTTATGTTAGAGATCTTTAAACAAAAGTCACATGGCCAGTCCTATGGTATATTTTAATGGTTTGATTTTTTCTCATTTTATGGCTACTGAGGTTTCAGTTCTCTAACTTGCTGATTCTGGGTGTAGCTGGGGTAATGTAGAAACAAAAGCCATGAGAGTTAAAGACTTTTCAGGAACTGAAGTTGGAATGGAGAAGACAATTATAAGTCAAGCACTAATGAAATAGGGAAGGAAGAAGAAAGACTTGGAAATCCCTAGATGTCAGCAGCAATGATCCAAACATGAGTGACTTTAAATCAAGGAATATAATTATAAGTTATGGTGGAAGTAGGAGCATCTGAAAATGTCTATGAAGTAAGAAGGATTCAATGTAGTCATAGGTTGATGAATTTATATTCAGAAGAAACCTAACATGTCATTGAGTCTTGCTTCTACTGATTATAAATTAAGAAACAAGTCTAGAGAGGTAAAATATCATATTTTTATTAATACTAACAATACCTAGCATAGTACTTTAGTACTTGAATGTTTGTAAAATACTTTACATATATTAATTCTTTGGATCCTTATTGGACAACCGGTATTATTATACGCATTATATGTTTGATAAACCAAGACAGAAAGAAATTAAATGCATTGGTCAGCATCACCCAGTCAGTGTCTGAGACAGGAATTGAACTCAGGTCTCCTTAACTCCAAGTTCAGTATTCCTTTCACTTTGCCACCAGGACCCCAAGGACATACAGGAAACACATGACAGAGATAGGATTTGAACTGTGTCTTTCAAAGCTATAACCAATATCAATTCTCCTGTTCTATTCCTTCTGACCCTGTGCTCAGGGACTGAAAGAAGTTAGTCTTGGACAGGGTATCAAGACATTTGGTGTCTTTCAAAGAAAGGTATTTTTAGCAGCCCTCAGAAAAGCTAAAGAATGTGAGGTAAAGGGGAGCTTGTTAGCAATAGAGTTTCAGCTAGTCAAAAAGGGAAGGGAAAGAGGATGGAGAATGGGAAGGCTAAAGGTAAATTGACTCTGGGATATGTTTACTACTTATTGCACTCTATTTCTTAACTCCATCCCTGATAGTCCTAGGAATGAATCCCTCAGGCAGATGTCAGGTTGGAGCTGACCCACCATTGTGGTAAAGGATTTTGCTCAAAATAAGTGTGATGGTCATAAGACTCTTGGGATAGAGAGAAAGAAGTCTGAGAAGTAGGAGAGGGCATGGGTAGGCAACAGGGGAAGAGGATGGAGGTAGGAAGAGATTTCTTCCTGTCTTTTCTCTCCTATCTAAATCTGGGACAAAACCCCTCCCTACTCAGTGCTATTTCAATCCCAGCGCTGGATAAAAAGTCCAACTTTCCAATATCTGATGCTGATACATGCACGGCCTACCTGAATTCTCATTTATGTACTAGGACCAAAGTGTGGAAGCATCTCCCCACTAAAGAAAAGTAAGGAATTGAGCTCTGACCTCTGGAATGGCTGAAGGATAGAACCAGAAAATAGAGCACATCCTGGTAATGTAGATAGAAATAGACCCTTCCAGGTGACATGGCCCCTGTTGGGTTCACAGAATCCAATCATGCACAGACTTTTATTTATCTAGTCTCTAGTGTATTAAGAGTGCTGCTGAGGATTCAAAGATGAATAAGAAATGAGTCCCTGCCTTCCATGGCTGAATAGACTACCAGGATAATTAGAGCATGTTTACAAGATGGTATCATTAAAAATGCAAATGTTTAGAAGAGAGGGATGAAAGAATGCTCAAGGTCTAAGGAAGAAGAAAGAAACTTTTCAGATGTTGTCAAGAAGGAAAGTTTCAGGAGAAGCTGGCATTAAGCAAAGTTTTGAAAAATGGATAGGATTTCAGTATGCTGAGATGGATGGAGGCCATTATCCTGGCATAACAATGGTGTGAGCCAAGGCCCTGGTAAAAGGAAGTTCACATTCTTTATGGCTGTCTGTGGCAAAGATAATAAGGAAAGTGGTATGAGATAAGGCGAGGGAGGGCAATAGGTTGTATCTAAAGTGGAAATGGTCTTGAGTGCCTTGCTCATGAGAAGAGCTTTTATACTTTATTTCCTTGGTAAAGGCAATCCATTGGACATTTTTTTGTCAGTGGAGTGACATGAGCAGAGCAGATCATTTGTCTGCCAGAGGAACATGGGATGCTGTGGAAAAGATAGGTGAGAAATTTAGCAAGTTACTACAAGGATTTCACAAGCCGAATGTTTGCTGAAATAAATAATCTACCAGTTCATAGACGAACTTCTTTTTTCAGTACTTGCTATGTATCAGGTACTAGGTGCTGGGGGGTGGAGTGAAGTGGCCCCTTCTCTCAAGGAGGTTACATTCTTTTGGGTTTAAGTTGCATATACAATACACAGAAAAGAAGAAACAAAACACATAAAATAAATGCTACGTATTTTCAGGGGAGGTGAATGGCAGTAACCACTGAGAGTCTTGGAAGGAAAATCCTTTTGCTGGGCTTTGAAGGAAGTTATGGATTCTATGAGGCAGACAAACAATGACATTTGATTCAAACTATAAATACTTAAGGAGAGGTCCTTTCACACCCAAATCTATGAAGTTAGGCAGATATACAGACTTTTCAACACTCAGCTTTGGATTGAGAAATAATGGATGCAGCCACACAAGAGATAGATATAGAGTGGAGTGAGATTTAATGCAGAAAAATATGAAGCTATGTATGAACCAGCAGGACTCAAAAGTCATTAGTTCTGGGAGGTTTTTCAAACCCTGAGCTAGCAGCCCATATACCCACACTTCCTTCCAGGCCCTCTTAGATGCTTTGATTGCTAGGTATTGGCATGGCTCATCAATATACACACCTGGAAATGTATCGCAACATCGGGTATCATAAGGGTTTCATATGTTTCCCCTTAGGAAATGGATTGAAAAGTACTGGCATAATTGCCTAGACCAATGATGGCAAACCTTTTAGAGGCCCAAGTGCCTAAAATGCAACCTACATACTGTATGTGAGCCCCCTGCCTTACCCTAGAAAAGGGAAGGAGGAAGCCATTCCATTGGGCTGCTGGGAAGAGGGGCCAGTGATGGGAGGATGTTCTCAGGTGTTGTGGAGAGGATGAGGGGAGCAACCTCCTCCAGCACACATGCCATAGGTTGCCCAACAAGTTTTTCTAGTTCCCACAGCACAGAAGTCTACAGACCAGCCTATACTCTGCCATCAGAGTACTTTTTCAAATTTAATTTCTACTGATTTTGTGAAGTATCTAGAAAAAAAAGAGCATTATGTCAGGATAGGGTCAGAATAGAGGAAGAAGTTTTGGCAACTCTATATAATTGTGCCTTCTCTGCTCAAAAATCTATACCTTGTTTAAAATGTTTAAATACTTAATGGATGAGTTTAAATACTTAATGGATGTGTGTAAAGAATGATGGAAGGTAATTCATAGAGAAAAGAAAGAAACAAAATAAAATTCAAGATAGGAACTCTTATTGCTCAATCATTTCAGTTGTGAATGATACTCTATGGCCCTATTTGGGGGTTTCCTGGCAAAGATACAAGTGGTTTGTCATTTCCTTCTCCATAACTCATTTTATAAATGAAAATGAGATAGAGTGAAGTGACTGGTCAAGGGTCACATAGATAGTAACTGAGGACAGATTTGAACTCATGAATATGAGACATCTTGGCTCCAAGCCCAGAGCTTTATCCATTGTGCCACCTCAATGTCTTAAAATAGAAATATATAATTATCATATAGATTGTTAATGGAGTTAGGACAGGATTTACAGCTTCCAGGGGTATTCACAGGCTATTAATAAAGTAGCTATCTATCACAAATGCCATTAATGAAGGAATGCCAATATAAAACACTCACCTAAATACATACAGGTAGCATTAGCTTATTACGGAAAAAAAAGAAAATCCAGAATAGCACAAATTTTCCATACTCTGATGATGGAATTGGATAAATTAGAGAAACAAAAAGAGTGAAGTTAGACATTTGAATAGAGTGCAGGAACAAGTAAATTGAGTAGACCTTCAGAGAGCATTGATTTGAAAAAAAGAGAGGATCTACTTTTATCTGCCACATTTTGGAAAATAGTTTGCATTAGATAAAAGACATAAATTCACATATGAAAATGTGAAATACTACATATTGTGTTCCATAATATGTTAAAAATAGTTATCAAAAATAGAAATGTGACCAAAACATATAGGCCCACGTAGGCAATAATAATGACTTGCTGAATCGTGCTTCAGTTAAAGAACACACTCTAAAAATAATAAATTACAATGAAAATGATTAAAACATAAATGCAGAATGTGAACATTTATGGTATATTGCCAAAGCAATACTTACAAGCAAATGTTTATCCCTAAACATTTATGGGAGCAAGAGAGAAAATGAGAAAATTAATGAGTTCAATTTGCAGCTAAATAAACTAGAAAATGAACAAATGAATATATCAAAAGCAAGCAGAAAAAAGGGTGAAGTTCAAGTAAAAGAAGACATGAATGTGAGAGACTAGAGGAATAACTGAAGTGATAAATAAGGCAAATGGTTTTAATATCAAAGACATTTATAATTATAAAATATGATCTAAAGGAAAAGAAACATGGAATAACAAACATCAAAAATGATAAAGGAGGAATTCCAAGACTGCAAAATAATATTTAAAAATTATCAGACTGTTCAATTGAGTTATATACAAATAAGTCAATTATTTAATTGGATTTACATTTTAAAACACAAGATATGCAACTTGTAGAGATAGATCAGAAAAATAAGTCAATTTCAAAAGTATTAGGCAGATTTTTCAATGTATTTACAAATTAAAAATAAAAATATCAGGTCCAAATCTATTTATAATTATGTCTTGTTTTAAACCCCTTGTTTCTATATGTTAGTAACAACTATAAGACAAAAGGGCAAGCTAGGAATAGATAAATGATATTCTTAAATAATAATCTCTGACTTGCTCAGGGTCACATCGGTAGGAAGAGTCTGAGTCCAAATTTGAAACCAGATCTTCTGGACTCCCAACTGCAGATGCTCATTCACTATGTCACCTAGCTGTCCCTAATTATAACTTTTCAAATACATAATCATCTCAATACTATAATAATAAGAAGACCATAGTGTTATACTACATTTTCACAATGAGGCAAATGCCTCACTTGTCCCCAAACCTGGAGAAGTTATTCCAGAAAATAATAGTTAAGTGCCAATATAATAAGTGAGTATTGCTATAAAAATAGTAAGCAAAATGCTGGAGAATGGACTTTAAACTTATTTCATTTGCTCCAATTAACATCTGGCTATCTCTTTCCTTTGGGAAAAAAAGTATAGATGGGGCTGGAACATCTCAATTCTGCTCAGTGCCAGTATTCTTTTAGCCTAAAACTCCTTGTTGGTAATAACTAATGGAACCCTTCAGGGGTCCCCAAACTACAACCCACTGGCAACATGTGGCCCCCTGAGGCCATGTATTCGGCCCCCACTGCACTTCTGGAAGGGGCACCTCTTTCATTGGTGGTCAGTGAGAGGAGCACTGTATGTGGCGGCACCACAAAGTGTGGCATCACTCATGTACAGTACTACTTCCGGAGACATAATCCTTTGTGTGGTGCCTTAGAATGAGGCATTGCCCAAAGGATTATGTGGCTGCACAATGGAAGATATCAGCACGGTGACCAGCAATCTAGGGGAGAGGATTCCTCACTGTGTATACCACTGCCAGGGTTAGGGTTAGATTTTTATAGTCTGGCCCTCCAATGGTCTGAGGGACAGTGAACTGGCCCCCTGTGTAAAAAGTTTGGGGACCCCTGACTTAGACCATAGACCACTAAATGAAAACAAACTTTTCCTAAATGAAGAGAGAGATTAAATGAGGACCACCAAGCACATGCAGTACCAAGGATAATCTAGGAATGTGTGGTACAGTCTACACTTACAGAGCCATTAAAGTGGCTCTCATAAGGATGTTAAATATTAATGAGGTTATTAAATATGAAACATAACAACTGTAATATTTTCATTAATGTGATATTAAATAGTTTTAAATCATAGAACTGAGAATCAATTGAACAAAGTAGAGCTATTTAGCCTGGAGAAGAGAAATCTTAATTAGGATTTATTTGATAGCTGTCTTTGAGTAGAACTTGGGACTCCCAATTAGGTGAAGGATTTAACTTGTTCAATTCAGATTCAAAGGGTAGAACCAATAGCAATAAATGGAAAGGAAAAGATGGGCAAAACTTCCTGACATTAGAATTATCTTAGAGTGGAATGGACTTCCTTGGCATGTCAATGGACTTCTCCTTATTAGAATGATTCAGATGTGTCTGGATGAAGCCCTGTGTAATAGAGATTATGATGGTCTCATTCTCTGGAGTCACAAGGATGTTACACATGCACACACACATACATGTGTGCGCATGCACCATGAACACATGTGTGCAATTTTCTGGAGATTTGGAGTCTCTATTCTCTATCATCTCTGGCCACCACTGCTTCTGACCCTGTAGAGGTCAATGACAAGTATCTGAGTTCTACTTCTCTATTTGGTATTTGATTAGCTTTTGCCAACTCTCACCTGTGGATCCAAAAAGCTGCAGCATGTAGAGCAGTCACAGACCAGTAAAACCATCTCAGAAGATAGATCAGAACAGCTTGAGAGTAACTGACAGACTTCAAACTTATCATAAAATTAGGGAAATGTTTACTTCAAACATGTAGAGGTTTCCCCTGGCAATATGGTGGATGAGAATGCTTTGATCCAATGGCCATGAAGTTGGCTGAAGCAGGTACTGTAGAGCACTTAGAGCTTGCTCAGACACTGAAAAAGCCAAGGTCATCCACGACATCCTGAGCCATCACCAATCATCTTGACTTTTGACTTGTCACTGGATTTTGATGACTCTAGAAAGAGAGGGAGGCTGATGACTTTGTGCCACTCTATCTCACTTAAATCCAATTCATGCACAAGTCAAGACACCTCACCCTGTGATATCATTGGTCCTCTTTGAAAAGGAAGGACAAATGATATCATTAGCTGTCCCACAGAAATATTTAATTCAAAGTTGTAGCAAGAACAAACATACAAATATTTTCCCCAACATTGCAGTAGTATAATCCTTTCCTAAGACTTGGTAGGGGCTCAGGCTCACTGCTCAACTCAGTTCTTTTACAGCATTAATGCTGAGGTCCACTGAGCTAATGCCAGACCTTTGCTTCTTATAGCATCTAACCTGGAATTCCTGTTTCTGTGATCTCAATAGATGAATCTTCTTGGGTGTAGACTTAATTTGCTGTAGCTAGAAATAGGATAAATTAAACAAGACCAGAACCTCATTTAATTTCTTAGAGTCACATGTCCCAAGTTGGGGGAGTTTACACTTAGGTCTCAACACTTACCGCATTGTGTCTGCTGTGACTGAATAAGTCCTTCACCCCAGGACACAATGAAAGTGGCAGGATATGCACAGTCAAGTAGTGAAGAAAAACAGATACTTCTGACTTTGCAAGCCAGTAGAAAAATGCTATTCCTGGGTACCCAGTAGGTCAATGCAGAATGTCACAAATCTGACATTACTGCCTCCTAGAAGCAGCTGTCCAGCACTTTTAATTTGCCAATTACCTTTTAGGTAATCCCAGGAAGCATCAAACCTCTATTATATTTTCTCATATAGACACATCGATTTTTCAGATGACTTATAGGTTGGTCTCTGAGATATTTTCCAACTCTGACATTTTCTCATTCCATAATCAATAATTTGGGGAGATTAAAAATGATAGCAAAGGAGAAGTGAATGAGAAGGTATCATGGGAATTATCATGCAGAATAGCAATTAAAATTATTCTTCTTGCCCCTGGTGAGCAAGGAAGGGAAGGTGGGAGTTATAAAATGTCTGATTTCAGCTTAATATAAATAAATAAATGATTTCTACTTTTCCAAACTATTGTCTTCTCTCTTAGAATCAATACTAAATATTGGTTCCAAGGCAGAAGAGCAATAAGGACTAGGCAATTGAAGTTGAGTAACTTGCTTGAGTCACAGCTAGGAAATGTCTGATGCCAGATTAAATACAACTATCCCTTCCATATCACCATTTTCCTCACAGCAATTTCAATATATCACAGGTTGGCATAAATAATTCAATGGAAATTCTTTGGAAGTTCTGTGGAAGCCAAGGACAATACAGAAAGGCAATCTCATAACTCAGAAGTTTAGGGAATTCAGAAATGCATAAAATAAAAGCATCTTATTATACAAAATCAGTATATTTTATCAGTTAATACCATAAATATGCACCATTTCCCAAATTATAGGATAATTTTCTGTAACATCCTTTAAAAGAAAAAGAAAAATGCAAACTTCTTCTCCGGTATGAAGGGATGGCCAAAAAATTGTATGTAGATTTTCCAGATTGCAAGAGCACCATGTCCCTGGCCCTCACAATGTGGAAGAGATGCCCATATACTTATCTATGTTATTTAATACTAGGGACACATGAGGAGATATTGGGTGGTAAAAACTTCAAAGGCTATAATTTTGATGGTTAGTTTCTTTGAAGGAAATAATTGTTTCATAGACTCATAGGAACATAGATTTAGATGGAAAAGATCTCAGAGAACATCTGACCAAAGCCCTTCATTTTAAATATCTGGAAAATGAAGTCCAGAAATTACAAGTGATTAGCCTACTATTTCCCAGGTGGTAAATGGGAGGTCTATATGGTTGTTGAGCACAGGTTCTTGATATAATTTGCTAAATCTAGATTTTGTATTATTGATGATAAAAAACACACCTGTCTTTTGGATGAAACAATTATTTTGAATATTATTTTAAATACATTGTTATAAAATCTATATTATTAATATAAGAGAAATGCTGATGTTAAGGATAAAAAAACACCCTACAGGATGGAAGAACAATTAGCAAAATTCAGGAATCATTCTTTCTTGGAAAACATAAGTGTAAAACACCAAAAATATTTCCTTAAAAAATAAGACAGAGGGGGAATTTGGGTGGTTCCGTGGATTGAAAGCCAGGCCTAGAGAAGGGAGCTTCAGGGTTCAAATCTAGCCTCAGACATTTCCTAGCTGTGTGACTCTGGGAAAGTCACTTAATCGTTATTACCTAGCACTTACTGCTCTTCTGCCTTAGAACCAATAAACAGTAGTGATTCCACCATGGAAAGTAAGGGTTTAAAAAAATTAAAAATAAGTAAGTTCCTTACAATATGAAATTTTTCATTTCTCTTTGATTCCTGATGTAAAATTTAAAACTATCATTCCAAACACAACATAATTTATTAATGACCATAAATGCTTTGGAATCAATGCATGCTCCATTAGCCAAACAAACTGACTTTGTTTCCTAGGGAAACAGAGGCTAATTCATTAATTTCCTAATAGTCCTTTCCTGCTCTGGCACGAGGTCTCATTTATTTCCTTTTTAATTTTGACATGTGTATAATGAGGGTAATGAAAATATAAGGTCCTCTGGGAAGATGGCTAATATTTAACTTTAATTTCTTTCAGGAGAGTGAAATCAAACTATTTTTGAGCTAAAAAAAGAAAACTTCAATTATTTCTTGCTTTTGTTTTATTTTTCATTTAATGCTATTTTTTGTACCTCTGCTATTTCCCAATTACCCCCCCAAACACTGAATCCGTGTCAAGAAAAAAAAGCAAAACCAACTTTAAAAGTTCTTCACAACCTAGTCACCCCCTACTACCTTTCCAAACTTCTTACATTTTACTACTTTTATTTATTCTTAGAAACACCTTCTTGATATTCCCTTCACACACTATCCCATTGCCTACCTCCATAATTTGTCTTGGTTGATCCCCATGGCCAGAATGCATCTGGTTCAAAGTCGGACTTTTCCCAAGACTCATCCCTAGCACCATCTCTTCCAAGAGACCTTTATTAATCTCATGACCTCTGAGGTATCCTTCTATCTACTCTGCATTTATCTTTCAAGTCTGATTTCTATATATTGACTCCTCCATTCAAGAGCCAACTTCTTGAAGCCAGGGGCTGTTGCTTTATTATTTTTCCCTCTCTGTCCCCAGTACTTCATTAACTGCCTAGACCTGACATCTCTTTGTTGGCTGGATGATTGATAAAATGATCACGTCTGTCATTATTTTTAAGTGACACCACTGAATGCTCACAGGACCTTCTACTTTGGGACATATGTATTAGCACCTCTTCTCTTGAACTATGAATTTTCTCTGCCCTCTGAGTTGGATTGCCATTTGCTTTTGGTTTTATTTATAATACCATAGTGTATATTGGGTTTTTTTTGTTCTAACCCTCTTTACTGAATCTATTAATCAATAATTATATGTTAAATGCCTTCTGTGTGCCCTGTTGTGCTAGGTCCTTGGGTTAGAAGGGCAACAGAAAAACTCTTTCTCTGTTCAAGAACAATTATATCCATTGACTTTTCCCAAAGTTACATAGAGCTAATAAGTGCTTGAGCCCAGAGTATCTTGATTTCAAAACCAGTACTATTTATAAACACATCAACCTATATTTAGAAGCAGCTCTGTTTCAGTGGTTAGAGTACTGGGCCCTGGGAGATGAGCCCAGAAATAAATAGGAGAATGAGTCTGGACTAGACAGAATCTGAGAAACCAGCATTGTCAGTGATCCCCAGCTTTTCAGTATGAGAATAGCTCATCAATTAAACATCACTTTTATCCTGGCATACAAAGTAGACAACCTAGAGAGTGACATACGGTGAATATAAGCGGGCTACTGGAAGAGCTTACCAGTAGGAACACCTATGAGAGCAGAATAGTAG
The DNA here is from genome assembly GCF_027887165.1 of Monodelphis domestica. Classification (NCBI taxonomy): domain Eukaryota; kingdom Metazoa; phylum Chordata; class Mammalia; order Didelphimorphia; family Didelphidae; genus Monodelphis; species Monodelphis domestica. Next base: position 14,476,099 of record NC_077227.1, on the reverse strand, counting down.
ATATCATCAAAAGAGTATAATATGTAAATATAGCAAATAGGGAGAAACAAGAAGACAGAGATCAACTATACTGGCCATTGTTAGTACCTAATTATCCAATAGAAAGGATAATGATAATAGATTGATTTATAGATCAAAAGATAGATAGAGGGATAGAAAATAAATATAAATATTTATGCACATATTTCCAGATATATGGATTATATGGATAAATATTTATATATGGTAAATATATAAATATATATTATATAAATATAAATATATAAATATACAGTAAATAAATATATACAGTAAATATAAATATAGTTGTAAATATAGACAAATATAGAGATAAATTCATTGATAGAGATATGGATTTACATATAAGGCATATATATGTATACACACATACACATATAAACACATATTTGCTGGTACATATGTGTGTATATAGTATAAATATCATTATAAATGTAGATATTTCAGTAATTATCACAGAGCTTGGCACATAGTAGGTCTTTTTATAATGTTTATTGGTTGTTGTGGATGAGGAGATCTGGTGATATAGGTCAGCAACAGGAATGACTTTCATTCTGGCTCGCCAACAATCCCCCCATAGCATTACCCTAGAGAGGTAGTTAGGACAGTGAGGGTTAACGTTACATATAGTTACAGCATTAGATCACACAGAAGTTTAGAATTGTAGGTAACTTTAAAGGACATCCAGTCCAGCCATTCATTGTATAGCTAAGGAAAATGAATCCAAGAGAAGAACCAAAGTCTCCTTCACTCTATGGGCCTTCAAAATATTCACTTCAGCACCCTCTCTCAATGTTAGGAAGATGTGTTTTAAAGCTCTAATATTTATATTACCCATTTAATTCCTTCAACACACATTTATTATCCCTCATAGACTTTGTGTTTAAAGGGACTGACTTTTGAAGTGATCTAGTTTGCCCCCCCTATTTTACAGAAAAGGAAATTGATATAGAGAAAGATCATGACTTCCCCTGTGTCACACAGGTAGAGCAAGAGATAAGATTTTGACCCAGGTCCACTAACTCAGAATCCACATATTCCTCCAACTCAGCTAGTTAGCTCAGCTCATAATATGCACAAGACCCAAAAGTAGGCACTAAGAAGGTAATTTGAATCAGTTCTGGCTTCAGGGAGCTTATGTTTTAATAAGCAAGCTAAAATCTGACCTTAAAAAACATGAGAAAAGCACCTCAAGGGCAGGAATGAAGGCTTTATTAGTTCAGAAAAAGGGAACTTCTGACAGGAGTACCAGAGATAGAAAAAAGGAAGAAAACAATCAGTCCTCTTCTTTTATAAAATAAGTATTCTCACTGAAACTAAATGTCTTAGTAGAAAATAGATACAGACCACAATGCTTGGTTATCTTTAGGTACAATCAAATATTGTCATCTCTTCTGAGCGATTGACTATGCAGGCAATATTAGGAAATATCAGAAACTCTAATTATAAAATTTATCATGACTTATCTATGCAGTTGTTCCATAGCACCTAAAATAATATAATTTTTTAGTTTTATCTAGTTTGAAAAATATACATCTAAATGAAATTTAATTAAGTGAAAGAGTGATTTGGATTCTCACAGCCCTATCTCGGTAAATTCCTATTGACTCTTATGACATTGATTTACTAGGCCACCACAAAAGTTCGGTGACATGGAAATGATGAACAGCTTTAGATATAGGTGACTTTGAGTGAACCAGGCCCAAGATACCTGCCATGGAATTAATGTACAGTTCTAATATTAGATGACACCGCATTGATGTAAGTTCCCTTGTTAGATACCATTGAATTGATGAGCCATTTTGGAATTTGCTAACGGGGATTTGATTAACAGCTCTGATTTCTGGAATAGCTCTGAAGTGGTAAATATTCCTGGAGGTAGATAATGCCTGATTGATGAACTTTTTCACAGCTAAGTGATTGACAGTTTCATTGGCTTGAAGAGTTAAGTCCTTATTTTTTTTAAGCTTGACAGTCATCAGTGGCTGGAATATGGCTGATATAATTTTGAAGCCAAAGCTGTATATAAATTTAGTGATCAGCTCAGAGAAATACATCAGCTTAGAGAACAATTGATCACTTGAGAGGAAAAGTTTTAAGTTACTTGTCCAAGGTTATAGAGGGAACAAATGGCAATGTCATTGTCTGAACTCAGATCACCTTATTGTTGCTCCAAAACTTGAAAGTGACACACTATACATCCCATGGAAAACAAAAGTGAAGTTTACACATGCACAAACACGTGAATATCTTTTAGTTTTTTGGGTAGTTTCTTTTCCTCTTTTTTATTAATTATGCTAATAAATAGGATCAAGTAAAGGGATAAGGAAGGGATATTCTAGAAAGCAAATCTGATATAAAACAATGGATATAAAAATGATCTTAAATATAGAGGTAATCATACACTCAGGATAATTTAATGTTTTTAAGAATCATATTACAAAAATTCTATATTTAGTTTGATTTTCAGCAGAGAAAATATATATAGAACTAGGATGTTCTAGTAAATGTTTGAAAATTTTCTATCCAGAAAAAATATTTGCACATAACATATACACATAAAATACTTTTAAATTTAAATTGCATTATTTATATTTCCCCCATCACTTTCTTATAACTAGAAAAACAAACCAAACAATAAAACAAGTTTCAATTTGTAGTATTTCCCAATTTCTGAAGTGTACATGCTTATACTGAAAATTTAATACTTGGGGAAGGGTCCCATTTGAAGAGGCAAATAAAGAAATCATTACAATTGCTTTCAACATGAGCCCAAATGTATCAAGAAATACCATGGGGGGGGCATCTGGGTAGCTCAGTGGATTGAGAGCCAGGCCTAGAGATGTGAGGTCTTGGGTTCAAATCTGTCCTCAGACAATTCCCAGCTGTGTGAACCTGGGCAAGTCATTTCATCCCCATTGCCTAGCCCTTACCACTTTTCTGCCTTGGAACCAATATACAGTATTGATTCTAAGACAAAAGGCACAAGTTTAAAAAAAAAGAAATATCATTTTGAGGATAATTTTCTAACCCTCTCATTTTAAAGAAGAGGAAATCAAGTCCAAAAGAAGTCATGCTGCCTGTCCAAATGCTAACAGTCAATAAAAAGAAGAGTTTCAATTAGAAGTCATCCAAATCCAGGAGTCTCTATAGTATAGTTTTGCCTATCAGGAAAGCAATATGATATATGGAAATCAGGGTATATGGTGGCCAGTATTTTAAAAGGCATGCTTTGGTTAATCTCAAGCAATGCACAATCTTCCTTTGAGTTGATATTTATTTTTGAAAGTATATTTTAACCATTCTTGTTGAGACTTTTAGAAAAATCAGTTTTATATAAATAACTATATTACAAGTCACAATCTGTTAGCTACTAAAACAGAATATATATAGCATATAGATGCATCTATATGTATTTTGGTGGCATCTAATGAGGACACAGGTGTGCTAGGAAATGGAAAAGAAAGTTCTATGATTTGTGTAGAAATATCAAGGGAATACCTAAAATGCACCTATTCCCATTTCCCACACATTTCTTGATTTATGACAGAAAATGTCTTTGAGACATGGTGGCATAGAGAGGAAGAATGGGGAAATTGGTATCTAAATGTCCTTGATCTGAAGTCCAACTCAGTTACTACCATCAGTGACATGACTTTAGGCAAATCTTTTTTGCCTATTTAAGCCTTAATTCCTTCATTAGCAAAGTGATTGGATTAGACTAGGTTATTTCTAGGATAGATAGATAGATAGATAGATAGATAGACAGATAGATAGATACATATATACATACATACATACATACATAGATGGATGGATGGATAGATAGATAAATAGACATAGATAGAAGGATAGATAGATAAATAGACATAGATAGAAGGATAGATAGATAAATAGACACAGATAGTGTAAATCTTGAAATCTCTCAGACTTGTGAATGTTAAAAATTCCCCCATCGGGGAATTCTTAATTGGAACAAATTCCCTACTGAAAAACATTCCCCTTTTTTATGTGAGAATTCGCCAGGATCAGAAATGGGAGGACCTCTACTCCAACTGTACTTAAGACTGCTTTAGGGCAGAAAACTCCTTGCTAAACAAAGAAAGTACTTGGATCCCTGCTTATGGTGGGGCAAGGAGTTCTTTGAGCCAGGCCTGTTTTTTTAGAATTGATACAATGAGATGCTAGGTACCTAAAAGGGTCGGGCAAGTTTGGTCTTAATGAGATTAGTTGACTCAGCTGTGTTTTCACTGGTTCAGACTTACTGAGGAGAGTTGTCGACTTAGCAGGAATTCAGATGGGCAGTCCTTTGGAAAGCATCTACAGTGATTGGTAGATGTAGGGACTTAGGGGAAGTGACATGGGAGAAAAACCCCTATATAAGAAAAAGCAGAATCTCTTGAGGAGATAGATCCTTTTGGAGGATCTCTGATGAGGATCGCTTGGGAAGAATCTCTTGAGAGAGGCTCTGGAGAAGGGAAGCTCTTGGAGGACAATCTTTAAGGAGGTCTCGCTGGAGCTCTCTCTGGTGAAGGCAACTGAGATGGAGCTGTCCTGGTGTCACTAGAATCCTTGTTTAGGCAGACCTTGTGGTGAGTGTTAAAAGACTGACTGACTGATTCTCTCTCTTAAGACTCAGGTCTAGGCCATATTGGCTTGAGGCCCTTCATAATAATTCCTTTCCTACTCTTTCTCTCTTTCTCTAATTCCTCATTATATTATTAATTAAAATCTCTATAAAACCCAATTGACTTGGGTATTTGAATAATTGGGAATATTTCCCTGGCAACCACCTTATATTTGATTTAAAAACCAAGACACTGTAGTGAAACATATTTTCTGCGGTCAAATTTACTCACCCTCTCTTATATCTATCACAATTTATATCTTCCACCATTTTAACTCACTACAGTTTATGGGCTTCACTATTTTAAATCTAACAATAGATAGAAGGATAGATAGATAGATAGATAGATAGATAGATAGATAGATAGATAGTGTAAACCTCAAAATTTCTTAGACTTATAAATGTTGGAAATTTCACAATTGGGATATTTCATACTTGGAAAATTTCTTACTGATAGTCTATTGGAATGTGAACCCCATTGGCATGGGAGGATCCTCCTCTTCCCTTCTTAAGATTACTTTAGGACAGAAACCTTTTGCTGAACAATGGAAAGGACTTTGACCTATACTTAAGCATAGAACAGGAATTTCTTTGAGTCATGATTGATTTTAGAATTGATACAATGGAGATACTTGGAATCAATCTCCACCCTATTCAGTCCTAACAGGATTGAGTAAGGGCTGCAGCCTAGATCAAAATTTAATTATTCCAATCTCTACCCTACTCAGGTTAACAGGATTTAGAAAGGGCTGTAGCAAAGGATCAAAGATTTAATTATTTGAAAATATGACCTTCAACAGACATGTGCAAAAGCCAGAGACCTCTGGGCGGTCCTGGGTTAAGCTAGAGCCTCCATTGGCACAGGGAAATTGATGGACAGGCGATTGGTAGATGTGAGGACTGAGGGGAGGGAACTTGGATGGTTTCCTTAAGGATAGGGGGGTCTGAAGACTCGGGGTGGGGGTTGAGAAGTTGGTCGGTGTGGTTGGTGTGTGCTCGGAGAACCTTGCTCTGAAGGAAGCTGAAGGTGGGGGCCTCTGAGACTGTTTCTCCATTTTGGTCATGTGAGTAATAGGGACTGATCTCTTTTCTTTGCCCCAGCTATCTTTGGCCCAGCCTAAACAGAAGGGGTATTTAAGCTCTATTCCCTTCTCTCCCTTTTTCTTTCTCTCTATCTCTAATTCCTTTCTTCCTCCTATTGTAATTAAACTCCATAAAAGATTGACTGCTGACTTGAGTTTTCATTTAGGAATTACATAGCTGAATTCCTTGGCGACCTTAAATTAATATATATCAGTCTTTTAAAGTAATTCCCTTGTAACAATAGATAGATGGATGGATGGATAGATAAATAGACACAGATATATAGAAGGATAGATGAATATATAGATAGATAGAAAGTATATAATATTCTGTGAATAAAAATTAATGTTATTTTAAAATTAAAAAATGCTGGAGGGTGATTAGAATGATAACTATGGTGGCTGCCGGTATTACATAGGTGGGAAGCAACACCTACATTTCAGTTGTTTTCAACTACTCTTCACAAATCTGTTGTTGTTTTATTTGGTAATTTAAGTTGTATTTGACACTTTGTTATCTCATTTGGTGTTTTCTTGGCAAAGATTTTGGAGTGGTTTGCCATTTTCTTCTCCAGATAATTTTAAAGATGAAGTAACTAAAGCAAATATGGTGAAGTGACTTACTCAGGATCACACAACTAGTAAATGTTGGAGGCCAGATTTAAATCCAGGAAGATGAGTTTTCCTCTTTCCAGGTCCAGTACTTTACCAACTGGATTACTTTACTTCCCAAAAATTATTGTGGGACCATTGAAAAAGAAGAGAGGGGAAAAGAGCATGGAGCATTATGAACTAAACAGTAAAAGTCTAATCAAATGTGCTCATATGCTTTCATTTATTTGTCTTCTTTCTAAGCCCCAAAGCGACATCCCAAGGTTGATAAAGCCTTTCCTTGTAACATCTGACTTTTGTTGTTTTCAATATGGAATAAGAGAAATTGGCTCCATTAATTTCAAAACCAGACTTCTCTGTGTTAATGCTATATGACATCTCTGCATCAAGTTTGTCCTTGATACATATTATACATACATCAAATAACCCATTTGGAGAAAATTATGCAATGGCATGAATTGGTCATGGAAGAATGGGCTTCTCTAGACCATTCTGATCTCCATTCAGACAAATAGAATATTGCTGTTAGCCACAGAATTATCAAATATGTGAGTAGCAGCTGAAAAGCTCTGCCCTATTCCATTTTCAATAGTAGGAATGATTTTGGATTTGCTTGTGTATTCCAGATGAACAAAGCACTTTTTTAAACCTCCTATATGATTTCATTGATAGAACAAATTCCAGATGAGACAATCACCATTACCAATGCAGACCCACAGCTGTTTTGTGATTAATAGTCTTAGACATTTGCCAAGAACTTAAAAGTACCTTGGGAAGTAAAAATGCCTTCCTCATAATTATACAATCAGTATGTGTGCCCTGGGTCAATGGATCTTTACACACTTCTCATCAAAGCACACAGTAGGAGCTTAATAACAAATTGATGAATGAAATTGATATGAAATGAAACCACTAGGCTGACTGACCACATTAGGTGGTAAGTATCATGGCTTCTTCCTGGAGATTCCAATTATTTTTTCTAGAGCCCCTAGATGAGTTATCAATTACAGCCACCTAGTGGGCATAGAGTTTAGCTCACAGTCCAACACTGTGATCTTGCCCATGTTGTTGTGAGGTAATTCACAGAAGCATAATGCATTCTTAAGAAGCAATACCAGTGAAAAACAAGTTAACAGATATTACAAGAAAGAAGTTGTGTTAACCAGTTATAAGAATAAACTTTTTAGAAGTTCATTCTTAACTATTTAAAGCTTCAAATCTTTTAGAATTAGCCATCGAGAAAGTTACATTCCTCACACTAATCAGTTGTGATCTTGGCAGCATCCAAAGAATCATCAGGCTTCTATTCTCTGTTATTCCATGTGATCTGGAGACAGCTAGTCCATTAGGTAGCACAGTGGCTGGAAAAATGGACCCAAAGTCAGCAAGATGAGATTATTGACCTTAGACAAGGCACTTGACCTTTCTAAATCTCATCTTCCTCATCTGCAAAATGGGATAGTAATAGGATTTACATAATGGGTTATTGTGAGGAATCAAGTGAGATGACATATATAAACTATTTTGCAAACTATAAAATTCAAAGAAAAGGCTAGGCAATTATGATAATGATATGCATGATAATGGTGTGACTAATGAGGAAATTGCTGAAAAGATCATAGGACTTGGAGCTGAATGAAACTTTTAAAGCCACCTAATCCAACTCTTTCATTTTACGGAAGAGGAAATGAAGTCCAAAGAGGAGAGGCGACATGTAAAGTCACAGAGGTAGCAACTTTCTTTGTTTCAAGCCCATGGCTCAAAAGTCCACTAACCCATACTGACAGTCCCCAGTAATTTCATTGTTTCTTTGAAGCAGCCAAGTGAACATGCCTCATTCTGAAGGGATAAATAACATGCCAGAGCTTTATTTTTGATCTCTCTATAGTATATAGGTGAATATTATATAAAGAAGCAATTTTTGTCCTATAAATAAGATTCCCTATAATTACAAAGTGTTGCCTTTTAATAATTAGGAGTATTTTGTAGACTGAAAAAAATATGAAAAACTTCCTGCTGAAATGGACTGATATATTGAAAGTTTGGGTTTTCTTTTAAACCTTGCATGTGATTTCAAAGGTTGAGGGAATTCTTGGAAAGGAACCTTCTCTACTAATAGCTATTCTTCCTCTATTATTTTGGTAACCCTAACAACTCTAGTTGATGGGTTATTTGCTCTGCAACTTGTAGCCTCAAGGAATTGACAGAGGCAAAGAAAGTTAAGGGATTTGTCTAAGAAAAGAAAACCAACCAATAAGGCTAAGAAGAAGGCCTTGAATTCTGGTCTTCCTGAATATGCATCCAGCTTTCTTTTCTGTGAGTTGCTGTTTAATTTACACCCAAATGCTGCCCTATATTCTGGGAAACAAATTTTATCTCCATATTCTGTTGGATTTTTATTTTATAATGTACATGAAGAGATTCTCAAAAACAAAATCCTAGAAAAAGTTTTTATTTTTGATCAATTAGATTATGCTATATCAATATATTTTATATTAATGCATATCTCCAACTACCATGGGCATCTTGGTGGCACAGTAAATAGAGTGCTGAACCTGGAGTCAGGAAGGCCGAGCTTGCTGAGTTCAGATATGAACTCAGATACTTCCTAGTTTTGAGAACCTGGACCAGTCACTTAACCTCATTTATCTAGGTTCCCCATCTGCAAAATGAGCTGGAGAAGAAAATGACAAGCCACTTCATTTTTTCCAAGAAAACTACAAATAAGATCATTGAGTCAGACATGACTGAAAAAAAAAGAACAACTATAACATATTTTCTACTAACAAAAGATAGTGTTTTGTGGTCGCCATAAAGTCATCTTACAAAAATCTGACTGATATCTATTTAATACTCTAATTTTTGAAAATGTTGATATCTTTTGCTTTTTCAGCACTATTTCTCACTGTACCCTTTACTCATCCCATATAGAAAGCCTATAACTTTAAATAAAAAGAAAAAAGAAGAAAAAATGTTCCCCAAAACTTACCCCCCAAATCAGAAAAGCATGACATTCTACACTATTGCATCCTCAGGGTCTCCTTTCTATTCAAAGTCATGTGGAGGGAGTAGAAGACAAGGGGAAAGGAAGCATGTTTTATTAGATCTCTACTTTGGATCAAACTTAATCATTATAATTGACCAAAATTGGTTTTGATTATTTATTGTTTTTCATATCTATTGTCATATTCTTGTGCTTTTTCCCATTTATATTTACTTTTTCATATGAGTTTATATAAACTTCTCCATGAACATATGTGTGTAAAGATTAAAATTTAGGGGAGACTGAGGCAGGTAGAAATTAGTTTCTCTCTGCAAGGAGTATTATATTTTTAAGGTTTATTAAAGATAAAGAATTAAAGAAAATACAGGATAAGAAAACATGTGTCTAGGCCACAGAGAGGCCTAGACACAACCTCACCTACATTATGAAAAGAGCCACCTCTGCTCCAAAATGGAAGTCCAAAAGACCCCTCAGTAGGCGGAGAACTCCTTTAAATAATCATTTGTGTTCTCGTCCAGGCGAGAATTCAGTGTGATTACAAAGCACTCTGGGGAAGTGGAGCAAAGGATTCTGGGGATTGGAGTCCTGAATTTGTCTATTTTTACATGTGTCATATTTATTTTCAGAGAGGGAAATAACCCAGCCCCACATCCCTCTGGTTTTCTAGTAATAAACTTTGGAAAATGGTGTTGAGGCAATGGTATGCATGCCCATAGAGAGGACTCTGAGTATCCCCTCTGGCATGTGTACCATTGCTTTGCCACCATAGGTTGAGGCAAATTTCAGGGTCTATATAAGAAGCAGTAGGCTATGGTAGAGATAGCCTGAGGATTCAGAATAGTCTGGTTTTGAGTCTTGCCTCTTACATAAAATGGCTGAACAAGTCATTTAGATTCTCAAGAATTTTAGGTAAATTCTTTGCAATTATGAATTATAGAGATAGCAGTAAGTAGGATTAGTTTCCTCATCAGGAGTTTTGTACCTATAATCCAATGAAATAAGAAGAAAGTAAGAAGAAAAAAGGAATGAGGAGAATGAGGGAGGGAAGAAGGAAATGCTGATTTTTTTTTTACAAAAACTATTATTTTGTAAATGTAGAAAGCTCCTAGTTATAAACTCCTTTACTAATAGAAATTTACAACTAATTATTGAGCAACATATAGTCTGAGAAAGTTGCCTGAGGCAATAATATATAAGTGACTTGCCCTGGGTCATATAGCCAGGATATGTAAGAAGGAAGATTTGAACCTAGATCTTCCAGATAGCCTAACAATTTCAATATGGAGAAATATAGACAAAAATATAAAGAACGCAGTTATAGATATCTTTGTAAATGATATATGTGTAAATAGATATTATCTATAGATTACCTATATTAGATAGATAGATAGATAGATAGATAGATAGATAGATAGATAGATAGATAGATAGAGATGGATAGATAGTTAAATATTACATAGCTATGTCTAGGGATTCATAGAGTAACAGCTATAGTTATGATCATTTATGTAGGGAGAACTTGGTCAGTTTGACCTAGAAAAGAATTAGAGCTGTAAACTAAATAGGATGGTGGAAATCTGAAGTTTGGTAATTATGTCAGACAAAGTATCCCTGAAATTTATCCAATTATAATTCAGAATAAAATGCATAATGGCCAGCCAGTACTGGGATTGTCCTATCTGTTGGCTTTGGGATCATAATATCTAATATAAATAATGATCACTGAGACAATCTCTAAAAAATTATAATAGATATTCTTAGATTACCTGAACCACACTGTCCTTCATGATAATAGATCCCTTTTTGTACCCTTTAAGAAATTTTTAGGTTGTTCACTTGACTAAATAGAATAAAAACATTTTTTTACTCAAGTATGTAATAGAAACGTTATTTTTTTTCTCCCAGGCAACTCAGCCAAGGTGTATATTGAGGTTCAGGATGAGAATGATCATGCTCCGGTCTTTCAGAAAAAGTTGTACATTGGAGGAGTGTCTGAAGAAGCCCTGATGTTTTCCTCTGTGCTCAGAGTAAAGGTATGAGGTTATAGAGTAAGGCAAGTAATATATAGTGAAACACATCAGATGACTAAGAACCTTAATGTTGAAATATCATCAAGATTCCATTCAATTAAGCAGCACCTTAGATCTCAAATGTTTCTGGAATCATCTCTTGTTTGAGTACTTAAAACAAAACTTGAATAATTGGTGGTTACACATTGCATCCATTTCCATGTCCACAATAATGGGAATAATGAATTATTTTATTATATGTTCAACTAGCATCCACTTTCATGTAAAAGTAGGTACCAAGAAAAAAATATTGTATGATAGTTCTTATTGCCAATGAAATACAGATTAAATATGCTGATGTGCATGTTGTTTCTGGACAGGATGTGAGGATGGGAGATTCAAAGCCATGCTCTTTTGTTGTTGTTGATTTTAAGATAACTTATTTGAATCTTGATTTTTTTTGTTAATATCCTTAAAATAAACTGTTCCTTAGCTGAGGTTAGCAAGAAAGGGAAGAATAAAACAAATAAAAATCTAAATAACATGTGGGTTTTTATTTTTTTTTAGAACAAGAAAATTATAGCCATTGTGAAAGACTTTAGAAAACTGAAGAGAAGAGAATCTCAGAGTTAGGAGAGATCTAAGACATTATCTAGTATGACCCATACCTGTACAAGAATTCCCTCTTCATCACATATGACAAGAACTTCCAACAATGGGGTGTCCATTACCATTTAGTTAGTCTATTACACTTTTAAAGTTTCAATTAAAAGGAAGAAAGTATTTTTTCATAAATGTATCTTAAATTTGTTTCTTTATAACTTCTACCCATTGAACCTTGTTCTGCCCACTGTCAACTAGAACCAGTCTAGACCTTCCTTTAAGTACCTGAAGGCAATTATTATATACTTTCCCAAATAAACCAGAAAATGAAAAGGCAAGGCAGAAAACAGAGATACACGTGATGGTGGATGGAGAGTCAGAATCTAAGAAGTCAGAATGGATATGGATTGAATGTCCTTATCTTCAGCTATATGAATAGATGTAAATGAGTGTGTCTGAAATATTTTAAAATATATGTTAATAACTATATTTCAATAATAGATTTTATTTAATCTATCACACTATATATTTTATTTTTCTACTTTTCAAAACATTCTGATAAGGAACCCATAGATTGCACTAGATTGCTAAAAGGAGGGAATGACATAAAGGAAATTCTACAAGGTAATCATTGTTAATAATGTTAATATTAATAATAATACTTATCAATTAAAGGTTTGGAAAATGGTCTGTAAATATTACTTCATCTTCAAAATAATCTTGGGAGGTAGATGCTATTATTATCCCCATTTATACCTGAAGAAATTTTGAGGCAGGCAGAATTTCAATAACTTTAAGCACAGAATTGATAAGTATCTGAGGCCACATTTAAACTTTGGTCTCCCTGAGCAAACATGTCCAACATGCTACAGACTACACCAACTTTTCTATAATCTTGTTTCAGTACTTGAAGAATCTGTGATTTTGTCAGGGTGGGATATCCTCTCACTGACACCAATGCCAACTACCATGTATCATTGTATGAAGACTTCACATGTCAGTATGACTGCAAAAAAATCCATAGCTCAGGTTTTAATACTGTTGTGAATTGGGTTATGTAAAAACTTAAAGAAACCTTGATTGTGTTTATGTGTGAAGATGTCAATACAAAACACACCACTGTGATAAAGTGTTAAGAATTGGAAAGGATCTTACTGAGCGTGAATGATGGAATTGAATTAAATGATTTCAGAGTTCCTTTCCATTAGGATGTTTTGTTCCACTAATCATCTAAACCAGCTGACTAATTTTACAGACAACTCAGATTCAGCAAGGCAGAATTATTTGCCTATTAGCCCACAATAATTAAAAGGCAAGACAGAAATTGAACCCTGATCATTTGGCTACATCTTCAGTGTGCTTTCTTAAATAATACAAATTTCTCTAATAGTTTAATAGTTCACGATGAACCAGAGATGAATTGATAGGTAGTGGATCCCCTGTAGACAAGCTTATTTAATCAATCATTCAATATACAAATTAAATAAATGTTTTCTGAGTTCCTACTATGTGTCAAGAACCATGCTATATTCTGGGTATACAAAGAAAAAAAGGCTAAACACAATCTCTGACCACAAGGAGCACACTAATGAACGAAATGGCATACAAACAAATAAGTAAAAACAAGTCATATTCAAGTTAAATAGGAGATAATTAAGATAAGAGGTGCTGGGAAAATTTCAATATTAAGCAAAGAGAATGAGCCTTAGTTGACATGAAGATAGTTTGTCAATAGAACTACACTTAACCTCTTCTGTCTTGGGAGGAACTTTCTGAACTGTTTTTCTTATGTTTCCTACTATAATATTTGAGATCCCAGGGGTCCCCTTGATGTTATCATGAAGCATCAATGCAATACAAGGGTATTTAGTAAGGATATAGACAGGGAATGGGAAGGAGGAAAGAAGGGAGAAAGTGAAAGAGAGAAAAAGGAGAGAAATTTCAAATATTGTATTAATTTGTATTAAAATATTCTTGTTCATATTTATTGATCCAGTTATGAAAATTTAAAGAATGAACAATATAGAATAATAAAAATTTGGGGGGAAACTTGTATCAATTTCTTCCTTAGAAAAGTACATATACCAATAAATAATAACCAGAATTTTATTGAAAAGATAACTTAAGTAATTATTGAAAGAATTAAATTATTTTAATTTAAATTGATTCATAATGATAAAATATCAATTAATTAAATTAATTTTAATTAAATTAAAATAAAAAAATTAAATTTTCTTTCTATAAATTATAGTATTAAGTCACTACATACTCAATAATTGAATCTTGAAAGGGATCAGTGATATACTCAGAAAATTTAAGCTTAGATACCATACATTCTTTCTTCAAGAAAAAAAATTGAAAAGCATTTAACATGTTAAGCTCTAGACAATATTACCAAAAATGAGACTGATTATGCCTAAAACAGAAAACCTTTTGGTGAAACAATGGTTTAGAATTCTAACAATTTCAATAAAAGAGTAAGAAAAGTTATAGTGTTCATTTAGATCATTTTGAATAAACTGTTGAGTGTGATAACAAAGAGGTTAAAAATAAAGCCATGAGCTAGACATTACAACAGACTTTTCTGATTTCCTAGAAAAGCATAGTTAATAAAAAAAAGTTACCATCACAAAGAGGGAAAGCAAAGCCAGACATTCACCAAAATGAATTTGAAATATTTGCAAAGCATAATGATATAATAGTCATAGGCAATGCTGACTTGAAGTATAATCTCATGCAAAAGATTATAAAGGAGAGTGGGTAGGAAATTTCAGGGAGTATTGCATAACAAAACAATTTAAAACAGGAGATATAAAAATTAAATGGAAAAAAGGTTGATGTATCAAATGAGTAATTTTTATCAGTTGAAGAATTTTTTTAAATATGAACCTAGAATGAAGACACCAAAGAGAAGTGCAACAATTCTCCATCAATTTCCATCAATATTGACAGTGGAACATTCATTTTCACCATTCACTTTGTACTAGATGATGAAGTAGAAATACCAATAAAATAAAATTGGGGAGAATGGCTGAACAAAGGCAAGCACTTCTAATGAATTTACCAATCAACAATCTTTCAATAAAGTAATGCTATATACCAAAATCTATGTAAGGCACTGGAGATTAAAAAACAAACAAAAGTAAGGTAGTCCCTACCCTCAATAGGCTTAAATTCTATCATGAAATACAACTAATTCTTTTGAAGTATGAGTGTATTGGAATAATTAGTCCAACTTTAACACAGAGTCCTCTCCTCTTCATACTTCAAAAGAATTAGTTGTATTTAAACTATAGCGAATTTAATTTTAAAGAATAAAAGATACCATAAATGGAAATTGTACCATTGCAGAAAAATCCAAGCATGATAAAATCAGCAAGTACCCTTTGATATGCCTACTTTCTGGTCAATGTACTGATTAAGGATATTCTTGATAAAAACATGAGAAGGGAAAACAAGTTCTGAAGACTATTTTCTACAACAGACTACTTTCTCAGATTTACGTAATGGAAAAGCATAATGAATGATTTCACTGATATATATGTATATATAATATGACATGTGTGTATATATGTGATATATAGGATATATACCATTATATATTTATTTGATCAAGGATATATAGAAAGGGAAAGAAATGTTAGGAGGAGGAAGGAAGAAAGGAAGGAAAGGAAAGGAAAGGAAAGGAAAGGAAAGGAAAGGAAAGGAAAGGAAAGGAAAGGAAAGGAAAGGAAAGGAAAGGAAAGGAAAGGAAAGGAAAGGAAAGGAAAGGAAAGGAAAGGAAAGGAAAGGAAAGGAAAGGAAAGGAAAGGAAAGGAAAGGGAAGGGAAGGGAAGGGAGGGAAGGGAAGGGAAGGGAAGGGAAGGAAAGGAAAGGAAAGGAAAGGAAAGGAAAGGAAAGGAAAGGAAAGGAAAGGAAAGGAAAGGAAAGGAAAGGAAAGGAAAGGAAAGGAAAGGAAAGGAAAGGGAAGGGAAGGGAAGGGAAGGGAAGGGAAGAGGAAAGAACAACATGCTTTTTATATGCTAGGTTCTGTCCTTAGTGCTTAGTATACAAATACATACAAACAAGACATTTCCTACCATTGAGGAGGTTGCATTTTAAAGGGATGATTCAGTACCTAGAAGAGCTAGAAATGTGAGAGAAAGGGTACCCACAGTGACAAATGAGCAGTAGTCCAAAGAATGAGTCCAGGCAAGAGGGAAGTAAAGTATGGCTGGCATCCTTCCAAGTGTTTTTCAGACTAAGTGTCCCCTAGATTCTCAGAGTATTGAGGCAGAACTTAATCTGTAATCTGACATTCTCTTCACAAATCCCTGCTGAACATCACTTTGGTCAAGCACATTTATCCCCACTGCTGGCAACAAGTAGACCATGATAACTAGCATTAAAGCAAAGCAGGCTGAGAATCACAACCTTACTTTCAATTAACTATACATCTGTGGGCCTATTTAAAATGTACTCTACTCCCATAGGCACTATTGCAGCAAAAACCTTGCCCTTATGCCTCTGTTCCATACCCAATTCTAACAGTCATCTAAAGAAGTTGACATAAGTGTATTATGGGGCAAAAGCCCTACAGTTGGAATTAAAAAAACAAAACTACACTCAAAACCTAATTCCTCCTTTAGTCTTGGCTAGGTTACTTCACATACCTGAATATCATATTTCTTATATGCAAAAATAAGATGCACTTTTCCTTCTACACCCTATAAGTTTCCTCTCCTCGGTCCTCTAACTTATTTTGCCAAATGAAGGTGAATTTGGTAGGAATAACAAACAAATTTTGCATCTCAACTCAACAGCTCTTTACTAAGCAAATGTTATGTGTCAGGTCCTTTGCTAGCTTCTGGGAATAGAGAAAATAAGAAAATTTTCCTTGTCCTCAAGAAAAGGGTAATATAACCCACCCACTCATTTTGCGGATAAGAAAACAGATGTCCAGTGTAAGACTTACTCAAATCCTCTTTCCTTTATGATGGCAAAATGACAAACCAGATAGCAGATATCTGGATAAATTCTACTCAATATTGACTTTGTCATGCTACCTTGTATTCACCCCTAACATGCTTAATCTGCTTTGCTTTTCTACTCTTTCTGAGCACACTTATTTAAGTCCTTTTATTCTCACACTGACTATCAAAATGATTTTCTAGCATAAAAATAAACTAAATTTCTACAAATACAGTATTTTTCCAATCATTTTTCATTATTAAATATACATGTATGTATATATATATATTTAACTATGATAAAAACCCATTATTTTCAGCAGTTAAGATAATAAAAAATCTATGTACCTTTTATGGAACACAGAAGTCAAACTTTGGGTTATGTAGCATAAATACTTCATAGATTCAATATATTTGAAGAATATTCATCTAGATTAAAACTAAAATTCAGAGTAATATTAACTAAGAAAACATCCTATACTATTTTATTTTATGATTTTTGTTTTCCTTAAATTTGTGACAGGAGAAATGAAAGAAGTCCAATGAACAGAGATGAATAAAATTAAACTATGAATTCCATTTGTAAAAATTCAGATAAATGAGATCATTGTTCAAGTTCTAACTCTATGGGATCATCTGAGTAATAAGCAGTATATCTTGATATTGAATTTAGTAGTGACTTTAAACTCAAAGCTCTTTCCATTGCAGTATGATAGCATACCAAGAGTAAGCATGTTCATCAGCTATAAGTAGGTAATTATTAATTTGTTTTTATGAGACTTTATGTCAGTCATTCAGCTAGCATTTAACAATCCTACTATGTACCACGCCATATTAAGCACTGGGGACGAAAAGAAAAGTTTTTTTTTAAAGTATGATATAACACTTCCTGCAAAAATCCCCAAATGACAACTCCCAGAAATGTTATAGCCAAGTTTAAGAGCTCCCAGGGCAGAAAGCCAGAAAGAAACAATTAAAGTATCATGGAACCCCAGTCAGGATTATACAAGCTTTGGCAGCTTCCACATTGAAGGACTAGAAGGCTTGAAATATGATGTTCCAGAAGGCTAAGAATTACTTACCCAACAAAATTGACTATATTCTTCCAGGGGAAAGTATGATCTTTTAATAAAATAGATTTCCCAGCAATCATAGTGGGATATACGAAAAAGTGTTCTAAGTTTCAGTTGAGTTCAATGAATATAACAAATATGCATTAACTACCAGGAATAGTCTTTGAAATTAGGAAGAATCAAAAATAGGGGGGGAGGCTCCTTAATCTCAAGGATAGTCCAGAGAGCAAAGGGAGGTACTGTATGACTATATCATGGTGAGGAAGTATGAGACAATGGAAAGATCTTGGTATCCTGAGTTTCAGTAGCTAGAAGACCTAGTCAATAGAGACCTTCACTTAGAATCAGAATTAAGTTCAAATCCAAGCTCAGGCAGTTACTATCTCTGTGACCCTGAGGAATTCACTGAATCCCATCTGCCACACTGTCCTTATCTGATGATCTCAAAAGTTTTTCCAGATCCAAAATCTATGTATGCCCAAAACTTTGCATGTAGGAAAAAGTATATATTATTTTTAAAGATATAAGAAAAGATGAACTTTTTTTAAACCCTTACCTTCCATCTTGGAATCAATACTGTATATTGGTTCTAAGGCAGAAGAGTGGCAAGGGCTAAGCAATGGGAGTTAAGTGACTTGCCCAGGGTCACACAGCTAGGAAGTGATTGAGGCCAGGTTTGAACCCAGGACCTCCCATCTTTGGGTCTGGCTCTCAATCCACAGAGTCACTCAGCTGCCCCCCAAACTTTTAAAAAATAAGATAAAACCATTCCATGAAGAAGGAAACAATAAAGCTAGGGGGATGAACAGGAAACATTGGAAAAGTTGGTGTAGAAGCTGAAACCTGAGTTATTGTTCAAATAAAGCCAGGGATTCTAAAGGGCAGAAGTGCCAAGTAGCTGGATGCCAATGTGAGAAAATTGCTTTTGCAAAAATATTCAGGAACAACAAATAAGCATGTAATATCTCAAAGGGTTTGGGGATTTCTTTTTAATTTTCTTTTATTGCTGTTATTGTAGTTGTTCAGATCTATGATTTGATTGATAAAGTTAATTCTCTGTGACAGGTAATGAACTCCCTCTACCAATATACATCAGCACCTGCTCTGTAAATGACAGTCCCAGAACGCTGCCTGTCACACTAAGAATACCACAGCCAGGATGGGTGATAAGAAGGGCCTGAGCACAAGTCTTGCTCATTCCAAGGCCTGCTTTCTTTCTTTCTTTTTTTTTAATTAAAAACCTCTTACCTCCTGTCTTGGGGCCAATACAGAGTATAGAAAAGTGGTAAGGGTTAGGCAATGAGGGTTAAGTGACTTTCCCAGGGTCACACAGCTGGGAAGTGGCTGAGGCCAAATTTGAACCCAGGACCTCCCCTCTCTGGGTCTGACTTTCCATCTACTTAGCTACCCATATTCCCCTCCAAGGCCTTCTTTCTCAGTGCAAGGAGAAAGAAGAAATGGACTTATGTAGCCCATTCTTTGGATTGGAATGATTTAATTCAAATCAGATAGTCCAGAAACAATAGAACAAAAAAGCCAACAAACAAGAAGTTCAAGGCACTTGATTGGGTAAAGACCTCATTAGCTATTGGCCAATCCATGGCACATTTGTGATGAATGAGATCTGCCCATCTCAGGCAAGATAGGTCTTTAATGAAGTTCAACTGTTTTGCTTTCACCTTTTAGACTAATAGTCTTGCCATTTGTGCATTAAACTAATTACTACACAGCAATTAATCAAATCTGAGGTACAAAGCTCTAACGAGTAGGAAGAGAGGGACTTCGGCCCAGGCTCCAGAGCTGGCCAATGGGAGAGAAGGCTGGGAACTTTGTCAGCCTTGGTTGCAGTGGGATGAGTTCACCCTCCTTTCACCACAGTCTATTTCTCCAGGGGCATCCTCAGAACTTTCGCCACATCTCTCCTCTTTTTATTGAGCCCAGTTTTCCACCACACCCACCCCTTCCCAACATGCCCAACTTAGATGGAGGCACCTGCTTTGAAGGAAATTAGGTATTAGGAGAGATTGTTGAAAGATAGCTACATACATTGGTATATATGTTACATATACACAGAAACACATATATATGTGTGTGCAGACATAAATATCATTGATATAGAGACAGAGATTCATATAAATATATCTATATGTATGCAGGGATTATATATGTACTGTGTATATGTGCACACAAATGTACATATAGAATGTCACATACATTTATATACCCAAACATGCATGTTTTCATGTTATATGCAGAATGTGTGTGTATAAACATACATGTACATATATGATTTCACTATGAGGAACACAAATATAAATAACTCCAATACCCACATGTTAAAAATATATGTATATAGCAATGTAGGCACCTACATATATGTATAAAAGTCTATATGTATATATGATGTGAGAAATAGAATCACTGCCTTTGAAGTAAGGTGATAGAAAATAAAAGGAAAATGAGGAAAATGTTGAGTCCTGTGAAAAGTAAGAACACACACGCGCACACACACACACACACACACACACACACATACACACACATGGGGGAACTGGAGAGAGGAGGTGAAAGAGCTGAAGAAATGGAGAGCAGGAAGAGATCCATCTTCCCCTCTCTTCCCTCTAGCACAATTTGTCTTCCAGAGGGAGAAAATAGGTCCCCTCAGAGATTGGGTTTAGGAGATAGAGGTTAAGGCCTGGAGGAGAAGGTTTTAGAGAAATGACCCACAGCCTCCCTTCTTGATATTAGCTGTTCTTGAGAAACAGGGTACATTTCCTGTCTCTGGATCCTCTCAATATCCCAACTGCTACTTTTCCTCTTTGAGATCTGAGTTCAATCCTCAGCTCTGGTCTTGATCTAGTTCTCCTCTTTGGGGAAAGGTATGGACCTCCCCAAATCTTCAGTCCCCTTCTTTGGTATCAGAAAGCAGGCAGATCTGATCTAAGTGGTAACATTTTAGTTTTGAAGACACACAAGGCAGGGAGAGTGAGGGTGCTGGGTGAGGAAAATGGGAGACAGGAATCTCTACAGATTTGCAATTGACTTTCTCCCAAAATCTTGAGGGGTTCAGACTATCAGCCTGACCCTCCTTTTGGTCATTTGCTGGTTGTCCTTCCTCCTAAGCTAATCTGGCTGTAAGTTGAAGTTCAGGACAATTTGGGGAAAGAAAGATCTTCTCAGTAGATGGCTTCCTATAAAGTCCCAGTCTGCTTTTATCTTTAGCTTGAACCAGAGAGATTTAGGGGTTTGCTGGAAGGTAATCAATATCCAGAGGGATCCTCTACCTCCGAGGTCCTCCTCTCAGACCATCCACTCCAGCTGAGAGCTAACCAGAAGTAAGCTGGCAATTTTGACTCCTCTCAGCTCCTCTGTTCCTTCCTGGAATCTTGAGTCCTCCTTGCCCTTCCCCAGCTTGGGCTTTTCCTTTGCATTGCTGGATCTGATCTTTCTCTCCTTTTGTAACTTCTCTCTTACAAATGTGATGGATTTTCTAAAGGAGAGAGTGAAAATTATAGCCGCTCTGGGATTATGACTGATTGATGGTGTGTAGCCTGTAAGGCATCCAAGGAAGATCTATTTGGGAAACACATTTTCTAATTTATTTAATTCATTTCCCCCAAATCACTGCCACTCCTTATGCTAAAAATATCATATGGTTTACTCATTAGCTTAATTAAGTGTAAAAATTTAGGCAGTTGCCAAGTCCTAATAAGGTAATTGAGCCTGTTCTCTGCTCTCTTTGGGGAGTCAAGATGTGAGGACTGACATCTCTTGGCTTCAATCTCAGGCATTAAAAATCCTACCAAAGTACAGGATGATCTTATTCTGGCACAGACTTGAATTCCAGTAAATTTTGGGAGGATTTTCCCATATTTTATCATGGAGTTATTAAGGTTGTTGATTTGCTAGGTTTATAATAATAATAATAATACCCCTTCTAATTGATGTTAAGTTTTGCAAATTTCCTATTTTTATATGATTTCCTTTTTCATTATTGCCTGCAGAAGATACTATGATTATCTCAATTTACTTACAGGAAAAGAATCTTTTTTTTAGCATAGGTTATTCTTTTTGAATAACCATTTATTTTAGTACATAGAATAATACATGTGAAATGACAATAATATACTATATGGCTTATATGTAATAAATCATAATAACTCTGCTTATTTATTATCAAAGAGAATTTTTACCCAAGAGAAACAACTCTCATATTAGCAATGTCCAGAAATCTATGGCCTATTCTTTTATCTCTGCTTTTCAATTCCTCTCCCTCCCCAAGAACAGTTTTAAGGAGGTGAGATGACTTGCAAAATGTCATATAACTAGTAACTGTCTGTCTCAGGATACCAGCTTAGACCAAATGGCATTTCTTGAGCATATACTATGTTCCAAGCTCTTTGCTAAACTTCTGGGTCTGTACCAAAGACAATATCAGAGCATTCTGCTTTCTCGAGGAGTTTTTATTTTATTGCCAATGGGAGACAAGAAGTGCATAAATATGTAAATATAATATATATATATATCCACAAAGTAAATACAAAATGATGGGAGTGGACAGGAGTTGCAGCAACTGGGTAGCAGCCATGGAACAGTTTCTTTTTTTTTTTTTAAACCCTTACCTTCTGTCTTGGAGTCAATACTGTGTATTGGCTCCAAGGCAGAAGAGTGGTAAGGGCTAGGCAATGGGGGTCAAGTGACTTGCCCAGGGTCACACAGCTGAGAAGTGTCTGAGGCCAGATTTGAACCTAGGACCTCCCATCTCTAGGCCTGGCTCTCAATCCACTGAGCTACCCAGCTGCCCCCCATGGAACAGTTTCTTAAACAAAGCAGAACTTGAGTAAACCTAAAGAGAACTAAAGGTGGAACCTCTAAGATGCGGAGGTCAGGAGGGAATGTAACCCAAACCCAAGAAAACTTAGAAAAGGAATGGGAAATTAATTGCAAATATTAGTTAACCATCTATTGTGCCGAGCAGCCACTCTAGGATCCATGTTCAACATTCAAAATGTTCTTCAATTTTAATTAAAATAATTGGTTATATATGTAAAAACCAATTTGTTTATTTGAATGGACAGGGACAGAGGAGGAATGTGCATACCACCTGCATTTCAGTCTTCCATCTCCCACTAATAATAACAGGAAAAACAAGAACATTATATAACCCTTACTATGTGCCAGTTACTATGCTGCACACTTTACAAATATTCTCTCATTAGATCTTTATTATTACTATTATTATGTATTTAATAATCACCACCAGCAACAAAACAAACACATTGAACTAATCAAGGACATAAAAAGTTATGTTCGAAACCACAAACTCCACATTGTTTACCATTTGTTTAAAATATGTACATTATATATGTATGCTAATAAAAATATTCTCTGCTTTTGAGTTCCTTTTGTAGTTATTTTACTTGGATACTTTTTTCTCTTGATTTTTTGGCTGCTGGTTTAAAAAATATAATCATAACCTACATTATTCTTATTCTCTTTTCATCTCTTTCCATCTCTTCGTGCATTTCCCTTACTCTCTTTCTATTTCCAATATTTGCCATTTCTCTCTTTTTGTCTTCAAAAATTTTATCTTCAAAAATTCAAGCTAATTATTATTCCCATTTTATAGATCAGGAAAGTGAAGCAAATGGTAGTTAGTGACTATCTAAGGTCCCACAATCCAGTAAGTGTTGGAAGCCAGATATGAACTCAAGTCTTCTTTACTCCAAAGGACTCTATCCACAGTGCTGTTTTGCTACACTTGTGATTAAATAATTATGAAACTTGGAAAAATCTTAATTGTTGCACTTCTTTTGTCATTTATAAATTAAAGAGACTGTGTGAAATGAGCTCCAAGGTCAGTTATGGGTAACACTTTATAGGAAGATCATTGCTAAACTTGAAAGTATCCAGAGAGGGGCAAGCAGGAAAAGAAAGAACTTCAAGTGCGTGCCTTATGAGAAATTATTACATATCATATTATATTATAGATTATATATCTAATAAATTCTAGCTAAGTCCTTGAAGGAAAAAAATAGTCAGGCAGGCAAAGAAAATGCTTAGCAGAGTTATGTTAATGGCCCCTTCCAAGTGTTTTGAGGGCTGTTAAGTGGAAGATAGTGTAGACTGGCTCTACTTGACCCCCAAGCATCAAGTGGAAGTCAGAAAGATATATACTGAGAGAGGACAAAGGGACGGTAAAAAATTCTCCACTCAAAAGGGAAGAAACTGCAATGAAAGCTCTGTAATGTCTCCCCTCCCTCTCTTGCTTTGTAATTTGTTATATTAACAGCAAATTATTAACCCCTTCCCACCAGGTTGATATCACCTCTTCAATATATTATATAAGCTTTTTGATGGCAGGGAAATTGTCTTTGGTGTTTTATTTGTATCACTTGTCCTTAGCACAGTCCTTGGCATATAATAATGGTATAAGTACTTTTTCTTTCAATTATTCATGTAGCCAAAGACTTGGTCATTTTTAGATATTGTGTTTCCTGTGCAGACTTAAATGTTTACGTAATTGAAGTGCCTTCATTAACAGATAAAGGGGGCCAAAATGAAGATGTTTATCCAAGTTTATATGTACAAGAATATGATATTTTCAGAGCCTGAATATGGGCTCAGATACCAACAGGTGGTGTAGTCTAGTAGTTGCCACCTTGAACCATTTGGGGATGATTTTGGAACCCGTAAGTTTCCACACACTAACTGCAGGTCTAGGTGGAGATAAATCTACAGAATAAGTTAAGAAGAGGCCCAAATTATAGACAATAAATCTGGAGTTCAGGATGTGTTGTGTGGACTAAAGGGAATGGCATTTTCTCCATTTTGATCTCAATTATCATCTTCTATAGTATTGCAGGGATAGGCACACTTTACTTGATCCTCTGTTAATAACATTTTATTAGAGGGTCAAACCAGAAGCAATGTTCGCAAGTGGAAAAAAGGCAAACCTATGCTCCATGTCAGGAAACACTATTTAACAATGGACTGCTCTGGAAGATGACGGGCTCTCTCTTATCGAAGGTCTCTAAGCAAAGGCAGGATGTCTTCTTGGGGTATGCTTTGGTGGGGATGTTTCTATAAATACAGATTGCATCATAGAGCCTTTGAAGCTTCTTCTAACTTTGTTTCTATGATTCTAACATCTATTTAGGTTCCATCTTTTTCCTTTTAGTGCATTGGAAATAAGGAGCTTTTTCCCTCAATGTTGTCTCACCTGGCTCTTTGTGGAGGGCAGAGAAAACAGTGATTTTAAACTAATGATGAGTGGACCACATAACTCATGAGATTTATGTGCTATTTAAAGCAGGAGAATCTGAGCCACTTGCTATTTCCCACCACAATACCCCTTTCCTTCCAGCTCCACGTTCCAGGGCACACACTTACTCTTCTTCTTTATGATCTTACCAAAGAGCTCTTGTCCCTCTTCAGAAAGAGAAACTGCTGACATTTCATCCATCAAATGATCTTTTGCCCTAAAATCAATAATTTTCGCTCTGAAAATATGAAAACTATGTTTTTCCCAAGATGTATAAAGGCTTGGAAATGGAAGAAACTTTTTTTAAAAAAATCAAATGGGAAAGTAATTGACTTGCATTACTGGGAGTTTCCAGACTAGAGATTTGACTGTCATTTGTGCACATTTGTGCACAAGTTACTAGAAATGAAAAATGAAGAAAAAATAGTTTATTCATAGGATGGCCAAATGAATTTTCTTTTCTTGGACTCATTGGAAACATGTATATTTCAAAGTATGCTTGAACTCCATTGGCACTAAAAGCCATTCAGTGTCTGCATGTTTCTCAGATGATTAAATGTTTAACAATCCAGGGGGTTATTATCTTTTGGGTTAAGCATGCATTATCCTGTAGGAGGTTTAATATATTGCACAATAGAGGTGGCCATAAGTATTGTCCTGTATTATATTTCAAGGACCATATCCTCTTTCATATCCCCAAATTATCCCTTGACAGGAATAATGATACTAGATACTCTTAACAATTTCTGAATACTCTCAAAATTGAAGGCAACTCTACAAATTGGTTAGCCAGATAATTCACAGAAACAAAACTCAATTTCATCTGAATTATCCAGTTCATTACTCAAGTCATCACTTAATGTTGTTTTGAAGACTTGACAGGAGTTCTATAATTCAGGGAATATAGAGAGAGAATAAAAGAAATTCTCCATAAATTTCATTCATCACATTCTTAGCTTTTTAAATAAATTTTTTATGTTTTTTTAAGAGAATTACCTGCTATAACTTGATACCAGTTGCTATTCTTTGCAATTTGTCTGAATTTGACTCACAGATAATTATTAGCATTAGTGGAGGAAACTCATCAAATCAATAGAGATTAGGTTTCAAACCAGATCATGATAACTGGAAGATATCTCTTCCTAGTTATTTTCCTCTCTCATTTTTTCTCTATATCCTCACACATTATACCTTTATCATCTCCTATGGATTTAATTGACTACTAAATGTAGATGGCTTACAGATCCATGCATCCAAATTTAGTCTTTTTTCTAATCTCTGGTCCCATTGGCCAACTGCCTATTGAACATTTTATAATGAAAATTTCCATGAGAATCTCAAACTTAACATGTAAAAAGATGAAAACCTGACTTTTTGAACGCTTCTTTATTTGTCAAGGTCACCATCATATTCCTTGTCACCCATGTTGAAAACTTTGCTATTGTCCTCAACTTCTTATTTTTAATCAGCTACATATTCAACCAATTGGTAAATATTTTCATTTCTACCTTTAGCATTATGGCACCGGCTCCTTTTTCTCTATTCACATGATTACTATACCATGCTAGTCTTCCTCCATCACTCCTTCATCTTACTAATCAAAAATGTTTCTTACTATTTTAAATTTCAACCTATTCCAATCTATCCTCTACCTGGATAGCAAATTACTTTCTTTGAAGTTCAGTTCTAGTAATGTAATTCTCCCGCTCCATAAGCTCAAGGGTCTCCCTATTATTTCTGGGATCAAATACAAAATATTTGAGTATTTCAAATTCAACAACAAGAACTTCTTTATACTCTACCTTTCTAGCCTTATTACATATTATTCCCCTTCAAATTCTCTTCATTACAACCATAATGGTCTTCCTCCCATTCCTGATATCAGAAACAAAATTTCCACTGTCCAAGTCTTTGTCTGAGCTTTCACCAGTTGTATTCCTTATTTACTTTGGTCCATCAAAATTCCTTGTTTTTCTCAAGATTCAACTCAATCAGCACATATATGAAACCGTTCTTGATCTCTCCAACTGATAAAACCAGCCCCGCACAAATGAAGAATCTCTGTTGTATATATTTTGTACTTTCATATATTTAGAGCAAATGTAAGCTCTTAAAAAGCAGAGACAGTTATCCTCTCTGCCTAATATAATGTTTGGTGCATGTTAAGAATCTAACAGATGCTTATTGATTCATTGGTTTGGATCAAATTCAATTCACTTAACATTGATAAAATAACTGTTATGTGTAGCATACTACAGAAAATATTGAAATGTAAAATAATGGCCATTGCCATGGTATAAGTAGGAAGTCAGAGATGACCAAATAGGAATCAACATGAATTTAATATGATTACAGAGAACAAAAATAAAGCCAAGGTTAATGTAATTTAAATATGAAAGAACAGGAAAGCCAATGAGCTGGCATTAATGTTTTAGAATTTTAAAATATCAAACTAAGAAAGGTTTCTGACAACAATCTAGTCCAAACTATAGCCCAAAGAGAACCCCTCAGCTTCCACATAACCGAACAATGGTCATCCACCATTCAGGAGAGGAGAATCAACTTTCTACTGAATCAATCCATTCCACTTAGGATAATGCTATAACTCTATGGAAGTTTTGTTTTGTTTCCATTGAGCCTAATTGGTCCCTCTATGATTTTTATCCATTTCTCTTATTTATACTCTTTTGACTCAAATATGTCATTATTTTTCCTTTTCCCCAAATACTTTCCTTTAAATACTTGGAGATAGCAATCATATCCTCTCTGTCTTTTCTTATCCAGGCTAAATACCCTTATTTCCTTCATATTAACTTCATGATAACACCCAAATGCCAGGATTGTTTTGGGGATTAAATGAGGTAGTATTTATAAAGTTATTTGAAAATTTTGAATTATTCAATTAATTATAAATGCTAATTATTATTATTTTATTATTATTGCTATTTGCATCATTATTCTATTGCAAGATCTCAAAATCTTTCACTATATTCATTGTCCTTCTCTAGACAATCTCCAAATTACCAATGTGCTTATTAAAATGTAGTATGTAGAAGATAATATAATACTCCATGTGTTCTAGGGAAGGTAGTAATGGCACTGTCACCTCCTTATTCTTATAAGTCATATATTTCTGAATGTGGTTTTTGATCACATTAACATGCTTGCTTATCTTGTTACCATATTAAGTTATAATGATCTTGTCATCCACAGGACTGTAAATCTGGAGCTTGAAGAAATTTCAGGTGCCACCTAATCCAATCTGTTTATTTTACACATGAGGAAATTGAGGACCAGGGAAGTTAAATGATTTGTACAAGGTTTTACAGGTAGTATTAAGAGTAGGTTTTTAAGTCAGATCCTGTGACTCAAAACAATTTTTTTGTTTTGTTTTCTTATCTATCAAAAACATGTAAGACAGAGAACCCAAGGAACCTTGTTATTGGTTCTTATATAAAAGAAAAAAGTCTTACTAAGCTTCCATCTCTTAATTATATTTAAGGTTAGTGCACATGAGATCAGATGAATCTATGGGTGAGAGTATTGCCTAAACATACTTTACTGGAAGAAAGAATTCAAAAGTAGGGAGAATGGCAATTTCTAAGGAAGGGTGCCATGGATAATGATGCAGCCCTTTTCTGTTCTGCTCAGTGATTGAACTCTCGGGGATCAAAGATATTTGAGGAAATTTAGACTGAGACTTGCACAAAAGGCATCATTTTATTTTATTTCACTACCTGTCAATATATAGGAATTGTTTTCTACTCCTACCACTAGTTACATGTTTGCCAAGGTAGACTTCTAGGTCATACAGTGGATAGAGTATCAGGACTAGAACCAGAAAGATTCATCTCCTTGGGTTCAAATATGGCCTCAAATACTTGTAATGTGATCCTGACTTAGAGACAAGTTACTGAATCCCATTTGTGTCAGTGTCCTCCCCTGTACAATAAGATGGAAAAGGAAATGGAAAGCCACTCCAATATCTTTGCCTAGAAAATCTCATGTATGATCATGAAGCGTCACATATGAGTAAAATGACTGAACAAAGGTGGAAACTAGAGCAAGAATAACTTGTGTTGCTAAAAGGTTCTAATATTTTTAAATAGACTTCCCTTGCATGACCCCTGCAAAAGCCATAGATAGTACAAGTGTTATATCCCCATTTTAGAGATTAAGAAACTGAGGCACTAAAGAGTTATGTTATTTGCCCATGTTTTATGCCTAGTAAAAAATAGAGATAGGGTTTGAGCCGAGTGTCCCAGGTGCAAGATCAATTCATTAAGTATGGGTTAAGAGATAGGATAGTAAAGCAAGAAGAATACTGGATTTGGGGATATAATACCTGGGTTCAAATATATATCATTCTCCTTGCTACCTGTGTAACTTCAATCAAATCATTTAAGCTCTCTTGGTATAGCTTTCTTATGTGTAAAATTACCAGATTGGCCCCCATGATCTCTAAGGCTCTTACAAGTTTTAAATCTATGAACTTATGAAATGATGGTTCTATAAAAGGCCTTATAGAATCAAGCCTTCTCTCCTCCAATCCAGCTGAACTCTGAGACAATAAGATGAAAATTCCACTGACAGAAAATACAAAACAAAGCTAATAATAACAGCAGCCCAATCACTTAGGCATCCATCCATGATTTTAAAAGTAGATCGTTGACCTTTATTACCAGAAATTATCTTCAACCATAGTATAAGACATTCAGTTAGGTCTAGTCCCTGTCAACAGTTGAGTAAAGAATCTATTAGAAGAGGTAAGAAAGCCAAAATCAGAAAGATTTCCTGCTTCAATCCAAGTTTGGCTAAAATCTACCACTGAAGTGCAGCATCATTTATCTTCTCACTAAAGGTATATCCTGGAGAATTAGTCAGTTACAAACTCTTCATATCTCTTTTATGGGATAGTCAATTTTCTTTGGTCTTAGCATTGATTAGATCAATAGAAACCTTTAAAGGTGAAATTTATGTGTTTTAAGTAGCATTGCCTATCCCATACTAACCTGAGACTATTAAGGATAGGAGGTATCATTTTCATCACTAGTTTTTCAGTGACTTGATTTAGGGACTTATTCCAAAGCTGATAGCAATAAAAGGGATTTATGTTCATACTCCAACTCCCTTTGATTTGTAAGAAAACATGATTAGAAAAGACACTCTCCAATGAAAAGACATGAGTAATCTCAAAAGTGGAGATCATTAGATTCTATCTATCTATCTATCTATCTATCTATCTATCTATCTATCTATCTGTCTGTCTGTCTCTATTCATCTATCTGTCTATCTATCTAACCTATATGTCTTCTAGTCCTTCCTCTCATTTTACAGATGAGGAAACTGATATCCAGAAATAAAGAGGGTTATATACCAGAAATCATATGTGTAATAAATGGCAGAACTTGGACATGAACATAGATCCTAGAAAGAAAGTAGAGGCTAGAAGATAGAGACCACTGGATTTAATACTATAATACAATAATCTAACATTATCTCAGAAACCAGCTGTGGAACTCAAGATTAATTCTGTCCTCTCTCTGGACCTCAGTTTCCTTTCTTTGAAATTAAAGTCCTGGGCTTGATAGCTTTTAAAGCCACTTCTAGAGATATAATCCCATGGTTGCATGACACTAAGTTTGACATTCTTCCCTCTTCACTTCTTTTCAGAGAAGGCCACTATTAATCTTCTCATCCTTGTCTGATATAATGTTGGCTGATCCTGGTAATAGAGAAGTGATCGAGATAGTCTAGGCTTTGCTTGAATCTAAGCCTCATTAATATAAAATTTAATTAAATATAATGAATCTTTTCTAAGCAACTATTATTATATGCACAGAGGTTCAGGTAATATAAAGAAAAAATGATATATCCTCTCTGTCAGGGATTCTACATTCCATGATGGGTTTGCAATGTGCACTTAAGGAATCAAATACAAATTATTTGAGCCAGAAGAGCATAATAAAATTTTATTTGGATAGAGGAAGCTGTTAGTAGGATGTGCCTTCTTAACCTAGTCAGGATCTCTTCTCAAAGTTTTTCCAAGCATGTCCTACTCAGCAGAGGACCTCCCTTCCTTCTGTCTATGAAGAGGTCATTCTTCTCCAGTGTTTGAGGAAGAGCTGGAACTCCTCCTATTTAGAGGAGAAACCTTCTATTTCAATGAAAACAATCTAATAAGTATGTAATGACTACCTCTTTATTCCGAGCACTGTACTAGACATATAGGTGATACAAAACCAAAAATTATTCAGTCCTTGCTCTCTGTTATGCAGTTTTCCCTCTTGTAGGTTGTAGGTTGACCTTTCCATCACTCTTAAAATAGTGTAAACTTCAATTCTTTTATTTCAATGGACTCTTCTCCTGCCATCTAAAATATTTTTACATTGCTCTCATATCCTTCCCCCCTGCAAAACAAAAAAAACAACACAAACTTTACTTGACACAAAATCTATCAATTGATGGCCTTGCTCCATTTCACAGTCACACTCCAAAAACAATCAGAAAGAAAGAAATTCTTACTAATTGTTTCTACTTCATCTGCATTCCTCATTTCTCAAATCCCTGGAGTCCAACTTCCAACATCATCTCTCAACTGAAACAGTTCTCTGAAAAGTGGGAACAAAAAACGATCAGTAAATTTAGTGGTCTTCTCTTAGTTTTTATCTTTCCTACTTTTCTAGACTTTTGAACTCATCAGCTATTTACATCCTCCTAGAAATCCTGTATTCCCTGGATTTTCATTATATTATGCTCTTATTGTCTTTTTTACCTTTGTGACTACTGCAGTTCCTTTTTTTGTAGAATATTTCTCCTTTTCCCACTCTCCAAATGTGAATAACTATCTCAGCTGCTTCTCTCTCTCTCCCCCTTCCCCTCTCACCTTCCTTTCTCTTGGGATAGTACCATAAGCTCCTATTGGTTCAACATATCTATACCTATATACATATGCATTCACAATACAGATACATGCTCAAATGTATATTTATCTGGACATATGAATACACATGCACACATGTATTAATGAATGTACTATGTATGTGAATCCAGCCCGAGTTCCTCTCCTGGGTTCCTATCCCACATTACCAGCTGCCTGCTGCACATCTCCAAGTGGAGTTTAAATTCCATATTTCAAAGCAGAACTTGTTATGTTAACCACTAGCCTCAGCTCTCTTGAAGACTTCCCTGTTTCTGTTGAGAGTATCATCATCCCTCTGATCACTGAGGCTTTTAACTTCAGCATCATACTCAGCTCAGTCTATGTAATCAATAAATCCAATTAATTTTTCCCAGACATGAAATCTTTCTTCTCCATTCACAATGCTACCCCCTAGTACTAGATGATCTCTCACCCAAAATATTCCAGTAGTTTTGTGATTGGACTCCTAGACTCTAGCCCCTACCTCTCCAATTTGCCTTACCAGTCTCTGTCCACATAACCTTCCAAAATCACATCTCACCAAGGCACCTCTCCTTATAAAGCTTTGTGCTCTGCTCTGCTGCCTTCAGGATAAAATATAATTTCCTGATTTGTGATCTAGAGTGCATCCTAATTTTACTTTGCCCCATTTTCAGTTTATATCACATTATTCACCTTCCCACAATCTATGTCCCAACTAAACCAACCTATTTGTTGCACTGAAAATTTAACATTACTTCTATCTCTCTCTCTTTGCACAGGCTAGCTCTCATGGTAGTAACTTAACTTCCCTACAATGTACAAAAAAGAGAGATGCATGAATATAATATTGCCTGAGGACCCTTCCAGTTCTACATCTCATTTATAAACCTAAAGAATTTTCAATCCTCACTTCATCATTTAGAATCTTCCTGCAAGAATGCTTATGGGACATCTCCAACATGAATCTTTGCCTGATTACCCAAATTAGTATTTTTCTCTTTTCAAATTCCCAAGTGTATGCCTTTCTATTTACTTATTTTATATCCAAGTAAAATGGAAATTCCTTGAAATTAGAGATTATGTTGTATTTTATATTGACATTGAGAGTGCATACCAAGAAGCATGGAATATAGTGTTTACCATGTTGCATTGCTCTTAGGACAATAGATATGAACTCCAAAACATGAAAGAGAAAATTATTGATGTAAAAAATTTGTGGATATACTATAGATTGATGAGTATTTCTGGAAATATTTTGGGAGAAAGAATGGTTGTCTATATACTTAAGTAAAGTTTGCAGAACATAAAGTAGGGAAGAGTTGGGAAGTAATGAGAGAATGAGAGAAATAGGAGAAAGAGAAAAAAAGAAAAAAGATTGTGAAAGATAAAGAGATAGAAAGGTACAGGTAGAGAAAAAGAGATAGAAATACAGATAAAGATAAAGGAATAGAGATAGCATGAGAAAGATGGGAAAATGATGGAGATAGGAACAAAGCCAATATCCTACTCAAATCTAGAATGGGAAACACAGATCAAAGGAAAATGATCATTAGTGGAGACTTATGAAGTACAGAACATTCTCTTTTCATATTATAAAACAAGCTACCTTAAGAAGAATGGACAAGGAATCATCTTTTTATTCCAAATGAAATGAAATCTCTTCTGTCACCTACTGCTTTATACATACATATATAAATATATTCATACATATATATGTATATACATGTTTTGTGATCAATCTTGGGATCATGAAAATTCAAGATAACTAGTGAAAATAAAGGACCACTAGGTAATTGTGCTTTTTGCCTTCATCTTCTTAGCAACAGATGTCATTAAAGATTCTGAAATTTTCATTCAATGAAGTAGAACCATTAGAGCAATATGATCTACATGTCTAAATGACAGGCCACACTACTGGTTTTGCAGGCTTAGAAAGACCTTAGTTCAAGTTCTGCAACTGACATACATAAGTTCTATAATAATGTACCGGTCATTTATTATTGCAATATCAAGAGACAATTAAGATTATAAATTACAGTCCAGTAGCCAATTTGCATTAGTGACAAAAAGTTTCTACACAAGGATTTTCCTAGGCCAATAAAATAACAAGTCTGTTTCTGATAACAGTAATTATGATGAACAGTGTTCCTTCTATTATGCCATGCATTCAGTATTTTAGCAATGAGGCTAGGATAAGGAGCAGACTGGTAATTTTAAATATAGAGAACTCCTGGGTGAGTAAGCTTTCTCTACCAATGCAGATTGGCATCCTGGCTGCATATTATAATCTTAGTTACCTAGAGCCAAAACAAAACAAAAACTAAGTGACTTTGGCCAGGGTCACAAAGAAAACATGTATCAAAGAGAAGACTTGAACCCAGAATTTCTTGACTCTGAAGCTTGCTCTCCAGTCCCTAAACTGTGTTCTTTCTAGGTATAGGTGACTGTCTTAATTTATTCCCTTAAGAATCATGCAATTGCTTCAGAATATTCAATTTCAAAACTAGAAAAAGATCATGACATTCATGAGGCCCCCTGTAAGAACCTGGATCAATTTATTCTGTAGATTAAATCATATTCCCCAAATATGCAATCACAAAAGTAAGTCACCTTCCTAGAATGCTCAAAGGTTTGCCAAGGGCCTGTCTTCTGAAGAACCCTGGAAGACAGGTATTATTAATATTATTATCTCCCTTTTACACACAATAATAACATTGAAGGTTAAAGAAGTTAAGTGACATACCAAAGGTCATAAGGACGGTAAGCAAATAAGGAGCATTTTGAATCCAGATGTACTTATCTTGCATCTTGTATAACTTCTGCTATGCCACTATACTTCTCTTTGCAGAAGAAAAAAAATCAATGCCATAAACAGTTGCAGAAAAAAAGAGATGAAAAGAATAGTCAATAAGACCATTAGACTTTTTCTCTGATTAGAGCTCTGGATAACAGTTGCTAGATCTTACAAGCAAAAGCATTTTAAGTACAGGAAATAAACATCTTCCCAAACTTCTTACAATCTTAATTTATCCTTATTTGGACTGTAATTAGTATGGTGATTTTTCTAATAACCTGGCAATGGCCTTAATTAACTTCTTAATTGCCTAAATTGGAAGTATATTGATGTGATACTTTTATACAGACAAAACATTACAAAATATAATCAACCACTTAGAAATTCAGGTTAAAACATTATCACGACTTCTAAAAAGATCAGTGCATACACAGGTCTAAAGAAATCATCAATCAATTTATTAAGCACCTTCTATTTTTGCATAAGGCATTGTCCAAGGTTCTGTGTATGAATATAGAAAAAAACCAAAGTTCATTGAACTTACTTTTCATTTAGAAAAAAGAAAGGTTACATATATAAATGTGCTCAAATACTAAGAATAAAATTCTCATGTTATCCTACAAGGTTGCTACAGGGCAATTAGCCAATATCCTAGGAGTCTTCCTCATTTCTTCTTGATGTCATGAATATCAAGGGATCACATGAATTGCTAACTGTAGTCTTAATGAGACCATAGTCAGATAATGTTTGAATACTAATTTTTAGGTGAAATCTCTATCTCCTTTCCTCACCTTACCATGAATATATCCATTGCCCTGTGAGAGGGGCTATAGTATAATGAATAGGCACTAAATCCAATCTTAACAAAAGCCAGATTTCACATCTCTCCCCTCACCCCAAAAAATACAGTGTGACCCTGGGAAATTTACTTAAGTAATTTAATTTCTTCTTGAATCAGTTGCATCATCCATAACTTGATGAAGGTAGACTTGAACACTTTTAAGTCCTTCACAGCTCTCCATCTACAATAGTATGATTGATTTCAGTTTAAAAATATACATACATAAATATAACATATGGTAGGAAAAGAATAAGTAGGTAAAAGAGGGAATTCAACAAAGAAATCCAGGAATATTTGAGGAAGGAGAGAACAGAGATCCAGGGATTAGGGAAGCCTATTCATGAGAGGTAACACCTGAGAATGTTTTGAAAGGAAAACCATGGCGATGAGTTATTACACTTTGGCTTCTACGAGGCTCGTGGTGCCATTAATAGTGGGGAAGAATAGAGGAGAAGAAGCATTTTGGTGAAAGGGAAGGAATTACAAATTGAGATTTGAACTTGCTGAGTACAAGTTGCTGGCATTATAGCTATCTGGTGATATGTAGCAACCTGGAGAGGTGGGAATGTGGGAAATGATTGAAGTAGACACACAGATTTGGAAATTATATGAATTTAGTTAATTGAATCCATCTGAGTAAATGAATTAAACCAAGGAAAGACTATGGAGAAAGAAGAGAACAGCCTAAGACATAGCTTTGAGGTCAGAAATAGACTTAGTGGGTGGGGTGAGAAATAAATTAGGAAACAACAGAAGGGCAAAGGAGGAGGGAGATAAGGAGAGTAATTATAGAATCTCAGAACTAGCAGGGACCTCGGGAGCCACCTAAAATATGAACAAGGATTCCCACTACAATATATATGACAAGGAATCCCACTTCTGGCACTTATTTCCTTTTATGATCTTCTACAAATGATTTATTTGACTTCTCTGAACGTTAGTCTCCTCATATTCAAACTGAGATGGTGAGATTATATGGCTTCAGAGGTCCCTCCTATTTTTACATCTAACATTCTTTTTTTTTTTTACTTTTGGAGGAGATTTTTTTTAAACATTATTTTATTTGGTCGTTTTCATACATTATTCACTGGAAACAAAGATCATTTTCTTTTCCTCCCCTCCCCCCCCCCCGCCTTTCCCTCTCCCATAGCCATGGCATGATTCCACTGGTTATCACATGTGTTCTTGACTCAAACCCATTTCCCTGTTGTTGGAATTTGCATTAGAGTGTTCATTTAGAGTCTCTCCTCAGTCTTATCTCCTCCAACCCTGTAGTCAAGCAGTTGCTTTTCATCGGTGTTTTTACTCCCACAGTTTATCCTCTGCTTGTGGATAGTATTTTTTTTAGATCCCTGCAGATTGTTCAGGGAAATTGCATTGATACTAATGGAGAAGTCCATTACCTTCGATTGTACCACAGTGTATCAGTCTCTGTGTACAATGTTTTCCTGGTTCTGCTCCTCTCGCTCTGCATCACTTCCTGGAGGTTGTTCCAGTCTCCATGGAATTCCTCCACTTACATCTAACATTCTAATAGTAGCACTGATCCTTCAGAGCAAGGGAGCCCAAGTACCTCTTAAGGCTGCCCGTTCCACTTTTAGACAGTTTGATTGTTAAAAAATTGTGTTTTTTAAAATATTTTTCCTGACATCAGGTTTAAAGTCTCAAGTTGTATAAATTAAGCAGTAAGATGAATACATCAAATTGAGAGATTACCTGACTCACTCTTCTGGCTCACTCCAGATAGGAATCCTTTCTGGCCTCCTACACTTCCTTACCATAACATCTTCCATGAGAGCTCCCTCTCCAGATAACAGTTGCCCAACCACCTAGGACAACTCCATGGGACAATGAACCTCTTTGGATAATGAAATCCTACTGAAACTTATTGCTTGGTGAATAACATACTTCTACTTCCATGACACTCATCCCATTCCAGTGATTCTGACCCCCAGGGGCCATTATTTTCACACTATTCTCCATCTAACACTGTGTGATTCCTTATTCCATTACCTTTCAAAATATATCCTAGCCTCTCACTCTAAAATTATACAACCCTTCTACTGTGCCTTTTGGAATGCCTTCTCCAAAGGTAACAAACTAGATTTCATCTTAATCTAATTTTTTTTTCTTTATTATTCCCTCTTTTCCTACTTACCTAACCTCCTCCTGATGATACAGCTTTCCTGATTATTCTTCCTAGCAAAGGCTGCATTTTCACTTATAACTCTGGATTCCCTTGTTGAGATGAGAGAATTGAACTACTCCTTGCTCCCTAATGCTACCTCCAACCTCTCCCTTTACCACTATTACTCAAATTCTCTACACTGGAGTGTTATTCAATCTAGATTCATAATCCAAAGAAGCTTCTGCAAAGTATTCTCTATAGATCTACAGAGAATTCTTCTTTCCTCAATGAGTTTAATACCAATTTTTTTTTGTCTTTTCAAATCCTGACCTCATAGTAGGAGGATTCAACATATATGCTGACAACCCTTCAACCCTAACCCCACAATTACTTAATTTAATCATTTCCCATCAACAACTCTTCTACTCCACCATGATTACACAGAGATATGGCCATGGTGATCTTGCCATCACCAACATTTGTACCACATCTATATTAATGAACTCTCAGGTTACATCATCTGATCATAATTTGTTGTCATTCCATCTCTCCCTCTGCCTTGATAATATGAACTCTATTTTTTATCTTAATGGTAGCCACCAATCACAACACCATTAGTTATTTCCCAGACCATCATCCTTGGTGAACTATTTCAACTCTGCATTGTTCTTCACTCAAGTCTTTTCCCATTTATTCTATTAAAGAGATTGTCTTCCCAAGCTCTAGCTTTGGGTTACTCCATCACCCCGACTGCATTCTCTTCTATTAACATGCTATTAAATGAAGCTGAATAAAATCAGCAAATTGCTGAATGGATCCACTATACATTTGTGTTGCTTAATCTCAACTAGGCACTCACTGTGGTTGTGTGGTAATACAAAATGCTATATGTTCCCAAACAATTCACTATTCCACTCACCATATCACCATTTCCAAATATTTTTATCTCTTCTCCAACCTTCTACAGCTTATTCTCCACCCACTCTCTCACCTTAGGACATGGCTTTATTTTTCACTGAAAAATAAAGTACATTCATTGAGTCTCTCTTTCCCCCTGTTACTTGCCTTACATTACTCAGATGTCTTCTTTCACCATCTCTTCTATCAGATCTATTTTTCATGAAAAAGTGACCCTTCTTCCACACTGTCCATATGCATGGAAAGGGAGGCAATGGAAGGAGGGAAAAGATGGAAGGGGAAGAAAGGAATGCAAAACAGAGACATCTCCAAAAATTGATGGGTTTCCAATATTGGAGGTCTTAAAGAGTCCAATTTCCAACAATCTGTGCAAACATTTTTAATCATACATAAGTAACAGCATTCAGATAAGTAAGTACATTGTTTTTTTTTCTTTAATTACTATCATGTTATCAGTCTTGAGGGATTACCCTCTTGCCTTTGCCAACTTAAGTATCACAGTTGTTCTGCAGAGCACACTGAAAGGACTTTGAAGCAATAGTCACCAGAACTAAATACTTATGAATAGAACTCCAATTTTTCTTCCTAGCATTACAATAATAGTTTTTTCACAAGTGCAATAGAAAAAGAACATTTCATTGCATAGGATACATTTCTAATAGCTTAGTCTCTTTGTTCTTCAAAAAGTTTTCTGATTAACATTGCTTATTACACTAGACCAAACTCATTTTCCCCACAACCATCCCCCAAAGCTCAACAATGACTTGCTTGCAATGAGGGAAAATTGTTAAGCAAGAGAATACTGACCGAGAAACTAAATGGTAATCTAAGAAGGGATTCTTTTTTTGCCATTTATTTTAATCCCATTTGGGACACATAAAATGGCATAATGGAAAGAGAGACAGTCTTGAAACCAGGAGAACTGTGTTCAAGACATGACACAGACAAATAAAATTTGTATAACTCTGTGTATATCACAATTTCTCAGAGTCTTAAGGCAATTCAGTATATATTATTAATTTTCCAGGAAAAATGCCAATCTGAAATGGTAGATAAAGGTCCTTTTTCTACTTGCATTGATTTTATTTATGCAAATCTTTTTCCCCAAATATATGTGTGTGTGTGTGTAATCAAAATGATCTCTTTGAAATTTTCTTATTTCTTCTATAATCCATGATTTTATACCTCTCCTACCAATGACCTAAAAAATTAGCTCTCTCTGCTTTTCTAATTTTTCATTTGATTTACTACAAAAATGATCTTTGTCATCAGCCTTGATACTCCATCTCATCATTAGCCTCTGCCTCCCTGATTGGAAGGTAGAGTCATGAATTCTAAACTCCATTTAAGAAGATACTTCAGCTCAGATATATCATGATTTCTCAGCTGGATGCACTACTTTGAGGCTTTTCTTACTTCTCCACCATGCTTCACCATGGCAGAAAAGGCAATCAACATTATATCAATTCTACATGCAAACTCATGCAAAACATAATTCCATATTAGAAATGTAAAAAAAAAAAAGAAAATAACTTAAAATGTTTCAATCTGCACTCAATTCTTCAATTTTATCATTGCATGTAGCTACCATTTTTCATCATGAGTTCTTTAGAATTGTCTTAGATCACTGTCTTGATCAGTATAGCTAAGCCTTTCACAATTAATTGTCATTACAATGTTGCCTTACTATGTACAGTATTCTCTTTCTGCTGCCCATTTCAGTGTGCCTTATTTCATTTGCCTTCACAGGTTTTTTTCTGAAACTATCCTGCTCATTATTTATTATAGAATAATAGTATTCCATCCAATCATGTAGCATGACTTATTCAACCATTTTCTAATTCTTCTCAATTTCTAATTCTTTGCAATCACAAAAAGAGCTGCTATAAATATTTTTGCACATATAAGTCCTGTCCTTTTTTTTCTCTTTTTGGGATGCAGACCTAGTAGTAATATTGCTGGATAAAAAAGAGCATGCACAGTTTGATAGCCCTTTTGGCATATTTCCAAATTGTTCTCCAGAATAATTAGATCAGTTCACAAACCCACCAACATTGCATTGGTGTACCTATATTTCCACGTCCCCTCCAACACATCCTTTTCCTTTCCTATCACAGGTATAATGTGGCACCTCATTTTTAAGTTTTTATAATAATCAGTAGCAATTCAGACTTCTTTATATAACTATTGACAGCTTTGTTTTCTTCCTTTGAAAAATGCCTATTTGTATCCTTTGACCATTTATTGATTGGAAAATGGCTAGAAGTTCTGAATTTCAAGGATGTTCTTCAGATCTAATAATGAAAATGCTTTATCATCACTAGATGTAAAGATTAGTTTATTCATGTCACCCCATTACACCCCACCAAACACCCGTGTGAACATTGATATACATATGCACATACCAAAGCAACAGTTTTCTTGATTTATAAGAGTACAGATGCCAGGAAATGTAAACTATACTGACACCACAGAGCTCACCAAAGCAAAAAAGAAAGAACTTAATTGTGAAGAAAATGAATTCTTTTAGGCATTTCTTTGCCCTGTTAGACCAAATGTGAATGTCCTTAGTAGGTCACATGGCACTGTGGAGATAGTATTGATTTAGAGTCAGAGAACTTTGGTTCAAATCCTGACTGAGTGACTTTGGAGAAGAAATTCACTTCTCTGGGCCTTAGTTTTATTATATATAAAATAAATGGGTTGAATTGGAGAACATAAATATCCCTTAAAGCTCTAAAACTATAAAGATGTTCATTAGTTTTAGTGAATAAATTTTCTATAAGGATAATGATAGTTATTCATATTTCTTTTTTTAAATTTTTAACAAGTAAACTTACTTTAGGGATAGCTGGGTAGCCCAGTGGAAGACTACCAGGGCTGGAATTGGGAGGACCTAGTTTCATAACTGGCCTCAGACAGTCCCTCCTAGGTCACCCTGAGCAAGTCACTTAATTCTAATTACCTAGCCCTTACTGCCCTTCTGCTGTGAAATCGATACTTCTATCAATTCTAAAACAAAAGGCAAGGATTTTTATAATTAAACTTATTTTAGATGTATCTGTGCTTTGTGCATAATTACTGGTTAATATTTTAAGTTAATTTAATGAATCAAATTGTTCACATGTAGAAAAATTAATTGATCTTCTATTTCATTAATGTACCTTAGAAAGGGATCTAAGCCTATTGGAGGAAGCACTGAACCTGAAATCTAGGAGTCCTGGGTTCA
The DNA here is from genome assembly GCF_027887165.1 of Monodelphis domestica. Classification (NCBI taxonomy): domain Eukaryota; kingdom Metazoa; phylum Chordata; class Mammalia; order Didelphimorphia; family Didelphidae; genus Monodelphis; species Monodelphis domestica. The sequence continues at coordinate 14,434,044 of NC_077227.1, read as the reverse complement.
ATACCACTTTAGACACTTATTAGTCTCATGACTAGGAAAATCGCTTGAATTCTTGAAGCCTCCATCCCCTTACATGTAGTAACAGGTTAATAAGAACAGTTCCTTACAGTGCTGTATGAGGGTCAAAGGGATACTGGATATGTAAAGTAGTTTGTAAATCTTAAAGTACTGTTTCAATATAGGCTGTTAATATTATTTTTGCTATTCCTCTTATATATTATAAAAGAATATAATTCTGTTAAGTCTTTCCTTGTAAGAATCATGTTGAAAGTACAAGTCCCATTCTTCCCATTTGACAGATGAATAACTTAAGGCTTTGCAATCCTTGTTAGATTAATGATAAATGAAAGAAACAAGAATTCAGACCTTCATACTCTAAGGCTAGTGCTTTTGTTATCACATAACCCTGGAGGGTATTTTTTAGATGTAAACAAGGATAGTAAAATATAATTAGCCAAATTACAAGTCACATAGCCCTGGAGACAGCAATGCCACTCATTTCCTGAATGATCTTGAATGAGTCACTTGAGATTTCTAGACCTCAATTTCCTCCTCTGTAAAATGAAAAGGTTAGATGTGATGAATCCATAGGTCCTTTCTAGTTCTTAATCAATTAGCCTATGAAACAGAATCTCAAATTTGGAAGAAAATTTAGTGGCATTTAGTAGTCATTCTATCTTCTACCTGAGAAACCAGCTGATTTAAAAATATCTCATAAAAATCATCGAGGGTCATGAATATATTTTAAGGGTTTATGTGGATTTTTTCCTGTGGTCATAGTTTCTCTAATATTTCTATACATGCAACTCTAGATATCACACAGATAATAATTTATTCATATTTTAAGCTCTCATATCAATATGAGGGAAACGCAATTAAAGAAAATCTGGGTTCCTTGAGCTGGACCATGGATATTCTCTGAGTAAGAACCAACATTTCATTCAATGGAATTCCCTGAATGCTTATTAAAATCTACTAAGAATAGTCCTGAGCCATTTCTTAGAGACACATCACTGAGCCCTTCCCCACAGGGAAATATCCTGGTAGATGTTTAAAAAATCACTTCACCCAGACTGAAAATGTGAAGTGACATTTTGACATAAACTGTAAACAGATTAAAATGGAATGTCTTTCTCCACCATGGAACTCAGTGTTTATGCATTCCCATTTATATATGTGTTAATATCAAGAAATCATCATTGCTTTTTTCTTATGAAACTTGAAGTTATCTACATGATTTTTGCTTATATGGATACCTATTAGATCTAAGATCATAATATACCCTCCTTGAGGATAGGAAACCTTTTTATCTTTTTACATCCAGTGCCTAATATTTTATGACATAAAACTAGGCATTTTGTATATGCATGTTTAGTTGAATTGCATGAAAATGTGGGATTTTGTTCAAATCTTTAGAGTTAAAAGGGATTTAAGAGGTCATCTAATATAACTCCATTTTTCATGTAGGGAAACTTAGGCACACAAAAACTTAGTGACTTCCCCAAAGATACACAGAGCAAAGCTTCAGCTTGAACTCAGATCCAATGACCCCAACATTTCACTTCTCCTTTAGTACTGAACTCAAAACATGCATGATAGAAACCACTTCATACCCAAAAAGGTAGAGAAATGCAATAAGGAATTTAACATGTTCTGAACTTTCAAAATATCTTAAAAATAGAGAAAATGTCAAAATGAAAAAAATAACCTGAGGTATAAACACAGGCTGAACTGCCTCTGACCTTTTATCATAGTACAACAAAACAGAATTATGACCATTTTTACAAATGTCATTTGCTACATAGGAAGCTCAAAAGATTTTCTAATTTGATTTGCCTTGATTTTTCTGCAAATTCTCAGATCTTCTAAAGTATTATTTCTATAAATGTACAAGAAAATATTATCTTTGTAACCATATGGAAGTAATTTCACCTGTTAGTACCCTCAGATAACTCTTTAAGACTGTAAATAACAGATGAGTCATCAATCTGCATAAAGTAGGTAGAGGGAATTTCTGGACAGATTTTTCCACACTAATGAAATCACAAATTTTAATAAAAATATTTTGAAAGAATATTCAACTTTTTTGACATTTGGACCCTATGTAGATTATTGTATAAAAATAAGAGTATGTGAGAGACAGTGAAAGGTGTAATGGGTTTGTGGAAAAGGATCAGTTTTAAATTCTATCTCTTCCAGTTAATTACTAAGTGATATTGGCCAAGCAGATTCAACTCTCTTGTCTGGTTCACTCTTTGTCCAGATGGGCAAAGGTCTATTATAAACATCTATGATCCATAGCTTCTTGGAGTTTCTTTTTTTTTTGCTTTGTTGGTTAGTTGGTTGGTTTTGCTATTTTTCTACACATCCATGAGATGAAATGAAATGAATATTTATAGTTTGTAGTCAGAGAAAATAATTTTACACTTTTGGTGTGTAATTACCTAGGTAATTGTGCAAGACTGTCTTTCTGAGTTTCATTCAGTTCTTTGCTTCTGAAATAAAAGATTTGGAATCAATGAACTCTAAAGTACCTTTTAGTTCTAAATCTATGTGGCTATAAGATATTTACAGCTTAGGAGTAATGTATGGCTCCAATGTCAGCTTTGAAACTCAAACTAGACTCTCTGATTTCTGCTGTGATTCTGGGATTTGCATATTCGTTGGGTTCTTTCATCAAGAGTTCCCTTTGATTTGTGCAATGCTTCAAATGGAATTTACAAATAACCCATTTTCATTCTCTTCCTGGTTGTTAAAAGGAATTCATGTTGCTTGGTGAGCATGGTCCATTGGGTAGATTCTAGTAGTCTATGAAGGCAAGAACTATTTTTCTGTATTAGCTTTTATCTCTTGTATCTATCATTGTGTTTTAGAACTAATAAAACCCCTGGGGCAGAGGCTCTTAACTTGTTGTCCATGAACTAGTTTGTTTTAATATTTTTATCATGGTATTTCAGTAATAGTCTTCCTTTCTGATCCTAGAAATGCATTTTGTTTTATTTTATATGTGAAAAACAGTATTTCAAGAAGGGATCCAAAGACAACCAAATTTCCCAGGGGATCCATGATACCCAAAAGTCAAGAACCCCTACTCTAGGGAATATTTGTGGGATTCAAAGGAGTGGTGCAAAATAAGAAGGCCTAAATGGAGAATAAACAGCAATGGGTCAAACTAGACCACTTGTTCTTACCTGCATCCAGTATTGTGTTTTCCATCTCCATAAATTTGCATGAAGCCATAGTTTAAATGCACCCTCTCCTCATTTCAACTTCCCTTCTCTATCAATCTCTTTTTTTCTCCACCATCATGGCCACAAGTTCTAGTTAAAGCTTCATCATTTCTTGCCTAGACTAGCATAATAGACTCTCAATTAGACTCCCAACTTCATACCCCTCAACTTTTTGATCCACCCTTCACATAACTTCCAAAGAGATCTTCACAAAGCAAAGATCTACTCCTGATATTCTCCTACTCAATAAGCTCCCTTTTGCTTCTAGGATACACATCAAAATTTCTGTTTGACTTTTAAAGTCCTACACAAGTTGACCTCAACCAATATTCATAACTTATTATATATTACTTCATTTCCAACAATCCACAGTCTAACCAAACTGCTTTTACTGCTTTTCTTTACCATTGACTATCCATTTCCAAGCTTGATACCTTTGCACAGGTTACCCTCTAAGCCTGTACTCCATGACCTCCTCTCTACCAAATCTTAGGATCTTTTGTTACCTTTAAAACTCTGAATAAATATTATCTTCTATGTGAAACATCTCGTGCTTCCTTAGTTATTAGTATTCCTCAAAAAAAAGGGGTAATTTATATCTATTTTTTTTATTTATGTCTTGCCTTTTTTAAGAAGAGGCTGTAAGCACCTTGAGGACAGGCATGATTTCATATAATCTTTGTTTTCTCAGCACCTTGGATAGTGCCTGGCACATTCAAGTTCTTAATCAATGCGTATTTGATTTACTAATGAATTTACTAAAGAACCTCAAGCTGCCTTTAAGGAACATAAATCACTGTGCCCACCAGCAACCACTGGAGAAATGAACCACAGATTGCTATTAGGCAACTTTTTTCATTCTGATGAATGAAATAGTCTGAAGACTTGAGTTTAAGTCTTATATCTGTACTAGTTAGATGACTATAAGTCACTAGTCCTCAGGTATCTTCTCTATAAAATGGAGATAAATGTATATGTATATATATATATATATATTATATATATATATATATGAGACTAAGATTTAGCTCTAGTGCTGCCTTTTAGGTGAGCAAGACCTGATGTCATATCCCACAACTACTACTAACATTGACCTCCAGAATTATTTTGTAATTATATAACTCCTTCATCTATGCATATGTGGACTTGTGACTCCATCCTATCTTACCCCTTTCCCCACCCTTCCCCCCAAATTTAAACTACATGAGAGCCAAGATAGTTTTTCCTTTGACTTTTTATTCCCTGGGGCCTTTCAAGTAGCTACTTAATAAATTATTATTGAATGAATTGCACCCCAGATCCATTACAGAAAAACTGAATGCTAAATTTTCTCTATTCACCTTTAAATTCCATTCAGTAATTGACATTTATACATTGTTGACTATATGCCAAGCAGTGTCCTGGGTGGAAAGAATATGAAGATAAAAATGAGCAAGTCCCTGTCCTCTAGAACTTTACATTCTACTAAAATAGAAGTAGAGGATATGGCGTGTATACAGATAAATATACAAAAGATATACAGAAAAGAAGTAAAAAGTAATTTTTCTTGGGAGATCAAAAAAGGAGGAGCTGGCAGGTGAGTTGACCTTCAAAGGGTGCTAATGGCAACATACTGAAGTGAGGCGAGATCTTAATCCAGGCAGGGATGACAGTTTGCGGAAAGCTTATGAGGGTAGAGATAAAATTATATGTACAAAGAACAGAAAATAAAACAGTTGGGTAGATCACCAGGTTTGGGAGTGGGAAAATGAATAATGAGTAATTATCCTAGAAAGAGAAGTTCAAGGGGGTCGAAGATTTTAAAAATTCCAAATGAGAGAGTAAAGGAAGCTCCTGAGAAGCTGTGAAATAGTCAGAGTCATGTAATTAAGGATATCAGTATAACTATGTGGGGAACAATCCGGAGGCAGGGAAGCCAATTAGAAGTCTATTATAGTAATCTAACTGAGAGGGGAAATGGGCCTCAATGAGGGAGGACAGTACTCATGGGAGCAAAGAGAAAGAGATGTGTGGAAGCCATGTTGTGAAGAATTGACAAGATTTGGCAACCAATTTGATGAGCATTTTCATCACCCAATAGGTATCAAGAAAATTTAAAAAGTTCTGGTGGCCTTCACAGATACTTTGATGCTAATTATCCCACTAATATCTCTGCTTCCATTTTATTCATTTAGGCAGCATAGGGAAAAATGGATTTCTGCTGTTAAATAGCTAATAGATTCACCTACTCACCTGCACTATAGAAGCCATTATTTAATCATTTTCTCTTAATGTTGCTCACCAAAGAATGAGTTCCAGAAAAATCATCATGCTAGGAAGATCTTATAAGAGGGTAAGTGGTTTCCTGGGTCTAAGCTTTCATTTAGAAATATAATTATGCCAAGTGAAGTTGATTATCTTCAGAGTTTCTGACATTAACTCTTCTGGAGTAACTTTGGTGTTCAGTTTTGTAGTTTCCCCTTTCGCTGTCTGACAAGCATAATACACTATATGAAGCTTATCCCACAGTCTGTGAAACTCATTCTTCTTGTGTGACCTTTATTAGATATTAATGACTACTGTCAGGAGTGCTAAGAAAAAGTTGGATTATGATGAAGTTGAATCTGCATGCAAAACAGTGTTCTCTTAGAAAATTTGATTCACTCCCACCTTGGATGTCAGCCTTGTCATTTCAGGAACTTCCTTCTTCATCATCTTTCCTTAATTAGATCCAGTGTTAAACCTTTATTACCAACTGATGAAGGATAAATATTTCAATACTCCAATTGATCTGAGGGAGGTAGGGTGACATAGTTGATAAAGTGATTAACTTGGAGTCAAGAAGATATGAATTCAAATCCCATTTCTCTCACTAACTACATGACACTGGGCAAGTCATTTAAATTTTTTGAGCCTCAGTTTCCTTATTTGTAAAAGTGAAGAAATTGGACTCAAATCCTTCTGATTTTCCTCCCAGTTCTAAATATATGATCCCATGACCTTATTCATGAAACTCTCTCATAAATTCATACCTGAGGGGATATAGGAAAGATTGAAAATCCTACCTTGGAGGGAATCAACCAACACAGATGGGGACTTTTACCTGGATATAATTTTGACTTTTAATTTGCAATGGAATTTCTACTAAATCATACTTTAAGGTTTCCTGGGTAGCCTACAGGTGATTCTGAATACTCAAGTCTAGGCCAATGAAGAACAAGTTATCACCAGGCTAAAAAGAAACTGAGTATGGTTCTTGGTGTCATACCATCAGATCATCCTCTGAGAACAAGCTTAAGTAATCTGTCATTGCTCATCAACAGTATTTGGCACATTTTCTGTTGACCACAATAAATCACAAAGATAGACAACTAAAACCTGGTGAGATTTCAAACAGGTCATTAGAGGAGGTACTGTCACTGCCAAGGTCATTGATCCTTGAAATAAGTATTGATTTAATAATGAATAGGTTTCCTCCTTACTCAAGAATTTGATTTGTAAAGTTATTCTCTCATAACCTGAGAAAACAAAGTCCAAGACATAGAAATCAATGATTGATTTTCCCTGATCCTTTACTTTTATGTTTGACAGTTCTGGGACCACAGAGTTTTGGACAATTCTTCCAAGGATACAATTTGTAGTCATTCCATGACTGCCCTCCACTCTGGCTCTTTTTCCAGACCCTTGCAAAAGCCCTCCCTAGGCATTTCATTCAATATATTGGGGCCTTCCTGTAGCATAGAGGATCTTCACATGAGTCAATGAACTTTTTTATATTTTGGTAAATAGTAACTGTTTTAATACAATTGGTTTCCTTTGAAATCCTAAATATTCTTCATGAATTACAAGACATTATTCCAAAAAGGGGCCCAAAGGCTTCACAAGAATGACTTCTCAAGGGGTTATCTATGATATACACACATAAAAAATATGTTCTGTTCTATATCTGTTGTTATGGCCTAGATAACAGTAGAAGAGTTGTGGATAGTTGTCATTTTTCTTGAATTTTTGCCATGTAAATAGCTTTTATCCTTTTCTTGTTCTATGCCCTTCTGATGACATCCTTGACACCATTTCTCCTGTACATGTCTTTGTCAATAATGGATTATAGCCTGCATATCCATGTGCTTTGGATTTCCTCTCCACTCCATTATCTTTAACGTTTGCTATTAAAAATTTTAATATTCTGTAACTTCTGATTCATTCATCATAATGATCTAAACTCACAAAAGGATCAACAACCATCATCCCTTCTGTGATCATTTGCTTGAAGGCTATAACTTGAGATTCTACTATTCTAAGTTATTTTTCCCCATTATTGACTTTTTTTTTAATTCATTTATCTCATATTATTTTGCTAACTATAATGGTGCTCTGCTAATGTGGTACACTTGATAAAAATAACAATAACTAATGCTTATATAGCATGGTGAATTTTTCAAAACCCTTTATATGTGATACTTCATTTATGCCTCAGACCAACACAATTTGGTGGGTTCTATGTGAATGATTAGCAGCATTTTATATATGTAGAAACTGAGATGATGAAAGGTGAAAAGATTTATCATAAGTTATACAACAGGGAAAGCTGGGTAGCTCAGTGGATTAAGAGCCAGGCCTAGAGAGGAGAGGTCCCAGGTTCAAATCTGGCCTCAGACACTTCCCAAGTGGGTGACCCTGAGCAAGTCACTTGACTCCCATTGCCTAGCCCTTACCACTCTTCTGCCTTGGAACCAATACACAGTATTGATTCCAAAATGGAAGGTAAAGGTTTAAAAAAATAAAATAAGTTATGCAAGTATCAGAACTAAAGAAAAACTACTGATAACTTACATTAGGGAGACACTTGAAGGCATTCTTCTCTTTGTATCCTCAGTGCTTGGCACTGCCTGACACATAAAAGAGGCTAAATAAAATGTTTGTTTGTACCTCTAGGTGCTAAAATGCGAAGAGCACTTGGAATGGAGTCAGTATTCAAATCCTGTGTTAGACCCTTTCTAGGTACATGATTCTGGGCAAGTCAGTTAATATCTGTCTGCTTCAGTTTCTTCATTCATAAAATGAGGACACTAATTGGGTTGACCTCCCATGGTTGTTGCGAGGGATAAAAGGTGGCAGTATTAGGCAGAGTAAGTCCCTTTGCCATCCTTAAAGCAAGCACTAAAGAAATGTTAGCTAGGGTTAATTTTGTTTAGTGAAATTCCAAGAAAAAATAAGATATTATAAAAAGAATCAGAAGTCATTTTATAATAGGAAGAATAAGCAGTTCTGGTGATGAATGCACAGAGCTAAGGATGAAGAGGCCTGGTTCTTGGGTTGAACTGTGGGAATTACAGGTTCAAGTTCATTTCCCACAGTAAGGCCTCTTTTACATAAGATATAAAATTAGAAAGTTAGACTTATTAGATTTAGAGTTCAGAAGGATATTGAAGATCACCTAGGCCAAACCCATCAATTTACTATTGAATAAAGTGAGGTCGGATTTATCCAATTTTACAGAAGTTGTAAATTAGAATCCAAGCCTCACTCTCAGTGTAGAGATATGATTTATCCCATCATATCACCCTGATCATTGAGAATTACTTAGCTCTAGTCCTAGGACATCTAGGTGGTATTATAGAGTCAGAAGACCTGAGTTCAAATTTGACTTCAGGAAATTTCTAGCTGTGTAACCCTGGACAAGGCATTTTATCCTCTTTGCCTCAGATTCCTCACCTATAAAATGAACTGGATGAGGAAATGACAAACCATTCCAGTATCCTTTCTAAGATTACCACAAATGTGGTCACAAAGAGTCAGATACAGGAGCATCTAGGAGGTTCAGTGCATTGGAAGGCAGGCCTACAGAGGGGAGATCCTGGGTTCAAATCTGGCCTCAGACACTTCCTAGCTTCCCTGGTTAAATCACTTAACCCCTATTCCTAGCCCTTACTGCTTTTCTGTTTTAGAACCAGTATAGTGTGTTGATTCTAAAATAAAAGATAAAGTTAAAAAAAAAGAATCAGACAAAACTTAAATGACTAAACAACAATAACAATAACAGCTCTAGTCCTCCGTGGGTTAGAAAATCTTCCAGTACCTAGAGTACCTCATAAATACTTGGAAATAAAATTACATCTAGAAAAATATAGACTGAGATGCCAAAACAAGACAGAGCTGGCCATTTATGAGTCTTGCTTCATAGATTTTAAATTAGATTCAAAAACTCCATCTTAGAGCCCTTACCTAAGGAGGCATATGTGCATATTTAAAACAGAACTACTTATAATTCATAGGAGAAAGTATGCCTTCCATTTTTAATTGTGCATGACTCTACTATGTATGGCTGGTAGGCGTAGGAATTTTATTTGTAAATTTATGTTCTCTGATCGCAGAAGGAAAAGTCACTGTGCAAAAATATGGAGAAAAAAGGTTGATCTATATAAAAATGATTCATGCTAGGTCCCAGTGTTTGTTTACACGGCATCTTCATTTCAGGATATTTGTGCTAAATAAAGCCAGTAGACTGATTTGAGTGAAAAAAAAAAGGAAAATAAATCATAAGAGATAGAAACACCAATTGTGGGGTCATAAAGGATTGGATAAATATATAGACATGGATAATGGAAATTCATTGGGTATAGAAGATTGGAGTTCAAATTCAAATTAAGGGCAATTGATTTCTCCCAGGTGAACCTTAATATTTCCATCTGGGAAATGAGGATTAAACTACATGACCTCTGCTGCAGTTTGGAACCTAAGATCTAAGACTTATGACATTGTTCTTTTCTCCTCTTAGTCTCCGTATCCTGATTTGTGAAATGAGAAGATGGGTTTAGATTACTTCCAAGTTCCTTTCTTAATCTATCTATGACATGTGGCACTGGGTGAATCATAAGCTTCAGCCTCCTTATCTTTAATATGAAAGGATTGGATCATTTGACATCCAAAGTTCTTTCGACTTTGAATTTTAGGATTCATAATTTTGAGCAAGTCATTTTTCTTCTCTGATATTCTGAGAATTAAGTTAGATGACCTCTAAGTTATCTGCCAAGTCTAACATCCCAGGAAGTTGAGTTATATATTGAAAATTGAAGGGAATCATCCCAAAACATCCAAACAATTTCAGCTTCATAAGCTACTGAATGTAGCTGTTTGAGTAACTTAAACAGCATCTTCAAGGTTCAATTACATATATTCTCTTCAATTTAATCTTGACCATTATGGATGACTTCAGGGAAGCCATATACAATCATCAGAAATAAAAAAAATGCAGTCAATTTCTGAATAAATGAAGAAATAACTGCATTCTTGCTCATTAGACTAGAGGGGGGAAATCTTAATAGCTAAAATGTGAATTTAAAAGCATTCTACTTATCATTAAAAACCCTGTTATATTTTTAAAAGAATAATGTGAGTGTTTTATTCCTTGTGGTACTGATACTGAGTTGGTGATTTGGGGTAGGACAGTATAGATATTCCTAACATATTGTTGGATTCATAGAGTTTCCATTGTTTATTCCAAATCAAATTCAATGATCAGACAGCATTGGATAACTGTAGCTACTAATCATCAAATTCTTCTGGTAGAGTCAGTTTGAGACAATGGAAAGAACACTGGACTTGGAATCTGCTGAAACCCAATTTCAAATCCCATCTCTAAAACTTTGGCAGCTCTTTTAATCCCACTGAGTTTCAGTGTCCTTGTCTGTGAATGTGAGATGTGAATCATAGTATCTGACATTGGAGCTAAGAGGGACCTTTGAGACTATCTCATTCAAATACTATGTAAGAATTTAAAATTTAGGGTTTATGCCAATATAAGAATTCTGAAGTAATATTGTGGTCACCAATTAATAGATATTATAACAAGTCAAAAGTGACTTTTAGTAGCTTTATTTACAAAGAGGTAGAAAGAGTGAAAATGGGTAAAGGTAGCTAAAGAGACAGGTTTTAACAAGTCTATTAGCCCTTATCCACTGAAATGAGGCTCAGCTCCACAGGGGCCTCCCCTCAACTGGCGATGTCTTCAGCTAGAGTTCCACTAATGCAGCTTCCTCCAAAGTCAAAGCAGGAATCTCTGGAACCAATCTCTCCAGAACCCAGGAAAGGAAGGCCAGCTACTCACCCACCCAAGACAAACTCCAAAGGAGAAGACAGAAGGCCAAGACCCAAGACAAAGTCCTCCAATACCAAAGCCCGAAGGAGAAGGTCCAGGAGCTGTCCTCCAAAAAGCAGTCCAAGAACCAAAGTCAAAGTTCCCCTGGAGAGGAAGTTCAAGACTTTTTATAGTTCTTTTTCCTTGTCACTTCCTGTCTCTTACTCCACTTTATAGGAATCAATTGCAGTCTTTTAATTTGCCTAGCACTGCCCATGGTTAGGGCAGTGGCCTTTGGAGTTGTCACCCACTTTAGTAAGTGACTTGTGAACTCTATTACTTAGTGTTAAGTGGGGGTGTTTATTTTTTTGATTGATTAATTTAAAAGTTGCTGATTGATAGACAAAGAAAGTTTGATTCACTCTTCACATCTAATTTTCCAGATGAGAAAACTAAGGTCTAGAGAAGTTCAATATTTGCTTAATATCACACAGATATTAAATGCCAATTTCATTCTCAAAAGAACTGCCTGGACCAGTGCTGACCATGACCTATCTCAATTTCATAAGCTTAGGGAGATGTTAGAGTATCATAAATGGAAAGTTACTTGACCACAATCCTACATCTAAGTGTCAGACTTAAGGCCTGAGTCCCAGTCTTCCTTATTGTAGGACTAGTATTCTTTCCACAACTTTATGGTACCCTCATTCTCATGATCACCTCCTTTGTTTGTTTTAAAGACAAGCAGTGTTAAGTGATTTGCCCAGGTTCACACAACTAGTAAGTGTCTGAAGTCAGATTTGAACTCAGAAATTCCTGGCATGATATTCTCTTTAGGTTCTACCTTCCTGACCCTCTCAGGATCACTTTGAACAAAAAAGTTTTACAAAAGAAAGCAGCTGGCCTAAAGCTAACATGTGGGAAGATTATAATAAAAAGGAAAAACAAGTCTATATAGCTCTGCTTTTTAATTTATTATTTTCAATGTCAAATTCTCTCCTTCCTTCTTCCCCCTTTCCCACACTATGAGAAAGCAAGAAAAATAAAACCCATTATAAATATGTAGAGCCAATCAGAACAAAATACTGCATTTGTTATGTTCTTCCCCACCTGGTATCCAAAGGGGATAAGGTGGCTTTGAAGAAATCACCTTCATTCCATGTTATATGAAAAGTAGTTGAAAGAACTAGAAATACCCTGGAGAAGAAAATCAATGAGTTTTCAGTTTATTCAGTTATTTGCGCTGTCACCTAAGGCAAACTGGTTCTGATTGACTGAATTGTGTTGTTTATAGAAACCAAAGATCCATATGAGTAGTTCTTATTTTTATTGGTTTCTGTGGAAAAGACATGAGGTGTGTATGACTGTGTGTGTGTGTGTATTTGTATTTGGCCCAGAATCTTTGACATGGAAGACTCCCCAGTGGCTAACCAGTCTTAACCATAACTACCTGAATATTACCCCTACTACCACCTCATCTAGCAGACTGGTCAATATGGCAGCAAAGGAAAGTGAAACATTTGTTGGAGGGGATGTGGCAAAACTGAGACACTAATATGTTACTGGTGGAGTTGTGAATTAGTCCAACCATCTGGATGGCAATTTGAAATTATGCTCAAAGGGCTTTAAAAGACTGATTGCCCTTTGATCCAGACCGACCAGTTCTGAGTTTGTGCCCCAAAGAGAGAATAAGGAGAAATACTTGTAAAAATATTTATAGCTGCTCTCTTTGTGGTGGCAAAAAATCGGTAAATGAGGGGATGCCCTTCTACTGGGGAATGGAATGGCTGAATAAATTGTGGTATCTGGTGGTGATGGAATACTATTGTGCCCAAAGGAATAATGAACTGGAGGAATTCCATGGGAACTGGAATGACCCCCAGGAACTGATGCAGAGTAAAAGGAGCAGAACCAGGAGAATGCTGTACACAGAGACTGATACATTGTGGCACAATCAAATGTAATAGACTTTTCTACTAGGAGCAATGTAATGACTCAGGACAATCCAGAAGAATTTATGAGAAAGATGCTATCCACATCCAGAGGAAGAATTATGGGAGCAGAAACTTAAAAGAAAAACATATGATCAATCACGTGTTTCGATGGAGATGTGGTTGGGGTTTTAATGTTAAAAGATCATTCTCTTGCAAATATTAATAACATAGAAATAGGTTTTGAACAAGGATACATGTATAACCCAGTACATTTGCTTGTCAGCTCCAGGAGAGGAGAGGGAAGAGGGGTGGGAAAAATCATGAATCATGTAACCATGGAAAAATGTTCTAAATAATTTTTTTAAGAAGAAAAGAAAATCCCTCTACAACAACTTCCAAAGTGGTCAACTAACAATTCCTTTGGAGAATTTAATGGAAATATAGCTCACTACCCCCTCCACAAGTTTTCCTTAGCACTATTAGGAAGTTTCTCCTTATATTAATCCCAACTCTTTTTCTTTGTAAATTCCACCTATTTCCCCTAGTTCTAGCTTCCCAGACAGTGTAGAATGAGTATGTTTCCTCTTTTACTTGATAACCATTTAAATATTTTGAGAGCCATCATGGTCTTCCTTAAATCTTCTCTTCTTAAAAGTGAGCATCTTAGCCTTGGTTTTCTTATCCATATAAAGGAGTTGGAGTAGACAATAATCTCACATTTCTTACTCATAAGATTGTTGAGAAGTATGTCCTTCATATACTGTAAAGCACTAAAAGAAATGACTGTCAATGAAACATTAAAAGATATTCAGAGAAGTTTGCTGAAGAATATATAAGCAGAGCAATGTGTAGTTCTAGTGGTTACTTTAATATATACTTTTAAAAATTATTCCATAAAAGAAGTTCATAGTGTAAAATTTAAAATTAAACTCTCAATAATGAAAACATTATATTTTGAGATATTTATTAATGGTCATTAGAAATCAAGGAATAAAGAAGATACAAAATAAAGATCAAGTGCCCATGGCTGATCAGCCAGTTCAAACACCTGTCTTACCACCTCCAATCTCAGGACAGGAAGTAAAGAGGCGGGACCCTCCATTAGGCCATCCTGGCCTAATATCCCCTGTCTACAGGATGTACATAATTACAGGAAGTCAGTGGGATCCCAGGAAAAGTAGTCCTTTTTTAGGGTAATAGATTTTCAATTATGCATTTCCCCCTGAGATCCGTGGAAGACTACTAGTCTATCCAATGAATCTTGTAAACATAACCAACTTTGAAATTACAATAATTTGGGGAATAAAAGGAAAAGAGAACAAAATAAAATGTAAGGGGTGGAAGGGGGTTAATTTTAATCTTCACAGTAGTGTTTATGTGTAGCCTTCTTTATTCTTTATATAAAGGAATTTCTGCATTTTTTAATATTTGACAAGTTCATAACAAAGAAAATTCAAATAAAAAAATCACAAATACTCTATTTCCTAGGAGATGCAGAGGTAATGTGATTTTTATTTAACAGGAATAAATAATATGACCACTTATGTAGCATTTTAAGAGACCTTAGAGGTCCTCTGATCCAAACTTATCACTTCATAGAGGCAGAAACTGAGAGTCCAGATAAATGGGCTAAAGGAATAAAAACATGGTATCACACAAAGTAGACAACTACCCAGGGCTTGTTGAACTGAATCACCTTTCCTAGGTTTACATGAGTACATGAGTGAGAGAGGGCAGACTCAAACTCAATTCTTCTGACTTCCAATATAATATACTATACTTGCTGTTGTCCAGTCATTCCAACCATATCCAACTCTTTGTGACCCCAGTTGGGATTTTCTTGGCAAATCTATTAGATCAAAGCAGGATGGAGGGGGAGAACATGGCTCTCAAAATTACAGAAAATGATTATTAAAATTTGTATTGCCATGCAATCTGGAAAAAAGTAAAAATCCAAAGAAGAAACTGAGACTTGAATGGTTTGACATTTCCTTTTCCATTCATTTTACAAATGAAGAAACTGATATAAATAGAGTTAAGTGAGTTGCCCAGAGTTGCACAGCTAGTAGGTGTCTAAGGCTCGATCTGAACTCAGGTCCTCCTAACTCCAGGTTCAGTGTTCTATCCACTGTTATTCCTAGCAGACCCAGTCTACTACACACCTCACCATTAAAGGAAATTCATAATTTATCAAAAATAACAATGCTATTTTTCTTCATACCCTATTTCTCTTCTGTTTTTCTTCTTAGGCAACAGATAAGGATACTGGTAATTATAGTGCCATGGCATACAGACTTATCATTCCTCCAATTAAAGAGGGAAAGGAAGGGTTTGTTGTGGAGACATACACAGGTCTTATAAAAACTGCTATGCTGTTCAAAAATATGAGAAGGTCCTACTTCAAGTTCCAGGCTGTTGCAACGGATGATTATGGGAAAGGGCTAAGTGGCAAAGCTGATGTCCTGGTAAGTAGAAAGGATTTGGGATAAAGGGGAGGAGAAATAGTAACGATGATAAGAAGGTGTAACAGTTAAATCAGTCTCTAGTAACAAAAATATCATATTTTTAAAGGTTTATTAAAGATTATTAGAAATCAAAGATACAAATCAATAAGCCATGTTTCTAGGACTGATAAGCCCATTCAATTTCACTTACTGCATCTTGAGAGATGCATGTGCTTAGAAGCAGAAGCAGAGACCCAAGTAGGCATTACAGTCAGTTTAAATACAAATGCTGATCTTGCACTCAGGTGAGGACTCATGTGAGATTATAGGGCATTCTGGGAAGTGCCAAGGACTTCTGGGGATTGAAGTCTGGGATTCAAATCTCCATTTTTACAAAGGTCATGGAAAAATAACACTGGAATCATCTCTGTTCAAACAGGAGAGCAAGAGAATCTAAGAAAACCTTGAGAAGCTCTAAAATGGGGCAGCTAGGTTGCTCAGTGGTCAGAGAGCCAGGCCTGGAAGAGATAGGATGTCCAGGCTTCAGATCTGGCCTGGGACGCATCCCAGCTGTGTAACCCTGGGCAAGTCACCTAACACCGATTGCCTAGTCCTTATTACTTTTCTGCCTTGGAACCAATATGCAGTACTGACCCTAAGATGGAAAATGAAGTCCTTTCTTTTTTTTAAAGAATGTCTAGAAGAACCAAGTCATGTCAACTGGTAAAGAACATTTTTTTCATCCCTGAATAGAATGAAAATGTTATTTCAAAGTAAATTTTTATATCAATTGACATCTGGTCACTTTAACCTGAGGCAAACCCAGTAAAATTGGAATAATAATAGCACTTTCTTCCCATTGTTGCTGAAGATAAAAGCAGATATTCTGAGTCACTAGACAAACATTAGACACTGTATAAATGCTAGCTATTATAGTTTTGGCATTATAAATGAGAAAATTGAGTCTGAAAAAAGTTAGATGATTTGCCCATCATCAAAAGAAGTATTAATTATCATTGGTGGATTTTGAACCTAAGTACAGAGAGGAATCCAGAGCTATTTATCATTCATTCTGTTGCACCACAGTATCCTAGTTCTTGTGCTCTGAAAAAAAAAATGACAGCTTGGTGTAGTGCATAAAGCTCATCTTTGAATTGGAAAGACTTGTGTTCAAATCCTACTCATGATACTTACTGGCTAATGAGTCATAGCTTAACTTCTTTGATACTTGATTTCCTTAAGTATCAACCATGTTAATAATGCATATAGTGATACATCAATTTCCCAGTCATTTTGCTAGTCAGATGAGAAATTGCATGTAAAGAACTTTGAAAACTGAAGCAATATGTTTGTCAATTGAGTGCAAAGATCACCAATCTGCCCAGTTTCATGAGGAGTGAAATGAATGAATGAAGATACAAATGAAAGGAATGAGTGAATGAATGAATGAATGAATGAATGAATGAATGAATGAATGAATGAAAGGAAACTGGTTTAGATGCCTTCCCATTGTAATGATGCATATGGATACCCTTAACTCTGCCTACAAAGAGCTTCAATAATAGACAAATGGACTAACTACTATTGTACCATGAAGACAAGGTAATATTGATTTGGGAACATCTGAGGATCTTTGTGAATCTTTCCCAGGATAATGTTGTCACTTATAGTCTTGTTATGAAAGTTCGAGGGGGCCTTTAGGGCATTGACTAAAGCCACTCAGGAGGCACAACTGAACTATTTTAAAGGTGAAACAACTGAGCACAATTAGAGACTGACATTGAGGTTTGATAGGGAATATGCAACAGAAACCAGTCTGCATTTGCCATGCTATATATTTTCATATCAGGAAAATGGTGCAAGAGAATAAAATTGTATCCTCAAATTCTGGAAAATTGATTTGCAAAGCAACTTAAACTCAATTTGAAGGCTTCACAATGTGATTCACAGAGTTCAGTCATGCTGACAACATCAATTACAGCAGTTTCTGATTGAATCAGTTGCCTCAACCATGACCAACTATTTCAGTCATTAAGAATCCCAGGTCAGAGGAGTGATTTGGAGATTGAAACTTTGATCAGTGATCAACCTACAGAAAGTTAATTTAAGCAAGTATGTGGACACATACTCAGAACCCTCAGTGTATCGGATCAGTCCTTATGTGCTGAGTACACGTATTCTCCATTTATTTGACTTGGAGCTATAATGCAAGTGTTTTCTGAAAGCAAAATGCCCTGGAAATCTTAACTATTTCAATCACCACCAAAGTGGACAGCACCGATTTAAAGTTCCTTAATTTTTTTCTCCTTTGTTTATGGAAGGCTTTATATATTCACAGTAAATTCAATTACAAGAAGCAAATGAACTTTGAGACTTTTCATGGAGCTTTAAATAATAAGACATTCCCATGTGGAAGAGTTTTTTGTTTTGTTTTGTTTTGTTTTTACAAAAGGGCATCCTAAAATGATTGTTACAGTCTCGGAAGAGAGACTTAGCTTACATATTATTGTAATTTCCAACTTTTCTCATTCTAACAGGATTAAACACAATTTCTACTGCCATAATTTAAAAGGAAAGAAAAGCAATTATCATAATCATTAAAATCATTTCCTACATTTACATGATCAAAAGTCATCTGTTAACCCAGTGACTTGATTATGCGAGAGCTTAATATGGGTTGGAAATCGATTTTTAAGAAGCAGAGAACATTATTTTGAATTCCAGATAAGCCACTTACTACTATCTGTGTGGTCTCTGTGAATTGTTTGGAGTTTCTGGGTTTCTGTGCCCTCTCTAAATGAAGGGGTTGGATTAAATAACCTGAAACATTCTTTCTGCCTCTAGGTCTTGTAGGCTTTTTATTTACTTTATGAGATCTCCAAGGTCTCTATTATGGATCCAATCATTGTTTATTCAACAAAAATGAAAATAAGAGCTCCTTTCCCAGTATCATTTATTTTACTATTGTGAAGTTCATCCTTCTTAAAGATGACAAGGCTGACATTTTAAAAGTGGGTGAGAGAGGGGACATGTTTATCACTGTGAACACTGCTTCTAAGTGATGAATTTGTACATAACTGAGGATAGTTCTATAGCCACCAATTTGAATCCCAGGCCAGACAAGTTAGCAAAAAAAGTTATCCTCGTTTTTTACCCATAATGTAACTTTTTTTTTCCATAATGTAAAAAGAATACAAGAAGGAGTTAAGAAATATTCACTTGAAAAGGAAGGATAATTAGTACAGCTCCTAAATAGTTGTGGTTAACAATATGAACTCTATGCTAACTTCTTAATGTAATTCATTGATTTAACTAGCTGGTTACTCTATTTAGTGATTTATACACTCCTAAAGGAGTGTATATATTCATGTGCTATCAAGATATATTGCATTCTTGTCAATACACAGTCTTTCAAAAGCACTATTTAAAGTGCTCAGATTTCAGCTTTTTAAGTGCCCCTAAATTTTAATGCCCTGGGACAGAGATAATATGCACATATGCATATGAAATGATTATATATATATACAAATAAATAGATATATAATTGTTCACTTGTAGGGAGATGGTGCTCTTCCCCTACTGGAGGCAAGAGAAGAGAAGAAGACATTATGTAGAGAGTGATAGCTGAGTTGTTTTGAGAGAAACAAGGAATTCTAAGAAGCAGATGTGAAAATGGTATACATTATGCACCAGAGAATGTAGAAAGGGTTAAAACATATTCATTAGACCAAGTAGATTCTTCCTATACTTTTGGAGCAAAATTTCAAAGAATTGAAAAAGTAATCTCCTTATTTTTATTTATTTTTGCATAAACATAGCATGTTTGTGGGCATAGACCATCTTTCTACCGTCTATGTATCTATATATGTATGTATGTATGTATCGATCGATTGATCGATCAATCGATCGATCTACTATTAGTTGATGAAGTAGAATTCAAGTCTTCCTGACTTTAAGTCTGATATGATACCACTTCAGTGGTGTGGCCTTGGGTGATATAGTGGATAGAGGTTTTGACCTAGAGTCAGAAAGATCTGTGTTAAAATCCACTCTTAAATACTTACTAGCTATATGACCTGGGCCAGTCACTTAGCTTTTGCTGAATCCATTTCCTCGTGGGCAAATGGAGATAGTGATTATAGCTACCTCCCAGGATTATTTTGAGGATAGAAGGAAGATAGAATCAGTTGGAGTGTGCTCTGCCAAACTTAAAGCACTAGACATATTCTATTATTATTATTTTTTCATTGTCATATTCTTCTCCCTTCCCCAGAAGGAAAGAGATGCATTTCCTTTCACTTTTTTATTTCTGTCCCTAGTGCCTAAAATCGGGTCCAGCTCATAATGGCAATGAAATATAGGTTATTGAGAAATACACAACTGAATACATTTTTAATTGATTTGTGCTTAACTTTCAAAAGAGGAGATATCATGTCTAGACATGTTAGAAAGGGCAAGAACACATATTGGGATTTTTCTCTTTGCTAATCTGCACACAGAAAGAACTGTTGACCCTTTTATTGATGCTTTTTCAGGTATCCGTAGTCAATCAATTGGACATGCAAGTCATCGTTTCCAATGTGCCTCCAACACTTGTGGAGCAGAACATCGAAGAACTGACAGAGTAAGCCATTTATGCTCATTTGTTTTCATATTAGATTATTATTAAACTTGACCATTTCAAACTACATCCACACATGCATGCACTCTGATATGTAAATATACACACACGTATATCCACATTAATTTACATATGGGTGTATATGGCACTGTGCCTATAGCATAATGGCTATGTAATTTACATATATTAAAATTCTGACATGTATATGTTAAGAGCAGAGGGCCATATATTATCTTGCCTCATTCAAAAGTAAGTACCTTTGTTAGGAAAGAATACTTAGTGGTTTAATTTATCAAATCAAGTGTGTAAAGGATTTATATAACTCCTCTAATCAATAGAAGGTAATGAGTTTGGGACTTGTTCACGTCATAAGGAATTTATTTAAAAAGGAGGAGCCATAGGAGAGCCAGTTAGAGAATTCAAAGATTTGCAAGTGGAAAGGAAAGAATGGAATCATATAGTGTTCCTCTGGGAAGGACCAACAGCCCAGGATCTCACCAGGAAAAAGTGAAAGACAGAATTGTGGTAGAGAAGGGAGATATGGAGAGGGCTATTGGCTCTACTGGCATCTTAGAATAGCCTGCTCTGGCTGATAGCAATGGATCCATCTATTCAAGGACTGAAGGAAATCCAGAGAAAAGATTTGCTTTTTCCCCACTGCCAGTTTGTATCTGGAGGTGATGGAGTTATCACCAGCACTCTCTTAGTTCCACCATGATTTTAGGTCCAATTGAAGTACTTTTATGTCATCGTGCATTGAACAAAATAAGTTATTCTGCATTAACACAGCAATAGTTTGCAACCATACACTAGTGATATGTCTTCAACTTGTATAGGAACCACTTCCTTTGCCTCCTCATGTGAATGTGTGTGGTGATCAAGTAATCACAGTATCATCCAGCCAAACCGTGCATCCATGTAGTCTATACGATAATATTCCATGTATTTATCCAGGTGTTTCGAACAACTTGAATTTTATTTAAATAACCCAGAAGGGGTGCAGCTGGGTTGCTCAGTGGATGGAGAGCCAGGCCCAGAGAAGGGAGGTCCCAGGTTCAAATCTGGTCTCAAACACTCCCCAGCTGGGTGACCTTGGACAAATCACTTGACCCCCATTGACTAGCCCTTATCACACTTCTGCCTTAGAATCAAGACCCAGTATTGATTCTAAGACAGAAGGAAAGGGTTTTAATAAATAAATAAACAAACAAACAAATGAATAAACAAATAGAATAAACAGCCCAGAGATAAAGGGATAACTAGAGAGAGATATATAAATATAAATTTAAGCAGAAAATCTAATTTCTGATTAAATGCTAGTGTATATATCCTAATTGGAGACTACAAGCAATTGTTATTACTTTTAATCTTAAAAAGATCCCTTAAAACAAATGGAGGGAACCACATGCAAGTTAGAGGCCAGATTTTGCCACTAAAATAACATTGGCAACTAGGTAAGACAGAAGATAAATCACTGGGCCTTGAGGCAAAAAGATCTACATTCAAATTCAGCCTCAGATACTTGCTTGCTGTGTGATCCTGGGAAAGTCACTGACTCCTATTTGCTTCAGTTCCCCCTCTGTAAAAGGGAGACACACTGGGGAAGAAAATAGCAAAATGACTGTAGTATCTTTGTCAAGAAAACGCCATGTACTGCATCCATGGGACTCACATAGATTCAGACACAACTGAACAACAAGAAACTACTTAAAAATCTTATGATAAGTATATTAAATGTATGCATGTATTATTCCTTGTTGAAACAACTAGAGATCAAAGTGGTTAGAGTACTGGGCTTGGATTTAAGAAAACCTGAGTTCTAATCTGCCTCAAGGCACTCATTAGCTCTGTAGCCCAGTGCAAGTGAGTCACCTTCTCTCTGTCTCAGTTTCCTTATCTATAAAAAATAATGACCATAACAATAGTACCAGTAAATAATATTTGGAAAATATTTAGTACAATGCCTGGCACATAGTAGGCCTTAAACTTTTCTGAATGATACAGGATCCTTTATGGACATTGATATAACACAAGATCAGAAAGTTCTGAGAGAAAGGTGAAGACCGAATGATTTGAGACTATTGTGTTCTCATTACTTTTTTATCTTGATGTTTAATCATTTTCTGCTAATTTTTGTTAAGCAATCATTATTTCCAGCTGCTATCCATATGCCCGTTTCTTCATCCCTTATTCTGAGTCATTCAACCAATTAATCAAACAGTAGACATTTAATAAGTACTCACAAAGTGACAGACACTTTCTATGTCCCGGGAATTCAGGGAAAGATTGAAAACATTCCCTGCCCTCTAGAAGTTTACTTTCCAAATGAGGATACCATATGCACACATATAGGAATAGGAAAGATACCCACAAAATCAACACAAGACAACCCTTAAAGGGGTTCTTTTTACCTACTAAGGACCTAGAAAAGGCTTCCAATATGCTGTAGACTAGGGAACCTTACTAGAATTTTAGAGTTGTTCGTGAAGTAAAAGTCATTATTCTATAGGATTGAGGTCCAGCAAGGTATGACCTGAAGATAATTACCTTTTTTGGCTAGTAACAAAAAGCTATACTATAGTATTGGAATCCTAGACAGAAAACACAAGGGCACTGGGGGAACCAATTAAAGACAAGAACTCCTTGGCCTATAGGGATCCCATTTCCCAGCTATCAGATATGTGATTAATTCCCTTTCTGTCTTTGTGATTACATTCTTCCACTATATCACTAATGGAATCACTAATGGAAAAGTCTTACCATGTCGTGACTCTGGCAGAAATAATTAGGCCAAGCTATTGGAGACTTCCAAATATCACTTGACTTCATGGCAATGACATCTTTTCTTTCATGTCTAGAATATGTATTCCATGTAAGTGTGCATGTTATTTTGCAAAGCTATAATGTTGATTTCCCCCCTATGCTGACAGGTCATTTGAGTCATTGAGTTGCTCAGTAATAGAACATCTATCATTGTTTTATTTGGAAAATGTCACCTGGTGATGTTAGGAATCAATGTGAAAGAATTGGATTAAAGCATAAGAAAACCCTTCTCAATAAAAGTGAAAGTTACTTTAGGGAAAGAAAAAACTAGATTCTCTATTGGACATGATGGGTTAATCAGTGCTAGTGTTTGAATTAAGAGATACAAGAAGTAGCTCAATGAGAGACTAAGAGGTTGAAATGAAGTCAGGTTGTTTGAGTAACCAACTAGGAAATTCCCGATCAGCAATCAGGACCACTATTCCCCAGATCTGAATTTACAGTTCCCCCCTTTGAGGAAGAAGAAAATTATTCTCCAAAAAAGTCAATCCTAGTTGACCTTATCTCATCCTTAGAGACAAGCTTAAACAAGTTGCACCAGAAGGAGACACATGTCATAACAAGAGAGACATAGATTCACTTTATCTCTTGGAGATCTCTTGCTCTACAAAAGCAGAGAATGAAACCTTTAGAAGAACTTAGGAATGTGTTATCATATAAGTGGTTAATGGAGTTAGTACAGTAGTATACCCATTGTCCTGCACAGAGGCGTAGTTGCCAAGTTCTCCATTGTTGGAGCCATACTCATCTTAGTGATAAAATAAGTTTCTGACATTTCAGGAAAAAATAGGAACAATTAACAAGTTGATGATCTTCATTACCAAAATTCCTTGAAGAATCAGCTAGTTATAATAGACCAAATGTATATTTGCCCAATTCTATTCTTTTTTTATAAGTCCTTACATCCCATCTTAGAATAAGTACTGAATATTGATTCCAAAGCAGAAGAGCAGTAAGGGCTAGGCAATGGGGGTTAAATGACCTGCCCAGGTTGATACATGAGGCCAGATTTCAACAAAGGAATTCCCATCTCTAGGTCTGGCTCCCAATCCCATGAGTCATCTAGCTGCCTCCAAGCCCAAGTGTATACTAATAAGTACTTCTGTAAAATGTGAAATGTAATTTCCCTTAGCATGTGGGAGAGAAAATTCTTAATTTACAATTTTTAAATGATTTTTTTATTATTCAAGAAAAGTATTTTGCTATTAGCTTTGTTTTAAATAAGTTTTTAAAAATAAATAAGATATTGTTTACTCAATTCACCAATTTCTAATTGTTCTTTAACACTTCCTTTGCAATTGATTAAGTAGTTTTTTATTACATCTATATTTACATATATTATTATATTATATAGTATATAGTATTATATTATTACATGTGTGAGTAGACAGATGTATAACAATTTAACTATATGAATGTATATATAGGAGTTTATGCATTATATAGCATTACATGAGTACATGCATATAGAAAGTCTTTATATTTTAGAAACTCAGCATGAGACTCATCTTTATTATGTTGATAAAGACTGAATTCTAGTTGAATATCATCTTGGGACCTAAAAGCAAAAAGACCATAAGATGTTATACTATTTCAGCTACTCTGTAGTTGTCTAAAACACAACAACAACAACAACAACAACAACAACAAACTATGTTGGCACCAAAGCTTTAACTTTATAGGTTAAATATTGGGAAGGCAAGATTATAAAATGTTAGATTAATTCAGAAGTCCATTAACCTTTACTCAGAAAAACTCTTTTTATTAAAGAATTTTGCTGATTGATCCATGGAGTACCTAAAATGGAGTTAACTCTAATATAAAAGACCAGTTAAGTAGAACTCTTTGTAATCTGATCATTTATATCAGAATCATAGACTGGAGTGATCTTCCTCATTGCTACACCACAAAAATCTCTTGGATTTGCCTCCTTCTCCCCACTCACAGTCATCCACCTAATACATTCCATTGCCATTTTTTGCTTGGACTATTGCAATCATCTCCCTCTCTAAACAGCCTCAATCCATTCCAATCCACAGTTGACAAAACAATCTCTGTAAGGGCTGTATTAACTTTGCTATCCAAAATATTTAATATCTCCCTATTATCTCTAAAATAAAAAATAGACTCCTCAGATTGCTATTTAAATGTCTTTACAATCAGATTAAGGCCCCACTTTCCTGGCTCATTTCATATAATTGCCACTTATAATCACTATGTTGGTATTCTTGTTCTTTCCTAAACTCAATATCTCATCTGCTTCCTTTCCTAAACAAGACTAGTCCTCCAATACACTCCTACAATTCTTAGATTCCTTTAAGATCTCAATACAAATAACTCCTCCTATTGAAAACTTCTCCTATTTCCCTCATCACTATTCTCTTCCTCCTCCAATTATCTTGTATTTACACGGCTTTTAAGAATCCAAATACAATCCAAGTTTCTTCAGAGCAAAAACTACATACACAGTCATACATATATCTTTGTCCAAAGCAATGATGCCTACCAGAAATGGGTCAGACATTCTACCATGTAAACACTGTCTGACAAGACAAATTATAAGGGAGGACTTAGATCTTCATCAGTTACTCATGTAATTTTTTTTTTCAAAAATATAAAAATTAAATGAGAAAGCCTAGTTCTGGCTTACCCTCACTGAGACTGTTTTAGTGATTTTCCCAATGGAACTACCCCATTTCCTTATGCTGTTTCTGTGTAGTTAATGGGGTATTTTTAAAGGAATATTATGCAAAACTTTGTTTAAGAAATATTGATTCAACAACATGCAAGTCTGAGACTGAACTGAGAAATTACTTTGTGAGGAAAATCCAAGCTAAAATAAACACCCAAAGTATTAAAAAGACTGTGCACTAAAAAGACATCTATCATAACAATGGTAACTTGAAAGAAGAAACTGAGATAAAAGACACCTCAATTCTGCCATGATGTTTAATCTTTTTCAACAGTTCATGAAATGCCCAATATGGAAAAATCCCAATGCTGTTCCTTCCAATGTCATAAAAGTCTTAGATTTTAGTCTCCCTTTTTTGCTTTTGGACACAGATTTTGTTTATATTGACCCTCCCTCTTTATTCATTCATGGACTGGAGTGATATTCCTCATTGGTACACCACAAAAATCTCTTGGATTTGCCTCGGAATCTGAGAATCATAAAATCACAGAATCTCAGGTTTGGAAGGAATTTCAGAAGTCATCTAGTAGAATCCGATGATGAATAGGAATTTCATTTTAAAAATGGGTTTCTAAGGAAACCTATGTGGCTCAGTGGATGGAGAGCCAGTCATGGAGATAGGAGTTCCTGGGTTCAAATCTGGCTTCAGATACTTCCTAGGTATGTGACCCTGGTGAAGTCATTTACCTCCAAATACCTAGCCTTTACCATTCTAATGCTTTGGAACCAGCATCAGAAGGTAATGATTTTTTACAAATTGAGTTTCTAACATCCATGTGGGAATTTCCCAGGAGGGAGAATCCACTGCTTCTTGAGGCATCCCATTCTGTTTTGGAACAAGAAGTCTGTCAATTAGGAAGTTGGTCTAATATCAAATTGAAAGCTACTTATGCTTCTATTTCCATTCTCTGTGTTATTGTCCAGTGAACAGCAGAACATCATAGGAGATGGGTACCATATTTCCATCCATGGAGAACTGGCTTACAATTCTGCCTTGATGCCTACCAACTGTGTGACCTTAGATAAATCTCTTAACACTCAGTATCAGTTTCTTCATATATAAAATGAGGGGGGTTTACCTGATGGCCCCAGAGGCCCTTTCCAACTCAAAATCTATGGCACTATCATACTCTGATGCCAATTGGAAAAAGCCTAATCCCTCTTCCATATGGAGGCATTGAAATCCTTGAAGACAGCTCCCCTTTTTTCCTCCTTCTAGCTTTTCATATCAAACACCCCAGCTTTTTTCAAGCAATCCTTCTATGACTTAAACTAATAGCCTCATTTATTTAACTGGCCTTGTTAGAATGCCAGTTACAAACAGGTGCAGCAAACAATCCCTATTGGAATAAATTAAAAACCAGTAATTTCTTGGAGATTTCTTTCAATTGTGAAATCTCTGGTAGGTCATAGCTCCTAAAGTTTAATTACCTAAAATTTTGCTGACCACATACCATTTAGAAATAAGCGTGCTTACTGCAAAGACATATAGGGATTATAAAGACAGAAAAATTGAGCAACTTCATTTCTCTTAACTAATGGAGCATGGCCTCCCCTGTGGCACATCTTATTAATGATATCCTTTGCTATAATAACTCTGTAATCAGTGTAACATGAATTAAAAGTTAACTGTAAACATTAAGCATTAGCCACACATAAAATAATAACATTTTAATGCTTTTTATTGCCCATACTGCACCTCTATTAGGGAAGAAAGGAAAAGAAAAATGGAATGCCCCTCCTCTTTTCTAGATATTCTGAATAATTTTTGGTTCTCATTCTGAGGGAGTGCAATTAATGCTTTAGAGAAATTTGCATTTTCTCTCTTTATTTAATATCAAGTTCTATTTTTGATGATATCTAGCATTCCTCAAAGCACAAATAAGAGAAATTTCCTATGGGAGTTATCTCTTGATCATCCCCATACCCATTGGAAATTACACTGAGCATTTTGGGGATTTTCTTGCTTATATCCAATATGGCAATAGGCAGTGAGAAGAAAATTCACTGAGGACAGGAATTATTTAGGGTTTTTTTGTTTGTTTGTTTTTAATCTCCGAATCCATAGTATCCAATATAAGACCTTACATAGAGTAGATTACTAATATGTATTTCTAGAATTAAAGTTAATTGAATTGAGTTGAGGATTGGGAGTTGGCTTTCATCTGTTGAGATCTATGGTCTGAGACCTAATCGACCCTATTAACTAACCTCATTTGAAGGTTCCATGTGAGATGCAGTGTTTAATGAACACATTTTCCATGATGCTATAGAATATAAGCTCCTTGAAAGTAGAAACATTTTTCTCTTCTTTTTTTTCCTACAAATTCCTTTATGCCAGTGCCTGATGTGGTACTCGGTACATAGTAAATATTTAATGAATGTTTCTTAATTTCTCGATTGATTATTATGAGTTCATGGATGCACAGTGTCTCCAGTACTTCCCCAATTGAAATGCAGATCCATTCACTAATTTCTAAATTTTTAATGCTCTTGGGAAATGTGGGGAAGCTACTTCCTAGGTCTGCATATTTGGCAGACAGGAGAGTTCAAATGTTTGTTGCAAAGGCAGGTGATCCATGACTTTCACTCCCTATGCTTCGAATCTGAAGGTTAGAATGTTCAATGCAATATGAATTTTCAGGCACTCAGGGAAGGGTTGCCATCTCACAAACAAATGAACAATTTTGTCATCCTAGAGGCTGAAAGTGCTGTTCTGGGTATCAGTTAAAAAATAAGCATGGAGCAACCTTGAACACTGTAATCCTTTTATTTCAGGGATCTCTAGCCTTATGATTGTAGAACCTGTCTCTGCCAATTGAGAAATCAATCTGCCTATATTGTAGTTAAAATCATAATTAATAATAATAGTACTAATAATATTAGATAGAAATTTATGGGTTTCAAAATATTGGTGTATATTATCTCATTTGATCCTCCCAACAACCATGTAAGGTGGATATTATTATCAACATTTTACAGATGATCAACATGATTTTTAAAGACAATAAGAAATTTACCTAGAGTCACATAGTAACTGCCTGAAGCAAAATTTGAATTCAGTTCTTTCTGATTCCAAATTCAATAAATATTCACTGAATTTATTTAAACCAATGACAGGTTCACTACAGTCTGCCAAGATTTTACTTTAAGACCACTCATGTTGTTAGAGTCTTCTATGATGTGTGCCTCCATGGCAGAAGCGACAAGAGTCTAAAGTTGCTTCCACACCACAATTTAGAACCATAAATAGTGTGGGAAAGGAGAGTGCATATTTGGAGGTCTCTGATGTCACTTGACTTTCATTTGGAACTTAGGACAACAGAGTTTGGCAACTAATTAAGAAAAATCATTAGCCATAATAGTCTTTCCTCCAGCTGAACTCCTTGCTGGATTAGACACTTTTCACACTGCTTGCCATGTGAATAGTTTGTGTTCCTTATCATTAGGGGCAAAAAATCTCAAGTTAATCAGCTGATCCAGTTTTTGGCATTGCTGCTGGGAACAATCTCTAGTCAATGCCCTTCCATGAAGCACCATATACAATTATATAACTAAGAGGAAGCAGGATAAAATAGCTAAAATGTTAGACTTGCCATCAGGAAAACCTTGGTTCTAAATCTGCCTCAGATGCCTACTGTGACTGTGTATTGTCATTTAATATTGCTGAGCTTTATTGTAAAAGCCAAGAGCTGAATTTGATGGCTGCTAAAGCCTCTTCCAGTTCTGAGTTTTAAATCCTATGAACTACTGATACTCTGTAGTACAATCGAATGTAATGGACTTCTCCATTAGTGGCAATGCAGTGATCCAGAACAACTTGGAGGGATTTATGAGAAAGAGCACTATCCACATTCAGAGGAAAAACTGTGGGAGTAGAAACACAGAAGAAAAACAACTGCTTGATCACATGGGTCAAGGGGGATATGATTGGGGATGTAGACACTAAAAAACTAAAACCCAGTGGACTTGTGTGTCAGCTATGAGAAGGGGGGAGAGAGAAAGACTATGATTCTTGTAATTAAAGAAAAAGTTCTAAATTGACCAATTAAATACAATTTTCAAAAAAATTAAAAACCCTTCAAAATATATATATATTTAATTTTAAAAAGTAAAAAGCATTAAAAATCACCAATTTTTCCCTACCGGTATCCATAATAGAGATGAGACCTCTCTATGCTATTGGCAGGCATAGTAATTTAATTAGAAAGTGCATTCCTTGGGTAAGACTATAGTCAGATTATATTATTCAATATAGAAATATCAAGGCACTCACTTAAGCAGTTTCTGTGGTTGAGAAGAATCATTGATTACTAATTTTATAGCTATAGTGAGCCCAGGAATGCAATAAACAAGATTCTGAATGAGATATTTTTAAGTTATGGTTTTGTTACCCAAAGAATCATAGAATTACAGAATCTCTAAGTTAGAAGGGACCTCCTAGGCTCCCCAGATAATTCATAACTGCCTGAGAAGCTCCATTATATCTCCACCAAGTGGTCATAAAGTCTTCATCTGAAGAGCTCCAGCAAGGAATCCCTAAACAGTTGATCAATATGTCTGGCTTACATAGACCCTACCATATTTGGGTTTTTTTTTCCCATAAACCAGTGAGTCAACAAGCATTTATTTAGCATATATAGTGCTGCAGGCACATAATGTTCCAGGAAATGTGCTAAGTGTTGATATATAGATTATCCAAAGGTTGATCCATGCAATCACAGTTTGTGGGCAGAAATTCCATTAGCATCTGCTAGGTTCTAACAAAAATGAATCCTTGTGACAAGAACAAAATGAGCAAAAACTTAGCTAAATGCATAACATTATTTGGGACACAGTTTCTAGAGTGGGTAGGAAGGAGACATTCTTACTGATCATGGAAAATCTCTGATAAGTTTAAAAAGAGAATATCTAGGAAACGCATGTCATATTAATTGGTATATTGGGAAGGAGAACCAGTATCTTTAAGAAAAACTGGGGAAAGGATCATCTTTAAGAAAGGTAGACAAGAGTATCAAATGCTTCAAAGAGTATGAAGGAATGGATTGGGAGAAAGCCAATGAATGAGAAATGAAGGTAAT
The DNA here is from genome assembly GCF_027887165.1 of Monodelphis domestica. Lineage (NCBI taxonomy): Eukaryota > Metazoa > Chordata > Mammalia > Didelphimorphia > Didelphidae > Monodelphis > Monodelphis domestica. Next base: position 14,403,163 of record NC_077227.1, on the reverse strand, counting down.
TTAAGCCTCTTGGAAGTTTCAGCTGAGGATAAAAAACTAAAAGGCACCAGGACTTAAGGAATGAAAGATGTAGAGAGTGAAAAGAGTGGCACAAGACAAATGAGTGACTCTTCCTTTAAGAAGTGTGGTATTAGAGTGAATTGGCTTAGTCAAGAGAGTTCATTTGAAGTATAGAGAGAAAGGATGACTGAAAAGAAAAAGGACAGTAAAAGAAAGGAGGGAAGGTTGAGATTCTGGTGGAAAGGAAGAGCCCAAAAGGAATATCACCTCAACTGGTTCTGAACTCAGTAAAATGGAAAGATAGATGAAAATGTCTTTTATATTCCTAATGGTTCAGGTTCATAGGATTATGTATTTTGTTCTTTGAAATACAGAGGAAGCAACCTTAATAAAGGAAGCAACCATAATAAAAGCCATCACTGTTTCAAACATCACTCAATTTGAATGAAAAAATAAAAATAACCTTAAAAATAAAGACCAAGAAAGATATTTAGAAAATAAATAGACTAACATTTCTTTTGAGACACAAGAAAATTGAAGCAAGGCATTGTAACTTTCCCAAGGGAATCTCCTACAGAAAAAGAAACTGATGCTCAGAAGGATTTATCCATGATCATGTAGCCAGTGGATAGCCTTTTTTCTTAGGGTTATAGATTTAAGTCTGAAAAGGACCTTTTAGAGGACTCAAATACTCATCAACTCAACCTTCTTATTTCTAAGATTCTAAAACCAAGGTCCATTGAAGTTAAATGGATTACCTTGAGTCACGTGAGTAGTAAAAAGCAAATCTGGGGCTTGGATTACTGACATTTCCAGTATGTTATAATAGTACATTGATTCTAAGCTCAATTTTCTTTCTACTGCTTACTGTGGTGGGTCTCACTGCAGAGAATGCCAGGGAAGGATAATTAATGATTATTTAGTTTTGTTTTCTTTATAAATAAAGAAGCAATTTAAATATGTGAACTAATACTCTAATTTAATTTAAATATATCCACAACTTTTAGACATTATACAATCCAACTCAACCATCTTGATTGTCACTTGGTAACTTCTGTGACATACAAAAAATTTATTTAAAGATCTTTACTCAGTTGATGTAAAAATACACATTTAGTCACAAAGTACCCATAAGTCAATGCTAAATGAAAATGTCTAAAATGGCATTTGTAACTTTTAAGAGACAAGTATATTTTATAGACAATCTTGGTTTTCTTTAAAAATTTGCATTTGGATTTATTGGTCATGGCAGTCAACAAGAATTTATTTATTACTCACTAAGTTCAAGTCACTATACTGGGGATACAAATGTAGGCCAAGACATAGTCTTTGTCTTCCAAGAAGGAATTCATATCCTAAGGAGGGGATCAGCAGCCAAACAAGTATGTTATTATAAGGTATATAAAGAAAAAATTTGAGGTGTCTCAGAGAAACAGTTCTAGGATTGAAGGGGTCTGGGAAAAATCTCTTGCAGAAGGCTGGATTTGAGCTGAGTATTGAATGAAGCCAAGGAAACCATGAGCTAAATTAGGTGAGGAGTGTTGAGGAGGAGTGCTGAAAGAGGAGAGTGAAGATGTATAAAAAACACACTTTAGGAAACAGAGCTATTGACTTTTATAGTCCAAGAATCTCCCTCATGAAAAGAATAATTATTTAGTGGATTGAAATGAAATAAAGTTATGGAAATAGACAGTTTGATGATTTGACTCCATTTCGGGATTATAGAATGGGGGAGCCCAAATCCATTTAGTTCAAGACATACAAAAGATACCTAGCCAAAATGATATTTTGAAGAATAGATTCTCCTAAATATTTTATAGAGTCTATTCTTCAATTGATCTAATGAAAAACCATGTGTTTATGTCTTTCCTGACTTTTCCCTCTAAGTACCTCCTCTCAAACTGGGCCATTATTCTCTTTTTTTCCATGGAAGTCAATACTCTCAGAATATAAACAGAACTATATGTGTTGGCATTTGGGGAAAGAAAGGTACCAAATAGAATTCTGCCAAAGGAAAGAATTCCCTTTCCTTTGACCAAAGTCAATAAAAAAAAGTTTAATTAGTTTTAAAAATATGACTCCTACATAAAAGAATGGTCTCTCTTATCTTTGATTCATGAACTTCACATTTAGCGTATGAAGTCAGTGTTCTTTAAAAATGAATCAGCAGTATCTACCTCGAAAAATGACATCAGATCCTAAGGCAACATGGATTGGTCTTGATGAATGGCGTTCTTAGTTTATGTGTTGATAATAGTAATTCCATTCCAGTTGATCATTGCTCAGTGGTGGTGAAAGCACAGATACCACTAGATACCCAAACAACCCTTTAATATTTCATGGATCCAGGTGGATTTATGGTTTGCAATAACTCCTTCAAGTTCCTGACCCTCAAGTAGTGCTTGAAAATACTAGTAATTTTGGTGCAAAGAAATGTATATGAATATGGAGTTGTGAAACCTGAGTTGGAATCCTCTTTTTATCATATACTGCCTTGTGACAGTTCTTTTTAGCTCTCAGGTTCCTGATGTGTGTGCTTGTGCCTGTGTTACAGAAAGAGAGACAAAAAAGAGGCAGACAGAGATGTAGACACAGAAAGTCAAACATAAAGCAGAGTGACAATGACAGGAGCAGAGAGATAGAGACAAAGAGTCAGTAGCAGAGAGAGAAAAATAGATACAAAGAGACATAAACAGAGACAGATAAGGAGAGACAAAGATAGAGGGGGAGGGAGAGAGAGAAGTAAGGAATGGAGAGACAGGGCTCTTTCCGTTGTACCATGCTGCTTCCCTAGATCTACAAGGTCAAGAGTCAGATCTGGTCTCCATTGCTAAGGAGAGTTTACTCCCTGGAAATTTATTACAATAATTAAGTCACAGATCTATTCCTACCAAATTTTGCAGCATAATACAATTGGAGGCAAGAGCCATGGGTTTGAATCCTACCTCAGAAACATATTGGCTGGGTGCAGCTGGGTAGCTCAGTGGATTAAGAGTCAGCCCTAGAGACGGGAGGTCCTAGGTTCAAATCTGACCTCAGACACTTCCCAGCTGGGTGACCTTGGGCAAGTCACTTGACCCCCATTGCCTAGCCCTTACCACTCTTCTGCCTTGGAGCCAATACACAGTATTGACTCCAAGACGGAAGGTAAGGGTTTAAAAAAAAAAAGAAAGAAACATATTGGCTGTGTAACATCATTTAGTCATTTGAGGCCTCAGTCTCCCAACCTGTATAAAGAAGGTTACTTTGGACTTTCCAAATGGATGGTGTTATGATCCTACAAAATTTTATAGAAGTTTACATGCATTATTGAACCTTGATAGTTGGAAAGATAGAAAGTAGTGCAAAATATTTGTTTAAATAATCGTCAAAATTTAGCACTTTTAAAATAATCTGATCCAAAAATCCCAATTTTATGGATGAGAAACTGAGTCATAATATAGCTTACCCTAGGTCTTTAATAGAGAAGTAAGGAGTAGTATCACTCTCTTGACTCCAGATAACCCATACCTAAACAAGCCAGCAGACGTACCTTGGCTCAAGAAATGAAAAACTTTGAGGTTTTCCCTTGGCCAACACCAAGGATTAGACTATTAGTAGCTAATTCACATTTTGAATATAAGCATGCAATATGCATTCCTCACCCTTGAATCATCCAGAAGGGAACTCCAGAATCCAGTTGCTGGTTGTTCTGTTTCATTTCCATTTCCATGCTGTTGGGGAGCCTGGAACACACGTGCCTTTAAACACCCAAGTCTTGTTACGTGACTGCTCACTGTCAAGATGTAGGTAAGGCAGTCTTGGACCCTAGACAAAGCGGCAACATAAGATGCCTCATTAAAATTCAGAAGTGAAGAGAATAGAAAGCTGGCCCTGAAGCCAGCATCTCTGGATTCAAGGCCCCCTTTTCAAAGATCTTAGCCCAGTGACCCTGAGCATGTCATTAACTTCTCAGTGCTCTGAGACAATAATGTCAAACTCAAATAGAAAAGGATCCCAGCGGGACACCTAAATGACTTAGAAAACCACAAATTAATGCTATGCTTTAATGTGTGTTTTTTTTTTAACTTTGACCTTTCCCAAATGCATTTTCATGTGGTTGCTAGCTCACAGGACCCACTAGCTGTGCATTGGACACAGTGCTCTGTACAACTCTTTAAGACTGTAGTTTGCAGAGGTGGCTGGCATTTTTCTAAGAGCTCCTATTTCTTCTCATGACACCTATAGGAAGAACAGGTGTTCCATTCCATGGGATCCAATGCCCTGGCACGGATCCCATAAGACATGGGCCAAGGAATTCATCATCCTCTTCCCACCATGGAAAAAGATAGACCCAAAGAGTTCAGTGCCCCCTATGACTTCCATAAATTGTTGACAGTTTTATTTGTAAAACATACTTGGCATTTCCCAGGGGCCATTTAGAACTGAAATGGTATCATAAATTCCAAAAGCTCAGACATAAACAGGACATGGTTGATGACCTCCCTCTCTATTATTATGCTTTTGTGATCCCCGGGACGGGTCACCATTTAGAAAATATGGATATTTTTTAAAACAGTGATAAGATGCACCTAGCAGGGATGCAAAGTTAGATCATTATAGCAGGCCTTATTTCCTATGGTTTTTGGTTGTCTCTCCTCAAAGCAATCTCTAAGAAACTGTGTTTGCTTTCTGTTTTAATGGATAGGATTTTGGATCGCTATGTGCAGGAGCAGATTCCTGGTGCCAAAGTTGTGGTGGAATCCATTGGTGCCCGACGCTTTGGAGAAGCCTACTCTCAAGAAGACTATACCAAGTCTGACCTGGTTGTCTATGCGATAGACCCCCAGACTAACAGAGCAATCAGCAGAAATGAACTTTTTAAGTAAGTACCTGGAACATATATTCAATATTTATTCAAGTGGATGGATGAGGTTTTCAATGCGAGATTTTCCTCCAGTGAAGCTAATTTTAGTCCATCTTTTGTGGGTGTCCACCCAGCCTAATGGGCACTATTTTTGCTTTTACTTTGCAAATATAAGGAGCCCACATGATGTCCATTAGTCATCTCTTACTCCATAAATAACTTTTCCTTTCTTTCACACATGCAACTTCAAAGATGTTCATCATCCCACTTCTCTTAAGTAGCCTTGTTCCTAATGCATTATACTGGCTCACATTCTTTCAATAAAAGCTCTCTGCTTCTTTATGGCAGGTGCCTTTAGAGTCCCTTCAAAGTATCCTCCATATCCTTTGCTGCGAATAATTGCAATGCTTCACATATTTTATGCCAGCTATTATTTGTTTAATATCCATGAAGATTTATTTCTAAGTTTATGGAATTAGTCCATTAACCAAATTTTCACATCAGCTCTATCCAGAGACTCTGAGAAGATTGAAAGAAAAAGATCTTCTTGGGATATATAAAACTCAAGAGAAACATATAGAATAATGAAAATTTGAACCTTGGATTTGCTTCTCTGAATTTCTATCCGCCTTCCTCAGAATTCAAAAAATCAGTCTTACAGCATAAAATAGGAATGCATAGTTAAGTAGCAGTACCTTTGATGGATGGCAAGAACAGTCTGAACTAAGAATTTGTTGTGGGATCAAGAAAGCAAATGTGCTTTTTGTAGCCAGTGAGAGAGGTCTGGTGTCCAAGATAAGGTGGACTGTGATAATGGCAATTACTGTGACAAAGATCATGACAGCTGCAATGATGCTGCTACTGTTACTGCTGCTGCTAAAGAGCTCACATATTAAAAGCTTTAAATATCAAAAATGTACTTTTCATATTTACCTCCGTTGATGAAGGAATAGTATTGGCATTGTATTCTATCCAACTCAGACCAAATCTAGAGTGTTATTCTCTTTAGTACTTCTTTAGAAAAGACATTGATGAATTGGAGTTTCCATTCATTGGTAACCAGGATAAGAAGTTTAATTATAATAATAAAAGGAACAACAATAACAAAAGCTATTCTTTATATAGCATGTTGAAGTTTATAGATGATATTTTATACTCACAGAAGTCTTGAAATTAATTGCTGATAAAATCTGAATCTTGTGGATTCAGATAAATATTAAAATAATTAAAATAAAGTAGAGTTAAAATGCCTTGCCCAGAGTTGTAGGAAGTAAGTGTCTGAGGATTTAAACTCAGGTCTTCCTGACTCAAGGTCTAGAGCTCTATCAACTATACTACCTAGGTGCCTCTGGTGAGAATATTCTAAAAATCTGTTGAAGAAATTGTGGATATTTAGTCAAGAGTAAAGGATTTTCAAGGAATGATAAATAATGGCTACATTCAAGTATTTGAACAGATGTCAACAGAAAAGGATTTTGATATATTCGAAGTCCCCAAGAGGCAGAAATGGAAAGAAAGCATAGAAATGGTAGAAAACAACTTAAGCTTAATGTCAGAAAAACTTCCTAATAATCATAAGTAATATAATGTCACATGGACAGTCTTGGGAAGCTTCTCTCCACTGGAAATGCTTTAAGCAGAAGTTGGATAACCATTTAGTGGACAGAATTTCTTTCAGACATGGATTCAACCAAATACATGTCGACTGAGGACTTTTTCTGCATTAGTATTCTATGAATTGGTGATTCTGTGAAATGAATGAACTGAATTTTGGCAAAGGAAAAAATGCAAATTCATACCAATAAATATAATTGATTATCTGCCATGCCAAATGCTGCTTTCAAGTGGTAAAGGAGTTATTTGGGTCAAGTTAATTAGAAAAGTTCTAAGAAAATATTCTGACGTGTGTAAAACTAAATGTGCAACAAGAATATCACTGGTAACTCTGAGAAACAGCTCTGAAGACTGTCAAATCAAGCCTTTGCAATCTTTGTTGTATCATACTGTATTTTAGACCTTTCACAAGCAACATGAAATTTGGGACAGGTTTTATCTGTATATCTTTGTATCTAGATTGGGTAGCTGCATTGAAAATGTTCCAGGTTCACGATCCATCTTGGCTTTCTATTAGCCATAAATAACATTAACATCTTAATTAAACATTTAATGGCATGCCAGTGATCCTGTCTGAACAGAGACATCTTTCATTTTATTTCTACAACTAATGAATTGTCTTTAATCTTTCAAAGTGACCCGAAACCAATTGTTTCATTGTATTCTTGAGTTATAGTCTATAATTATAAGTTAACATATGTTGTATTAATATATGTACCCACCTATATGTATAATTTGGCATAAAAGTTCTGTCCTTCATCAAAATTACTCTTTTTATACTTTAGTACCGACAAAGTTGGTAATATTGTCTTTAAAAAACTTTGAGATTAAGCTAACAAAATTCCACTTTTTAAAATTCTGTAAAAGATATTGTTTTACATGCACATACATACATAGAACATATGTGTATATCTTTTTCTCTTTTCATTAGTTTGGATAGTTCCCATATTCCAGATCACAGGATGTTATAAACACTATGATATGCCTTTTAAATAATCAATGAAACAGAAATAAAATAAAGATGACTTAAGTATTCTTCAGACTCAGGCCTGATGAGAATACAGACTCTGGTCAATGAGGGAGAGGTCCAGGCTCTTCCATTTCATTGTAAGAATATAGCTATGTCCTCATCAGACATGCATCTTCATGATAAACCTCTCCCTAATGTGGAGAATCACCTCAGCCATATAAGTGATACAACCCCCCGATGGCACAATTTCTTCTTTTAATCTATATTTTTTTCTGTAGATGCAAATTCTGCACATATTCCATTCATGTTCAGAAGGAAACTAATATGCATCAGTTATATTGAATCTATAGCTAACCTTTTTTTTTTCTTGGAGACAGCAGTAAGGATGATGGTGAATAAAACTGAGTTGGCTTGCTTCTCAAAGAATCTGCCTCAATTGTACTTCCTAAATGAATAGTAAGGCTCACGGTGCAGCTACATATTGAAGAGTTTCAATTCTCCAGATGCCATTGAAGTCCTGGCAGATTTTGGACTCCATTTGGATGGTTCATTTCCAAATGCTTTTTTCAGCTTAGTAACCATCGTTGACCACCTCATATCATTTCCTCTCCTGGCATTCCTTACTAGAGAGAAATTCACATGGTTCTCCATTAAAGTGTCAGGATACGAAGCCATTGTTAGCACAGGTTTGAATTTTAAGTACAAAAACAATATAAAATCCATTAAAAAAGATTTTTTTTCTGAAGAAAAACAACTGCCCTGTCCATGATCTTATGTCCTATATCATGTTTTATCCTGGACTGAATTTGAATGCTTGAGTTACAAAAGTCTTAAATGAGAGATTTTTTTCCTCATAGAATCTTAAATAAGACAGAGCTATCAATTCTCCTGTGGATGAAATAGCACCATAGCTCAACACTGTTCCTGAGTTTAGAAGTTTCCATTATGCTGTAGTGACATCTAATGGTGAACAATTGATTCAAAATCGAGTGTATCCTCAGATTATCATCCTAAACTGTGTTGTAAATATAATTGATTGTTTTTTAAAATTCATATTTACTTTACAGTAAATTTCCTGAAATATTCTTAACATTTATAATATATTTTAAACTGGTAAAATAGCCAATAGATGTTTCAGATGAACAATGATATCTAGATATCAGTGAACAATTCAGGTAGCCAGATTTTAATGTGGGGAACAAAGGAAATGTACAATCAACCAATAATTACTACATGTTTTCCATGTGCCAGATACTGTGCTAAGCACTAAGAAGCTAGAAGATGAAGCGGAAATGGTTCCAGCTAATAGTCTAATATAACATTCTGTAATGTATGCATGTACACATACATAAAGATTCACTCACACATTCAATTATCTCTGCCAGATCACAGCTTTGCCCATCATGGTTTCAATGTCATGGATGGGCATAAGAAACCAAATGGAAATTTTGAGGGAGTTTTGAAGAAGCTGTAGATGACACAGAAAAAGTTTGAAATGTTTACTTAATCCAAAATTTGCAATAAGGGGCCATAAACAAAAGAAAAAAAAGTAAAATCAGACTTTTCTGGCACAAAGAGAGGGACAAAAGATTTTACACACATTTTTCAGATTGTGGGGTGCTGCATAAATAGTTGTATGTGTGTGTGAATGTATGTACATACATATATATAGTACTAATTTCTGTTTGTTTCTTTTAATATTAAAGATTTCTAGATGGAAAAATGCTAGATATTAATAAGGACTTCCAGCCATATTACGGTGAAGGAGGACGAATTTTGGAAATCCGCACACCGGATGCAGTGGCATTGGTTAAGAAACATGGGCAATCTTTTGGCTATACAGAAGGAGCCCTGCTTGCTCTAGCCATGATTATTATCCTTTGTTGTATTCCTGCTATCTTGGTCGTATTGGTCAGCTACAGACAGTAAGTATAGGTCAACCATAAACATTGGTCTATGTCTTAAGAAATCAACATCCAAAAATTTGGGGATTTGATCAAAATATCATTTGGTTGATGAACAATATTATGGAAGCCTTAGTAAGGAAAAATATATTCAAGTGCTCAAAGAGTTGGCTTATCAAATCAAATTATCAACAAATACTTCTTAAACATTTTCTATATTCCAGACTTTGTGCTAAGTATTGAGGATTGAAAGGAAAAATGAGAGTTCCTCCTCAGAACGCATTTTCATTCTTATGAGGACACAACATGTGGAAGAATCATTAGATGGTTCTTGCTCAGATCTAAAGGCTAGACTTAGGAGCAGATAGAAGTTAGAAAATTGTAAATTCATGATTATCAGATAAACATTTAGATGTATAAAAAGGTAAAAGGGGTAAATTCTGGAATTCATAGGATCATAAATTTACAACAGAAAATGAACTAGAGATCATTTCCTTACTTTCCCAGGAGATACATGTATTAAGAGTTGAAATTTAAACTTAGTTCTTCTATCTGTCAATCTAATATATTATCCATTAAACCAAGGGAGGGTGTTCCACTTCACTTGTAGTTTTCTACCAAAATTTAGATGTCTCACTGTTGCATATGTCATTACAAAGATTCTTGTTCAGATATAAGATGAACTAGATAGCTTCTAGAATCCTTTCAACTCTGAAATTCCATATCCAAACTCTGCTGGCTTCCATAACTATGAGAAATCTCATCTCCTCTATTAACAGGATTTATGCACAAAATAGAGACTATATTACTAATGTCCAAGTCATGTCTTGGTAAAAGGAGATAAAATTATCAAAATGAAAATATTAACTGGGAGTTTTAAGGCAATGCATAGAACAGCCTGATGCCAAAGCAATCAGGAAATGAAAAATGGAAAATGATGCTATTCCTCTTTAGATGCTAGGCACAGTATCCAGACTAAAGAAGCAACATTCCCATTGTACTGTACTCTAAACCTCTATTATCTGGAGTATCATTTTAACTCCCATATGTTAATTGTCCATAGAATATCAATAGAATTCTTTGAGAAACCAAAACATATGAAACTGATTCTGTCTCTGGGGTAGATTACAAAATTTTAAGGCTTTCAAAGGAGTTTCCTAATCATATTGTAAATTAACCAATGCATATATATATATATATATATATATATATATATATACAATGAAAACCCATCTCTTTTCCAGAAGAAGCAAAGACTCAGAGAAATTATTATTTGCCTAAGATATAACAGGTAATAAGGGTTGGATCTAGAATTCAAATCCAAGGCACCTAACTTGAAATCAAACTTGTTATGTCACCAAACTACATCCCATGTCCATGTGCTTTGAGTTAGGGAGCCTTGATTTCAAACCCTGTATTAGATAATTTGACTTGGCATAAGTCATTCAACCTTTCTCAGCATCAATTTTCTCATCTCTGAAATGAGTGTAATAATAGCACCTTTCTCACAAAATCATTATGAAAATAAAATGAGATAATATATGAAGCACTATGTAAATTTGACTCTATTTACTCTTAGTGCTAGCTATTATTATAATGGGAGAGAGGCAAAATTATTTCAAACTCCTAGTAATCTAATGCAGCATCCCTCCTGGATTCCTTGATTTCTAGATGCTACATGAAGATATCCTTCTATAGGAGCTTGATCTTATCCTTTTTATTACTCTTCAATATAGTATTTGCAACTGATCACCAAGAGGCTTCCTCAGAGAACCAGGTTTAGGTATTCAGTCAATGAGTATTTACTTTACTATAGCAGAATTACAAGTGTGAGTCTGGAAGAAGCAGCCCCTTGATTTGTATTACTTCCATAAAAGGAAAGTTGGGAGAATTGTGACATATAGCTTAGAAAAATGAATACTTCTTCTTTTTAGTGCTTTCATACCATTGATAGTTTCAAATACAAACTTTAGAGATGGCTACTTATTAATGGGATAAAGAGGAACCAAGAGAGAATTAAAAAAGATTCATCTTTGCAAGAAATAGTTGTATCAATTGGCAGTTTGCAAGGAGAATCTTAAGGATATATAAGAATATGAGATTTTGGAACAGGGAAGGCTTTAAAAGGCACTGAGTTTATCTCTTTCTCTTTCCTGGAATTAAAAATGAAGTACAGAAAGACAAAATGGTCTTACTTTTCACTCTGGGAAACAAGAAAATAAGTGCTATGTGGTGGTGATGGCATCTATCCAGAAGGGACAGGGCCTTTGCTATAGAAGAGAGAAGATAAGCCAAAATAATGTTATAATACTCATCCAAATGATAGAACTTCATTTATAGTTAGGATTTGGGGGTACCTTAGAGATCATTAGTCAACATCTTTCATTTTGATGAAAGATAAGTAGAAGTCACAGAGATCCATAAAATTCCATGTTCCTTGTTTAGATGTAGAGCTAGATGGAACTTCAGAGTTCATCTAATCCATCCCCTTCATTATACAAGATGAGGGACTGGAAACCAGAGAGGATGATTGAGTTTCTCATGGTTAAACAGTAACAGGAACAAGATTTCAATCCAGTATACTTTTTTACCATACCATACTGCTTTTCGTGACATACCCCAAAGCAAACAGCTATTTAGTGGCAGGTCATTTGGTAATTCAATGTTCTTCCCTGACTAAATCAACTTGACTTGAAAATCATGACTAAGGGTCACTTAAAAAACACTTTGAGAAAGCTAAGATGAAATATTTATGAAATCACTAAATATATTCTTCAGTGATAATTTATGGTACTCCATATTGAAAATTGAACATTGGATAAAGTCAGAGAAAATGACTCTAAGCAAAATTTGATGATGGGATTGTCAGATCAATGGTTTTATGCAATGAGAGTACAAGAAATTTTAGTAATCAAAGGTAGAGGTTAACAATATTAAATTTAGCTTCAATTTTAATGGATTTTCCAGTGATCAATGAATTCATGGAAAATCTAGCCCACATAAATGTCTAATAAGGACTAATTTACTTGTAAATCTTTGAGTCCTCTACATTGCACCTAATTTTTAAATTATTTACTCATTAAAAAATCTTCTCTTTTTTCCCCAATTGCCTCTCATCTAAAGTAACCCTGTTGTAATAATCCCCCCACAAGACTTTTTTTGTATACCCTGCAATGATCAGTGCTGAATAAGGCAAGATGTCACACTCAAAGCTCATAAAATGGAATAATTAGGTCTTGCTTGATATTTAAACATTTGTGTGTATGCTCTGTGGTAGATGAATTCTTCAGTGCTTTCTAGCTCAGTGATCAGCTTAACACCCAATGAATTAATTTTACTTACTGCATTTTAAAGAATAACAGTTAAACAAAATTAGTTTTTCATTGCCTACCATCCAGTGGAAAATTCTAATAGTTAAAAATTTCACTTCAGTGCCTACACATACAGCTTGTAAATAAGCTTGGGAAGTATCGTTATTCTTTTCTATTAAGAAGGACATTTGAAATTCACTGTGTAGGAAAAACCAAGAAACCAATTATAAAAAAGGATCATGAATTCATTATCCAATGGTGGCACCTTCCAGTTGAAACCTCAGCTTCAAAGTGAAGCTTGTTTTGCCATGCAGCTCTACTGCTTTCCTATTCTTCAAATCAAGAAGTCAATTAGAAAGATTAGTCCATCTTTAATATCTTATTTCATGATCAGAGTTCCCATCCATATACCTGTGTTCTAATCCATTTTCTTCTCATTCTGCTTAGCCTTTATTTTTTTCAGCTTTCCTGGAAGAAGGTATTTTTTCATCTGTTTCTAAGATTCTTAAAGCTATAATATAAAAGGAATTGATATAAAAGTGAGGGGTTTTATGGATAAAGGCTGTAAATATTTCTCCATGATTGATATGACAGCTATGTTAAACTTAAAGTAAATGTTGAGCATCATTAAATGAGTGTCATCTATCTAATGTTTGTTTTTCTTCTCTTCCTCTCTCCTATTCTTCACTTAACCAAACAGGTTTAAAATGTAAGTATCCTATTATCTTACCTGTTACATCATGTTTTGTCTAAAGTAAAATGAAGCTGAAGGTAATATTTAATGTTTTACCAATAGCCACATCAGGTACTTTGGGGAGGGGCAGTATGTGTTTGCTTGTGCATGACTCACTTTCCCTTCCATGTATTTAAAATTTGACTTTGTCTGCACAGTGATAATTATCATAGTTGACTGTGAAAAAAATAACATTTCTTGTTTTGATACTTGTATATAGCCTCAATAAACAAATCAAACAAATAGTAGCCCTCACAGTGGAGTGTCAAAGAATAGGAAAAATATACAAAGTCCAAATGATTCACTTAAAATTCACAGTAGGTCCAAAAACCTTAGTTTTCATTCTTCCTGGAATATAATGAGAGATTATGCTTTTATAGTGTTTTAAGACTGCAATATTTTTTCTTCACAACAATCCTGGAAGGCACCTATTGCAATCATTTATCTTCCCACTTAATTTATGAATAAATTGAGACTCAGGGAGATTGAGTAACTTGCTATGGCTATAGAGCTAGAAAGAATTAGAGCCCTGAAGCCTCAGATTCCACCTGATGTCTTTTGCTTCTAACCTCAATACTTCCCTCATTTCACATTGCGCTTTTTTGCATTCTCCCTTTCTTAATTCTTTGCTATTTGGTTAATGATCTAGGAAGTATTTTTAAACTAAGTGCTTATTAATTGGAAAAAATCTCATTACATACTTATTTAAGTGTGTTAAAACATATTTTACATAAACATATATGAATTTTTCTCCTTTATTAAGAGAAAAAGTAAAATAAAGTGATTCCTTTGTAGCAGAAATTGACTCTGTAAACTTTCTTCTATTACTTTATTAATTCATTGATTAGAAAAATAGAATTCATTTTTTGTTAAAATATGTAATAAAATTATAGTAAATATGCTCACCAAGGGAAATAAATTCTCATATTAGCTATGTACAAAAATCTATGCCTTATTCTTTTTCCCTCCCTCCCACCTTTCTCCCATCTTCTAAAAGGCAAGTAATAGTAAATAGGTTGTACGTATACTATCATATAATATCAATTCCTTCATCATATATTTTTAAAACCAAGGGATATCGAAAGAGTTAAAATGAACCCATGGCAGGCTGTGTTCACTAGAAATAATCTTTTCTCATGTATTAATTGTTCAATTTATTGTAAATGAGTTTTTTCTTAAAAGCAAATTCCCTCAGATTAAAGTTAATGATAACAGTTATACTCTTCATATTTACATAATATATTCAAGAAACTTAAAAAAAACTTTACTTTTCTAAAGACGGCAAGAAGAATGCACCAAGACAGCCAAGATGCAGGCCTTGGCAGCGCCCAAGCCAGCAGCCCCAGCACCACCCCCGGCAGCAGCAGCACCTCCACCACCACCACCACCAGCTCCCCCAGGGGGTCCCCATCTCTATGAGGAGTTGGGTGGCAGTGCAATGTAAGTATTCTTTTTTTGCCTCTAAGGGAAGGAGACAGCTTTCACCTCTTCATTTTTATGAACTTAGTGAAAGTACACAAGGGTGAGAATTTAATTTAATGCCACCAAAGTAGACGCCATCATGAAAATATTAAAGAACCTTAAAAAAGCAAACTAACAAGTGACTTCCCAGAGGGAAAGTTTTCCCTGAATTGTAGAATTTTAAATGGGAAAACAATATTGCATTATATATGGAAACTGCTGAAGCTAAATGAATTTGTTCTAATTTAAGACAATACATTCTGAATTCAGAAGTGTCAGGGTAAGAGCAAATCAATCCATTTCCATTTCTACACTATTTAAGAAGTTTTTCATGAGTATAAGGAATTAGGCAAACCATAGAAACTCTTACCAACTTTATATATTCAAATACTGTGACCTGCAACAGTGGCAACATCATAGTTCCATTTTTGTATGTTTTCCATTTATTGCACCTACACTGTGATTCTGAAAAGATAAAGATAATTATAAGGAACCATGGAAGACCAGACCTAGAGAAGATCTCAAACTTATGCAACTTGAGATTACCCAAACAACTCAGAAGTGGCTTAAAGCCATTATATCTCACACCAACTATTTTTACATTATGGGAAACAGAACAACAAAAATTAAGATGAGAGGAAGGGCCCATTTGCTGGTGATGGAAAGGTGGTTTCAAATAGCCTTTGACATTGCCTTAAAAATGTTCCATTGTTAGCATAAAAGAAAGACTAATTCTTAGCCCATAGCATTTAAAACTGCTTTATACAGATAAATCACTTCTTTTAAAAAGAGATATGAGGATCAAATATTTTAAACTGATAACTGAAAAGTAAAAATACTTCCTTATATTCTGACACCTTAAAAAATCTATTGCCAAAAGGAAACCACTCGGTGGCTACCTGCTATTAGATAGTAAAGATGGCACCCTTGTGTCTTAAAGAACTAATGAAACACTAAATGTGAATGAAATCTAGAAAGTCTTTTATTAACTGGAACATTGTAGAAACGAAGGAAGGAACAGGATGTATTGTTTTCCTGTACAAAATAGACATCCATTAACTCGGTGGACAATAAACCATAGAAATATAAAATCTACTTTGGGATGTTAAAATTATTATTCATTATAAATATCCATTTTAATTTTACAGTTATTATAAGTCTCATGAACATATAAAAATTATTTCTTGAAATAAATAATGTGATTTAGTCATTTTGATTTAGAACTTATTGATATTTTCTCATAATTATAGAAACATTAAAGTCTTACTTGGAAACACTGGTGAATACATGAATTGAACTATTATTCTTTGAACTCATATCCACTTAGGAAAATTTTTGGTCTAGCTGAAATTATTTATCTATAAGGTTAAACATGATTATGTATAGGTTAAAATATCAATTTCACTCATCCATCTGTCCAAAAAATATGCATTAAATAGCATATATTAGCATCTGAAAAAACAATATTTCATTCATGTCAGTTTGTATTCATTACAAATAATTGGGCTATAATCATTGGAAAAATCAGGATGGGACAGGTTTGGATTATGAATATTTTTTAGAGAAAATTTAAAATGAAAGTTTTTAAGGTATGAATAAAGAAAAGTCTTGGAAATTAAATTCTATGATTAATTTTGGGGGTTCTGAATCACTAAATCTAAAAAAGGCATCTTGGCAATTAGTAAGGATTAGATTATAGAATATCTGGCCCCATTTGAAAGCTGAACTGTATATTTGAAAGAAATGCAATAATATAAAGAAAGCTGAATAGAATTATGTCATAAGATGCCATTAGTAATTAGCCTCAGGTGGAGTCTATAATTAACTTAGTATATACTGCCTTTGTAATAGTTTGGTGTTCTCATAAGGACTCTCATTTAGGCATCTGAATCTCCTTTATAAGCACATTTATACACAAACACTAAATAAAATTTCAATTTGTAGACACAGGAATAATTCTTTAAAATATTATGAACAATGAAATCTGCTTTGAAATTAAATTGATCTCCAGCTTATAGGGGATTTTTCTACCTCAAATCATTCATTAAAACACTCAATATAATCGATCCTACTAAAACAATCTAAAAGCAACATAAATTTTCTCTTACCATTCATTACTGCAAGCCTTTTTTATGTTTAAATATTGTAAAAAGACATGTTTCTGTTTACTGTATGTATCATCTCCTCCAAGCAAATCATTGAATTATTTTAATTTCTATCTCATATTGTCTCTTTAAAAATATTTTTTTCTCTCTCTGACCTTTGGATTCATAGGCATCAGTAAGTAAATACAATTCCTTTTCTATGACAATTCTAGAGAACAGATGCTGTAGAGATTAATTCCTGCCTCAATTTTTATCTTATTTCCATTTGTTCTTGTTATAAAGACATTTACTTTCAAATGAATCCTTGGACCTACTTCTATTTTCCCTTTGATTGATTCTCCTTTGATGGCATAGTATTAGGAAATGAGATGGCTCAATATGAAGGAGTTTCTTTATACTACCTTTTCTAGCAATCAAATGCGTCTATCTCCATTCTTTGTGGCTTAGGCATGTTGGCAGTTTCTACTCCTTGAAAGATGGGCACATGGTGTCACTTATATATTGAAAAAAAAAACATTTTCTGAAGATAGAAATGAGCCTGGTAAATGATTCCTAAAATAACAACTGCTTCTATAATGAAACAATTATCTCGAAGGGTCAAGAAGAGAGATGATGGCTTTCTTTTCCCTTTTTTTCTGAATCATCTAAGATAAAATACTATACCTGGATCATCTAAAATGGTTGTCTACCATTTCTGAACACACCAAGTCATTGACTTATCCTCTTTTCTATGGCAGTTGTCTAGTCTTCAATGATTAAGTAGAGAGGATTCTCACCTTACCATCCATGATTGTTCCTGGTATTCATTTGAGTACATAGTTATATATCTGGTGAAAACATTGGCTTTAAATTCATTTACTTATTGTCTTTTTTACTTTATTCATTATTGTATCATTTCTGGTTCATTTCAAAGTGTCTTTCCTCTTATTTTTGTGGCATATTTGTTGCTAGTGGATGGATAAATCCAAAGTGGAAAATCTAATATATTGCTTGAGCAAGAGAAATCCTCCTAAAATATTCACATTAATGAAGCATTATGGCTTATAGATAATTCCATATGTATTATATTTCAACCAATCCTCAGAATAACCCCACGAACAAAACACTATGAGGACTAGTCTCCTTATCAAATCATTAACGAGGAAGTTGATGTTTAGAATGTTTACACCATTTACCCTTGGTCATGTAATGATTAAAGGACAGATCCAGGGCTCAAACTCAGGACCTCTGACTATCAATTCTGTACATCCATATATTCTGAAGTCTACCACACCAAGCAATTTCTCAAGCAGCAAATAAGAAAGTTGAAACCCCCCAGGATGATTAATTTGGACTTGGAGGGATCTTAGAGGTCAACTTGCCCAATAACAGCTCTAGAGGTGAGGAAACTAAGAGCAACGGAGAAGTCTTGCCCCAAGTCCTACAGGTAGAGAGTGCCAGAGAGAGTATTAGAACTCCAAATCTAATGTTCTGTTCACCATATAATATCACCTCCTGAGATGCTTCTTTGAGTGTGTAAATTGCTGATGTCAATCACCTTTAATTTACTGCATGAAATGTCTTCTCTTCCTGCCTTCATTGTACTTGCCATTCACATAACAAATGATCCTGCTAGACTGCTTCTTCTCTCCATTGTTGCTTCTCATGTGACCTTGATGAAGTTCTTCAGCCTTTCTGGGCCTCATTTTTATCATCTGTAAAATTGGGGAGTGGACTATAAAAGTTCTCTTCCTATTCTAAATCAATGATCCTATAGTGTTATTCTTGAAACTGGTCCATCCCTTCAGATTACATTGTCCTCCAGTACTCTCCAAGATGACAGTCTGGATGATTGATAACAGAACCAGAGAGGAAACACTAATGACTTTAAATGTCAGTGCTAATGAAGAGAGTGATTCTGCATACATTAAAATGAGTGGGAAGGGGCAGCTACATTGCTCAGTGCATAGAGACCTAGGTCTAGAGACAGGAGGTCCTGAGTTCAAAACTGACCTCAGATACTTATTGGCCATGTGACTCTGGGCAAGTCCCTTAACTCCAGTTGCCTAGCCCTTACTGCTTGTCTGCCTTGGAATCAATACTTAGTATTGATTCTAAAACAGAAGATAACTAAATAAAAAATGATGGGAGGTTTTCTGTGGCCTATTTGTCTAAATGTACCATTTCCTTTTGTTGTCATTTGGGAATATCCAAAGTCTAAAGTTACAGAATTCTGGACTTTTATTCATTTGTACTCAGATTGAAAATGATAAGCAGACATCAATGAAATTTAAAAAAACTAGTTTAAAGGACCAAAGATATCATAAAACTTTAGGATTTGAAGTGGAAAGTTCTATAATACAAAGAATCAGGATGCTACAATCCTATGCCTTAATTTTCAAATGAGAAAATAGAAAGCCAAGGAATTAAGTGCATTTATACATTTTCTAGCCCTGCACGAGAAGTTTCCACTTGAGTAACCCCAAGGCCAATGCATTTTTATTTCAACAAGTATTTTAGCAAAAGAGGCATCACTTAATGACTTCTTATGAGTAATCTTGACATGTGCTTTTACATGAAGATTATTCTCAGTAAAGTTGATAAAATCTGAATCCCAAACATACCTGGATGAAATGCCTTGTGTTCAGTAAAAGCACTATTGATATCTGACACATATCATCTAGTTCCTTTATCTATACTATTTATATATGGGTACTTATTGCTGGATTTTTCAAAGCTCCCAAAATTCAGGATTAATAAGTATATACTCATATGAGGCAAATACTATTGTCAGTGTTTATGAGAAGATTTTTCAAGACTAACCTGACTATCATTTAAATGGTTTTAAATAATTGTTTTCAAAATAAGATCATGGTGTACAATGGAAAGAACACCATATAGTAGACATCAGGTCAATTCCCAGCTTCACTGATTATTACCTGCATCCCATTGGATGAGTCACTTCAATTCTTTAAGCATCCATTTTCTCATTTGTAAAAAGAATTGGATTGGATGATCTCTAAGGTCTGATCTAGCACTAAATATATTATACTATCCTAACATAGATCCATTATATTGATATTCAATGCTTTGATTGTGTTTTTAAATACTGGGGCACAAATATACTTTATAGGAAGGATCCCAAGATTATATGTTGCAAACTCTCCTCTAATATAAAGAAGTCTTCTATCTGCCCTTCCAGATACTGAACCAGAAACAAGGATGTGCCTTTTTCTCAAGTAGAATCATTAACTGATGAGTCAGTTGGTGATCCAGGTACTTTCTCTTAAGAAATACCCCAACATCCTCATGTAAATCTTTAGAAAAGAGTAGATGTATGAAAAGAATAGAGTAACTAATACCCTATCCCTCACCAAAGCATCCCTTTTTCATGAACAAATCTCCCTCTGTGCCTCTGAAATCCCAGTTTCTTACCCACAATTTGATGAATTGGAGAAGCAATACTATCTGTGAACACAAAAACTTCTGGTAAATTGTCCAAAGGTGGTTGTTTTTTTTTTTTTTTTTTACAAAAAGGTCTATAGATTTACATTTTTTTTTTGAAAATGAGAATTGTTCATGCTGCTCAAAGGTAATCAAACTCCTCCTTCCTCTCCCCTTTTAGAAAACATATATGAAAGTAAATGTTCTGCTTTTGTTGTATCCTAGTCAATGTGGCCTCTCCTAGCCTGAAGCATTAGTAGTGTGCTTCTTAAAAGCAGCTTTCTCATAAACCTATATCCCAGCCTGTTTCCTTACATGTGATTATCTTCTTTTCTTTCAAGTCTTTTCCTTCTGTACCATTTCCAACAAAGCAGGGGAAACAAATCAGTCTTAGAAGAAGGAGAACGTCAAAGAGTTATAAGCCACGTAGCTTCCCGGGCAATTGAGGCACACAAGCAGGCTCGGAAAACTGGATCACTCAGGAATAACCTACCCAAGTCTGCAAGTAACATCACACTTTTGTCTGATGATAACCCCTTAACTACCCACAACCCTCTATATGTGGAAGGGGGAGGTCCAAGTTCAACAATCCCGGGATTTCCATGGAGAAAACCAGGCTTACTAGACAAGCTCTCCCCTCGAAGGCTAGCTAAGAAAGGTTGTCGGAAATACCCAGCAGAAAGCACTCATCGGGCATGGACTCTACCAACCAGCTTCACTCGGAGGCAGATGTATGAGGTTCTGAATAGACCAGTCATTATGGATCCTATCCAGTGGGAAAATGAACGCCTCCAAGCAGAAGCTGAAATAACTGAATACCAGTCCAATATGGTGGCTGCTAGCCTTTGCCCATTTCAACCTGAAGAGACAAAGTTGATAGTGGCAGAGAAAGCCAGGCAGTTTAAAGGGCAACCTTTTCAGGAAATAAATCAAGGGAAGCATTGTGATGGAAGAGCAACCTGGTCACCCACCCAAAAGATGCCACTAGAGCTATCTACTGAACACTTGCTTTCTTCTCCCTGGCACCAGTTCTCTTCTTTTCCTACTTTGCCACCTGTTTCAGGTGCTATTGAACTTGACACTGTGCCTCCAATCATCATTTCCCATGCTGATGCTCCTCTTACATCTTCTCCACTGACTCAAAAGCCAACTTCTCCATCTCCTTTTTGGATATCAAAACCCAGTCCTCAACATTATTTGTCCCCCAAGACAAGGGAGAAAATGATAGAGAATATTCCAGACCCCCCTAACACCCCTCCACCTTTCCCTCCTCCTCCCCTTCCACCACCACCACCACTGCCACCTCCTGCTTCACTCATTCCCTCATGCTCCCCATCCAGCCCTGGTGTTTGGCATCGCTCCATGCTCTCCCCTGCAAGAGAAAAGGACTCTTTGGCTAGGCAGCTATCCCCAGTGGTCTCAGACCCAAGTCCTGCACCTCGAAGGGAACTGAAAGGCATCCTCAAAAATATCCCGAACTTAGCAGCCATTGAGAGGTCAGTAGCAAACATGTACAGCCACATAGGCCAAAAACACTCATCACCCACACAGAGTTCCAAGCTCAAGCCAGCTGCCACCCCTCAGCCACCCACTACAGGAACTGTGACTGAACAAATGCAGCTGAACTCTGGCTGTGCTGCTGAAGAGCTTGAGAATCAACTTTTCTTTCAATCTACAGCACTCTAATGCTGTTTTTTTCTATCATTCCGTGTTATCATCTTTGACTCTTGTTGTTGACAATCACATTGGACTCGAGAGCAAGTTTGGGCATCAAAGATAACTAAACTATTGCCCCTTTTCAAGGACTGATTGCAATTCTCAATTTGATTCTCTCTGTCAATGCTAAAGGACTTTTGGTTAACATCATCACTACGAACTCTGTTTTATTTCTTCACTTTGTATTGGTTAGCTATAAAGGGCAGCATTCTTTGTTCCAGATTTTATTAAATGAGGAAAGGACTTCTCAAGCTGTCCACCTGCACCACATACAAAAATATATATCCACATTCCCCTGAGGTCTTATTTTCCAAAATTTTAAGTCAGTGTCATAGTTATACCTGTTTCCTTTTTGGTTAATGTTTTGCAATGTGAAGGCTATAGCTGTGGAGCCAACTGTAATACATTCTTTAAAGCTCAAGGTTATATAATGTTTTCTACTACGCATGTGCATCCAGAAAGAAATCTTATTTTCAGGGTAGTAAGATTTGTTCTATATTTAATTGTAAAATGAGAAAGAAAAGCTTGTGTTCTTAGAATAACATTATTTGCTTTAGAAATGGAAAGAATAAGAAGTATGATTACTCCAAAGCAAGGGTTATTATTCAATGGAATTCTCTGTTTCTATAAAAGATATTTCTTTATTCTGATTGAGTGCCATCTTCTAAATGTGCTTATAACTTGGAGTAGAATGTCCCCCCTCTTGTCCTGGTTTTTTCCCCTCATTTTTTCCCTTCTTCAAGATACTTTTTTTATTTTCCCACATTTCAAATGAAAACCCTTTCTGAGTTGTTACTTTTTATAGATAGTTGATTGTTTCCACAGATGTTTAACATATGTTGTGATTTTGCTTGTTCACATTATTTGAGTCTTTTCTTAATTAATATTTCATGCCAAGATTTCCCATCTAAGAGAATATTTGCTTACCTTCAAGTTTAATAAAGGAATTCAAGACAGTGTTATCAAGAGAAGGTTTATAAGTGTCCATAAAGATTTATGTAGTATGAATTTAGTTACTGCTGATTTCATTAATCTAAATTATAAGTCCCCACATTAAGCATGTCAGTTATATTAAATTAGCTTGTCCTCTGAAATGAACAGTACATTAGGGGAAAAATCTGTGGTGCTCAAATCCAGCTCAACCATATCTTTTGTGTAAATATGGATCTAATTCTATTTTAACCAATAAAAAATTAAAAGGTGCTGAAATCAAAGAGATAACAGAATTTTGGAACTGGAAACAACCTTTGAGATCCAATCCCTTCATTTTACAGATAAGGAAAATGAGGCCAAGAAATTGAAAGCTTCTTAATCAAGGTCACATAAATAGTAAAGTGGCAGCACCAGGATTCTTACTCAGGGTTTCTGATTCCAAATCTTATACTCTTTATACCATTCCATGCATTGGACTGCAAAACAATAAGCTATCTTGGGGACTTCTTTCCCTCATGGTTTTGCCATTTTTATGTTAATTATAAGAAATACAGTTGAACATTTTCTCTATTTTTCTTTGTTAACCAAAACCATTACACTGTCACATTTAGGGAAATGACTTAAATCTATTTTTGTACAATGCTTTGATCTCCCATTCAAATATTGACGTTGTAATTCAAAATGTCTGATGGAAGTTTCTTTCTTCTACTGTAGGCATAATTTTATATATGAATAAAGTTCTCCATAGACATTTGAAGTCTTCTCTTTCTCATGAAATCTTCCCTTATCTGGACCTAGATTTTAAGCCAAGGTAATCATAAGCCAAATTCTGGTCATAAGCACATGCAATAGGTGTCAGAGTTCCCAATATGTCTCATTGTTTAATGACTACACCTCCATTCTAATCCAAAAGCATTTCTTAAATTCCACTTAAAGATTCTTTAGGCACTGTGCTAGGTGTTGAAAAATCTTAAGAAAGTGAAAAGATGTTCCTGCCCTCAAGTTTCTTACATTCTAATGGATGGCAGGGTTACAACATATAAATAAGTATAAATACTTGGTCACTTGAGGGATACAGCCTCAAGAAGATCAGGAAGATCAGGAGAAGTTAACTGAGTCCTGAAGAAAGTTGTCATTCTATGATTAATAGTTGAGAAAAATACAAGTCAGAAATGAGGGACAGACTGTAAAGAAAAAAAAATAGATGGAAGAGAAGGTATACTGGTTGATATTAAGTAATAGAATTTCCAAAATATACTTTTCACTGGAATAGGTAATAATATTTTCTCCATAATTTTCTTAAGTCTAGTCAATCAACAAAACAATGACCCCAATACTGATTTCCAGCATTTGATTTCCAAGGTATAAATACTCACAGTGAAAAAATTTTAAACCATTACTTTCCATAACAGAATCAAAAGTGTGCATTGGTTCTAATGCTGAAAAGAAGAAAGGGTTAGGCAATGGGGGTTAACTGACTTGCCCAGGATTATATAGATAGTAAATCTCTGAGGCTAAATTTGAACCCAGGACATCCTGTCTTTAGGTCTGACTCTTAATTCCCTGAGTTGAGTCACCTAAATGCCCTCAACATTGACAACATTTAACAATCAGCTCCTGAGAGTCAGACTAATTTGGCTCAAAATATCCCCTGAAAGGAGGTTATTTTAATGGAAGCAAAGGAGAAAATATTTGGCATTTTGTAAAGAGTTTAATTGATAGATCATAATGACTAATTACAGAAAATAAGTGAAAAACCATGATTCTCTTCTAAAAGTCTCTTTAATGATTCATTCAGTCAGTCCACTCTTTATGAAGCAACTACTATGTGCATCTTACACATTGTATGGCATTTTTTTCTTTTTATAAAAATCGTGATTTTCCTTTTATGAATTTAACCACCATCAACAAATACAAATTCACAAAGAGAAAAAAGATTGTATGTGAAATGAACTTATTTTTATAGTTATTTTTAAACCTAATGTGAAATTTTAAAAGTTAATAAAATTGTCCAGTGTCTTTCTTTGCCCCCTTCTGACCTTTCTTTACTTTCTTTTGTGTATTTTTGTGTCATTTGTAGCTTCTCTTTCTTTTTTTCCCATTTCCTTCACTTCCCCATGACTTACTCTCTTCTTCATAGCCACTGTGTAACAAAGTATAGATAAGCAAAACAAATCAACATTTTGGCCATGCCTGAAAATATATTTCTCATTCTGCACTTTTGGTCTGCCTCCTATCTTCCTAGAGATAAGAGGGGTATGTCATCATTAATTGTCTGAAGTCAGGAGTGCTCCCTATATTGATTAGAGATCTGAAGTTGTATCTCTTTGTATTATTTTGGTCATTATCTAAGTATTTCTCTTGGTTGTGTTTATTTAACCCTATATTTGTTTATATAAATCTCAAATTTCTCTTAATATTTCCTGTTCCCAAAGTCTGACCTGCCAGATTTTTTAATTAATGAGATTAGAAAATGACAATCAGAATACCCCTATAAGCATTTCACTTTACTGTCTACCTTAAATTATTTTCATCCAAAACCTTCCAGTAAAATTTTAGATTCTTTAACAATACATTTTTTCCTTCTCTTTTTTTGTTCTATTATTGAAAAAATTCAGTAGGAGTTTTTGCTGCCAGCTGTTCAAATGCATGATAATATTTGTTATTTGGAAGACTTATACATGATGTTTTTCATAAGTGTGTAAACCTTTTTAAGAAATAGCATCTGAATCTTCCCAACATAAAACAGAATTCTCTTGATGTTGGAATCCTTTGCTCCTCTTTTAGTTCTACCATTTTGATGGTAATCCTGAGCAAAAATTATGTGAAATAAAAAAGGATCATTTTCTTTGTTTATGATCTGCCTCACATCAGCATATCATCATTTTCAAAGGAGCTCATAGCTCATAAATAATATATATTATATATACATCTTGTATAATTTCCTTTTCCACTGAAAGTATATTTCCATTTTTTGTTGTTCTTGTTTTACTTTTTGAAGCTAGTCTTTAAAGAACAGCCAAATAAATGCTAAAAAACACTCCTTGAGGGAAGACTGGAGACTCCAAAGGCCCTGCAGTTTATTAAATTCTCATGTCAATTTTTTTAACTTTAAAAATCTATTCGTCATCCCCTAAAAAGCTACATCATCTATTTCATCACTCTATGATGTTATTTCACATATTGGCCCAGGACACTTAAAAGTGGATAATGAATCCCTTAATGAACAATACAAAGAATGTCTTTGTATCAAATTTTAGATTGTTGATTACTTCATAATGATGTAGTTCTTAATAGATGTCAGGTCATAGTTTGATATCTATGCTTCAAACTAAAAGTGGATTATTATGAACAGATATGGTGCAAAGTACATAATTTTCAAATAAGAGGAGAGTTTGCATCAGAAATGATTGTATTATATTAAGGGTTATCATGGAAGCTTCAGATGAAAGTTAATAAATCGTGTGGAAAATGCCTAGACCATTCGAAGACTTCCTACCCTTATCTACTTCACATTTGTTTCAGCTGGATTTGTTTTTTTAATTTTTGAGAAGAAGCAATAAAATGGCAAATAAAAATAGAACTGCATACATGTATCGAAGAGATATGCTTCTTTTATATATTTAATTGTTTGTGAAAGTAATTACCAATGAGAGATGACTATGGAACAATTTTTTTCTTGGAAAAAATTAACTTCTTTGGTTATATATTTCAACAAACACACCTGATGAATTTTTTAATTGCTTTACAGAGGCACAATTATTACACACACAAACACACACACACAAACACCTCTTTTGGGGGGATTTTCATTTCAAAGAGATAAATGGAATGTATCGAGGCAGTTTCTGCAGTGTTGAAGTCTTTCAAAGGTTTATGATCCCTATAAGTATTGACAAAGTTGCGTGAGCAGTCGGCCATGCTCAGTGTAGGTCTATTTCCAATACTAAATGGCAGTGATGATAGGATTAAGCAAGCATTCTTGCTATCAGTTTTAATCTACACTGTTGTGACCACTCTAGATCAATTAAGATGAATGGACTGGCTTGTCTTTCTCAAGCCTCTGAACTTTCTGTTTCCACCAAGATTGCCAGGAGGGATAAATGAACCCAAATGGGATGTAACTCAAGTATGCTTTGGAAAGTCACACATCATCTTCTGGCAATAAATCTTCATTTCAGTTGTTCATTACTTTCCTATCACATGGACAACTGTGATCATTTACCTCTTTTAATCAACTCTGTGTGTAGAATATTAATGGTGAAGCTTTACAGATGGTGACACTAAAAAATGAAAGCAGCCCATCATGCCATGTTTTGTTTTGGGTTTTGTTTTTCTCAATGTAATTAAAAGGTTCCTCTGGCTTGCTGTCTGGGAGCTTGTTGAAGCTTTATTTACATTAAACACAAAGCTTTTCGATCTTGTTAAATACCTCACCTGGCATTAATCCTGAAGCTGGCACTGGGAGATATACATATATATATATATATATATGTACATACATCTATGTGTGTGTCTGTAGCCATGTATGTATACACATGAAGGCACATGCAGTTGTGCACATGTATGCATGTATGGCTCTGTGACTGTTTACATGTCTATACATGTATATTAGCACATATGCATGTGTGTCTGTTTGTATATATGTACTTTTTAATAATTATGTAGGTTTTTAATTAGGAAAATTGTATAGATAGCTCTGGGGGAAATATTTAACTTTAAAACACTTTCACTTTCCCCCAGTATGATCTATTCCATAAATTTCCCTTCCATAATCCCTAAAGCCATCCCATAACAAAAATAGAGGCCATGTGCTTATTTGAAATCATTTGAAACTGATCACAAGCGAATCATCATTAGTTGCCCTAAAGGAAGACCCAGATTATCAAAGGTACCTAAACTCACACTGTGTTGTGTATGCTATTTAGCTTTGTGCTTCTTTGCTGTCATTGTTATTTAACAAGTCAACCAAAGAGCCTGGAAAAATGATGAAATATCTCTTTTTACCAGTAACACTGCTTGTAAAAATCATCTTCACATATTAATAAGACCCAGAGTGCTATTTAATCTGCAATATTAAATATATTTAATTTCTATTTCTTCGATTCCTCCTTGAAGGCAATAATAAGTATCAGAGGTAAGGGTTTGCCTGCAAAAAGGCCATCCAAAGCTTATTTGAACAACGTAAATACGCAGTCTTTCTGTGAGTATGTCAATTGCTCATTTAAAACATTCTGATGAACATATAGCATGGATATAACTGCAAGAAATTAAATTTCTTCTTGTCATTTTATGCCATTGCTATCATTGTTTCCTCTCTTAGAATCATGGAATCTCAGAAATTAGATCAAATGCCCTCTCAGTTCAAAGAATCCTCTAAGAGAATCCCTGAGAGATGGTCATTCAGTCTCTAAAATCCTGAGCAAAGATCTGATTCAGTCTCTTTTTTTTGTAAACAATAGACCTTTTTATTTTAAATTCTGCATATTGTCTTTTGTAGAGCCTAATGGCTTTGGAGGATTCTTAAAGGGAAAGAAGTTCATCAAATCAAAGAGAGATTTTGAAAGAACTCTTCAAGGCTACCTGTCCTTCCTCTCTGTTTCTAGAAAACACAAAAATATGGCTAAGATCTTCTACAGAGATACCTTTTTCTATTCAATAAGGTTATCCAATCTCCTATAATAACAAATTCATATTAGTCCTCATATTAAAAGTGATTTGAGGATTGAGGAGAAAAGATAGTTATGCCCTTTGGGCTTGTATCAAATATTTTAATATCCCCAAAGACTCCCAGCTCATTCGATGGACCAGTGGATCCCAAGGAATGGATTGGGAGCTGCATCAATGAAATCCCCACATTGATAAGATCACAAACCCATAATTAAAGCATTATTAGAGCATTCAGCAAGTCTATTATTCACTTCCCATGCTTCATCCTTTCTCTCCCCAAAATTGACAACAAATTTAGACTTACTGACTTCATTGAAGTTGTATCTTTTCCCTCCCTTCCAACTCTAATTAAGCACCATTCTAATTTCAGAGTATACAAACCAATTGATGGCCTAAAAAGGTGTGGTCATGAATCAAGATGCCTTTACTGTCATTTCAGAAAAAAGTCTCTAGAATCCCTCAGTGAATAATCATTTCCTATTCAATGGGTGGATAATCTCAGTGAGTTAAGCAAGTGTTTTATTCAGTACCAATTATTTGCTAGGCTCAATGTGTTACACAACACACACCAAAATATCATTAATAAAATATTCAGACTTAGAGTGGTCCAAAGGTCAAACTATCAGGAAATCAAACTGATTTAACTCACATTACTGAGTTTCCATCGTTGATGATGATAAAGGATTTATCACAGACTCCTGACTTCATAGGAGGACCTGAGTAAAAACGGATCATAGATTTAGATCAGGAAGAGAGCCTAAGGCTCCTCTAGTTCAGTTTGTTTATTTGACCCATGAGGAAATTGAAGCCAAGGTGAATGGGCATGTAGAAAGTGGCAGAAACAGAATTTGTACTCACAATATTTTTTTTTCCTACCACACCATGCTGCCTCCAATGAATGGATGCTGTGATTTTACCAAATATATATATATATATATATATATGTATATATATATATATATATCCTTTTGAATGAAACTCTTCTGTCTCTCCCCTCCATAGACCTTTTACATACATCTACTAATTCCTGCTTTAGAAAATATAATCATGTAAAATTTATATTGGATATCATTTTTTCAAAAATGGCTGTCAAAGCTATATGAGTACAATTTTCTTAGTTTATTATAATCCAAAGAAGCAAATTCTATTATCTGAGACAGGATATCTTTAAGAATTTGTGAGTAACTTTCTCTCTATTTAAATAGTTCCCATTTATTGGATCTGGTCCTATTTCTAACAGAGGTTAAGACAATGAATGGAAACATGTGCCTTGATTGGGTCACTAAAATTCTTCCTTAAACTTGCCTAAGCCATATCACTATATAATCCTTTGCTTTCTAATCTTCCTTCTTGTGCACTTTTTTAAATTAGTATATTGAGTCAATGAAACATCTGAATGGAAAGTTGAGTGACCTAAAATCTATCCAGCTTCAAGTGCCTTTAGAATGTCCTTTGTGCCTGAGGCTCTACATCAAGAGCCAAAGATAAGGATTTATAGATTCTTTACAATTTGTCCAAGGCAATGTGGTGATACAGTAAATAAAGTACATAATTTGGAGGAGGAAGAGGTGTCTTCACATCCTTCCTCAGATATTAATTGAGTGGCCCTAGGCAAGTCACCTTACTAACCTGAGTCTTCAGTCACTCTCTAATAAGTTATGGATAATTACATATTGCATGCTTAGAGAGATATCTCACTCCATTAGATTCACAGAATTACTTGGTCTATGTTCAACATTAATAGATCAGAAAATGAAGACTCAAAGAACCATCATTATAATTTTAGACCTTATGATGACGTAAATGGTTTTCATTGTTGTTGTTCAGTCATTTTAGTCGTGTCCAACTCTTTGTGACATCATTTGTGTTTTCCTGGCAAAAATACTGGAGTAGTCTGCCATTTCCTTCTCCAGCTCATTTGACAGATGAGGAAACTGAGGCCAATAGAGTGAAGAGACTTGCCCAGGGTTATATAGCTAGTAAAAGTCCAAGGACATATTTGTACTCAGGAAGAAAAATCTTTGTGATTTCAGATCTAGCACTCAACCTACTTGTCCAACAAATACAAAAGCCTTCCCAATTTTAACGATTTTATTCATTAGACATGCAGACAGAATGTATGTGGGGTGGGGAGGGCACAGTGGATAAAGAGCTAAACTCAGAATTAGGAAGACTCAGTTCTCACCTCTGATACCTACTAGCTGTAAGATCCTGGGCGGGCCACTAAGCTCTATTCTGTTCCCAGAAGCTCCAATTAGGAGAGAAGGTACTGATGCTGCATTGGAAGATGGAGTTTCCTTATCTGAGTCATCCCTGTGTCAGTGAAAATAAGGGGCCAGAAATATCACTAACTCCCAAGAAACTGAATTCTTAACTAACCTTGTTCTTCCTTCTCTGCAGCCTTAACTGATGGTTCTTGCTCTAACTGTTTGCTATTTCTTTTTTCGGTTTTCATTTCATTGGCATGGTGGAAAGTTAAAGCGTTCTCCTTTTAGATAAGAGGTACCCAGTTACTCATCTTTTTTTTCAATAAAATTTCCTTTAAAATGACTTCTGTGGCATGGAAGTCCTGCCTTGAATTACACAATTAAGGTACACCAGGGATAACCCTATTGCTTGCTGGCAGCTCAATTCCAAAATCAAATCACCCTTCTTTCTTTGAATTAAATTATGTTCTATTTCTCTTTTTTCCACATTGGTACCCCTGGAAAACAGCAGAGTCCTATCCGAGATATTTGGAAAGGGTTAGAGTATAGAGAAAGTAGGAGAATGTGGGACAGAAGAGGAAAGGAGAGGTTTGAGCTCAGAAAATCATTTTCCTCCTTCAGTTTCTCCAAGGCCTAGAACTATAAACAGCACCAGATCAGAGATTGAGAAATAGGAGAGATGTCTGTTACCTATTTATTGCTCAGGTAATCACTTTAGGATAGCAATAATGAAACGGAGGGCCAAGATATGGGATTTATCTGCCCAAGATCACCCAGGCCGTATGTGATTTGGGATGCCAACCCAAGACGATCAATCAACAAACAAACATTTAAGTGGGTGCTATGAGCTAGGCTCAGTGCTAGACAATAAAACCGAGTAATCCAACTCTCAATCTCCCAAAGTCTGGTTCCCCACTCTATTACACTGAACCTCCCAAAACAAGGAGGCCCGATGAGGTCAGTGGAATGGTTTGCTGTGAAAAGTCTTCTTTCTTTTCCTTTTCAGTTCAGACCATTCATTCAACTTATCTATTCCACACTGACTTTAAGGCTCAGAGTTTCAAGCAAAACATATATGAATAAGGGGCAGTCACCATTCCTTCCCAACCTGACTAACAAGGACCACCTCAGACCCTGGGATCTAATCCTGTCTGGGCTCTTCATCAAAGTGTACATTTCTCAGATAATGACAAAAGTTGGCTGTGCTGAATTGAGTTGAAGCCTTTCAACCATGAGAACAAACCATTTCATTGACCCAGATATCCAATCCTTCAGAGCTGGAGATTGGAGCTTTTCTTAATTGGTCACTACCTTTTGCATTTAGGTAGGTGGAAAAGGTGGTCCTGTAGAGAGTAAAACACTGACTGTGAATCTTAAAAACCTGAGTTCGAATCCTGCTTCTATACTAGCAACCCATGTAACTTTGAACAAATGCCTTTCTTCTTAGTGACCCACTTTTTTCATCTTTAAGTGTAGGGGTAGGACTAGATAGTCTCTAAATCTATGTTCCTATCTTATTTCCTAGAATACTTCCCAAAGGCCTTTGGTAAAGAGGGATAATCACTCTCATTTCCAGAGTTCTCCCACTTGAAATTCATTGTAGCCCTAAGAGGCATACGCCACAGGTATTATCCATATTTTAATGATCAATAAACTCTGTCTTAGAGAGATTAAAAGGATCACCCACAGTGATATAACTCACAAGCATCAGAGACAGAACTCACTCTCCAGGCTCCCTGACTGCAAGTACATCATTGCTTACATTCCTACAATCCTTTAGTGTTTATGCAACATTTTTCTCACAGCAGCCCTATGAGTAAAGTCACATAGGAAGTAAAGTAATTATTACAATTCCCATAGAACAGATGAGCAAACTGAGGCTCAGTGAGGGTGAGGGATTTTCAGGTCAGCCTGAATTCAAACTCAGTTGCTCAGGCTCTAAATGTAATGTTTGTTTATTGATTTAAAAATACATTATATTATCTTCCAATGAGTAAAATCTCACATTTCTAGGACCATTCAGGTTATCAAAAGTATCTCTCTGGGGGGCAGCTGGGTGGCTCAGTGGATTGAGAGCCAAGCCTAGAGACGGGAGGTCCTAGATTCAAATCTAGCCTCAGACACTTCCCAGTTGTGTGACCCTGGGCAAGTCACTTGACCCCCATTGCCTAGCCCTTACCACTCTTCTGCCTTGGAGCCAATACAGTGTATTGACTCCAAGACGGAAGGTAAGGGTTTAAAAAAAAAAGTATCTCTCTGAGGAAAAGATAGAGTGTGGATTATCCTTCCTCATCTTAAGGAACAGGACACTGTCAGAGCATGAGCTGGAAGAAAGGGACTCAAAGCTCAGTTTCCATAGGTTCAGCTGTGTCTCCAGCTATACTATATCCTGGGTGTCACAGCCTTAAATTAGATATTGTTAAGAGAAATGAATTCTTGATACCTGCCATTCCATGGAAAACAAAGCCAGCAATAATGTTTCAAAGGCTTCTTGGGAAAACTTCAGGGCTTCCAAGAATCTATGACTTTGGGGGACTTAATACACAGATGCCCAGGGCAAGTTTTCTGCAACCTAGAATGTCCCCTTTGAGGGTTTGTATGGTCAAAAAAGAAAGATATTACCCTAAAGCCAACCTTGTGATGATTAAAGGAACCAGTGAAAATTATTACCATGAGAGAGAGGGAGAGACAATGACAGAAAGAGAGGGAGAGAAAAAAGAATGTAAGGAGAGAGACAGACAGACAGATGGACAGAGAGAACCTCTCCACTTATGGAAGGAAGTGATGGCCAGAGATGGTAAATTGATTTATAGAATAGAATAATTAACATATGCTTTCCTGAAACAATGGCAATAATTTCAGTTTTATTATCAGTTATTCTAGTACGTTATTATCTAGATTATCTAGATATGTTAGTATCAGTTATTATAGTATGTTAGGAGGAACAAGAACATATGACTAGAAGGCAAAAGAAGACAACACACAAGTTTGATTCCTGAATTCACCACTTATCCTCTGTGTGAGACATTTAATATTCCATGAAAGTGAGTCAACAGTCAACAAATATTTTCAAGTGCCTGCTATATGCCATGTAGAGTTATAGACTGGGACAGAAGAACAAAAAAATTAAATTCTTGGTCTTTAGGAGCTCACATTCTCATAGAAAAAAACAAGTATGTGTAAAATATACAACAATGTCAAATGAATGAATCTAAATTACAGGAGGTAGAAAATACATTCTAGCATGGAGTGGCAGGTGTTTCTTTTTTAAAAAATGATTATACCTACCTGTATACCTTTCACTATTCCGTGGAAAGTCATTTATCAAATCAGAGCCATTCAGACCATCAAGAACAATTATTATTGCAAATGGACATTATGGAATGGTAAGAGTAAGTACGTTATGCTTTAGAAAGAGTCTGATTTGTCTAAAGCACTTTGGCTAATTGGCAAACGAGAAGCTTTCTTGTCTTTCAAATTTTCCCAAAATATATTTGTTAAGCTGACTATTGACCTAACAATCCCTCACTATGCCAGCCCTTGTGGAAAGCAGGAGTGCAGAGATCAGGTATGCTAGATCAAGAGAAGGATGCAAAAGATGTTTAAAGTTGTAGATTTCTATTACAGGTATGAGATGCCCCAATATGGAAGCCGTCGCCGGCTACTGCCTCCTGCTGGTGAGGAGTATGGAGAAGTGGCAGGTGAAGCAGAAGAAGAATATTATCCAGAAGAGGAGGTAAGCCTACTCTTTGTGATCTCTGGGAGCTGACTCTTTCAGGATTACAGTATGTCTTTTTATTCTCCTTGACATCAGGCATTCTTGGGATGTCCCCATGTTTAGATGCTTTTCTCACCCAGCTTTCCTTCTTCCCAAGATCATATGTTAATCGAATTGGGATTGAGATTTCACTAGTAAAGGGGAATTCCCAGATGATGAAAGTTTTGGCAAAACAAATCAAAATCAGCAATTTCTCCACAATTTGCCATTGTCAAGAGCTGACTAGAGTACTGACAAGTTAATTTACTTGCCCAGGGTGACCCAGTCAGTATGTATCAAAGGCAACATTTGAACACAGGTCTCCCTAATTCTAATCAACTCAGGATTGATTATGTCATACTACCCTTCTGATAAGGGAACATTGTATTGTTCCATTTCCCCAAATAAACTATAACAGTTGACCTATTATGTAAAATCTAAATGACTGCTCTTAAGATAGATTGGGATTTCTTTGAGGTCAAGGATCATCTTCTGTCTTGCTCTGTATCCCTAGCTTTTAGCTCAGTGGCAGCCACATGTGCCTAATTACTCATTGACTGACTAATCCAACAATTTTTTTTTTACCTACTACTATGAGCCAGATACCCTGCTAGACAAAACAAGGGAGCGGTACCTTTAAGGAACATATAATATGATCTATAAGGATTTGTCCTATGGCATTATCTAGTTTGATTCTTAGTGAATTCTGTAATACATAAAGATGATCAAAGACTTCATAACAGTTTGGCAAAGGAATCCAGTCACATTTAATGTAGACAGAACAAGTTATTTTGCTAGGTCCAAACTTTCTTACTCAGTTGTTGTTTTTTGTTTATTTTCAAGATTAAACTGAATATTGCTATCACTTTAGCCAGATCCTAACTCAAGAACAAATATTCTGATAAGCAATTATGATTCTATTGTCTCTTTTAGAATCCTTGGGCTTATCGTTCTAGAGTTGGTAAAAAAATCATCTGATACAACTTTCTTATTTTTACAAATGAGGTAACTGAGGCTCTGGAAGGTTAATGAAGTGAACTCTAGTACCAAACAAGAAAACTTATTTTCCTGAGCACTCTCTAAATAATGGATTTTAAACCTTTAGTCCATGAATAGAATTGGGGGGGGGGTCTTTAAAGTTGGAAAATGCATCTTTTTTTCATTAACTTTTCATTGTAATTTACCTTTTTTCAGTTATTTATAAATATTCTGAAGAGGTATCCCTAGGCTTCATCAGCCTGCCAAAATAGTCCATCACACATTACCAACTATTTAAAACCCAGTGCAGGGAAGGATACTATCTTTCTTGGTTTCTTTCTCTAGAAACAGGTCTATCTCTTGTATGAACATTCCACTGCTTGGATTCTTCCTTTCTTGATTTGTGTGGGGCAATTTTTCATCCTAACCATCAACCCAATCACAAAACACATTTTCATGATTTTCAGGAAAGGAAGCCTAAAAAGCCCATACCAGAAGTGATAGAGCCTGGTGTGGAGGAGGTCCAGGTTGAGGTCCCTGTGATCATTGAGGGACCAACAGCAGCAGAGACTGCCCGTGTGGCATGGAAGCGAGCTAAGATATTCCCCATGATCTATAAGAAAGTCCGCGAGTTGGCAGGAGAGGATGAAGAATGGCGGAGGGAGCTTGGCTTAGAAGACAGAGATTATCTAACCCTGAGACTGGAGCCCGATGAAGCTACAGAGAGCACTGTGGAATCCGAGTCCAGTGAGGAATCAAGCGAGTACAGCGACTACAGTGATGAATCTGAGTGGAGCACTTATGAGAGCACAACTTCTGAAGAGGAGTCAGAATCAGAGACCCCCTCAGAAGTAGTGGAAAGCTCTACCCCTGAGTCTGAGTCTGAATCCACAGAATCAGAAGGGGAGAAAGCAAGGAAGAACATTGTGGTTGGCCGGAGGATAATTCCTCCAGAGGAATTGATCCCCAAACCCAAGAAACGCAGAAAGGAGTCATCAGAAGAGGAATCTGAAGAAGAGAAGATGGAAGAAGCAGAACCAACTGAAGGAGAAGAAAGTGAGCTGGCTGTACCCGAAGAGAGTACAGATGCAGAAGCTCAGGAACGAGCTGGTGAGGAAGGTAGTAAAAGAACTGGATCGACAGAAGGAAGTAAGGCCAGCGGGGAAGAGTCAGAGTCCAGTGGTAGTAGGAGTAGTAGTGAAACCCAGATGGGGGCTGAAGGCTACATCACGCCCAATCCTCCAGGGAAGCCAAGAATACAGAGGGCTCCAGCAGCAGAAGCAGAGGGAGAAGAAGTCTCCCTGGCAGAGGGAGTAGAGGGCCCCCCAGCAGAGGGAGCGGAGGCCCCTCCAGCAAAAGGCAAAGACGCTGAAGGTTACAACACAGCACTGTAAACCAGAACAGTAGGTGGGGTTTGCGGTGATATGTGATTGTGTGCTGTGTGCCCTGTGTGCCCTCTGAAGTGACTCTTGAAGGGCAGTGACAGTGATCCTGATCGCTTTTAAGACTAGAAGGACTAAAAAAAAAGAAAAAAAGAAAAAACCCAACAACACAAGTTGATTGGTGTGGTGGGGGATGATAATCAATAAGCCAAAATATATCTCTTAAGTGACCAGTAGGTCATAATTTTCCAATGAGAAACCTACTTAAAAGCATTGATGCATTATCACTGATGCCCAGCATATTGAAGGTGATGGCATAATTATGTTGGTAGCCATAATCTCACCTCTTCCATTCTTGTGCATGATATTAGGAGTGGAGACGATATTATGGCTTTTTGTTCTTTTCACAGAATTACTGTTTCCAATGAACAATTATTATTCAACAGGATCTAGGAGAGAACCATATGTGTCCAATTCCAAAAATCATCCAATCATCTAAAATTGTCAAGAGCATTTTCAGAAAGTACTTGGCAGTGACATAAATTGTGAGCCATTTTTTAAGAAAGGGGATAAGCTATGTTCAGAAGACTGTCTCCTGCTTTGGGTAAAAATCAGAGATTTCTGATCATTGATATCAGGATTAATTTCCATACTAAGTTGCACAGAGAATATATATTTTTCACTTAAATTACAGAATAGACTCCAAGCACCAATACTTTGGATTCAAAGTGAGGCCAACTTCAGAGTAATCTGGAAGGTTCTTGTTTTCTGAAAATGGCATTAAGTTGTTTACTTTTTAAATGGGTTCCATGGTAGTGGACCCTTCTCACCTGTCTTTTACAAGGATGGTCAGATATAGGTTGATAGGCCTTAATCTGTGGTTTAATGGGCACAGGGAAACCCCATGTAAATTCCCTATACCACTCCAGGTCAATGTCTTCCCTACAATTTATAGTCTTGGAGAATAGCCTAGAATGTTCATATGGTGAGTGATTCACCCAGAGCCACAGAGCTTTTATGTGAATTCAGCACTTCTTGACTCTGAGGTAAGCTCTCTAAGCACTATGCCAAGGGGCAGCACCAGGGTCCATTGCCATTCAATTGCTTGCAAAGGGTAAGGATAATCTCTTAGGGAAGAGGAAAGGGTCTTCTTTTGTCTGTTTTTTAAGTTGTGCAGTAAGAACAAAGAATGGGTACAAATATATTTTTTCACAACTGTGTTGATAAAGCAATCAACAATAACAAGTAGCATTTCTTAAACACCTACTGTGTGTCAAGCGTTGTACTAATCACTTACAAATATTAGCCCAATTGTACTTAAAACAACCCAGAGTGGTAGATTTTATTATTATCCCCATTTTACAGTTAAGAATATTGAGGCAAACAGAGATCGAGGGTCTTGCCCAGGGTCATACACATGTAAGGATCTGATGCCAAATTTGAATTCAAGTCATCCTAACTAGAGGCCCAAGACTCTACCCATTGTATCCCCTAGTTGCATTGTATCCCCTAGTTATTAAACACTAACTGAATACCAGTTACTTAGTATGCTTCAAAAGATACAAAAACCAAAAACCAAAAGTTCTTGCCCTTAAGGATCTTACAATTCTATCAGAGATTATGTACATATATAATGAGATATTTATGATTACACCTCTTGATACACATAGATATAGAAGAGCTAGTACCTATGAGAATCAGGAGCAGATTAGGTAGGAAGAAGATGGTGTTTCAACTGAATTTTGAAGAAGAGATGCTAAGGGTTTAAGAGAGAGAACAATGTGACCATGAGAAGATAATTTACCCATGGTGGCAAACCTATGGCACACATGCCAGAGGGGGCACTCAGAGTCCTTTGTGTGGGCATAGAAGATCACCCCAGTAGAGAGTTCCCCAGAGTTCATTACAAGAAAGCCATAGGGATGCAGGACTGGGCTCTTCCCCTCCTCTTCCCACATGCATCTGTTCACTGGCCCCCCTAAAGGTTCACCATCACTTTAATATACTATGGTATATCAAATGTTTAAATGTTCCAAGTTAGCTGCTCATAGCAAGTGAGTTAAACACTAAATATGGGAGTTGTTCTATCCTGAAAGAAATGTAAATAATATCCATCATCATTTTTATTGTGAATAAAAGATCCTGGGGCAGCATTTTACCTGACTTCTTTAAAGAACTTCAAACAACTGCTTTCCAAAACCTATTCCAAGGGCAGATAGGTGGCTCAGTGCATAGAAAGACAGATGTGGAGGGGGAGGTACGTGGTTCAAATCTGAACTCAGACATGTCCTAGCTGTATGACCCTGGGTGACTCACATAATCCCAAATGCCAAGGTCTTACTAGTCATCTGCCTTGGAAATGATAGGTAAAGGTAAAACAACAACAACAAAAACCCCAACCTCTTCCATGTCCCTATGGGCTACAGCTTATGATAAAAAAAAATGTTTGCCAGAGCTGCAATTATGCTGCCCAAAACATCCGTTTAATCCAAAAAGGTCCTTACTTAGATGGCAGCAAATCTTGCCCCAAAGTGAGCGCCCCATCAAATAATGTCTGAAAAGTAATATAGGATATGTGAAAGTGGCTTAATCCAGTCCTCGTCCATCCAATGGGTCAAGCATTTATTAAGTATCAAGGATTGAGGTCCTTGGAATAAAGAACAAAAACAAAAGACTCTGCCCTCAAAGAACTCACTTCTCTGGAGGGGTTACAACATGTGCATACCTAAGGAATAGCTTTGTGTTCAATGAATAGTTGACACTTGTGTTTAACTTGGGCATTCCTGGTTGGAGTATCTGCCAAGGAAGAGGCAGACCACGTGTACCCTAACAATAGAACCAGGCTCTTCCCTGAATGACCCAGTCAGCAAGCAATAATCCATATTGCAGCAACTTCCCAGGAATTCAGAGGATGTGTTTGCATTGACCTGTGTTGAACGCCCTCCATTTTCTGGACGGTGTGGAACTCTACATGTATAATAGCAAGAGGGCTTAGCATTCTTTCCCAATACAGACACACGTGGTCACTTCAGTAGTCAGTACTATTAACTAGAGAGTCAGGGAAGGTTTGTCAAGGGATGTTGTCTTTGAGATGAGACTTGAACGTGATGATGGGAATCTAACAGATATGAAAAAGACACATTACAAACATGGGACATAGACATGCAGAACATGCTGGTCAGTGACCCCACAGTGGCTTAGTTCTTGGAGTAGCACAAAAAGATCATTTGGAAAATCATTTGGAGAAATCATCTGTATCCAAATGGAAAAGGTCTAACCTGAGAAGTTTTTGTTTTATTGTAGAGGAAAAAGACACACACACACACACACACACACACACACACACATCTCTCAAGACATGCTGCACCATTTCCTAAACAGCCTGGTCTCTTTTGTCAATGGTGGTGCTCACTTGCTAACTTTTCTCTTTGTTTCCAATAGTGGGCCAGGAAAAAAATGATCCAGTTGGCTGTTGACCGGGAATATGAAACGAGCTCTGCGGGGGAAGACAGTGCCCCTGAGTGCCAGAGGACCTGCCTGCACAATCCCCAAATTCACAACAACGTCAACGGCAACATCTACATTGCTCAGAATGGGTCGGTGGTGAGGACCCGCCGGGTTTGCCTCACCAATAATTTGAAAGTCCCTTCCCCTGTCAAGATGGGGAAGCACTTTAAGAAGCTTGACAAGTTAGCAGTGACACACGAGGAGAGTGTCCCACTGAACACATTATCCAAAGGGGCATTTTCCAGTGAGAAACTGAATACTAGACCGCCTCTGGTTTCCTTTGCCCCAGGCCCAATGGGGGTAGACAGTTCTGCAGGAAAACTTGGGGGTGGCAGGATCAAAAGCACAGCAGAACAGGAGTCCAGGATGGACAGTCAAGACATGAAGGGGGTCTTGGAATTCCCAAGCGACCACACACAGTCAGATGATGAAGAGCTTTGGATGGGTCCCTGGAACAATCTCCACATACCAATGACAAAACTGTGACCAATTTTTAGATTTTATTTTCATTTTTACTTGAGTTTGTAATAAACAAGGCTTTTTATCGTCACCACGAACACAAAAGGATTGGGATTTTTACCGTGCACATGAGTGGTACCTTTGGATGAGCTGCTTTAAACAAGAAGGAAGGATGTGCACTTGGATTTGTATTGATTAATTGTTCTTCCCACCAATTTTTTGAAAGGCATTCAATTCACTAAAAAAAACAAGTACATCATTAAACATTTAGCAGTTTTGTTTGATATCGATTTATTGTTTTAATAAACAGGAAATAACTTACTAAATTATCACCTATATTTTGTTGAATTCCTTAAAATGTGCTATGTATCTAACACCTTGCTGCATTTTTAGCATAGGCCCCACCCAAAAAGGAAAGGAAAAATTTATATTGAAAGATTTATATTGGTAACCAGTTTATACAACTGATGTCTTATAAAGCCTTGAATTTTTTATGAAAGCCGAACTTGTAGATTTTATGATTGTGATAACAGATGAGGACATTTCTGCAATCTATTCTGAATGGTGACTGGGAAATGCTTCTATTTTCTTCTTTTGCAGTTGTTCCCAGCATTGTCTGTTTCCCTCACTTCCCAAACATCATGCTAGATAGCACACTCTGGTTAGCATTGCCACCTCCATCTTACCCAGCGAAGTCCCCTTTTCTTTTTTTCTGCTCTTCCTCAGCAAGGTAAGGGTGATAAGCAGGAAATCAACCTCTTTCTTTAATGTTCCAACAAGCTT
This sequence comes from Monodelphis domestica, assembly GCF_027887165.1. NCBI lineage: Eukaryota > Metazoa > Chordata > Mammalia > Didelphimorphia > Didelphidae > Monodelphis > Monodelphis domestica. The sequence continues at coordinate 14,361,404 of NC_077227.1, read as the reverse complement.
ACTGATATGTGAAGTGTCAAAGAGGCAATAATAATCCTGGGTTCACAACTTCAAAATGAACACGTGATGTGGACACGTGATGAGTTCCACAGCTCTGAATAAATCAGGAACACTAAGGAATCAAAGCACGGCAGAATCACCTAACACAAATGATCAGAGATGTAATAACTTTGGAAGACCACAATGGCTAGGTGCCACGTTCAGTTTCTGCTTGTACCCCACACTGTCTTCCCCTCCCCTGTTAATGTCCAACCCCTTTCAGGACAATTATACAACTTAAGAACAAAGCTGGAAAAGGTACATTCCAAAGGAATCCACATATTCTTTGTCCAGATTATTTCACCATGAAACTAAGCACATAATTGGAACCAAAAACCAATCTCTCGTTAAGAAAATATAGTTTCATTTCTTTATTCTACACTTTTTTCTGTAATAAAAATTAAGTTTTTGATATAGTGAAGGAGAAATATGGAAACTGGTGAATATTGTTGGCTTTTGCTGATTATAATTCTTTCCATGAAGGCCAAGAGGTAAAAATTACATCCCTACACTCTCAGTTTTGCCCAGTTTCCCCCCTTTTTTGAGATAAGTAACTTGAGTAGCATAGTGAGCTTTCAACAAATTATCAAGCATTTATTAAGAACTTACTATGTCACAGTGTCCTAGATAACAGTGACAATGACAAAATTAAAACAATCCTTGCCCTCAAAAGAGCTCACATTGTATAATGTCCTACACCAATGCAAATCAGCAAAAAATATTATCTGGACATTGCTGGTATTCATGTCCTGTTTAAATAATTTTCAATGCTATTTCTGCTAATTATTTCATTTCTGAATTCTGAGGACATACAATCTTTATGCTTATTATATTCAATGATTAGATGAGCCTCTCCAATGTCAAAAGGGAACCATTAAAAATTAAATATATTTGTTACTTCATTTATCTAGAATTTTAGCAAGACTATGAATCTGAATTTTCCCTGTAGCTAAGGCTTATTCCACAAAGTGCTGAACTTTTTTTAGGGTCATTTTTTAAAGTTAGAACATTTTTGGACAGAATGATTTCTAAAAATTCCTCACACTTCATTGTCTTTTGAATAATCCTATAAACAAAATATTTTATCTTCTCTTTATGCCTTGGGTGCATTGATCTAGGCAACCCATGCTATGTCCTTTCCCCTACAGTTTTGTGTCTGATTTTAGTCATTCTGCCTCCATTTTTGATCTCTAGGTGCCCATGATCCTTGATCCAACCCCATTTTTCCTGTACTTTTACAATTTCTAATTTGCCAAAGGCTGGCTCTGAGGTTCGATATAATGCTTTCTCAAACAATCTCATGAGATAATTAGTGAAAAGTTAGGCCTAAAATACAGGAGATCCAGCAAAAGGCCATACAATAGTGTTATGGACATAGTCTACTTAATTTATGGTTTCAAGACTGGATCTCAAAAGCACGAGATTCTTTGTGGAACACTGGCCATAAGAAGAAAGTGAATGTTATTTTAAGTTAAAATATGAATGGATAGAAATGGGTAAAATAGACAAGCTACTGGATTAAATAGCCATCTTTAACAAAATACGTTTAAGGAATTAGAATAGTTCTCATTGGTAGTTCATTGACATAAAGGCAACACAAATTCATTGGAAGTTACAAGTACAAATACATTGGAAGATATGTTGTCTATATAGAAGGACCAATATATTGGTCTGACCAAATATTTTCGGCTGAAGTAGTGGCCCTCATTAATAATCAGTAAGAAAGGTTTTCAATGGAAAAGTGAAGGCCAACTCTCCTATGTACCAAAAATGGCTGATCCCACTCATAGTCAGAGAGTTGAAGAACACAGGCAAATGGGCCAACTATTTTTTGTCTTCATATTGGAGTTGTCAACTTTTCACTGTCTCTGTCAGCCAACCCCAGGAAGTAGCCAATATGATAATAAGATGCAGAATAGGAGGAATGAAGGAAAGCTCAGAATTCCGACTAGCAATTTTGTTGGATCCTGTTTTTAGTAAATTGTAAGAAAATAACTGAAGGTAGCTAATTTCACCACAGCTCCTTGTCATTTCTATTTAACAATGTCAGGAGAGTATTATAGTATGATAAAGCAAAGGAAAAAATGGGCTGATCATTTTACAAGAATGAGAGTTAACTAATAGACAGCTAATTTGGGTCATTGATATTTCAAGCAATCGGGTAGAATCCTTGAGTGGATTTCTTGAAGGATGTGATCAAGGATTGCAGAGGATAGACAAGTTTGGATGAGCTCTGATCTGCACTGGGGAAGGGAATTCCTTTGTTGATAAGATTCAGTTTAGTCCAAGAAGCATTTTTAAGTACCTTCAAAAACATGGGCATCAAGTATACACATACAAAAATGCAAACAATATCTGCCTTCTGGGAGCTTAAATTCACTCTATTCTGGAAGTCACCAATCCAGAAAAGTATCAAAATAGCATTGAACAGGCAAGCCACAATGACTTGTGTATGATAATCACATTTTCCAGCTTTTTCATATTGTTTCAACCAAAATCAGAGCACATGATCTAATAAAGGGCATTTATTAGTCAAAAGCTTCATCAAAAGTCCATTTTTAATTTCTAAAAAATGAAATGATATTGAAAAAACCGATGGATTTACAGGTACCTTATATGTAAATGAAAAATTTAGCTGAAAACATTTTAGTAATAACATATGAGTATTGAATAATCTACAGAGAACCACAAGATCTTTTACAGACTGCAAAAAAGAGGATTTCATTGGGGGGAGGTTTGAATTTCATTCACAGCATTTGTTTCTTTGAACCACCAGGCCCATCATAATTAAGCAATTCATTCTTTTAATTCAGTTCAATTCTAGAAACAATTCTTAACAATCTATTATAAGCCAGGCACCATATTGAGTACTGGGCAGCAAGAAAAAAAAACAACAACACTTAAAATGAAATGTCTTATCTGCACTGCTTATAGCCATTATTGTTAAGATCATTATCCATGTTTAAATCAAAAGGGAATTGGGAGGAAAAAGAAACCACAAAGATGGACGAGTAAATCTTTTTAGTCCAGAGATTTGCTTCCCTTTAATAAATTCTTTTCAAAAATTTAGTTTTTAAATTTAGAACCCTCATTCTGCCCTACTGTGTGCACTTTACTCCAGAGGGCACAGTTCTGCATTTCTACTTATTAAAGAAGGCACATAGCAATTCTACTGTTTGCTCTCAGGATAGATGTTCATTGATGCCTGCAATTTAACCCTACAGTAAAATTTGGACCATTGACCATTGAGTTTAGTTTATAAACCATTTCTGATGAGGGAATTTTTTTTATTCCCTGTTTTCCACTGAGTCCATGAGTTCCTCTGATATGTTACAATCATTTCTGGTTAATTTATCTAAATCTTCATGATAGAAGTCTTCATTTTACCAATTTCTCATTTTCATGCTTATCTATTTAAAAATAATAGTAAGTTACCCACCTCCTGTACAGAAGATAGAACCGCTGACAAGTGTTGGGAAAAAATTTCCAAATGTTCATTGCTTTTCCAATTCCTTTATCTAAACACCTATTTGTCCTTAACTATTATGTTACTGTATGGAGAATGAGAATTAGAAAAAAAATTTAAATGCACTGTTATTAATATACAATGTAATTTCAACAATAAATTTACATTAATTTGAAAATAATCTCTTAGTTTTCACTCAAATAGGACTAAATGTCTATGATTTGATTGTTTTCCCCTTGTTATTATAATGGTCAAAGCTTAAATTATAAATTGTGATACTATTAGGGGAAGAGAGCATCAAGAAGTAGATAGGAGTGGCCTAATAGTATCTTGTCACATTTATAAAGCACTTGAACTTTTTAGCTAGGCTGGGAAAATTAAAAGTAAGGAAGGAAAGGAGAAAGAATAGGGCCACTCCTCAGATTAGTAATAATGCTAATGCATTGTAGAGAAAAGGAAGCAAACATCACTCAGTTTTGTTTTGGTCCTTGATTTCTTTGTCGAGAAGAACAATGTTTGGGCTTGAAGTAACAAAATAAAAATGACTAATAGTAACTAAAGGGAAGGAAATTTAAGAGAAAACTAGTTGCTCTTCATAAATTTAGGTTCTCAGATATGAATTAACTACAGGACACTAAAAGAATTGGCAAGTATAAATTACTGCTCTCTCAAATTGATCTTTGAAAGACCATGGAGCACACAAAAGATAACTAGATAGGTAAAGGGCAAATGTCCCAATTTCCACAAATTGGAAGATGGCAGATTCTATAAATGCCACACTGAAAAGTTTGACTATTTCTTGTTTCCTTCTGAAATTGTAGAAACTGTTATAAATGTGAACATATATAAAAAGAAGTGGTGATCACTATGAGCCAGCATGATTTCAGCCAGAACCAATCATGCAAAAAACAAAACAAAACAAAACAAAAACAAAAACAAAAAAACACAACAAAACACTGATTTGCTTTTTTGTTCAAGTTACTAGACTCAGGTGAGGGAAGGTTGTAGATACAGTTTATCTAATATTTCAGCAAATTATTTAACACATTCTCAAAGTTCCTCATGTTAAAAAGATCAAGAGGTAATGGAATAGACATTCTTGTTAGGTGAATTTACTAGTTAAATGTCCTTACCTAAAGTAGAGTCTTTCATCAAGATTTCTAGTAGAATGTCCCAAGAATTGTTCCATGGTCCTTCTGTTTCATTAATCACTATGGTGAAGGCAGAGATACCATAATTATAAAGTTTAAAGCTGAAAATCTTAAAGGAATAACTAACACTTTTGTGGGTAAAGTCAAAATCCAAAATCTTTTCAACAGGCTAAAAGAAGAGGCCAAACTTCAAAGGATCATTTTATCGACATGAATGTGAAATCTGTCACATGGGTTCCAAAAATACACTTCCTAAATCCAAAGTATACTGACGTAGATGCACAAAAGTTCATGTGAAAAGAATTTGGAGTTTGGGGGTAGATTAAAATTTAGAAATATATATCTCTTAATACATTGTTCTCATCCATGCTCCTCAATAAATCAGCAGCAGAAACATCTGTGCAAGTACTCCCTTACTGGTAACCACTGGGAGAGAGGGCAGTCCAGCCTGATCCACAATCATCCAGAGAAGAGTCCCACCTGAAAGAATCAGCATGTCTATTGGAACACTAGAGGAAAAACAAGGTTGATCACACTGCCCATTGCCCTGACTCTTGAGAATATGATTTCAGTCCTTTGCAGAAAGACACAAATAGCTCCTTCACCCAAATCTGAACTGGCTTAGATAAGCTAAGTGGCGTATATTCCTTACATGTACATCTTTTGAAAATCTCCATTCATATAATTTATCATATTATATTGAATAGATTTCAGCTATACTACTGAAGCTGTCAACGACCTTATCTGAAGTTAATTACATCCCCTGTTCTGGAGTCACTAAAAGACAGTTCAAATTTGATATGACCCTTTAGGAGAGGTTTGCTAAGACCTTGAGAGCCCGTCTTTATATGTTGTATTTTCATTTATGATGTTGTACTTTGTAAAAATTCCCAAGCTGTAAAGCTCAAATCTGAAAGAATGAAATGAGTTCTTAATGGATAAAAGGGAGAATGTAATGCAGAGATAGAGATCAAAAAGTGGATGCATTCTTAGACTCTCAAGAAAGACATAGCATACAGGACAGGGATTGCCTTGGGTCCCCTACCCTGGTTAGACCAAATCTAGGGTCTTTCATTCAGTTCTGAGCAACACAATTTAGAAATGACATTGATAAACTGGGTGTTATATGGAAAAGAATGATCTGAATAATGAGGAGGTTTAGGATTGTGCCAATGTGAAATTGAAAGACCTAAGATATTTAGTTTGGGGAAGAGAAAGCTTATTTGAATGAATAGGAGGTTTATGGAGAATAATGGATAGGAGAAGGAAAGTGGAAAGGGTCAAAGAACAGGAATAAGGATAAATAAGAGGAAGATTTGCACTTTTGTAGGTAAAAAATGAACTATCTTACTTAGTATCTATTTGTTTTCATGTTGTCTCACCCATTAGATTGTAAGCTCCTTGAGGGAGCTTTACTATTTTTTGTCTCTTTTTGTACCCCCAGTTCTAAGCATAGTTAGTACCTGACACATAATGGAGTTAATAAATACTCATTGATTGAGTCCAACACTTGGCTACATTATAAAAATGGAATGAGCTGCCAGGCCCTTTCACTGAGATACTTGAGTGATTCAAGTTGGAATACCACTTCTTTTGTCATAGCTCCGATGATTAATACACTCCAGGTTAGATAATGTGTCTTATGAGTTTTCTTTCAACTCTGAAATACTAGGATTCATGAAAGTTGAGCCATGACCTAGTCATCCCTTATTCTTTCCCCTGCAACATAAGAAAATGAAAAGGGAAGAAGGGTAATCTACTTCAAACCCTTTTAGTTTTCTATGTCCATCGGGTCTATATACCACACTAAACTCTCTGGGAGAAAGCAAATTCCTTAGGTAATCTCCACATGTTCCTTTGTGATATAGAGATGCAGATAGGTGGTACAGTAAATAAAGTGCTGGACCAGCAGTCAAGATGACCTGAGTTCAAACCTGCCCTCAGACACTTAGCAGCTAGCTTGGTGAGTCACTTAACTTATATGTACCTAAGTTTCTTCCTCCATAAAATGAAAATAATAATAACACTCATTTCCAAGGGTCAATTTAAAAGTCAGGTGAATTATCATAACAAAGAAATTTGCAAACTTTAGTTAAATAGAAATGCTAGGTGTTATTATGTGTTATTATTCTGATACCAGAAAAAAATGTGTCACCATATAAAACCATTAATGAAGAATAAACATTTCTATTTAACTCATCCACCCCTAAAGTTATTAGTTAGGAAACCAGATTTAGAGAGGCCAAAAAAAGTGGGGAGTCATGGAAATATGTATTGTTAAATAAGCAGGGCAGACTTTACCTATGATACATCTAACCTAGGCATAGTTGGAGCCACCTCAGAGCCAAGCAACAGCCTGAGCTCAGTTGTCCTCTCTTGGTAATCATGAGTGGCAAGTGATTTCATCAATGATATGCTAATGTTGAGGTTGTCTGCTTGAAGATCTCTCTATCCCTGTTATCACTCTGGACAAATTGGAGAAGGAGGATTCCCATGACACAAAAAGGGAAATTGGAAAGGAACTCTAATTATAATGGAGGAAATGAGTTCTGTTTTGAACATGTTGATTTTGATGGCTCTGTCCATCAGGCAATTAGTGTCAAAAGGAACTAGGGAAGATATGGATTTATATGTTTATGGGTTCAGGAATCACCTGCATAGAAATGAGAACTGGACCCATCAGAACCGTTGGGACCACCATGGGAGAGAGTGGAAGGAAAAAGAGAAAAGGGCCCAGGGTCATGCATGCTTAGTAAATGCTTATTGATTTAGTGGACTGATTTACAAGAACTTGAGAAACATATTTATTTATGGAGTAGGATATGGCAAATGAGATACCAAAAAAACAAACAAATACTGAAAAAGGGCCACCTAGAAAGGCAGAAGGAAAATCTTTAAAGAGGAGTGCCATGAAATCCAAGCAAGGAAAGTTCAATCTACAAATATTAATAAGATGGGGCCCCACACTAGAATTTCAGAATCACAGACTGAGTTGGGATACAGCTCAGTAGTCATAACTTCCAGCATTTACATTTGTGTGTGTGCACATGTATGTATAAATATATGTATATACATCTATGATCTGTGTATCTATGTGTATATGTATATGTTATTTGAAGGCATCTGAGAAGAACCCACCATCCCCAGACAATGTAGTACATTCTAGATTTGGAGAGCATTATTTTTTAAATGGTTTGTCCTGAGACAAAGGTGAAATTTCTCTCTTTAAGGTATCAACCATTTTATAAGCTTTGTGCTACATTCCAAAGAAATGAAGAAAAGTAAAAACAATCCCTGCCCTCAGAGAGCTTCCATTCTAGTGTGGCAGGGGAAACATAAATGATTTAGATATATACCAGATATATACAAAGTAGATGTGATTTAGCCTTACAGGAAAGGCATGAGTAGTTTGGGGGACAAGAAGAGGACTCTCAACAATAAAACTAATTAGTATTTATATTATATTAAAGGCCTCCAAAGTCCTGTTCAACTATTGTTTCATTTTATCCATACAACTCTGTAAAGCAGGTACTACTATTATTTCAATTACAGTTAATGAAGTTGAGGCAATTAAAAGGCTAAGAAACTCGTATAGGGTCCTATGGCTAGTAAATGTCTGAGTCCTGGTTTGAATTTAGATCTTCTCGATTCCAGGCCCAGTATTTTATCCCCTGGGCCACATAACTACCTGCTTTTACAGAAGATACCATGTGAGCTATCATGAAGGAAGTCATGGAGTATGAGAGGTGGAGCTGAATAAATAGATCATTCCAGATATTGGGAGATGTGGTGTAAAGACTCCAAAAATGCATGTTTATGTTCATGTGGATATATGCATATATGTATATAAAATGTTTATATTTAGCTCAGTCCCTAGATAGTAAAGTGGGCAGTATGGAAAAGGCATAGGATAGAGACTTGAAAGATATGTCTTCCAATTTTGGCTCTGATGCTTACTGGATGAAAAGCCATAGTCAAATCCTTTCTCTATTCTAGCCCTCAGTTTTCTCTTCTGTAAAATGAAAGGATTGGAACAAATGACTTCTCATGTCTTCTAGCTCTCCAAATGTCATGAACCTATTCATTCTTTCACCTTACCAAAGGACAATAGGAGAGATATCAGAATAGAGCAGAAATGTGAGCTCATGTCATATGATGTCTGGTTGAAGGAATTAGTCCTGTTTGTCCCAGAGAAGGGAAGAGCACAATAGGCGATGTGGTGAAAGAGGAGTCATGATGGCTTGTTGATTGAATTAAAGTGTTCCCATGGAGGGAAAAAAAATAAATTTGTTCTCCTTGAACCCAGAGTTCAGAACTAAGAGCAATGAGGGAAGTTATAAAAAGATATAATTTCCAATTTAGTATAAAAACCAATTTAGGAAGCCCTTTCCTTGCTACAGGCATTTCTATTCTAATCTAGAAGTAAAAGGTGTTTTCTTGGCAAAGGTCTTCTATAAATCTTCCATAAAGGATCCACTAAGTGAGTTGCAGGTCTTCATTAGTATCTATTGTAAAATTTAAATTATATCTCTAATAATAAAAATATTATCTTTTATGAGGGTTATTAAGGATTATTAGAAATCAAGGATACAAAATGAAAACCACGTGCCCATGGCTGGTTAGCCCATTCAAATTTCCCCACGTTCAGCTTACCACTAAACTTACTACATCATTGCAATGGAAGAGAAGAGAGTGTGGGAGGCATTATTGCCAGTTAAATACAAATTGTGATCTCACCTATTTTTACATTTCCCAGGGGGAATATATATATATATATATATATATATATATATATATATATATATATATATATCCCTAGACCTTAAAAATGGAGATTTTGAAGCCTAGACTTCAATCCCCAGAAGTCCTTGGTATTTCCCAGAATTCCCTATAATCTCACCTGTCTTCAGGTGAGATCATAATTGGTATTTAACTGGCAGTAATGCCTACGCTCTCTTCTCTTCCATCGCAATGATGTAGCAAGTAAGCTAAGCATGGGAATTTTGAATGGGCTAATCAGCCATGGGCATGTGGTTTTTATTTTGTATCCTTGATTTCTAATAATCCTTAATAAACCCCATAAATGTAATATTTTATTAGTAGAGATATAATTTAATTTTACACTAACTTTTATGAATATTAGTGAAAAATATTCCGAATAAAAACTTCCCAAAGATAGAATGAGATAATCAGAAGTAGTAGAGTTCCCTCATTTTGTAGGTCTTCTTTCAACAACAACAACAAAAAAAAGCCAGTTCAACTGTTGTTCTTATTGGTTGAATTGGCCATTGAGTTCCCTTCCAACTCTCTAGTTCAGTAATTTTGTCACCAATGGCCCTGGATTTGGGGATGAGTTCAAAACCATCTACACGTTCCCTGCTAAATTTTTTTTCAGTGGCTAAAACAGCAAGAGAGAATTGCATGAGTCTAGCCTTGGCACTCTCTTTAATTAGCTACACTGACTTTGGACAAATCATAATACTATTTTGATTCAGTTTCTCCATCCTTAATATGACAACAGGTATTGAGCATAGGGGATCTCAGTTCAAAGATCAGAGGAAACACCATGGCAATGAAAAACAATTTCATTAAAGTAGGGTTTCAACCTATTTTTCCCATTAAAACATTCCTTCATCAATCCAAAGTGAAACTCTTGGAATCTTTCTCAGGATGGTGTTTTTAATAGTAAAAAATTATTCAAAAATGGGATTATAAAGAAAAACAATTATAGTGATATAGTTACCAATTTTTTAAAAAATAAGTTCATGGGCTATAGGTTTAAAAACTGCATTAAAACAATAGAAATGATAAGTGAGGGGAGTTAAAAGCTTCTCTCAGCAGGGAGAGGTCCCAATAACCTCTCTGCACAGCAGGTCAGCTGCATAGAAAGCTCTGGCATCATTGGTTTGTTCTGGATAGAAGACTCCAAAAGCTAGGTTAAAGCAGACTTTTGTTTAATTTGTTTGGTGAAATTGAGTTGTTAGGGAACCAGAACCATAACTGGATATTCCATAATGGATATCACCTGATCATTCCAGATACTGGAGATATTTGAATGTTTTAAAATGAATTAGAGGCAAATAAGAGAGTTTGGGGGGCTAGGCTCAAGTCCCATGTCAGAAACTGAGACAGGTCTTTTGTTAAACCTATAAATAAAGTCTTCAGCAGACTCTTCCTTGTCAGCTATAGACAGCACCTACCCTAAGGATGCCATGTACAACGTCATTATACAAGTTCTGAAAAATGCACTTGAAATCTCCAGTGGTTCCCTTATCTCTCCCATGAAATCAATATATTCCTCTAAAATTCAGATTAAGCACCCACTGCTCTATGAAGACTAGCCCAATACATACTCACATATTCTCTATACTCTCTGGATATGTTTTGGATTTGCTTTTCTGCATTACTAGTGTTTCCTATCCCCGTGAGTATAAGCTTATTGATGGCAGGTGCTAATTTGTTTTTATCTTTAGGTCTTCAATGCCTAGTACCTGGCACATAATAGGACTTTAAGAAATATTTGTTAAATGTTCTTAGAATCCAAGGAATTGTTCAATTGCCAATTCTTTGATTTTCTTTCTTTTTAACATTCTTTTTCTTTAATTTTTTAGTTCCAAATTCTCTTCCTCCCTCTCATTCCTACCACACCCATTGAGAAGGCAAGCAATATTACAACATCAAAGGTCATGTTTACTACCCAAACTGATTTCATTTAGATCATATTTCTCTGCTCTACAATTTAAGACACAACACAATCTTCCTTCAGGAGTTCAAAACATACTTTAAAATGTTAGATTATATGGCCTAATCTGGAAATTGCAATTAGAGACCTATTCCCTAAACTACTTATTATCTGATTTTCAATCATCCACCCCCATTTCCTTCCAGAAAGACTAAAAGAGAACTTCCTACTTTAAAAAATTATTACTACCACTATTGCCATTGTTCCTACTACTAGTTTACATTTATTTAGCTCTTTGTTTAAGATAATGCAATAGACTGATATCATTTGGTCCTCATCAGAATTCTCCATCCAGGCACCAAATGTATTATCCACATTTTACAGATGAGAAATTTAGGTGAATTTTATTTTTAATAACTTGCCCCATTTTGTGCAGCTAGGAAGTACCTGAGGTAGGATGTGTAGATCATTCTACCAGATCCCATTTCAGCACATCAAATGCTCTACGATTATCTGTAAACTGTTCAGAAAACAACTCTTTGAGGAAGTTTTTTATATCCTGTTAGATTTTTTGTGGAATATTTCTGAGAAAATATGGAAAAGAAATCTCCAGTGACCACTGATTACCTCCAGATTCAAATATAAACAACTCTGTTTGGCATGAAAAACTTCACAATCTGAACTCCTCCATTTCCAGTCTTCTTATAGTTTACAACTCTCCACACCCATCAGCTATGAACTTTATTGTTCCCCACCCAGAGGACTCCATCTTCCTTCTCTTTGCCTTTCCATTGACAGTCTCCTGTGCCCAGAATACTCCATATTTTTGACTCTTAGCATACCAGTTTTCCTTGAAGACTCAGCTCAAACCATACCATCTGTAGGAAGCCTTCCCCAGTTTATACTACTAGTGCCTTCCCCTCTATGGTTACCTTATGCCCACATTATATGCTTCACATATATTCATAGTTGTTTGCATGTTTACCCTTAGAATGTGAGCTTCTTGAGGGCAAAGACTAGGGTTTCACCTTTCTATGTGTCTCTAGAGCTTACACAGTACCTTATTCAAAAAGCATTTCATAAATGTTTGTTAACTGATTCTATGATGATGAGACAGATACTGAGATTGCAGTTTGATGGATGGAGAGTGTGTTGTGTGCATGTGGATAAAATCACAGACCCATTAATGCAGTGAAGAAAACTTCCTAAATCGCTTACAGAGAAATTGACTTTGAAAGCAGCCTACTTCCTCATCAAGGTGGGCTTGTGAGCACAAGATAATGTCTTTTGATTTGAAGATGGGACGTTGGTTGAATGTCTGAATGCACATATATTGCTGCATCCTCATGGGATGTTGGGGCATCTGTTCTTAAAGTACAAACATTGATTGAAAGAAAAAATGCTCAGAGAAACTCGACCTTATAATGACTAATTAGAGGGTTAAAGTATAAGGAGTATGGTCTGACCTTAATTACTTGGTTAATTAAGTTCAATTATGTCTAATACATTATCATTACATACACTCATATTTCAATTAGGATAGACATCATAAACGTCTAAGTCAATGAAAAGATAATTACTTCTCTAAACCTCTTTGATCAGGCCTCTTAGAATTTACCAGCTGGGCTGAAGATTGCAGGGGCAAACCAGGTGAGTCCATCACCTGCTGGGATACATCTTTTACCCTTGGCAAAAGAAGGTTGTTGCAGAACTGTTCAGATTCCCTTAACCCTTCAATGACTGAGTCTTTCTTGCCTTTCAAGGTTAAGTGAAAGGGTCCATGGATTACCCCCATCCTTCTTAAAAGGACCTTTGTCAAGCCAGACCATTTCTTGACCAAGCCATCAATTATAACCAGATTTAAACAGGGATTATTTTCTTAAATATAAGACAGTTGAATAATGTGCAACAGAGAGTCTATCTCAATTGGACAACCAACTTGGCCAATCTGTGAAGAATTCATGTAAAAGCAGGAGTTACTGCAAGACATCAAAGAAGTGTTGAGGTCTGGCAGTGGAGAGGAAGGAGTGGAGACATCTAGAGCAGAGCAAGAAAGGATAAGGAGTATGGGTGCAAGTAGCAAAGAAGAAAGGCCTGAACTTTGGCGGAGAAGAAAGGGATTAAAGTATGTGAAGCTCCAAAAAAAAAAATCTACTCTTTTCCCCACCTCCTTTCTTGATGCCAATTTATCAACATGTACTAGAATGTGCTCTGTTTTTCTTTTACTTAATTATTTCATATAACCTCAAACACAAATAAGTCAAGGAAAAACAAATATAAAATGTCAGTTAAAGCATAGAGTCAAATCTTTGCTGAGACACGTGCCTCTTAACCAAGGGTCCATGGCCTTTTCAATTAATATCTAGATAACTTGTTCAGTATAATTGTTTCCTTTGACCAGGACTTCTCACCAAGACATTGTCATTTTGAATATACCAAAATCACTTACATTCTTTCCAGTTTTTACAAATGATTGTGTTTAGCAAATAGGGATAAAAATACTTTAAATAAGACCCTACCAACAATACCCTAAAATGGGGTCCTCCCATAATCTCCATGATGTACCCCTGCCCAGATAGTGGTGTTTCTAGAAAAGTTCTTTATCATCCCAGATAAGGCTGTAGAGAATGTGTGACCTGGTAGCAATATCTGATCTCTTCCCCTAAAAAGTGTTGAGTTCTAGGTCTTTCCTGAATTCTCCCCACTAGGTGTCATTTTTATTTGTATATCCTTGCATTTACCTGTGTGTAGACTTAAATTTTGTCCTTGGTTTAGTTCCAGAAGAGATATTAAATGCTATCTGTTTTATATAGGAAGAAAATTTTTATTTATGAAGAAATTGTGACCTAGCAACGCGGGTGGTTGATTTAAGTCAAACCACTATTAAATTCTAGAAACAAGATCTGAGTCCAAATATATGCAAATGAGACAGACAGACAGACAGACAGAGACAGAGACAGACAGACAGAGACAGAGAGAGACAGAGACAGAGGGAGAAAGAGGGAGAAAGAGGGAGAGGGAAAGGAGATAATCACAGAGAAAAGGAACAAATGAGACATGGTGATTGGGGAAGACCTTGCAGAAGTGGGTGTTTTAGTGCAGACTTCAGAGAAGCCAAGAAGCAGAGAGGGGACGAAGGGAGAGCATTCTAGCAATAGGGGCCATCTGATGAAAAAGTATAGAATTCATAAATGTAATAGAGTGAAGCAGCAAGTTATTTTTCTTAATGTTTTTGATATTTGTTAAAATGTATTTCTATTCCTCACATGTGTTGAATATATACCGATCTCACTACCTTTGCTTTGTTTGTTTCATTTTGTCTATGGGATAAAATATAACACAAAGCTTGTTGATAATTGCATTCATTGTAAATTAACTCTGGTAAAATAGAGGCACTAACAGGGGCCTCAGGGATCACTGCTATGGTCTCCATTTATTTAATATCTTTATTAATGATCTGGAAGGGAACAGAAACTGAGCTTTAATGAAATTTCCTAACACTACTCTTTTGGAAAGTGTCAAGAGTCTCAGCAGGGTTCAAAAAAAATAATGCAAAGAAATAAGGGAAATTAAAATATTAAAAAATTAGTATTTAACACAGGAAACTGTAAGTCAATCCACATAGAATAAAATGTTATGAAAGTCACACACAATGATTTCACAGCAATAAAAGATATTATCGCAGAATTGGAAGAGACCTCAGGGGACATTTGGTTCAAGCCATATCAGTCATGAATCCCCTCTGCAACATGTTTTCCAAAGTGGGTGAAGCCCTCCAAGGATAGGGAATCCACTCCTCAAATCAGTTAGTTCCATTTTGAAGGGACTAGTTAATGAGGAAAATTTCCCTTGAATCAGGTATATTTTATTTTGAAATATCTCCCCTAGGTCTGTCCACTGGTCCACAAATCAAGTCAAGAGTATTCATTAAAAGGTCACCTTACCATGTTAAGCACTGAGGATACCAAAAATAAAATACAAAAAATCCTGGCTTTCAAATAGCATATATTCATAATGAGGAAATAAATATATGACTATGTAGGTATATTGTGAAAGTAATATGAAAGGAGAGGCATTAGCAGCAAAGAGGATGGTAAAGGAATAGCAAAAGTCTTCTCCAGAAGATCTGAGCTAAGCCTTGAAGAAAGCTAGGGAAGCTGGGATTTGGAGATTTAGAGGAAAAGTATTCCAGCCATAGGAGGCAAATATAAAGGAAAGGAGAGAGGGAATGCAGAGTCATATTCCTAGAATAAGGAAGTCAATGTAATCTGGATCATGCACTCCAACTTACAGCTTTTAGATTTTATATGTGGAAAAAAATATAAGGCACCTCATTATTTTATTATATATATATATATTTTATATATATACATATAATTATACTATTATATATGTTGTAAAACACACATGAGGAAAGCCAAGTGATACAGTGGCTATAGAGTGCTAGACCTGTAATGAGGATGACTCATCTTTCTAACCCTCTTAGTAATTGTATGACCCTAGAAAAGTTACTCAACCTTGTTTACCTCAGATCGTCATCTAAAAAATGAGCTGGAGAAGGAAATGGCAAACCATTACAATATCTCTGCCAAGAAAATTTCATCTGAGGTCATGTAGACATGACTAAAAGGCCTGAACAACAAAGCAAATGGAAACAGATTTTTTAATAAAAGTTAAATATTTGGTTTAGAATCATTAGAGTTCAATGAATAGGGGAATGACAGGGTCACATTTCTATTTTAGAATTCTTATTGGAGAAGGGTTGGTAGATAGAAAGTACTTGAGGAAGAGTGACCAATTAGAACACTATTTTCATTAGTCCAGGCAAGTGGTATTGAGTGACTGCACCAGGGTGGTGTCTATGTGAATGGAGAGGAAACATATCAATGTTATTATGCCATGGACATAGAAATGGCAAGATTTGGCAAACAATTGGCTATGGAGGAAAGGGAAGAGAAGTTGAAAAAAACTCTCAGATTATCATCCTGAGGACTTAAAAGGATAGAGTTACCCTTGAAAGTAACAGGGAAATTAATAAATGAGTTTGGCTTGGGGAAAGAGATAAAGAAAGGGATGTGACCTGTTGATGCAGATCAAAATCCATACATACCTGCTTATGAGTGAATATAACTCACTCTTGCCTAATAATGGAAGAGTGCTGAGTCTCTTACCAACAGGCCCCTGTCCCAGTTTGTAACACCCTTCCCAAAAGAGACAAAGTCCATAGATATGAGATGGCCTTGGATTAAGTGTTGTTGGGACATGTTGGAACATTTTGTCTGTGTTGTAAACCTCAAAATTTCTCAGACTTATGAATGTTAGGGGTTTCCCCCACTGGGGAATCTTCTACTTAAAAAATTCCCTAGCAGATAGTGAGAATTCTACTTGAATGTGAGGGCTCCTTGCCTTGAGAATATCCCTACTCCACCCTACTTAGGACTGCTTTAGGACAGAGAGCTCCTTGAGAACAATGAAAAGTACTTTGATCCATGCTTATGGAAGGGACAGGAAGTCCTTTGAGTCATGACTGTTTTAGAATTGATACAATGGGATACTAAGTACCTATAAAGGTGGGGCAACTTGTAAACTACTTAAACCTAAAAGGGTGATAACTTATTCAGAGGTTTTTTCTAATGAAATTTGTTGACACAGCAGCATTTTTTTCCTGACTTACTAAAGAGATTAAAACTACTCAGCTGTGAATTCAAAATGGGCGGTCCTTTAGAAACATCTACAGTGATTGGTAGATGTAAGGTCTTAGGGGAGGTGACAGAGAAGATTTTTGCCCTTAAAAATAAGAGCTCAGGGAAGAGCTGAGAAGTGATTCTGAAACATTCAGATGGAGGAGGGAGCTGGTGAAAGCAGCTGAGATGCTGCTGGCCTGGTGTCATTAGAAATCCTTACTTAGACAGATCTTATGGTGAGTTATAAAAAACTGACTGATTTCTCTTTTTAAGACTCAGGTCTAGGCCATATTGGCTTGAGGCCCTTCATACTTATTCCTTTCTTACTCTCTCTCTCTCTTTCTTTGATTACTCATTGTATTGTTAATTAAAATCTCTATAAAACCCAATTGACTTGGGTATTTGAATAATTGGGAATATTTCCCTGGCGACCACCTTATATTTGATTTAAAAACCAAGACACTGTAGTGAAACATATTTCTGCAGTCAAATTTACTCACCCTCTCTTATATCTATCACAATTTATATCTTCCACTATTTTGATCACTACAGTTTAAGACCTCAACCATTTTAAATCTCACAGTGTAGTTGGCGAGGATACATGATTCATGCAAGATAGTTTATAAATGGCCTAGAGTATATAACTACCAGAGATCAGCAGTAGAAGGGGGTTGAATGGGAGAATGTTGATTGATAGACAAGGCAACAAGTCTTCATTATATTTTTATTACATGCGAGGTACTGTGCTAAGTATCAGGGATACAAATATAAGCAAAGAAAGACAGCTTCTTCCCTCAAAAAGCTCACATTCTAATGGGGAAGACAATACACAAAACAGCAATAAAGAGATGGAGCTAAAGTGTCTTGGCCTCTGGCTACACAGATTTCTAGAAAATCAGAAGTAAATCTAGAACAGTAACGAAGATTGACTGGCTTGGGCACCTCACCAAAATAGAGATTCCAGAAGGAACTCATAAACAAAAGGTGATAATAGGCAAAAGATCTAGCAATGTTGGAACAAATGTCAAAATAGACTATTATGCAGAGAGTGAGATATGACCCAATCAGATGCTTCTTAGGAATAGGCTACAGTACCCTTGAAATCATGTCATACAGCTAAGGAGGTACACAGTTCCCAAATTGGAGCCCTGGTCTGTACCACTGAGAATTGACTTGCCTCAAATCACTCATCTCATATACATTAGAGACAGGACTGAAAACCAGGTCTTCCTGGCTCCAAGGATAGCTCTCCACTCCCTACACCTGTCTATCACAGCATCAGAAGTTGTTATGAGTAGCAAATAAAGCATATTCGGTTTTTTGAATAGGAAAATTCTCTATAAGTATAAGTAACTGTTATTGTTATTGCTATTCTCCTATGGCATGAAGCGATATAGTTCTTATTTTGAGGGAATAGAAAAGAGGGAACAGGAAACCTCCTTTGAAAGTCAAACCATGTACAGAGCCCTCAAATGTCTCTTAATCAATCTTTAAATTTTTAAATCACACTTAAAGCAAATCAAAATAACTTTTCTTTGTGTATCTCACCTTTCACCATAGGAAGAAAACAACAAAAACCCTCACATGACCATCTAAGCCTAGTGATTACTTCCATCATCTAATAAAGAAATCTATTTGGTTTGGAGGGAAAAAAGTATCCAGGGAAATTCTGTTAGTGATTACTTAATCCACTTAGTTTAGCAAAGGGAAGACAATAATTTCTTTTATATTGTATTTTTTTGAGGCTTGTTTCTGATGCCAACTTTCACAAACAACTTTCCTATTAGTGAATTACAGAATCTTCTCTTTTGGAAGTACCATACCAGTGAATTTATCAAAAAAGAATCTCTGGGAGAGCAAGATCAATGAATGATAAGTAGTCTATAGCACCTCTATCTAGAGACATAGAGCAAGGGGAAAACCTCTATCCCTGGAAGTAGTTTAGTGTGCTTGTGGACAAGCATAATAATTAAATATTTTTTTCTTTATAAGCCTATATTTTCCTTTGTAATATCTAGCCACTACTTTAAGCTTTGCTCATTGAAACCAAGAGAAAAATATTTAATTAACATGATAATCATCCAAATGCAGGAAAGCAATTATTTTGTCCTCTGAGTCTTCTACAGGCTAAAAATTCTCCAGTCCTTCCTTCCATCAGTCCACATTCCTGTTGATCAGTCTATTAATGTCCTTCCTAGATAGTGGAACCCAGTAGAGAATAAAAAGCTCAGATGTATCTTACCAGAGCAGAGGACAACCACATGAACCCTTCTTTACTTCTTAATTCTGCAGTTTCTGTCTATAACAAATTTTTATTTCAGCAAAGTATAAGCAGTGTTTAAGCCAATCGGACCATGTTTTGATTCCTAAGTGATAAAACATTTTCTCCATTAGAGTTATTCTAAGTCCTGTATACTTTCAGTGTCATACTGAAAGTAGTGTATAAATAATCAACAATGGATTGAATTTATTACTGACCTCATAGAATTTCAGAAGTGGAAGGGATTTGTGAAGTTTAGATTTGACTCTCCCCTGATTATAACAATGAAGGTACTTAGCTCTTCCTTGATTATGAAAATTAAATTGTAATCTCCTATCCAATTTTCAATTATAATCCCCAAAGTGTAAACACAGTACTTAAAGTTGAATATGGAGATTATCCATTTGAGATTTTAACCACAAAAAGGTGTGAACACCCATTTAATACACTGAGTGGGAGGTCTGTGACCCATGTGTGAAAGAGTGGGCAGTCCTGGAGTGGAGCATCAGCTGTGTTTGGTAGACATAAAATTTAGGGGAAGTGACACAAGAGAAAAAGGTCTTTAAAAGTGGAAACAGAGGCACACAGAGGACATACACTGGGACTTGGAGTGAAGAGAGACTTGAAGACAGACACTTGTAGTAAAAAAAGATACTTGGAGAAGAAGAGACACTTGGAGTTAGAAAGAGACACACTTGGAGTGAAGCCTGCTGGAGTTGAGGCTGATAAAAGAATCTGCTGATTGAACTGACAACATGGTGGGTGTAAAGGCTGACTTCCTTCCTTGTCCTTTCTGGAGGCATGAGCCTATGGGAAAGGCCTATCAGCTTGGGACTTCTTTCCCCTGGCTGGGACCTTAGAATTTCTACCTGGCGCAGAAGCTCAGAGAGAGGAAGCTCGCTCTTTCTCTCTCTCTCCCCTTTTGTCTCTTCCCTAATATCTTCCCTCTATTGTAAAATAAACTACCATAAATTCCATTTTACTTTAGTAATTCATTTTTAGGATTTAGAAATTAAATCCCTGGTGACCAATTAAATATTCAGTCAAACCATAAATTTAACAGATTTTAGTAGTGGTCTCATCCAACCCTTTATCTGAACAAGAATTTTCTCTATGAAGTCCCTGATAGATACTTATCCAGCCTCTTTTGGAGATCTCAAGGAAAAAGCAATTCACTTCCTCATGAGGTAGCTCCTTCCACTCTGGATGTCACTATTGGTTAGGAGGTCTGTCCTCACATAAAAACTAAATTACTATTTATAACTTTCAACCAGTGTTCCCACTTCTCTCTTCTGGGGCCAAGCAGAACAATTCCAAACTTTCCACATGAATTTAAATGTGAAAACTGAAATACTTATTAAACAGCAAAGCTTCCCATGACATTGGGAATGGTTCAATGGAGAATCCAATTGCTGCTGAGTTTTGAACTGTAGCGTATAGAAAATAATCACACAGAGAATTACACAAATGTCAACAGTCTTCAAAATGGAAGGACCAAAAATGACAATGAAATGACACTGAACAATGTCTAATGATTAAGACCCAAATTTGACCCTTGAGAAGAGCTAAGAAAATGTGCTTCCAATCTTCGTTTACATGGGTGAGAGGCTAAGAGTGAAGACTATTACATATTAGAAAGATAGGTTAATGTGTTGGTTGGTTTTGTTGACCTGATTATCTTTCTCTATATTTTTTTCTTTTTCTCTTTTTATAAAAGACAGCTTACTAAGTGGGTGATCAGAGGAGGATATATTCAGAAATGAAGCTACTATTTAAAAAAATAAAACATTTCAATAGTCATTAAGGAGTAAGGTAAGATTTATTACATAAATACATGGAGGTGTAAGAACTTATTTTTATATACTGTTATTCTCAAAACCAGGGTTCTGGATTAGAAAAAATTACTGTGTCAAGGTCCTGGATCACAGTATCCAATCAATTTTGATCTTTGAATTTCCTTTGTTCTTCAGAATTCCAAGGAATTGTTTCTCTTCCCCCAGTAAAATCTGGATAATAGATAAAGACTCTTCTTGACTCCATTATCTATGCAAGTGGTGAGGGATAGAGAGTCTCCATGAATAAGTTCATCATTAATAGTTCATCATTCAGAAAGGTTTGGGGATATTCTAGGGAGGAGCAAAATGATGTGCTCCCAAACTGTCTTTATAGATCTGTTTGAGGAGCTTTTTGGCCTTTGGTCATTGTGAATTATTAACATTATTTATTTATTATAATGTAAGCCTAGTCAATAAAGTGATATTCTTACCCAAAAGCAAGATGCTTAAAATTTTAATAATAACAAGGAGATCAAACAGTAACCATACCTTTAATTAAACTCTAGCTGAGTTCCAGATTCTCATTTATTGGGAAACTGAAAAGCCCTCTCCTTAGTTTTTGGGGAATATACATAGAGTGGCAGTTGGGACTACTATTCCAAGCATTAATTTATTTGAAGTCCTCCATAAGGTCGCCTTTGTTTATTTTAAGGATGAAAGAAAAAAAACATTAGTATACTTGGGATTTTCCACTATGCATGTTTTTACAGGGCAGATTGGCCCAAGCAAGCCATATGTCCTTGGTCTTGGACTTGAGGTTTATAGTATATATTTGATCCTTCTATGTTGGTGACATTAAAGTAAAATGTAAAAATGAGGGGAAATGAGTTTGAGTATGGACAGGATCACCATCTAATTTCTATGCACCAGATGTAATCCTAAATAATTCTAGTTACTTTTTTTGCTAACAGGGCAAACCTCTAATCATCCACTGGGACAACTTGACCTGTATACTGTTCACTTTCCTGAGGTTGAAAGAAGAGTCCCTCCAAACTCTCTTTTGATTTTTCTTGTAATCAGAATCCTAAATCTGTGACTATCATTTTGCCTCTCAAGAGGAACAATGTCAGGGTACTTAAGTTTTGTGTCTGCTGTTTGAATTGGCAGTATTTAAAGGAAAACATCACCTAATCCTGGAGTCTGAAAGACCCTGGCTCTGAATTAGTACTGCAGACCCTCCTTTTAATACTCAACAGCAGATCAATGTATTTTTTGTAGATTTTATTTTACCAATTACATTTAATGACAACTTTCCACATAAATATTCTGAAGTTATATGATCCAAATTATCTCATTCCCTCTATTCCCTCCCCCTTCCCAGAGTTGGTAAACAATTTGATCTGGGTTATACATGTTTTATTATGTAAAACATATTTCCATATTGCTCATTTTTGTAAAATAATCCTTATATAAAAGCAAAATTTCAAAATAAAAACCCAAATCAAAATTTGTTGTCAGACCCTCAGAAATGTCCTGGATTGTTGTATTACTAAGAGTAGCTAAGTCTTTCAGAGTTTATCATTCACAATATTGCTTTCATTGTGTACAATGTTCTCCTGGTTCTGCTTATTTCAGTCCACATCAGTTCATGTAAGTCTTTTTCAACTCTTTATGAAACCATGCTGTTCAATATTTCTTACCACACAATATATACCATCACTATTATATACCACAATATGTTCAGCCATTCCCCAATTGATGGATATCCTCTCAATATCTCTTTAGGATACAGATTGGTATTATATAATCAAAGGGTAGGTGCTATTTTAAAGCCCTCTGTGGATTAATAAGAGGGTAATAATAAATTACCCTCTAGAATGGTTGGATCAGTTCACAATTCCACCAGCAATGTGTCACAATTTTGTCACATTCCCTTCAATATCTATCATTTTCCTTTACTACAATATTGGACAATCTGATAGGTATAATGTGGTACCTCAGAGTGGTTTTAATTTGCAATTCTCAAAGCAAGAGGTATTTAGGGAAAAAATTTTTATGATTATTGATAGCTTTGATTTCATCTGAAAATTGTCTATTCTAATCCTTTGATCATTTGTCAATTGGGGAATGACTTGGATTCTTATAAATTTAACTTAGTTCTTTATGTATTTCGGAGATGAAACCTTTATCAGAAAAATTTGTTATGAACATTTTCCCCAGTTCGTTGCTACCCTTCTAATCTTGGTTTCATTGGTTTTATTTGTATGATTTTTTAAAAATTTATTACAATCAAAAGTATTCATTTTACATTGTGTAATGTTCTCTATCTCTTATTTGGTCATAAATTTTTCTCTTCTCCATAAAAATGGCAGGCAAACTTCTTTGTTCTCCTTACTTATAATAGCATTATGTTTAAATCATGTACTCATTTTGAACTTATCTTGGTATAGGGTATGAGATGTTTATCTAAACCTATTTTCCCCATATTATTTTTCAATTTTCCCAGCATCTTCTGTCAAATAGTGAATTCTTATTCCAAAATCTGGGATCTTTGTGTCTATCAAACATTCGTTTGCTGAAGTCATTTACCCATAATCTACTCCATTGATCAACCTTTCTATTTCTTAGCCAATACCAGATTGTTTCGATAATTACTACTTTATCGTAGAGTTTAAGATCTGGTACTGCTAGGCCACTATTATTCATTTTTTTTTTCATTAGTTCCCGTAATATTCTTGAGCTTTTGTTCTCCCGGATGAATTTTGTTATTATTTTGTTTCTAGTTCTATAAAATAGTTTTTTGATTGTTTGATTGGTATGGCACTGAATTGGTTTAAGTAGAATTGTCATTTTTATTACATTAGCTCAGCCTAGTCATGATCAATTAATGTTTTTGCAATTGTTTAGATCTAAATTTATTTTTGTGAAAAGTGTATTGGAATTGTTTTCATATAATTCTGGCATTTTTCTTGGCAAATGTATTGCTAGAAATTTCATAATGGCTAGAGTGATTTTAAATTGAATTTCTCTTTCTAACTCTTTGTTGGAAATATATCTATGGTGATTATTCATGTGAATTTACTCTCTATCCTTAATTTTGCTAAAGGTATTAATTATTTCAACTAATTTTAGGTGATTTTCTAGAATTCTCTAAGTATCACAACATATCATCTAAAAAAGTGATAGTTTAGTTTCCTTCTTGCATACTTTAACTCCTTAAATTTTTTTCATCTATAATAGCTAAAGCTAGAATTTCTAGCATATTCTAGTATATTTTCATATATCGTATTCCATTTTATGGATGAGTTAATCCCATGTACATATACTGTTATGATGATTATCTGTGCATTCCCCTCCAAATTCTTTTCCTCTTTTAATCCTTCCCAGAATTCCTCCTTTCATTTTGTCCCTCCACACAAGTGTTTTGCTTTTAATCACCCCCCCCCATTCACCCTGTAAAAATGGAGATTTGAACTTCAGACTTCGATTCCCAGAAGTCCTTGGTGGTTCCCAGAATTCCCTAAAATCTTACCTGAGTGCTTACCTGGGCCAGAGAACACAATTTGTATTTAAACTGATTGTACTGCCTACTTACTCATTCTACTTCCGCTTCTAAGCACACATGTCTCTTTACACACAGGCAAGATGTGAGTGGCTTTGAATGGGTTCTGTGCCCTAAGCATGTGCTTTCTTATTTTGTATTTTCTTTAATTCTTAATTCTAATAATCTTTAATAAACCCCTAAAAATACAATACTTTTAGTAGAGAAACTAAATTTAATTTTAACAACCCTGACTTATATTGCTCCCCCTTCTACCACCCCTTTCTTATTTTCCCTTCTACTTCCCCATAGGTTAAAATAGGATTCAATAATATAATGTATCTGGCTATTTTTCCCCCTCTCTGAGTTAATTCCAAAAAGAGTAAATTTTAAATATTACCTGTAATCACCTTCATCCTCCCCCTACTTTAATACTTCCTCCCCTGCATCTCTTTATGTGATATAATTTACCCCATTTTACTTCTCTCTTTCCTTTTCTCTTAATGCAATCCTCTTTTTCACCCCTTTATTTATTTATTTTGCATATCATCCTAAACAGCTTACTACTACATTGTCTTTCTATGCAAACTTCTAACTTACATTTTTCTCTTTCTTATTCATATATTTTATGCTTCTCATAAATTTTGTATTTAGACATCAAATTTTCTGTTTATATCTGGTCTTTCCTTCAGGAATGCTTGGAAATCCTCTATTTTATTAAATGTCCAAATTTCCCCCTGAAAGACTCTAGTTAGTTTTGATAGGTAAGTGATTCCTGGTTGTAAACTCAGTTCCCTTACCTTCTGTAATATCATATCCCAAGTCTTCCCATCCTTCAATGTGGAAGTTTCCAGATACTGTAGAATCCTGACTGGAGCTGCATGATATTTGAGTTGTTCCTTTATGGCTGTTTGTAGTATTTTCTCCTTGATCTAGTAATTCTTGAACTTGGATATAATGTTCCTGGGAGTTGTCCTTTGGGAATATAATGCAGGAGGTGATCTATGGATTCTTTCAATCTTTATTTTACCTTCTTGTTCAAGGATATCAGGAAAGTTTTCTTGGATAATTTCCTGTAATATGATGTCTAGGCTTTTTTTTTGGGGGGGGGGGTCATGGCCTTTGGGTAATCCAATATTTATTAAACTTTCTTTCCTGGATCTATTTTCCAAGTCATTTGTTTTTTCAATAAGGTGTTTCACACTTTCACCTCAAATCTATGCAGGGCTCTGGTTCACTCATGTCTTACACAGACCAGTTGTACTGCAGACTGCCTTGCACTGGGGCTTGGGGCCTCACTGAAAGACTGTATAAGGGCTTGAAAGTTCAAGGGAAGGTGTGGGGTGCTCTGCTCTGGCTTAGGCAAGGACTCAGAATCTTGAAGTTGGTTGTGTCCAGGTTCAGAACCTGGAGCAGTAAGTGGGGGCTGGGGGTGGCTTGCACTCTTTGGTGCACAATTTTGCTTTTGGATGTACTCCCTTCTTACCCCAGTGAAATAGACCCTCTCTGACTAACTTCTAAGTTGTTTTCTGCAAGAGTATTGCTTCATTTTGTCTCCTTGTTGGTTCTATAACTCTAGTATTTGTTTTCAGTCACTATTTTGAGGTTGAGAGAATTCTCAGAGCAGTTCCAGGTTGCCTTGATTCCACTCCATCATCTTGGCTCCCCCTGCAGCAGATCAATTTAGCAATGTCTTAAATACTTTTATATTAGGAATATCAGGAATTATATCAGGAAAAGTCACTTCCTTGACTTTATCTAGACCTGAACTTTTAGAACTATTAAAAAGATGACTAGGACTAGTTCATTAGCACAGTACCTGGCACAAAGTAGGCTCATAAAAATGGGTATTGATTGATTACAGAATAAAAACTATGTTTCTACTGGCAAATGGTTTCATAAATCATTGATCATAAAAATTTGTGGGAGATTTTAAATACATAGGGAGTAATCAGTATCTTATGCTGGAAGCATGGAGATCCATTGAGATTATTAAGGAGATGAATGACGTGGTCAGAACATTGCCATTCATTCATCCCTCATTCTTGCCTGAGCCTGATATTGTTTCTCTTAATGAAAGAGCAATAAGCAAAGAAAACTTGACTGCTCCACAATCTGACATGAAAAGTATTTGGCATTTCAATTCCCTTCAGACAGCTTCATAAAGGAACTGACCAAAATTGCAAAATATGTGTTTCCAATTAGAAATTTCAGACAGGTAGTGATTTTACACCCACAAATTCTTGCCTGGAGTTAAAGGCAGTGCTTTGGCATTACTCCATTATTTGCAATCATTTTTAGAAGTGTAAAGACAAGCCACGTGTATAGAGATTCATGGCACATTCACACATATGCACACATTTTGTATATTTACATTTGTACTTGTTGATGGCAAGTTGTCATTGCTTTTGTCTACAAATTCACAGAAGAAGAGACTCTGAAACTTATTGGCAGAGATGCAGTGCTGAAAAGGACAGTTCCTCTTGACACCAGAGAGATGTCTGTGCACCCAGGGTTTCTATACCCATATTGGACTATTGATATAAAGCAGTCAATTACTGTGGGAATGGTAGGTATACTGACACATATATCTGGATATCATTCTCAGCTGCCAAAATGGATAGAGTACCAAAATAAAGGAGTCTAGTATTACTGTGTCACTGAGAGTTATTATTGCATGTGGTTAGAGATTCAGCCTCAGTTCAAATCCTGGATCTGATACATATTAACTGTATGAATCTAGACACATCCTTTCACAATGCTATAAGCAACAAAGTCTAAAAGATACAGAGAAATTGGTAGTCCTCTTTAGTAGAGGAAGTTTCCTCCTCCAGGAGTCCTTAACCACAGCACCCGGGCCTATCCATATCCCTGGATCTCTTGACCAATTAAAAACTACAATTTTAGTGCATCTTATGGGGAGGGATTGGGCTTCTGCTTTCATTGGTTGAAATCCTAAAGAAAATGACTCTCTCTATTGAACCAAACAACATTTAAAAAACTTAGATTCATAAAAGTACTTAATAAGTGCCTACTATATTGAGCCACTAAAGAATTATTATCTTTCATGAGAGGTTAAATAAGTTATTCAATGATCACACAGGACTAGAATTCCAGTTTCCTGATGAAGGCTGACTGTCTACTATTATATATTGTCTCTACTTTACATAGCAAAGCAAGAAATGCTTGTTTTCATATTCCATATGTTAGATCTAAAATAGTTTTGAGTGTTAATTAGTTGTAAATAAGAGAGTGGGAGCCATAAACTGTGATAATTAAAATGTTTGGGAGCAAGGGAAATATATATATCAATTATGACCGCTGAAATATGTTTTCTACTGTGTCTTGGTTTTATATAAATATAAGATGGTTGCCAGGGAATATATTCCCAATTTATGAATATGCCCAAGCCAACTGGGTTTTATAGAGAAATTTAATTTATAATACACTGATTAATCAATAGAAAAAGGGAGAAAGTAAGAAAGGAATAAGAATGAATAAATCAGTCAGTTGGTTTTATCACTCACCCAAGATCTCTCTAGGTAAGGCTTCTCATGCCAACCTCAGGCTCCACCTTCAAGAGAGCCTCCTTTCAAGAAATGTTTCCAGAGAATTCTCATCCTTCAGAGCCAGCCTTCTCTCCTGGTCCTCCAACAGAGCAACCTCCTCAGTCCTCCTCCAGAGCCACCTCTCTCAGAGCAAAAAAACTCTCCCCTCCCTGTCCTCAGACCCTGCTATCTTTAAGGAAACCATCTAAGTCCCCTCCCCTCAGTTCTCACATCTACCAATCACTGTCGATGTCTCCCCTGTGCCAATGGTGGCTCTAGCTAAACCCAGGACCGCCCAGAGATCTGACCCCTTTGCACATGTCTGTTGAAGGTCATATTCTCAAATAATTAAATCTTGATCTATGCTGCAGCCCTTCCTAAATCCTGTTAGACTGAATAGGGTGGAGATGGTAAGTTCCAAGACCTGGTTCTGTCATTCCAAGTATCTCTATTGTATCAATTCTGAAATCAATCATGACTTAAAGAACTTCCTGTTCTATGCTTAAGCATAGGTCAAAGCCCTTTCCATTGTTTAGCAAAAGGTTTCTGTCCTAAAGTAGTCTTAAGTAGGGAGGAGAAGGACCCTCCCATGCCAAGGGTTTTCACATTCCAATAGAGTTCTTACTATCAGTAGGAAATTTTTTCCAAGTATGAAATTTCCCAATGGTGTAATTTCCAACATTCATAAGTCTAAGAAATTTTAAGGTTTACACATAGCGCTAAAAAAGAAAACATTAAAGAGGAATGGAGTACAATTAATGCACCTAAAAATTTAAGTTGAACTTGAATGATTTTGGGGAATACACTCTTATTATTGTGATTACAACCCCCAATGGTAGATTGGAGAGGAGGAAAAGGTGAGGATAAATGTGATAAATTACCACACATAAAAGAGGTATGAAAGATCTCTTATAGTGGAAAGGAAAATGGGAAGCGGTAGAGGAGAGAGTTTAAATTTTATTCTTATCAGAAATGACTTAAAGAGATAACAACACACAAACTCAATTTGGTATAGAAAGTTGCCTTCCTCTATAGGAAAGTAGGAGGGAAAGGAGATAATAGAAGGGGGTTTGACAGAAAAGAAGGTAGATGGGAGGAAGTAGTAGTCAGAAGCAAAATCCTTTTGAAAATGGACAGGGTGAAAGGAGAGAAAGTAGGATGAATGGAGAAAATAGAATGAAGAAAATGAACAGTAATTATAATTATGAAGAAATTTAGAGCAAATCTTTCTAAGAAAGGCCTCATTCTCAAATACTAGAGAAATGATTCAAATGTATAATAGTACAAATCATTCTCCAATTTCCAAATGGTCAAAGGTTATAAACAGGTAGTTTTAACATTAAAATGAACAAATCAAAGCTATCTATGATCATATAAAAAGTATCTTTAAAGATCCTATTGGATATAGAAGTACAAATTAAAACAATTTTGAAATATCATCTAATACCTATCAGAATGGCTAATATGACAGAAAAGAAAAATTTTAAATGTTGAAAGAGGTGGGAAAATTGAGATAATCATACTCTGTTAATGTAATTTTGAAATTATTCTATCATTCTGAAGAGCAATTTGCAAATATGCCAAAGGGCTTTAAAACTGTTTATACCCTCTGATCAATAATGCTATTGCTAGGTCTGAATCCTGAGAGATAAAAATAAAAAGGAAAAGGAAAAGGTCCTAAATATATATCAACTTTTGTGTGTGTGGTAATAAAGAATCAGAAATGCAGAGGATGCCCATCAATTTGGGAATGACTAACAAGTTGTAATATATAATTGCAATGGAATATTATTGTGTGATAAGAAATAATAAGCAGGATACTCTCAGAAAAATCTAGATAGACTTACATGAACTGATAAAAATAAAATGAATAGAACCAAAAGAACATTGTATATAATAAAGGAAATATTGTACAGTAATCAACTGCAAATGATTTATCAACTGTAAATGATAAAATTATTTATCAGCAATACAATGATATCAAACAATTCTGAAAGACTTATGATGAAAAATGGTATTCACATCCAGAAAAAAAAACAATGGAATCTGAATGCCAATCAAAGTATACTTTATAAAACTCTCTTTTTCTTTATTTTTTTTTTCAGTTCAGATTTTCTTTCATAACCAGATGAATTTGGAAATGTGTTTTGCATGGCTACACATGTGTAAACTATACCAAATTGCTTGCCTTAACAAATGGATGGGAGGATAGGTATGGAGGAGGATAATTTAGAACTCAAAAAATTTAAAAATTAGTGTCAAAAATTATTTTTATATAATTGGTAAAAATAAGGTCTCTCTTTAAAATAGTGTAAAAAAAGTGAGTACCGAAAAAGGGAAAGGAAAAAAAAAACATGTCATATGGATATAATGATGTTATAAGAAACAATGATTATGAGGAATTCTGAGAAAAAAAAAACAGAGAAAGATCTATGAACTAAGAGTGAAATTAGCATTTCAAATAACAGAAATGACCAAACAAAA
Source organism: Monodelphis domestica (assembly GCF_027887165.1). NCBI lineage: Eukaryota > Metazoa > Chordata > Mammalia > Didelphimorphia > Didelphidae > Monodelphis > Monodelphis domestica. The sequence continues at coordinate 14,330,774 of NC_077227.1, read as the reverse complement.
TCACAGATACACTGTCACTGATATGATTTTAGATGACAACAACCCTCGATATAGAGGGATAGGAACTAGAACTCCACTTCAAGCAAAAGTAATTGGAGAACAATATGCATGACTATGTTCATGTATAGAATAACAATATTGAAAGTGTGGAGATTGGATTTGGTTCTCCACAGTACCTCTGTGACTGATTATACTTTCTGTTGATAATGAATAATTGACTATATTGATAGTATTTAACTATTGATTATGATGAGACATCGCTATTGATGGATCTGTACTATTTTATTGTACTTTATTTGTACCATACACTATTTTATTTTATTTTTATTCCTTTTTCTTTTCTCTCATTTTTTTCATTTGAAGCACATATAATTGTAGTGAAAAGATTTTCTTTTAACTATTTTTGATTTTTACAATAAGCTAAAATATCCATTTGCTTAGCATAAGCATAAAAATGCATACCCAAAAAGCTTTAGATTATGGAAACCTGCCATTTATTAATAAATATTATGGGACTGTGATTTGTGTTTGTGTTTGATTCTAGGAAATAGGACAAAAAAAGGAGCACATACTTTTATCTACATGGTGCCATACAAGCATAGATTTAACCTGAAAATGCCAAAAGGGCACACAGGTCAAAAAGAAACCAATCCATGTGGGATTGATGAACTTCTACACCAATATCAAAGGACTTGAACCTAGTGTAAGACTTGAGGCTGCGTCGCTTAGACATATGGTATGTTTTCTGGAGGTAAATAACATTTTTCATAATAAGTCTTTCAGAATTGTCTTGAATCATTGTATTGCTGAGAATAGACAAATCACTTACAGTTGATCATTGTATAATATTTCTTTTATTATATACAATGTTCTAAATTCCTTCCTTGCCCTTCCTGAAGGTGTGAGCCTTGAAGAAAGGCCCATCATCTTGAAATTCCTTTCCCCTGTCTAGGACCTTAAAATTGCTATCTGGGTCAGAGGAAGCTTGAACTCTCTCTCTATCTCCCTCTCTCCCCTTTTCTCTCTTCCTTAATATATTCCCTCTATTGTAAAATAAACTACCATAAATTCCATTTACTTTAGTAATTCATTTTGGGATTTAGAAATTAAATCCCTGGCAACCAATTAAAAATTAGTCCAGCCATAATAAAATTAACAATCGGCAACTGAATTCATATTCATTGAAATAAATATTCTTATTCCCAAGGAAGAGAGAAGAACTATATTTCTTTGAAAGGGAGATTAGGAGCTTGGGAATAGAATGCTACACATGGTATTAAATATAGTAATTCAGATACAAGTCTTCCATAATTGTTTCTTTGATACAGAGATAGTTTTAATATATGCCAGAAGGGGAAAGAAAGAGAAGTAAATCATGGGCCTATAGAATCCTACATTGCAGCTAGATGGTGTAATGGATAGAGTTCCAGGCATGGGGTTAAGAAGACATCTTCCTGAGTTCAAATCTGGCCTCAAACAATTACTAGCCATGTAACTGGACAAGTCAAGTAATATAGATTGTTTCAGTTTCTCATGGGTAAAACAAACTGGAAGGGCAGTTGGTGGCTCACTGGATAGAAAAATGCACATGGATATGGGAGATTCTGCATTCAATTATGGCTTCATACACTTCCTAGCTCTGTGACCCTGGGCAAGTCAATTAACCCCAGTGGCATAGCCCTTACTCTTCTGCCTTAGAACCAATAGTTAGTATCAAGCATAAGACAGAAGGTGATGGTTTAAAAAAAAATAAACGGGAAGAAGGAAATGGCAAGTCACTCTAGTATCTTTGCCATGAAAACACCAAACAGGGTCACAAAGAGTCAGATAGGACTAAAAATACTGAAGAACAAAGAGCATCATAGGTTTAGAGTTGGATGGTCAGTCAATAAACATTTACTGAGTGCTTCATATGAGCTGGGCACTATACTAAGTGCTGGTGCTACAAAAAAGAAGGCAAAAGAGTATGTCTGCCCGCAAGGTGTCATAGTACAAGCAAATAAATATGTGCAAACAAGCTACATACATGAAAATAGAGGACATAATTTAAAGAAAGTAGGTACTAAAATAAGAGATTTTGAAATACTTCCTGTACAAGGTACAATTTTAATTGGAATTTGAAGTAACATAAGGAAAGAGGAAGAGAATTCTAGTTATGGGAGACAGCCGAATAAAATGCAAGGAGATGAGAGATGGAGTATATTGTTCAAGGTACAGCAAGGAGGTCAGTACATTAAAACTATATTAAGAAGAGTAAGGTGTGAGAAAAATGGAAAGGTTCAATGGGGTAGTTTATGGAAATCTTTGTACGCCAAACAGATGATTCTGTACTTAATCCTGAAGAAAATAGGGAGGCACTGACTGGAATTTATTGAGTGATAGGTGGCATGGTTGTACTTGTACTGTGCAAAGTTAATGTTAATCTGTACCCTTTTGGGCACCCCAAAACAACTTTTGACTTTAAATGAAATGAAAAATTGAAAAAAAAAAGTTTGATCTTTATTAAAACTACGAACTTATTTCTCCCCCCTTTCTGAATGAAGCACAGTAGAGGCAAGTTCTTTATTCAACTGAAAACAAGCTTCCTGGCTGGTGAAGCAATTAAATGAGCTAGGCAGAAACTTGTGGAGGAAAGTGCACTACTGTGCTGTCATTCTTAATGTCCAGTGATGGACTCCTGGCATGGAAAAGACCCGCCTCTTAACCAGACTGAGATAGGAGTCCTCCGGTCAAAGAGATCTGGGAAAGAAATGTCACAAAAAGAATGAATTGGCAAGAGGAGAGGATATTTTAGAAAAAATCACTTTAGTAGCTAACTAAAAGTTATAGTAGAGTAGGGAGAGATTTGAGGCCCAGACCCACCAGCAGGCTATTGTAATCATTACATTTTGCAATAATGAGGGTTTGCACCAGGATGAGAGCAGTAAGCAAATTCTTCAGAGGCCAACTTGTCCAACCCTCTCATTTTGTAAATGAACAGACTGAGAGCCACAACCTCTCTAGTTCTGACTTACCTAAATTCACACAGATTAGAAGTCGCAGAGGTACAACTCAAACTCACTTCTAACTCCAGCCCTTTTCCCATTTTACTATGTATACAAGAAGAGTGTGATAGAAATAACAGATGACATAAGTAAAATTTTTTTAAAGCAGTTCAGCATTTGACCTGCTATTCCTCATTCTCCCCAGAGCTCAGCTTAGAACGACTTTCATTACACATAGTTTCTTCTCATCTTTTTTTTTCCTTTTACTTAATTGCATATTGATCTTCTCATATCAGGTGGCAAACCTGAGGAGAAAGTACTTGCTTTGGGCAGCTGGACAGAGGGATGGGGCATGCAAAAAATGCCCTCAGCCCTGGGAAGAGGGAGAACGGAGCAGCTCCCTGAGTGCCGGCTCTGCCCTGTGCCAGATCTTCACCAATATGGGCATATGCTCTAACCAGTTAATGACTTGACTACACATATACAGTGGATTCTGAAATGGCTCCCACATTAGTCAATATTGCTGTCTTGTCGGTTACGATATAGTCAATCAAGTTGTTTATGATCTATCCTTCATGTCCTGGGAAGTTTTTCAGGTTCTTTTGTGGAAGGAAGTATTAATGATAGAATGGCATGAAGATAATCAGACAATCAATATTTTTAAATGCCTACCATGTTCCGGGCACTGTGCCAAGCACTAGGAATACAAAAAGAGACAAAGGTAGTCTCTACCACCAAGGAACTTGTAATCTTTTGGGAAATACAAAACAGGCAAGCAAATATATACAAACAAGTAATATACAGAATGAAAAGAAAAAAAACAACAGAGAACTAAAATGACAATGCATGGGAAAGGCTTCTTTGAGAAGGAGGAAATTTATTTGGGACTTGAAGGAAGTCACAGAAGCCAACAGGTAGTGGTAAGGAGAGAGAACATCCCAGAAAAAATACACACAGTAAGAGATGGGATATCTTATTCCTGAAACAGTTAGGAGACTAATGTCACTGGATCCAGGAGGGAATAAGGTATAAAAATCTTGGAAAAGTAGGAGGGGATAAGTTAATAAAAGACTTTAAATACAAACAAGATTTTTAAATTTTGATCTTGGAGGTGCTAGGAAGCCACTGAAATTTATTCAGGTGAGGGAGGTACTGGTAGACCTGTGCTTTTGGAAGATCACTGGTAGATGTAGGATGAATTGGAGTGGGGATCAGATGACTGCAATAGTCCAGGTGTGAAGTAATAATTAGGATCTTCACTAAAGTAGTGGTGCTGAAGAGGACATATTCAAGAGATGTCACACTTCTCATAATTGATCTTGACTGCCTTGGCAACAATATGGATATGTGGAGTGAGAGATACTGAGGAGCTGGGGATGGTTGTGAGCCTGAGCCACTGGGAGGATGGTATTGCCATCCAGAACAATAGAGTATGATTAAAAAGGGGAAAGATGAACTCTACTTTGGATATGTTGAATTTAAGATATCTTCTGGACATTCACTTTAAAGCATCTGAAAGGAGACAGTAGACATTGTAGATCAGCAAAAAGGCTGAGGAAGAACAGATGAATTTGAAAATCATTAGAATAAAAATGGGAATTATATCTCTAAGAGCTGATAAGATTATTAAGTGAAGTATCATAGAATAAGAAGAGGGGAGGGGTCAGGATAGAACCCTGAGGGACACCTGTGGTTAGAAGACTTAATCTGTTTGAGTATTTAACAAAGAAGACTGAAAAGGAGTGGTTAGGTAGATAAGAGGAGAATCTGAAGAGAATGCTGGTTTGGAAATCTAGAGACAAGAGATTATCAAGTAAAATAGAGGGATCAGTAGAGTCCTGGGCAGCAAAGAGGTCAAGAAGAGTGAGGACTGGGGAAAAGCCATTGAATTTGACAGTTATGAAATCCTGGGTAACTTCAGAAAGATCAGTGTAATAGTAAGGTTGGAAGACAGATTGTAAGAGTTTAAGAAGCGAGGTGAGAAGAGAGAAAATGGATGCTCCTATTGTAGATAGCCTTTGTTGAGGAGTTTTACCACAAAAGGCAGAAGAGATCTGGAATATGAGTTAGTGGAAATGGAACAATCTAGTGAGAGGTTTTTTTTACAGGACAAAGGAGAGATGGGCATGTTTGTGGACAATAGGGAATGAGCTAGTAGGGAGGGAGGAATCAAAAATAAGTGATGGAGTTGGAAAGGTGGGGGAGCAATCTGTTAGAAGAGATAGGATGGAATGAACTTGGTAAGGACTGAAGTTACCTGATTATTGGAGATAGCTAAAGGAAGAGATAGTAGCAAAAAGTATGAGTGATATGAGATGGATAAGAGGGAGCTTATAACAAATAGCTTCATTTTTTTTTTCCTGTAAAATGTAAGGCAATATTCTTAGCCAAGATTCGAAGATAGTGATGCATGGGAGGTTTTTGATGAAAAAGTTCGAAAAAATCTCCTCTGAAGAGTAGGAGAGTGAGTTGATTAAGAAGGTATGGGATTCTTTTAGCAAAATTATGGGCCTAACTGTGGTTATATAAAACAAATATGTAGTAGACCCAGTCAGAATGGTTGCATGTTTTGTTTTGTTTTGTTTTGTTTTGCTAACCTTTGTTCAACAACTCATGTGTAGAGATGAAGGCAGTGAATGTTGGAGAGGTATAAGACTACAACTTGGCAGAGTGTAATTATTGAAATGATAAGGGCCCTAAGAATTTAACAGAGCAGAACAATTTACAGTTGATTTGATTCACTAATGAGCAGAGATGGAGAAAAGGGGAGAGAAGGAAGGTGATATGGGAGAGGATTGAGGGGTTAAAGGAATGGAGCATGTAAATTGTATGGATGAAGAGTACTGGTGTTTTGTAAACCAAGACAAAAGGAGAGGTAAAGATTCAATAGATTGTGGTTGGATGAAGGAATTTCAGAATTCCTGAATGTGAAGAATATTTCTGGGTAATGGCAAAATAAAGGGTATGGCCATTTCTGGTGGAGCTGAGATAAGTCAGAGGAGTGTATAAAGAGAAATAAGTAGATGAAGGAACCAAGTGGATAGGATGTTAGAGGAAGAATCAATATGTAAATTGAAGTTCCCTGGTTTGAAGACAGGATTTGGGAAGGAGAGAAAATTTGTGAGCCACATGTTGTTGTTGATGTGATCAGTCACTTAATCATGTTCAATTCTTTAGCATGCCATGTGGGATTTTCTTGGCCAAGATATTGGATTGGTTTGCCATTTTATTCTCCAATAGATTAAGGCAAATTGAGGTTAAGTGACCTACCCATAGTCATACAACTAGTGAATATCTGAGGCCAAATTTGAACTTGGGACTTTCTGATTCATTGAGGAAAGAAGGGGAGTGACTTGGAAGTCTGTAAGTAGTAGTAGTAGTAGTAGTAGTAGTAGTAGTAGTAGTAGTAGTAGTAGTAGTCTCTCGGTAACCGAGGATGATGATTGTCTTTGTGCGCTTTCATCTGTGATGTAGATGAGTGTGCACAAAAACACTTGTGCGTGAAGGAGATTTAAGTGGAAAAGTCAATGCACAGAGACAGTCTCTCGGTGTTGGAAGCCTGGGTCCAGTGGCACGAAAGGTCGTTACATCTGGAGACTTCCTCAGTGTATTGGATGGCCGTGTTGTCCTTTGTGCTCCAACACACCCTAAGCACTCCACAGTGCCTTGCTGCGTCGCCATCTCAGCCATTGAACCTTCTTATTGGTTTCTTCCATCTGTTCAGTGGAAACAGTCTTCACATGTTGGGTGAGCAAAGCTTTAGTTCACCAGGGGCCGACGACCCGATGGCTACCCTCACAAGGTTTAGCTGGCCTGTCGACCTGTTGAAGCCGTTGCCCGGGGTGTGGCTGCTGCCGCACGCTAACAGCTACTGGGAGCCACAAGCGAGAACTGGGTGTCAGGTGGGAGTCAGAGGCTGGAGAGCTGCCCTAGGAGGGCACGACAAGCCCTCCATACCAGAGATACCACTCCTCCCTGAGCACCCCATACACCCCTATATTATATATATATATTATATTATATTATACTATTATATATTATATAAATGCTATTATTATTTCTACTACTACTACTTAGGCTAATGATTTGGTACTACAGTAGGTATATTGAATCTGGAATCAGAAACATAATCAGAATTTTGATAACATGATAGATAAACATGGAAATAACCTTAAAGGAAGTTATTGAGTTATGAAGATAGGAGAACCTGGAAATGGCAATGGAAAGTAAGGATTACTTCAAGCCTCAACCAATAAGCAAAGGGGAATGAGTATAGTTTCACTCCTAATGGAAAGGGTGGGCAGGGATGCTGTTGCATTAAGAGGAGCCAGGCTCAGTAAGAGCTGGTACATGGAAATAGTGGGAGAGGAAATGATTTAATTTAAAGAGAAGTTTGTTACCTATAAAACAGACATCCCCTGGGGTGCAGTGGAATGATTGAGTAGTACTGGATTGAAACTTTGGAGCAGAAAAGTTAAGAAGGATGAAAACTAGGAGTTGTAGTGGAGTTGGGGAATTGAGTTTCTATGATTGTCTAAACTGAATTCAAAATCACTTGGATATGGAGAATATGACCAAGTATGAAAATGTTCATTAGTGAGTGAAGATCACCAACTCTTCTTCTCAAAGGAGTTTGGAGAGCAAACTCTTAGAGCAACCCAACTGGTCCAACTAGAAATCCACTCAGAATTCTTAAAGAAAAGTTACCAAGGTATATTCTTTGGTCCAAATAACTCACTATTTGATTTATGACTCAAGGAAGAGGGGACTTGAAATGGAAAGAGGAATACATAAACCATCAATTCATATTTACATAGTAATTTGAGGGAGATAATATGAAAAAATACCTAAAATGTTGTGGATATTAATGGGGCATATCCTATGAGAAGCTTTTTTAAAAAATTATTATTCCTTCAGTGGTTAGTGTTTTTCTCCCCAAGTTATTGATAAATATTTCTGTTAACATGCCCTAGGCTAGCTAGGTAGGATTGATAGAGTGCTGGGCATGGAGATCAACAGATACTTCATGAGTTAAAATTCTAGGCAAGTTAATTAACCCAGTTTGCCTCTGTTTCCTCATGAAATGAGTCAAGGAAGGAAATGGCAAGCTACTCCAGTATCCTTGCAATGAAAACCCCAAATAGGGTCACAAAGAGTTAAATACAACTAAAATGACTCAATAACAACACTTCCCCAACAGTGTTTGTCATACAATGATTGTTTGCTGATTGATGAATATTAATTTAAAGTTGTTTTAAAACATTTGGATATCTATTCATAAACTCTAAATATTTTTATTTGAATAACTAAGGAATTACCTATCTTCATTGATATGGAGCTTTCTATATAATCTATGCTATAGGTCCTATCAAATACAAATCAAATTTATAATAGTTTCAAAGCTGACATCATTCCTCAAGCTTTGCCTATAAAAGTTTGTTTGTTTGTTTAGATGAATGATCAGAATCTTCTATATTACTTCAGAAGTTACTAAGAAAAATACCTTGAGAGGTAGTAAGAAGAGTCATCAATCATGTTGTGTGTGTGTGTGCATCTTCAGGAATTCCATCCTGGCACCAATGCTTTAAGTAATGACAAAAAGGGCTCCAGGTGATTTATCTCAGACTCTGGGCAATCAATGAGCGAGAAGTCAAAAAAGCATCTATTGATCTTTGGGAGACTGGGTCAATTTCTGCTATTTGCTTCAGCTCACATGGATGGAAAATGGAGAGAAGCACTGCCAGATTCAGGAGGCAATCAGACCTTGGGTCGGCTATTATGAAGCATGGTCCCTGAAAGCACTATAGATTTGGGGTTAGGACCCAGGTTTCACCACCAGCTCTGACATTTATTACTTATTTGACCTAGGGCAAGTCATTTCCTTTCTCTGAATTTCAATTTTTTATCTCTAAAAGAGGAATCTATTCTGTACAATGTTGTGAGAATTAAATGAAATAGTACAAGTTAAACTTTATAATCAATAAAGTTCTTTAAAAATAACATATATATGTGGTATGTAGTGTATATAGTGCTTTATAGCTTACAGAGCACCTTCATGCATTATCTAATTTATATTCACAACTCTGAGATAGTTGCTATTATTATCCCCATGTTACAGATGAGGAAGTTGAAGTTGAGAGAGATCAAATTAAAGTCATTTGCACAATTATTAAGTATCTGTTCCATGATTCCAAATTCACTATTCTATCAACAGTGCTGCCTAGTTATTACAAAAGGTCTAAACTTTGAGATAAGGAAGATACACATGCAAATTCTGCCTCTGACAAACTTGGTTGTGTGAATGGGCAAATTTTTGAAACTTTAAAGGAGAAACCTTCTATCCCCTTCACCTTTAAGCTGGAAATAATACCTATAGCAGATACTTAACAAGGTTGTTTGAAAGTTCAAATGAAGCAGAGCTGTCCAGCAATGCTTAATCTGAATCAGTCTAGGTCTGTGGCTGAGGACAAATGGTAGAATTCCCTTCTTTCCTTCAAAGATTTGATTTTCCCAGATTTCATTCCTGGAAATTTACTTCCTCCCCCTCTTCTTGTTTATGGAACTTCCCTGATGGTGCACATCCCTGGAGATAAAGGGATTTCTTTTTTACAAACCTTTCAAACTTTAACCCAGTGACTCAATGTTTTACTAGGGATATTGTCTCCAGACAACTTAAACTCTCCTTTCTATTAAATGTATGATGATCAAACTTCTCCCTATATATCACTTGTTTTGGAAGAAATATCAGGCTTGCCTCAGAGATATTGCTGCTTCAAGGATTGCAATAAAGTTAATCACATGATTTTTTGGTTTCTCAATGCATATAAAAGTTATGTTTATACTATACTAAATATATACTATATGTTAAGTATCCAATAGTATGCCTAAAAAACAATGCATAACTTTTTTTTTTAAATATATTTTATTTGATCATTTCCAAGCATTATTCGTTAAAGACATAGATCATTTTCTTTTCCTCCCCCCCACCCCCCATAGCCGACGCGTAAGTCCACTGGGCATTAGATGTTTTCTTGATTTGAACCCATTGCTTTGTTGATAGTATTTGCATTAGAGTGTTCATTTAGAGTCTCTCCTCTGTCATGTCCCCTCAACCTCTGTATTCAGGCAGTTGCTTTTTCTCGGTGTTTCCACTCCCATAGTTTATCCTTTGCTTATGAATGGTGTTTTTTTTCTCCTGGATCCCTGAAAGTTGTTCAGGGACATTACACCGCCCCTAATGGAGAAGTCCATTACGTTCGATTATACCACAGTGTATTAGTCTCTGTGTACAATGTTCTCCTGGTTCTGCTCCTCTCGCTCTGCATCACTTCCTGGAGGTTGTTCCAGTCTCCATGGAACTTCTCCACTTTATTATTCCTTTGAGCACAATAGTACTCCATCACCAACATATACCACAGTTTGTTCAGCCATTCCCCAATTGATGGGCATCCCCTCATTTTCCAGTTTTGGGCCACCACAAAGAGCGCAGCTATGAATATTTTTGTACAAGTCTTTGTGTCCATTATCTCTTTGGGGTACAGACCCAGCAGTGCTATGGCTGGGTCAAAGGGTAGATATTCTTTTGTCGCCCTTTGGGCATAGTTCCAAATTGCCCTCCAGAATGGTTGGATCAGTTCACAACTCCACCAGCAATGAATTAATGTCCCTACTTTGCCACATCCCCTCCAGCATTCATTACTTTCCTTTGCTGTTATGTTAGCCAACCTGCTAGGTGTGAGGTGATACCTCAGAGTTGTTTTGATTTGCATCTCTCTGATTATAAGAGATGTAGAGCACTTCTTCATGTGCTTGTTAATAGTTTTGATTTCTTTATCTGAGAACTGCCTATCCATGTCCCTTGCCCATTTATCAATTGGAGAATGGCTTGATTTTTTGTACAATTGATTTAGCTCATTATAAATATGAGTAATTAAACCTTTGTCAGAGGTTTCTATGAAGATTTTTTCCCAATTTGTTGTTTCCCTTCTGATTTTAGTTATATTGGTTTTGTTTGTACAAAAGCTTTTTAGTTTGATGTAGTCAAAATTATTTATTTTACATTTTGTGATTCTTTCTATATCTTGCTTGGTTTTAAAGCCTTTCCCCTCCCAAAGGTCTGACATGTATACTATTCTGTGTTTACCCAATTTACTTATGGTTTCCTTCTTTATGTTTAAGTCACTCACCCATTTTGAATTTATCTTGGTGTAGGGTGTGAGGTGTTGATCTATTCCTAGTCTCTCCCACACTGTCTTCCAATTTTCCCAGCAGTTTTTATCGAATAGTGGATTTTTGTCCCAAAAGCTGGGATCTTTGGGTTTATCGTATACTGTCTTGCTGAGCTCGTTTTCCCCCAGTCTATTCCACTGATCTTCCTTTCTGTTTCTTAGCCAGTACCAAATTGTTTTGATGACTGCTGCTTTGTAATATAGTTTGAGGTCTGGGACTGCAAGGCCCCCATCATATGTGTTTTTTTTCATTATTTCCCTGGATATCCTTGATCTTTTGTTCTTCCAAATGAACTTTGTTATGGTTTTTTCTAAATCAGTGAAGAAGTATTTTGGTAGTTCAATGGGTATGGCACTAAATAGATAAATAAGTTTGGGTAGGATGGTCATTTTTATTATATTGGCTCGTCCTATCCATGAGCAGTTAATGTTTTTCCAATTGTTCAAGTCTAGTTTTAGTTGTGTGGCGAGTGTTTTGTAGTTGTGTTCATATAGTTCCTGTGTTTGTCTTGGGAGATAGATTCCTAGGTATTTTATTTTGTCTAAGGTGATTTTGAATGGGATTTCTCTTTCTAGTTCTTGCTGCTGAGCTGTGTTGGAGATATATAGAAAAGCTGATGATTTATGTGGGTTTATTTTGTATCCTGCAACTTTGCTAAAGTTGTTGATTATTTCAATTAGCTTTTTGGTTGAATCTCTAGGATTCTTTAAGTAGACCATCATGTCATCCGCAAAGAGTGATAACTTGGTCTCCTCCTTGCCTATTCTGATGCCTTCAATTTCTTTATCTTCTCGAATTGCTACTGCTAGTGTTTCTAGTACAATGTCAAATAGTAGAGGTGATAATGGGCATCCTTGTTTCACTCCTGATCTTATTGGGAATGCATCTAGTTTATCCCCATTGCAGATGATATTAGCTGTTGGTTTTAGATATATACTGTTTATTATTTTTAGGAATGACCCTTCTATTCCTATGCTTTCTAGTGTTTTTAATAGGAATGGATGTTGTATTTTATCAAAGGCTTTTTCTGCATCTATTGAGATAATCATGTGGTTCTTGCTAGTTTGCTTGTTGATGTGGTTAATTATGTGGATGGTTTTCCTAATGTTGAACCAGCCCTGCATCCCTGGTATGAATCCTACTTGATCATGGTGAATGATCCTTCTGATCACTTGCTGGAGTCTTTTTGCTAGTATCCTATTTAAAATTTTTGCATCTATATTCATTAGGGAGATTGGTCTATAGTTTTCTTTCTCTGTTTTTGACCTGCCTGGTTTTGGAATCAGTACCATGTTTGTGTCGTAAAAGGAGTTTGGTAGAACTCCCTCTTTGCTTATTATGTCAAATAGTTTGTATAGTATTGGGGTTAACTGTTCTCTGAATGTTTGATAGAATTCACAGGTGAATCCATCAGGCCCTGGGGATTTTTTCTTAGGAAGTTCTTTGATGGCTTGATGGATTTCAATTTCTGATATGGGATTATTTAAGAATTCTATTTCCTCTTCTGTTAGTCTAGGCAGTTTGTATTTTTGTATATATTCATCCATTTCTCCTAAATTGGTGTATTTATTGCCATATAATTGGGCAAAGTAATTTCTAATGATTGCCTTAATTTCCTCCTCATTGGAGGTGCTGTCCCCCTTTTCATCTTTAATGCTGTGAATTTGCTTTTCTTCCTTCCTTTTTTTAATTAGATTGACCAGTACTTTGTCTATTTTGTTTGTTTTTTCAAAGTACCAGCTTCTTGTCTTATTTATTAAATCAATAGTTCTATCACTTTCGATTTTATTAATTTCTCCCTTAATTTTTAGGATTTCTAATTTGGTTTTCTGCTGGGGGTTTTTAATTTGATCGCTTTCGAGTTTTTTCAATTGCATTTCCAATTGATTGATCTCTGCTCTCCCTTGTTTGTTAATATGAGCTTTCAGGGATATGAATTTGCCTCTGATTACCGCTTTGGCTGCATCCCAAAAGGTTTGAAAGGATGTTTCGCCATTGTCATTTTCCTTGATGAAATTATTAATTGTTTCTATGATTTCTTCTTTAGCTAAACGGTTTTGGAGTATCATATTGTTTAATTTCCAATTGGTTTTAGATTTGGTTTTCCATGTACCATTACTAATCATTATTTTTATTGCCTTGTGATCTGAGAAGGCTGCATTCATTATTTCTGCTTTTTTGCATTTGTGTGCTATGTTTCTGTGACCTAATGTATGGTCAATTTTTGTGAATGTGCCATGTGGTGCTGAGAAGAAGGTGTATTCCTTTTTATCCCTATTTATTTTTCTCCATATGTCTATTAATTCTAATTTTTCTAAGATTTCATTCACTTCTTTTACCTCTTTCTTATTTATTTTTTGATTTGATTTATCTAAATTTGATAATGGTTGGTTTAAGTCTCCCACTAGTATGGTTTTATTGTCTATTTCTTCCTTCAATTCTCCTAGTTTCTCCATTAGAAATTTGGGTGCTATATTATTTGGTGCATACATGTTGATTAATGATATTTCCTCATTGTCTAGAGTCCCTTTTAACAAAATATAATTACCTTCCCTATCCCTTTTGATCAGGTCTATTTTTGCATTGGCTTTATCAGATATCATGATTACCACTCCTGCCTTCTTTCTATCAGTTGAGGCCCAGAAGGTCTTACTCCATCCTTTAATTCTGACCTTGTGGGTGTCAACCCGCCTCATGTGTGTTTCTTGAAGACAACATATGGTAGGGTTTTGGATTCTAATCCATTCAGCTATTCGTCTACGTTTTATGGGTGAGTTCATCCCATTCACGTTCAAAGTTATGATTGTCATTTGTGGACTCCCTGGCATTTTGATTGCCTTCCCTAATTCTAACCTTTTCTTCTTCGGCTCTACCTTTTAGTCCAGTGATTTACTTTGAATCAGTCCCCCTTGTCCCCTCCCTTGATGTTTCCCTTTTTAGTCCCTCCCTTTTTGTTCCCTCCCCCTCCCCCCTCTCTTTCCCTCCCTTTTTGTTCTCCCTCTCCCCCTCCCCCCCTTGGTTTTCCCTTCTCCTTACCCTTGTTGGGTAAGATAGAATTCAAGATCCCAATGGATCTGGATGTTTTTCCCTCTCAGAGTTGATTTCCCTGAGATTGAGGTTTAAGTAAACCTCCCCCCCCTCTCTTCCTCTCCTTCTTATAGGAGTTTTCTTCCCCTCCCCTTCCCCTGTGAATCTTTGTGTGAGAACCATTATTCTATTTGGTCTTTCTTTACCCCCTATTTATACATTACATTTTCCCCACATATTAGTATACATAGGTTGATATAAATGTAGTCCTTATAGAAGAGAGTTTGAGTAAAAGAAGATAACATTTTTCCCCTTTCCTTAATATTTACCTTTTCAGGTATTCCTTGCTCTTTGATTTTCGGTATCAAACTTTCCACAGAGCTCTGGTCTTTTCTTTGCAAAAAGTTGGAAGTCTTCTATTTTGTTGAATGCCCATACTTTCCCTTGGAAGTATATAGTCAGTTTTGCTGGGTAGCTGATTCTTGGTTGGAGACCCAGCTCTCTTGCCTTTCTGAAGATCATGTTCCATGCCTTACGATCATTCAGCGTAGAACTTGCAAGGTCTTGTGTGACCCTGATTGGCATTCCTTTATATCTAAATTGTCTTTTTCTGGCTTCCTGTAGGATTTTTTCTTTTGTTTGATAGCTTTGGAATTTGGCAATTACATTCCTGGGAGTTGTCTTTTGGGGGTTTAGTGTAGAAGGTGTTCTGTGAGCTCTGTCAGTGGATGTATTGCCCCCTTGTTCTAGAATCTCTGGGCAATTTTCTTTGATTATATCTTGTATCACCATGTCCAGTTTGGTGTTTATTTCTGGCTTTTCTGGGAGTCCAATTATTCTTAAATTTTCTCTTCTCCCCCTGTTTTCCAGATCTATCACCTTGTCGGTGAGATATTTTATGTTCTCTTCTAATTTCTTGGTGTTTTGGCTTTGCTTTATTAGTTCTTGCTTTAAAGCCTGGTTTTCTTTTACAGTTTGGTCAAACTGGTTTTGTAGATGCGTGAATTTCTTTTGCATCATTTCCCACTTTTCCTCCCAGAGGGCTTCCATCTTTTTGGTCCTTTCTGATTCAAATTCTTCATGGGTTTGTGGAGAGTTTCTATTTCCTTTGGAAGATTTTGGAGAATTTTCTTGTATATCTTCTTCTATCTGCTCTGTATTTTGTATTTTGGCTCCATAGAATGTGTCCAGAGTCGCCCCTTTCTTCTTATTTTTCTTGGTATTTTGGGGCTTCTGTGCTTCTGTGGAGTTTGTCATCTCTGAACGTGGAGGATTGGCTTTTCTTGTCTTTGTCTGGTGATCAGAGGCTTTAGTCCTGGGCAGATGTTGGTTCTATGAGCGTTCCCTGGGTTAAACTGAATATGCCTCACTGGAACTGGAATGGAAGGGTCGGACCACGAGGCCACACTCTCCCCCGGCTCGATTTCCGGAAGTTGCCTTCAGAATCCCTGGCCGTGAGGCTGTTTCGTTGGCCTGCGGGGGGATGGGCTGCCGCTTCCCCAAGCTCCGAGAGCACAGACTTTCACTGAGACTTGGATAGCAGGATCCAGCCCGTGAGGCTGTCTTGCCCGCCCTGAGGGTTGCTGTTGTTTTGACCAGCTCTCTGCAGCGGAGGCCCCAGGCAGTAACTTTCACCCGGACTGGGACTTGGGTAGAAGACCCTGAGGGTTGTTGTTCCTCAGACCCTGCTCTCTGAGCCCGGCGCGGCTGCCGCTTCCGGGAGCCTTGGACTCTGCGCTCCTACCCCTGAGGTCCGAGGGATCTCGGGTTCTGGCTTTTACGGGGAGCCGTACCTTTTGAACCGGGTCCAGGTCCAGGAGGAGGGTTCCCAGGGTCTGTGCTGTTGATCGTTTTGAATTTCGGCGCCTTAGGAGCTTATCGTTTGAGATCGGTCAGGAAGGGTTTTCCGGAGATCTGAACTTCAGCTTTCTCTAAGCCGCCATCTTAACCGGAAGTCCAATGCATAACTTTTTATTAAAATACTTGATTGATCAAAATAAGGATAATCCTCATCTCACCCTTCCAGAAGTCTTCATCTTTTTGCCTAGATGTGGACGGCTGCTGACTGATCAGAGTGGTTGGGATGGCTGTGTCCATTTCTTAAAATAAGGCAACAATAAAGTTTGCCCCTTCAATTTACTCTGTGCTTTATTTGAATTTCAATGTTCTTGTGTCTCAGGGAATAGGGAAGTCTAGAGAGAGGGAGAAAGATCAGGTAACTTCCCAGTCAATGGAGTAGCGAGAACACATACAACATTTATTAAGTTCATCATCTCATTGGGGTATGATTTGTGACACACCAAAGCAATTTACAATAGCAACATCAAAGATCACCGATCATAGATCACCATAATAGACATAATAACCATGAAAATGGTTTAAAATATTTCAAAAATTGAATTCAATTCAAGAAGTGAAATTAAAAATTGCAAGAATTACCAATGTGACCCAGAGAGACAATCTGAGTACATGCTATTGGAGAAATGGTTCCAATAAACTTGCTCAAAAAACCTGCCTCAAATCTTCAATTTGTAAAATATGAATCATCTACAAAGTTCAATAAAGCAAAATATAATAAAACAATGTTTGCCATATTTTTGAAACAAATGTTAAAGTTCTTCCTACAATTTCAGCCATTCATGATTTGATTTGATTTAATTAATTGAATTTGATTTAATAAAATTAAATCAATTTTGAATTGATTTAATAAAATTCTTTTCCTCAACAGTCCCTAAGATAGATAGGTGCTACAATATAGGAAATAAGAGGGTCTGAGAGAGAGGGCAGTGCAGGCTTTGGCCAGACACTGCAATGGGGTCCTCTATGCAGCCAGTAGATACATAGCACTGCTTGATGGGATGAGGGCTCGAGAAAAAGAGATGAGCTAGAATATTGGCCAGGGACATAGAAGTATGAAAGGAAACAAGTGCTGAATCTCTACTTTTAGTTGAATACTGAGGACACTGTACTTAAAAGTTTATTGTGATAATCCTTTAAAAACAATTAACACCTTATCAACTGTGGTAAACAAGGGCTTTGAGACATTAATGAAGCAGGATGGGCTTTTGGTCCCTCAGAAGAAAAATGTCATGATCAACACAAAAATGCTATATTAATATGGCATTAATATAGTCTCACAAGAATACTCCCAGGGCTATGCCTGGAAAGGTCAAATAATAGATAATGAAATCATAGACTTTTAAAGTAAGAAAGGGCCTTAGAGACAAGAACTGAGATTCACAGATTCTCAATTACAGCATATCTCAGTGGCCTTCTAGTGTAATCAAAAGGAAGAGAAAATGCCATCTTTAACCTAGCTCAGAAGTTAGATTGTTTTTTCAGAAGTAGAAGCAACTCTTTGTGGTAGCAAAAAAAATGGAAAATGAGGGGATGCCCTCCAATTGGGGAATGACTGAACACATTGTGGCATCTGATGATGATGGAATACTATTGTGCTCAAAGGAATAATGAACTGGAGGGATTCCATGTGAACTGGAAAGTCCTCCAGGAACTGATGCAGAGTGAAATGAATGGAACTAGGAGAACATTGTGTAAGGGTTAAAAGTAGGAGTTTGACAAAAGTGAGGAGAGCAGTTGAATAAAACACTTAGTTTAATTTAAGAAGTACAGATAGAAAATAGAAAAAGAGGAGAGATTATTATTCTAATTCTCTATGACTATACCTAAATTCCTAATACTATCTAAAATTTCTAATAACCTTCTCTAACTTCAAAGGACAGATTCTTCTTGTCTGGCAAACACCAGGCCTGTTATAACTTATACTATCTCAAGTTGATGCACTAACTACCTATCTTCCTAAATAATCGACAGCCGCCACCCACAAACTCTTTCAATGGTTTCTATCTCCCAACTGTCAGTAGTCAACTGCCAGTAGGCCCTTGTCTCAGAGATAGACCTTCTGCTTTCTCCAGGTCCAGAGGCAAAAGCCCTAATTGTCAGCATTCCTTCCTGGTCTCCCTGTTAACAGAATCTTCAGCTCTGGCTCACTGACTCCTGTCAGTTTTGCTCCACTTAGAAACCCTCTTCTCTTGCCTCTTAAGGAGACAGAGGTAGAGATTAAGAAAATCTCTTTAACAATTGTACACAGAGACTGATATACTGGGGCACTATCAAATGTAATGGACTTCTCTACTAGAAGCATTGCAATGATCCAGGACAATTCTGAGGGACTTATGAGAAAGATGCTAACCACATCCAAAGGAAGAACTGTGGGAGTAGAAACACAAAAGAAAAACATAGATCACACGGTTTGATGGGGATATGATTGGGGATGTAGACTCTAATGATCACTTTAGTGCAAATATCAATAATATGGAAAAAAGTATTGATCAATGACACATGTAAAACCCAGTGGAACTGATCCTTGGCTATGGGAGGGAGGTGAGAGGAGGGGAGGGAAGGAACATGAATCTTGTAGCCATGGAAAAATATTCTTAAATAATTAAATAAATAAACAAACAAACAAACAAAAGAAGTAGAGGCAAGCTGCAGGATTCATCAGAATCAGAAAGAGCACCATGTTCTCATGGTGCTTAGTTAAGTCATTTCCAAGCTCTAAGACATCCTCTGTAAAACACATGAGGTTCTCTTAGGATAAGATGATTTCTTCTAGTTTTAAAATAATTTAAGCTTATGAAAGTAACTCCAAATTAGGATGTCAATAGAAGGTGATAGACTTGGAGTCTAGAAGACCAAAGTTCACATTCTTCCTTATATACTTACTAGCTAGCCTTGTGATATAGCTTCTCAGCCACAATTTCTTCATTTCTGTCAAGTTTAATCTGTCCTAGACTCCATTCCCACATCTGTAAAATAAAAGTAATAACAGCACTACATCTTAGGGAAGATGCAATTTGTTGTAAGGAATGAATGACATTTAAAATACTTTGAAACACTTAAGAAAATGTTAGTATCATCATTGTTATAAAGGAATTTCAGTAGCAGATGAACATGTGAGCACAAAATGGAGATTGGATTTTGATTTACTAGAATATAAATTAGACTTAAATGCTAAAAAAGCCTCATGAGTTTGCAAACAGAAAAGAATTCACGCATTCTATCTGAAGGCAGGTTTAACTATGAGTAGATTCTATAGCCTTAATTACATTCTGCTGAGAAAATGGGGCCAGAAAATATGTATTGCATGAAAGCACTGGTATAACCTATATCAGACTATTTATTACCTGGGGTAGGAAGAAGGGGAGGAGAAACAGAAGGGGGAGAGAAAATCTGAATCCTAAAATGTCAGAAAAAAAATTATCAAGCATTGTTTCTAAATGTAACTGAAAAAATAAAAGAAATAAATAAAATGGGGCCAGAGACCCCATGGTGGTCACATCATCAATTACCAGATGGCCATTTCAAAGATGTTATATGCCAGCCAAGCTCTGAAAGAAAACAGCTACAGCGTGATTGTCTAGGTATTTGGCCATCTCTTCTAGAGAAAGGATGAATGGGTGATCTACAGGAAATCCAAGGGCCTTCCAGCTAAGGAATTTGCTCAAAGGTTTTTATTGAAAAGAGCTGCCCTGAGCTAAAGGCTCAGAAATTTGGAAGCCATTCTGTCTTTGAACACAATGACCACTAAAAAGAATGATGAAGAAGCCAAAGTAGTCCTTAGCACTATTCCCTCTCCTCTGTCTCCTAAAAGTTCTATATCCTTTACCCTCCTCTAATTTTCTTCCAACATTCAGTTTAGGTCTCATTCCTTCAAGACATTGCTTTCAATATCTGTTTAATTCAAATAAAAATGCATTTATTAAGAGCCCATTATGCATAATGCAACTTAGTATCGTTGCTAGAGTAATGGACTCAGAGTCAGGAAGAGATTGGTTCAAATTTTAATTCTGCCACTGTGTGGCTTTGGGACAAGTAATTTAATTCCTCTACAACTCAAATAACTCACAGGCTATACTCTCTGGATCCTGGCACTCCTAAAATATCTAAAATCAAGCAAAGTTAAAACTTCTTACTTGTTATTTCTTTTTTTTTCTTTTTTGCGTGGTATTTCTTAAGGTGGTCTACTCTAGGGAGTGGTCTTAGAAAGAGGAAGAGTGAGCCAAGTGAGATTTATCCATAGAGAGCAGTAACTCTGGGTGAATGTGACTTCTTTTAGGCTTTCTCTGTATATCTATAGATTTTCCTCAATTCAATATGTCCCTTGAGAAGTCTTATATCCAGGATCATTGTAAGAGTCATCACTTCTCAGCTAGAAAAGGTGGCAAAAGATTGATAAGGTGATGAGGTGCCAATAGATTAAGGACAACTGCAACCTTGGCAGTTCTTTCCAGGCCTCCTTCCTAGTGCCCAGAGCAGTGAGGGTGGAAAAGAGCATTTGTATTAGAAGCCAAAAGATGAATCAAGGACAAACTAGACCCACTGAGGAAAGACTACTTCAGTACTCTGCAAAGGAATCAACAGTCAGAGCACAACAGTTAACTCAAGTGCCAAGAACTTCATAAGAAAGGGAGAATGACTTACAGTAACCAGAATCTGTGAATTTACCCTTTAACCATGTATGCTTTATAGGTCAAACTCACTTTCCCATGATAGTTGTGTGAGCCAGAGGACAATGTACTCCCAGTTTTGTTTTGTTTTGTTTTGTTTGTTTTGTTTTGTTTTGTTTTGTTTTGTTTTGTTTTGTTTTGGGGGGAGACTTGATTTTTTAGCTGCTTTGAAAATACCTCCAATTTACTTATGGTAATTAAATTTGACTGGTAAGCCAGTAGGGACTCATGAAAATAGCATTAGAAAACCTCCATCCTCCTCACAGCTAGCCCTAGAATGCTCAAAAAAGAAGTATCTGCGCATCCTCTGGAATTTCAGTCTTCCAGTGTGAATGAAAGCTTAAAGATTGGTTCTGGAGTGCTTTATAATTGAATGGCTTCCAAAAGGTCAAGAGTCAGTGTCATATAGCAGAAAGACCAATGGATTTCTCTTTAGATTGTGGAAAATATCAAAATCAAGGAATGTATGATTAGGGAAGCTGGATCTATTAAATTGTAGGAGTGAGGAACAGCACATAGAAACTCCAAGCAATTTGCTGATGGATATAGAATAGGAAAAGCCCCAGTGAAAAGCCTCCTGTTAACTCCCCAGAGCTTCTTTGCCTCCCTATGGGATAACAGAGACAAGGGGAGTCAGTGGACCTGGGTTTGCATTGCAGCTTCATCACTTATTTCCAACCTATTATTGAGGTTGCCTCTGCCTTTAAAGAAATCAAAGATGAATAGCTCGTGTCTATTGAACTGATTACAAGCTAATTGACAAATGGAAGACAAATGTTTACACCCTAGAGGCCATCCTTTCTAGTTCCATGACACAAGAGTGATAATAAGAGTCTACAAAGAAAACTCCAGCCCAAGATGCAATTTCCTAACCTCTTTAAAGAGAGATTCTCATAAAACAGATACTTTTCTCTTCAATTTGATTAGTAAAGAACCAAGATGTGAATCATTCTGACATAATGGATCAAATATTAATTTCCAACAGCCATTCCTGCTCAGTTATAATATGTATTATTGTGAATCCGTCTGCTATGGAGTTGTTCAGTCATAAAAATTGACTTGGGAAATATTGGCCTGCATTACACTTGTAATTAAAGAAACGACTGAGGAAGAGACAAATGAATCAGGCAGAAAATGTGGGAGAAGATTTAAGTCTCCCAATTCAAACCAACAACTGTACCTCATTTTGATATTTCCATCAATGAAACACGTTAATTCTCTGTACACTGTGCTTAGTTCCTCCAGTAGAAGAATAGCTTGTTTATCTGCCACATTAGGTCAATAGTGGTACCTGTATGGAAGTACGGACTCTATCATTCAACTGGCCCCAGAAATAAATTAAGGACTCTAAGTATAAAATCCAACTTAATGTATTAAGAACTTAATGTTCTTAATACAAAAATGGGTACTATGAAACTTGGTGACTAAACACTAGTCACCTACACTTACATATTCAATTTCAGTAAAACTATCATTTGGGCATCTAGGCGGCACAATGGATAGAGTATTGGGCCCAGAGTCAGGGAGAGCCATCTTCCTGAGTTCAAATCTCTCCTCAGACACTTACTAGGTGTGTGACCCTGAGTAAATTAATTAATCCTGTTTGCCTTGACTTTCTCATCTATAAAATGATTTGGAGAAGGAAATAGCAAACCTTTCTAATTTCTTTGCCAAGAAAATCCCAAATAGAGCTATGAAGAGTCAGGCGTGACTGAAAAGACTGAACATCACCAACAAACGATATATTGGGACAATTAAAAAAAATAAAAGAATCCATAAGTGTGATGGGTACCTTTGTCTCATGTCAATAAATGATTAAGTTTGTATGGGAACTTTCCCCTCTAATGAATACAATATTGACACTTTTCTGTAAGTGATTTTTTAAGTCTCAAACTAGAGCTGAACTTGATAGATAAGTCTTAGAGTTTCTTTGGACCTCTCTGTTTAACTAACTCACAGGTAGTCATGGCTAATTGTCACGATCAGGGTTTGATCCAAAGAATTCTTGACTCCTTACCTGGCACTATGTGCTAATGGTCAAGAACAGTTTATGCAAATACTCAAATGGGCTGGTGATCTCAATAATTCAGTGACTGATTCTGATCCTGCAGATCATAACTCGTCCATGCCTTCCCATTGGGGCAATTCTTGTCCATTTCATCGCTAATGTTTGCCACAGGGGTCCGCTCGATGTGCTGGAGAACTTCCTCACTCTCTCTCAACATGGGAGGGTGCCAGTGCAGCCTGCTGACCTGCCCCTATAATCCCTCCTTCTCGTTGTTTCCCCAGTCCAACTTCTTTTTCTGTCATACAGTTCTTTGATGACACATTGACTCCTTCAGAGCTCCTTGCTGACTTTCTATTGCTCGTACCCACCATGTGCTTCTGAATTGTTCCCTCTGCAATGCTCATCTTTGGTTTTCCACAGACTGTGGTTCCAGCTCTCCCTGCCATTAGATACACATTTGTATTGATTCAAACATAGTCAAATGTTTATATTGATAGGATGTATGTTTGCTGTCATGGGAGGCTTGAGATTGGAGAAAAATGCCTTGCAATTCCTAAAAATCAATCTAGCCCACTCTGCTCCTCCTCCTTTTCGAATCTGGGCCTGTTCATTGTCCATCATTATTGCTCATCCCAAATAGCCGTACTATTGGATGAGATCTATAAGATGTACATTCAAATGTGTGGTCAAAAGGCCCTCTGCCATGCCAGGGTCCTCTGGCTTGATGGAACACACTGACACATCCAAGGGAAAAGCCTGGGGTCCAATGGGTGAATCTGCAGTGGAGAGTGGATGAACAAGATGCCCCCAAGGTAAGAAGGCATGAAGTACTGGTGATTTGTAGCAGGGAAGTCAGGAGATGATTGATTCGGTCATCAAAGTGTGAGCTATAGAGGTGGCATCTGGGTGGGAAGTGTCAGAGAAGCCTTGGACAACTGTATAACTGTAGTATCCATGTTAACATAGCAGTGGAGGCAAGACAAGAGAACCTGAGAACCGTGGAAGAGAAAAGGGAATAGATGTGACTGTACAGAAGATCACACTGGATTTGTATGCAGCTAGCAAATTTTTTAAAAGAGAATAAATGCAATAATTGCTGGCTTTTTTCCAATTGTGCAAAACCAAAGACATTCAACAAGAGGAAAAGAGGCAAGTTTCCCAGGTTAGCAAACCACAAGACTATTAAGGGATGCTTTTATTCTTCTATATCAATGTTCTCTAATGGGCACTGCCCTTTCAGGAATGTGACCCGCAGGGCATGTGCATTCTCTATTTCTCTTAAGGGTTTGGGGGCATCTGGGCACAACTGGCACCCCAAAGGTGATACTGGACCTTGGGGTTCCATCAGAAGTTGTGTACATAATTTATGACTTGTATGACTAAGGAAGTCATTCTACTTTTCAAGGCATTAGTCTCCTTAGATATAAAATCAAGTTAAGTTCGATTGGATCATCTTTAAGGGGCTTCTAGTTCAATTAGTCTTATTGTCATTATTTGTGCAGTGAAGTCAGACTCTTCATGGCCCCATATGGGGATTTCTTAGCAAAGGTACTTCAGCTGTTTGCCATTTCCTTTCCAGTGAATTAGACAAAAAAGTTAAGTGATCGCCCAGGGTGGCACACCTGGTGGCTAAGATAAGATTTGAACTCAGGTCTCCCATCTCCCAGCCCAGTGCTCATTCCACTGAGCCCCGTAGCTACCTCAACCAGTTTAGGATTCTGAACTGGGGCATTGTTCAGTCTCAGAGCATGGCACCTACCAGCATCACAAACTTGGGCCCACGCCATCCTGAATAGTTTGAGTTTCTGCAGTATAAATGCTTGAAGAGCTGAACTTAGAAGCTGGATGAGCCTAATTCTGTTTGGTCTCAGAGGCTGCATCATGTGGAGGAAAACCTCACAGTTTCCTGGGTCCATGAGTTGCTTTTTTTGCCCTTAGGAGATATAACTTCCTTGAGGGCCAGCACTATGACATTCTCTTTGTATATCCCCAGGAGCCACCCAGCATACAAAGCAGGCATGTAGCGCATTTGTTGAACAGAATTCTTGACCTAAACGTACTAGATGGAAGATGCTGGGAGGGAAATATCTTCAGTCTGCTACCATGAGAGGCTTCCTAAGAACCAGCTTGGTCCCAAAGGAGCATGGGCTGTCAGGGGAGGCTGAGGGTCCCCTCTCCCTGGAAGCCTTTGAGGAAATTCTGTAGGAGCACATCATTATGATAAAGAGGGGGGTTTGTCTTTTTTAGCTACAGGTTAGACAAGGCAAACACTGGGATCCCTTCCGATTCAGAGAGGCCATGACACTGAAGCTGCATGGACACAGTATGGAGAAAATGCCTGGACCCTTGAAGCACATAAACTTGGACTAGAGAAAAAGAAAAGCTTTTCTCTATCAGAGGGTAAAATAATGATCTTTGTTGCCCCCCAGTGGTGCTCTAGACTCAAAAATATACATTGGACCCAAATACAGTTAGATAGAAAATGAACTTTGATTTCCAATTTGTGATTTATTAATTTAAGAAATTCCACATGTGAGAATTCCCTCTATCAATACAGGCTGATCATTCATACGTACAGAAAAGTCTGTGGGACACGATGAGATTCAATGGTTTTCCCATGATCTTCTAACCAGTATCTATCAGAAACAGAACTCGATTCCAAGTCTCCCTTCCTTCAAAGTCCTATCCTTTATCCATTATGCCACACTGCCCCTCTAGTTTCTCAATTCCAGCTTTGTAAATGAAAAAGGGAAACCGAGGTGGTTTGAGGCATGCCCATGATTTCACTTCCCAAGATTTATGAAAGGTCAATGTGGCTAGACCTTTTCACACATCACTTTTTACCATATCAGGCACAGAAAGTGGGCAGTAAAGTCCAATATATTTTAATGGAATGAATGAATGAACATCAAGTCAGACGTTATTATGCCTTCATGAAAAAAAATGACACAGAATAATGGATTTAAAAAGAGAAAAGACCTTTGAGAGCATCTAGTCCCACCCTTTCACTTTAGAAATGTGGAAAGTGAATAGAAGGGATCACAGGATTTTAGGTCTAAAGGTGGAAAGGACTTCAGAAGGTTTTTAGTCTAATCTCCCCATTTGGCATATAAGGAAACTGTGGCCAAAGAAAGTTAAGTAATTTGATGACAGTCACACAAGTAATAAATGTCAGAGGCAGGTTTTGAATTTGAATCCAGAGCTAGTATATATTCTGTAGTATGACCCTGCCTTCTTTTTGGATTTGTAATTGTGGGTGAATGTGATCCTCAGGGTGTGTACATTCTATATTTCTCTCTTGTAGTAGAACTGGTAGGAGGAGACCAGGAGGAGAAGAGTTAGCTTTTAGGAAGCCGGCTGGATTGCTGTTCGTGCTATCTGTATTCCAAGTAAATTTGATACTAATTTATCCTAGGGGTCTGTTGCAACTAAAAGTGATCATAACAGAAACCAACATTTAAAACATAGTTTAGAACTTGCTCCTAAAGGAGGAGATATGACAGTAAAGAAAAAAAAAGATGGAAAAAGTCTGATTGGATTGATATATCCGAGCTAATGTTGATACCACTGTGAGGATGGTGACAAGTAGTTAAAGAGGGTGTTTGGAAGAAAAGAAGCCGCCAAAGCCACTGGGGGGAGAGGAGACGGAGGATCTGAGTCTTGGATTCTTTATTGGTACATAAAAAGAACATAAATGGGAGAACAGCAATTAATGCCGAGTTGCATGGCTGTTCTACCATTTGTATGGAATCTTTATGAGAGTCATCTATGTCGAAATTTAGAGAATGTCCAATGATCATAGTAATAAGGAATAAGCATGCCTCTCCTAGCAATATTTAACAATGAGCCATATCTATGCCACTTCATCATTCATTGGAAGATGCACCCAATAGAACATCCATTGTGCTTATTGCCTATTGATTTTGAAAAAGAGCATTTGTTCCAGTAGTATGAGATATTACCCTATAGCTTTCCCTGCAAGAGATAACTCCCACCCATCCATGGAACTCATTTAAGATTCCATGTAAGATGTAGTGACAGAAACTCCTCTGACCAGCAACACAAAAGCTGGGTGATAGTAGACACCCAGTGAGGCACAAAACCACCTGTATTCACCCCTGGAAAGGAGGAGAAGTCCTAAGGATCCCCATGCACTAATCTCGATAATATTGTGCTGATTGCAGCATCCCAGAGCATAGTAGAGCTCCCTAGAAAGGATCAATTCACTGTCCATCTACACAGGAAAGGCCACTTGGATAAAGAATCCTATTGCAAAGATTTTAACACACTGTTGGATAGATATTCTAGAGACCTCATCCATTAGCCTTAATATCAGTAAAGGTAAACAGTAGGTAGGGCCCAAAGTAGAGGAGGATGAGGAGAGTCAGCTGGGGCTCCTTCCATGACCTCAAACTTCCCATGAAGGCAAAGGCACACATTTTAAGATGAATATACTACTGGTGTTGATATATATAAAAAACGAACTACAAGTGAATGAAAGAAAGAGGAAGGAGAGAGAGAGAGAGAGAAGAGAGGGAGAGGGAGAGAAAGAAGAGGAGAGAGGGAGCTCGTGCAATGAGACATCAGAGAGTGGATGAAGTCATATCAACAATAACAAACTCTGGATAAAAACAATGCTAAGTGATATGAGAAAAGACATGAGTGGACAACAACGACAACAATGGACCGGTAGACAAGAAGACCAGGGTTCAAATCATGCCACAGATATTTATTTACTGGCCACCTAATTCTATTCAAAGAACTGAACTCCGAGCCTCAGTTTCCTCTTTTAAAATATCAAGGACAATGCTTTTAATGCTTTTCTCTCAGGAGAACTGCCAGTCAGTGATTAAACATTAACGAGTCCCCTGCTTGGATCCACACACTGGGGATACAGAGAAAGAGGAAGGAAAGCAACTCTGCTTTCAGAGGGATCACATCCCAGTGGGAAGACAACACACAAACAACTCTGTTCAAACAAGATCGAGAGATGGATGCATATCTACATAAACATAAATGTGTGATAAATCAGAGATCATCAACAGAGGGAAGATGCTAGTTCTAAAAGGGGAATGACAAATGGTTGTGAATTGCAATGGAGATAAAGTTTATGCAGAGCCTTTTGTGAGATGATTTGTTAACGTTTTTTCTGTTCTCATCTTTATCACCCACAGCAGCATCGTTATTAGGAAAAGGAGACTGAGAGAAGGCTTAGGGTCACCCAACCACTGTCAGAGCCAGAGTGTGTACACACAACCTCCTGAATCCAAGACCAATGCTCTGTTGCCTTAATGCCATTTCCTTCACCAGTCAGCAGAATGGAGTGAACCCTGCCCTTGGACCCAGATTCAGGTTTGCATACCAACTCTCTCCCAATTTTTATGTCTGTATTCTCTATGAAAGTTCCTTAAAGTCTCTGCGCTTCAGTTAGCAAACAGCAGGGATGAATCTATACCGTAGGGTTGGTGACACCTAGAACTCCTACACTACAGAAAGCTCACGAAGGCTTTTTGAGGCAAAAAATACTCGGGGAATTTTCACCAGCTTCGTCCAGACTGCTTTATGCCTCAAAGCCAGGCCATATCATGGCCCGGGATGCCAAGGTTCACAATAGGTAGGAAAGAGATGAAGAAAGAAGAAGGAATTGGCAAGGCATTGTAGATAGGTTCAGGGCTCAGATTTTGTTCTATTTCCTGCCTATTTGGGATGCAAAGAGGTTACCAAAGAAATGTAGGACTACAGACTAGGCATGTATTTTGTAGTCAGCCCAGGGCTCTCAAGAAGTCAAACAAAATGGGAACAATGAGGCTGCTTTAATGTGATTAAGTTTCCTCGGCTCCTTAAATCCTCTGAGCAGGGCAATTCCCCAACTCCCAACTCGATGTTACATAGACTGAATGTAAAGTTCAGATTTGGAGACCTGGGCTTGCCAGATGACATGATGGTGATGGTGATGAGATACAGGAGGTGCAGAAGAGTGACTGTGATAGGGATAATGGTGATGTTGATAATGATTGCTGGTGGAAATGATGATAATAGCAGTGAGAAGAAGGAGCCGGAGGAATGTGATGGTGGTGAAGATACAAAGGATGACAAAATCATAGAATTTCAGGGGTTGAAAGCAACCCAATGGCCATAAAACCCAATAAAGTTCCAAAGGGGGACCTTAGCTGAAATTCATACAGTCCTCCAGGGTTTGTTAAAGGACCACTGAATGAAATATCTCTTTTGACAGCATTAATGGGTTCCTGAGACCACAAATCATCACCTAATTGTCAATTCAGGGATGAACAAACATATTCAATTAGGTTGATCCATAGATAGCAGACATAGCGTCCATCATTGTGCTCCATTTTTTCAGCCTGGTGTATCCTTCCAAATCTTGGACTCAGTTGGCAAAGCCTTTAAGAATCTTTTCTATTACAATTACACACTGAAAAATAAAAGAAATTAGTGGACAGTATCCATGAATCAACAAGCAGTTATTCAGCACTCACTGTGTACCAGGAATTATACACAGAGAGGAATAAAGACCTCAAAACAAAATCAGTCCTACCCTGAAAGAAATTTCATTCTGATGAATTCAAGCAACCTGAATACATAAAAATTAATGAAAAATATACACAGAGTGTAACTCAGAGGAGTGAAGTGAGCTATGACAGCTGAGGGATAAGCTACGGAAAGCACGGGATTTTTGACCTGACTTTTGAAGGAGACTAAGGATTTCCCGGGCAAAAAATGAACAAGGGGTGTTTTCCAGTCACAAAGGATTGCCTAAAAAGTCCCATAAAATAGTGAAATGGCATTTCAAATAATGAAAAACAGGAAATAGGAACTTATTTCATTCTACTCTTTTCCTAATGATTTCCTTCTGCTGAACCTACCTAAAGTCACTGGGAAAATTTCTCCTGCCTAGTCCCAAGTGTGTCCAGAAGATGTCACCAGAGTCCAGAGGAAGAAGATGTTGGTTGTAAAACCAAGATCACACATTTCATATGGTGAAAAACACTTTGAAATCATTTGGTCAGCAAGTCAGTAAGCATGTATTAAGTGCCTGCTGCATGTCATTTTACATGCATTTTACTCGAGTAAAAAGAAAAAGAAAAGCAATCACTCTTCTCAAGGAACTCACTGTTTAGTGAAGAGAGAAGTGTGTAAATAATTGTGTCAAATAATTATTTAATTATATTATTATATTATAACATATTTATATAATATAATGTAACATAATGTAATATAATGTAACAACATAAAATAATATTATTTTATATAATTACATAAAATATTCATAAAATAACAAGGAAGAAGGCACTCAAACCGAGGAGCCCGGGGAAAGGTCAGGTTTTACCTAGAGAAGGAAGGCTGAGAAGGCAGGAGATGAATATGAGGAGGGACAGAAATTCAGCATGGGACACTCACTTCCTGTGAAAATATGGCCATGCAAAGAGTTGGGAGATAGAGGGTTTGGCGTGAGAAATAGCAAAGAAATTAGTTCCGTTCTATTACAGACTGCCTGAAGTTGGGCAAGGGGTATAGAGATTGGAAAGGTAGGATGGCATCAGGTTATCCAAGGCTTTAAATATCCACGAAGTAATTTTATGCTTGACCCCATAAATATTAAGGAATGGCTGAAGTTTACTAGATTAGCAGGATGACCCAGTTGGACCTGCTCTTTAGGAAGCTCACTTGGATTTCTGAATGGAGGATGGACTAAAGTGGGAAGAAACTTGAGGCAGGGACATTAACCAAAAAGTTATTGCAATAATCCAAGCAGGAGGTGATGAGGATCTCAACTTGGGGAGTGACAGTGTCAAAGGAAAGGGCAGTTATATAAAAGAGGCATCATGAAGGTAGAATTAAGAATTAACTGGGGACAGCTAGGTGGTTCACTGGTTAGAGAACCAGACCTGTATGAGGTGCTGGATTCAAATTTGACCCCTGACCCTGGGCAAGTCACAACTCCAGTTGCCAAGACCTTACCACTTCCCTTCCTTGGAACAGACACTTAGTATTGATTTTAAGAAAAAAGGGAAAAGTATAAAAAAAAAAAGTCAACTGATTGGATAGGAAGCAATAAAGAGTTGAGGATGACATCTAGGTTTTGAATTGGAGGGCTGAGAGTATGATGTTGTCCTCAGTGGTAATGGGAAAGTCAGGAGGAAAAGAAGGACAAGAGAGAAATCCAATTCTCCTACAATCTGACCCTCTAACAGGAACATTTTTTTTTTCAAAGGAGGAAAGAGGGACTTTATCTCCGATACTGAAAAAATATATGTTCAGAACCAAGTTTTGCAGCTAGATGGTGTAGTGGATAGAGTACAGAGTAGAATAGAGCCCAGAATCACAAAGACCTGAATTAAAAACCAGACAAACACTTATTTACTGTGTGACCCTGGGCTAGTTGTTTAATTTTTATTTGCCACAGTTTCCTCATCTGTAACATGAGGATAATAATGGCTCCTACTTCCCAGGGTTGTTGTAAGAATCAAATGAGATAGTCAATTTAAAGCACCCAGCAAGGTGATGGGCACATAGTAAGTGCTATATAAATGTGCCCTTGATATAACTAAGGGAGTTAAGAAGAGGCAAGGACTTGGGGCCAAAATCATGAGTTCAAGTCAGAAGATTCAAGAAAGAAAAAGTAGGTACGACACCTGGAAAACCACAGCAAAATGTAAATGTTGCTTTCATTATTATTTCAAAGGAACATTCATGAAAAGACAGATTAGAAGGGGGTCTCCTTTAATTTTATTTGAGAGATCAGTGGAATAGTTTAGGTAAGCAAAACTTAGTAATAAATGCTCACAATAAACTAGTGTTTGAAAAATCAAAAGATCCAAGCTTTTGAGACAAGACCTCATTGAGAAAATTGGAAAACAGTATGGCAGAAACTGGGACTAGACCAACATTTCATACCACATACCAAGATAAGGTCAACATGTGTAAAGGATCTAAACATGAAAGGTAATACTGTAAGTAAATTAGGGGAACACATAAGAATTTGGGCCCAAACAAGAGAAAGAGAACATTATAAAATGTAGAATGAATCATTTTGGTAATGTAAAATTTTTTAAAGTTTTTATACAAACAAAACAAATGCAACCAAGATGAGAAGGGAAACAGAAAGCTGGGGGGAAATATTGAATACAAGTGTCTCTGATAAAGATCTCATTTCTCACATATATTACTAGTCATATTTGTAAAAATAAGAATCATTCTCCAACTGATAAATGGTCAAAGGATATGAACAGGCCATTTTCAGATGAAGAAATCAAAGTCATCTCTAGTCATATGAAAAATTTCTCTAAATCACTCTTGATTGGAGAAATGCAAACTAAAACAACAGTGATGTACCACCTCACATCTATTAGATTAGCTAATGTAGCAGAAAAGGAAAATTATAAATGTTTGAAATAATGAGAGGAAATTGGCATATAAATACACTATTGGTGGAGTTGCACCCAGATCCAATAATTCCAGAGAACAATTTTGAACTATGCTTAATGGACTCCAAAACTGTACATATTCTTTGATTCATCACTATCCTTATTAGGTCTGTATTCCAAAGAGATAAAAAAAAAGGGAGAATGCCTATTTGTACAAAAATATTTATTGTAGTTTATTTTATGGTGGCAAAGATTGGAAATCAAGATGCTGTGCATTCATTGGGAAATGACTGAAAAAAAGCTGTAGCATAGGATTGTGATGGCATACTAGATGTGATGCTACAAGAGATGTCAATCAGGATGGTTTCAGAAAAATCTATAATGACTTGCATGAACTGCTGCCAAGTGAAGTGAGAAGAACCAGAACATTGTATACAATGATAGCAATTTTTTTGATGAACAACCATGCCTGACTCAGTTATTCTCAACAATACAATGATCCAAGACAATCGTAGAGACTCATGATGGAAAATTTCATCTGTCCCCCAAGAAAGAACATATTATATTTCACTTTCTACTTTTTTTTTTAAATTTGAGATCTCTTCCACAAAATGACTACATGGAAAAATGCTTTACACATAAAATCTTTTTCAGATTGCTTACTGTCTTAGGGAAGAAGGAGGGAGGAGGAGGAAGGAAGAAGATTGGAAAGAAGGGAGAGAATGTGGAACTTAAAAACATTTTTTAAAAACTGAATGCTAAAATGTTTTTATACATAATCAGGGAAAAATAAAATATTTTTAAATTATGTGAGAGGCAGTTAAGGTAAGAGCGGTCAAAACCTATAATTTCATCAGTATGGGCAAATGGAAATGTGAATACTGTCTAAACCAGTGAAAAATTGGAGATGTAAAACTCTCTCTCTGTCTCTCTCTCTCTCTCTCTTAATCTCTCTCTGTCTCTCCATATTTCCCTCCCTCTCTTTCTCTATTTCTCTATTTCTCCCTCTCTCAGTCCCTCTCTCTCTCCATATATTTGTATGTATATATGTGTATGTGTTTGTGTGTGTGTGTGTATGTGTGTATATATATATATGCTAAGGACACCAAGACAAATAAGAAATTCCGCTCTCCCTCCATGGTCTCCGGTTGGTGGTGACCACTTGCAGGCAGGGTCACAGAGATGCCAACCCATGACAAAGACGACGAAGGAGAGAACACCAACAATGAGGGGAGGCGGAGGGAAACCTGGAATTTGATGGACGAGGAGAACCTTCAGAAGAAGAAACTCCTTCTGTCAGTCCTGCTACTCAGTGTCTCACTTCAAGTCCTGACTTGCCCAATATCATGGAACCCCGCCTGGCTCTGAGGCCATTTCTGCATCGACGACATCTTGGCTGCCTCCAAATTAGTGTATGCCCATATGTTCATTTGCATTTAAACCTAGAGACAATCCTACACATGCACATACATATATTTGATAGGTCTAGGTGTGTGTGTGTGTGTGTGCATGTGTGAGTGTGTGTGTATCTTGAGTGTCAGTTTCACACAACAGAAAGAAGTCTAGCTCAGAGTCAAGAAGTCCTGAGTTCAAATCCTGCTTCTGATAGGTATTCTCTGTGTTACCTGGGCCAAGTGACTCAAAGCCTCAGTGCCTCAGGCAACTCCATAAGGCTCTAAACTGCAACAACTGCCCCAAGAAGGAATGACCTCTCTTGGCCATTCCCTCCACTGATGCATCTTCAGGTCTAAGCCATCCCTGTACCTCCATACATACACCCATCCCTGTGTATTTGTCAGAAACATTCTGCTCCTTCTCCTTAAAGGATTTCGCCCATCCAGTATCTTTCCCTTCCTCCAAATGTCGATAAACTACTGGTGACCTTTCATAAAAGGAGCTGAGCAGCGACAAGCCCCAGATGCCAGGCGTGGGAACGTAATTTCTCTCCCAGTGGCCCTGAGTGTTTGGTTCACTTCTGTCTGGCTCCAGGGCCCGATGTTGTGGTTTCTGTGGTTGCTGTTTGTGGGCTGGCCCAGGAAAATGAGCTTATCCCCTCCCTCCTGGGATGCTATGTTAAACTTAGGAAGAGACAAGATTTAACAGGAATTCGGTTATTTTTTGGAAAGGAAAAGGTAAGAATAGGCATCTGGGAGAGCGTCTCTGAGCCTGCTTTTTGTAACTCCCTCTTAGCCAATTAATAGGAAAGCAGCCTCTCTCCCCCATAAGTCAGTATTTTCTTCATATTTCAGGAATCAGGCTCCTCTCTTAATTGTACACCTAATTTCCTTTTACTTGGGAGCAAAGATAGAGGTACCTGGTGGCTATTATTTAACCCTTGAAATCTTCAAAGTATATTTAAGTTGCTGTTGGGTGTTTCCTACTTATACTATTTCTTTTGACCTTGGTAAAATATTTTTTACATATTTTTTATAATACACAAAAAACGATTGTGTATTCATTCACAAGTTAAGAAAACTAGGAAGAGTCCAAGTCATCAAAGAGGTTGTCATTAAGATCATAGGACTGGGGGCAACTAGATGGCTCAGTGGAGAGAGCTAGACCAGGAGACAAGAGGTCTTGGGTTCAAATTTGACCTCAGACGCTTCCTAGTGGTGTGATCCTGGGCAGTCACTTAGCCCCCATTGCCTAGCTCTTACTGCTCTTCTGCTTTGGAACTAATGCGCAGTACTGATTCTAAGATGGAAGGTGAGGGTTCAAAAAAAAAGTAGGGCTGAGATCTCTACTCCCTCCTTATCGGACTGTGTTTGTCTTTTTCCATTCCTTTTGTGATCATTTTTCTCCAGATCAGGTAGCATGTTGAAGTAGGTTGATTTCAGCCTTAGAGATGGGAAGTGCTAGGTTTGAGGGTCACTTCTGATCAGACCTAGGCATAGGAGCCCGAGGAAGTCACTTAACTTCTCAGGACCCTGGCACATTTCAAAGGATGTAAATTTTTAAACAGGTATCAATTAGCATTGACAGACGATATTTCCTAATGAAGACTTATTTGTGCCAATAAAAACTTCAATTCAGCCCCAAATTTATAATTTTAATCTTAAACTCTGATTTACAAGAGAGGAACAGCTTTAAAAATGCTGCTATGAAAAATTAAAAATTATTTTAAAATACTAAATTGGACATGGAGCTCAGGATCAATGAGTATTCAGGTATAGGAGGTTAAAAGTAATATTCCTAGTTTGATGAGGAGAATAGTGGTAGTGGTGGTGGTGGTCAACAGATTTGGGCAAAATGGTGGCCAAAGAAGCCAGCATGATCTCAAGGTGTCTGAAAAAAGACATAGATTACAATCAAAAAGGAGATGAGAATCCCTTTGTATTCTGCCTTGATCAGCCCATATATGGAACTTTGTGTTGACATTAGAGGAAGGATATTGATTTGATGGACTCTGATAAACTTCCAAAAGAGGATGAAAGTGGAATGAGGAAATAATTGAATAAATGCCATACAAAAATCAGTTGGAGGAACCATCTAGATTTAGCTTGACAAAGAAAAGTCTTTGCGATCCTTTGGGGAAGGGGAGAGCACAAGGTCAGCTAAAAGGCTCCTTTAGCTAACTTAAGGAATGACACATAAAAGAGGGATTAGATTTTTTCTGCATGGCCTCAGAGGAATCAAAAACTAGGAGCAATGACTAAATGATGCAAAGAAGAAAACAGGCTTTATAGGAAGTAAAACTCATGATGGTTATAATTACTCAAGAATGGAATTGTCTATATCACTAAGTAGTGAGTTTTCCACACTAGAAGTCTACAAACAGAAGCTACAAGTTGACATGTTGGATGTCTTCTAGAGAGAGTTCTGTTATCCCATCATGGTGAGTCAAAGCAGCCTTTCACGTCCCTTCCAACTCTGAGATCCTTTGACTTAGGAGGATAAAGAAAAACAGGTAGGCAATGGTATTTGAAGGTAGCAGATGGTGTCAGGGGCTTTTCATGAACCTAGAACAATCACTTTGGAGACTATTATATTAGAATATCAAAAACAATTGGGAGGCAGTTTTCATTTTCAAGATGGGATAGATTGAACACTTTGAATTTCCATTAGTGTCCATTGATTCATGCCCACAAGATGTCATGTTTAAAAGAAATCTTCATACATTTTTGTGAGCCAAATAAAAAACTATCCATAGAAGTCTTTCATTGAGGAAATGAATCTGATTGAACAACTCAGCAAGCATCTCTAATATACCTATTGTCTGTAAAGCGTTGTGGTCAAACCAAAAATGGAAGCCAAAAATGGTAGCATCCCCAGCTACAATTTAGTCAAAATGTGGAGGTATGGAATACGGTTCTGCAGAAGAAGAGATCTGGGTCATTAGCTCTATGAAAGACCGTTTCTATAAAGGAATCACTATCAGAAAAGCAGAGGGAGGAAAATCAGAGACCATTTCAAAAAATATCAGAAGCTTTGGAATCATGCATGCCTTCCTCCCTAAGGGTCAAGCAGCAGAGATACCTTAGAGCATTCCCTTCCAATGTGAGACAAAGAAGTAGACTGAATTCTAGTTTTTATCGCCCTACAGATTACCCAGTGCTCTTTTCTCACTTGAAGCATCCCAGCTATCACTTAAACATGAAAGTATTTCTAATTTTAAATTACTTTTTGAGTCTTATTGCCTATGGCTTATTTGCCTTTAAAGTCTGCATAAAAGGCTTGAGGTAGTCTTTGAAGATTTCTAAAAAACTTATCATGTCATCTTCCATTTTCATAACATAAATTTTAATAAAATAAGTCATTGGATACAACTAGATTTCTCATTTCAATCTAATCCAGCCCACGAAAGTTTTACTGAACAACTAAATAGCAATGTACTAGGCTAGAGTTTTGGTAAAGAAAAAGAAATGGACAAAACGAAACGGATATAAGTGGATTTTTTTGTTATCAGTCCAGAGAGTTCCTGTCATGGGGATTATCTTTGCTGCTGCTGACTGATGCCTCACCACTAACTAGGAGACTTAGAGATCAACCTGGGAAAATGGGAAACTTTCCCAACATTATATGGTCAATGTGCAACAGAGACTGGACTTGTGCCTAATTCTTAAATCTGGAGCAGGCTTTCTATTTATTATCTCATGCTGCCTCTCCCATTGGTATGCATTTTTTTAAAACTTTACCTTCTGTCTTATATTCAATACTGTGTATTGGCTCCAAGGCAGAAGAGTGGTAAGGGCTAGGCAATGGGAGTCAAGTGACTTGCCCAGGGTCACACAGCTGGGAAGTGTCTGAGGCCAGATTTGAATTTGGGACCTCCCATCTCTGAGCCTGGCTCTCAATTCACTGAGCCACCCAGTTGCCCTATTGCTGTACATATTAATGATCATTTGATGAGAAAGACAATACCAAGAAGTAGGGGAAATCAGAGAGAAGCTTTCCAAAAGGAAGTGATGAATTAACTGGGCTTTGAAGGAAGCTACTTATTGTAAGAGGTGGAGATGAGGAAGTTGAGCATCTCAGCAGGAAGAATAGATTATGCAATTAAAAGGAATGGAGCAAGGACAAAAGATGAAACAATATGTGTGTTGAATAGCAAGAAGGCAAGTTTGACTCAAACAGCTTACACAAAATTGACACCTGCAATATAGGGCACGAAGAGCTTCAAATATTGGGCCAAAGAGCTTGAAGTTTAGCCTGCAAGTTTGAAATAGTCCCTGGATTTACAGAACTTAGTCCTTTAGAATTCAGTCTGTTTGAGGGGGCAGTTGGGTAGTTCAGTGGATGGAGAGCCAGGCCTAGAGACAGGGGGTTCTATGTTCAAATCTGGTCTCATACACTTCTCAACTGTGTAACCCTGGGTAAGTCACTTGTTCCCATTGCCTAGCCCTGACCACTCTTCTGCCTTGGAGCCAATGCACAGTATTGATCCCAAGATGGGAGGTAAGGGTTTAAAAAAAAAAATCAGTCTGTTTGTTGTATTTAACATAATTCTATTTTGCCAGCATAAATCTTAGAAGAGATGAAGTCTTTCTGATTTACGATTTTGCCTTTAAATTATATTAAGGCACAAATTAATTTACAAATTAATATCCATAGAGGATTCTGGGAAATAGGCAACAGAACTTGGAGAAAGAATCCAATAGTTATATTTGGGAGTTTTCATGAGTCAGAATTTTATATTAGTTCTCCTGCTGGTTCCTTATCTTTGGGAATCTCCTCTGTCTTCTGAAGTGGTGCAAGAGATTCTGGGGTTGCACCCTTCTTCCCTCCAAATGAGTGCTGGGAGGCCATGTAGTCTTCCTTGAGGCATCTCCATGGCATCTGAGCACCAATATTTCCCTCCTTTCTCACTTACACTCTGACAGCCATTTACTTACTTAGATGACTTCTTATCTTCCTCCATAGTATATTTTACTTAAGTTGGAAAGACCGATCCGGAGGCTAAAGAAATCAGCTTGGATTGGTCTTCTTGTTTTCACTGAAAATGCCCTGGCCAGCACAGGCACTCTCATCAGTCACAGAGATGCGCATCTGAGTTGTACAAAGCATCCATTTTGAAGGCTCTGCAATGGGGATGACCAATTCTGACAATAACAATCACTACTGAGCTTCAAAGTTTCCAAAGCTTTTATGAATATTTTCTCATAAAAATCCACTGAGACGGGGCTGTTATCACCACTTTTGTTGCCCAATAAGGGAATTGGAGCTCAAACCTGCTGCAAAGTCCCACAGATAGTAAATGTCAGAAGCAAGCTTCAAACCCAGAAGCCATACTCTGCAGGCAATGGGATCACGTTCACAGACAATCCAGTCATGCACCTGGTCACCTAAACTGCACATCTGCCACTCCTGCCCTGACCCTCTCCCAGCAAAACCACCTCATGTCACACCCCCAGGGAAGTTGGCTTGCTCTGCCTTGGGGTTTTTGAAAGTCTTGTCCCAAGAACCCACCATCTTGTTTGGTGACTGAATGAACACAAAATATCCTATATGGACTCTTCTCTCTAAGTGACCCCAGATCTCAGCCCCTGCTTCACCTTCACAGCCACCCACTCATCTGGTCATGTCTGGCATCCATTCAGTACCCTCCCCTTTCTCCCACTTACTCTGGACAGTCAAGAGCCCTATTGCTTCTGCAAAGGGGATATCCATTGTATTATAGAATAACTCATTCTCCCTCTGTCTCTCAGGAGGAAAATGATCCAAATTCTCTTTATTGGCCACCACTCTCCTCTATGTGCTGTATCCCCTAGACAAATGGACATTTCTCAAGGGAATGGACTATTTTTTTTATTTTGTGTTTACCCCTGAGTTTAGCACAGTATGTGGCACATAGAACTTATCAATGTTCATTCATTCATTCATTCATTCATTCATTCTTCTATACATTCTTCCTCCCATTCAAAACATGCTTAAAGAATTATAAATTCAGAACTGAGAAAGACCCAAGAGGCCACAGAGCTCATTCTTTTCATTTAATTTTTATTTATAAAATTATTTATAAAATAAATTTTATAATATTAATATTATGTATAATATTGACATCTATCATTTATATTATGATTATTTATATATTGTATGTTATATATTCATATTGTATGCTATATATTTATACTACATATTATTTCTTTTTAATATTATTATTATATATAATATTGGTATTAATTATAATTACTCATATATTATTTATATATTGCATGCTATAAATTTATATTATATTATATTTATTTTATAACATTAATATTATATATAATATTGACATTAATTATGTATATTATTATTCATGTTATTTACATATTGTATGTTATATATTCATATATATTATTTATTTTATAATTTATTTTATATTATTTTTATATATTTATAATATATTATATTATGCATATAATACATATCATGATTTATTTTATAATATTAATATTAATTATTTATATTGTATTTATATATTATATGTTATATATTTATATCATATATTATTTATTTTATTATAATAATGTCATATAATATTGCTATCAATTACTTATATTATGATAATTTATATATAATTTATATATTATATGTTACATATTATATCATATATTCTTTATTTTATAATATTAATATCATATAATATTGATATCCATTATTTATAGTATGATTTGTATATTATTTATATATTGTATATTATGTATTTATATTCTATATTATTTATTTTATAGTATTAAAATTATGTAGAATATGGCCATTAATTATTTATGTTATAATTATTTATATTTGTATTTATTGCATGTCATATATTTCTATTATATATTATTTGTTTTATAATATTAATATTATATATAATATTGTCTGTTTATATTATAATAATTTATATATTATTTCTATATTGAATGTTATATATTTATATTATAATAATTTATAATATTAATGTTTAAATGAATCATATTTATTTTAAAACAGAGGAAAGGAAGGGAAAGTGTCAGAAAGCTAAGTGATCTGCCCATAGTCACTCAGGGAATAAAAGGTAGAGTGGAAATTTGAACCCAAGTCTCCTGTTCTTGCTTCAGGACTGCACTGCCTCCTTCATCTGACGCTCCCAGAAGCCCTATGAAGAAGGCAGTATAAATGCTTTTCTACTCACCTTACAGTTGAAAGATAAAGGTAGATTATAGGTCTAGAGACTCCAGAAGCCTTTTCTCCTGTACTAGAGATTTCACTTGTAAAAGGAAACATTGAAGAAAGGGAAGGGAAGGGAAGATCCTTTTTCCTCTATGGTATCTCCTTGGCCACCATTTCAAACCCCGAACAATTTCCCTACTGTGGGCGTTAGGACTGATTATTTGGGAAAGGGTTCAGGCTAACGTGGTAATCAGGCTTTGAGCTTTTTATGAAAATTGTTGGTGCTGTACTCAACATCTGCCAGCAGAGGGAGCCCCGATATTAATCTCTTTAAATCCATTCCCTCTCAGATCCGCTCAAATAGAGGGTTCGTGGTTTATGGAACAGAGAGGGGAGGCTGTGGCACCTTTGAGATAGTCTGGGGTTCATCGAACCTTTAGA
This sequence comes from Monodelphis domestica, assembly GCF_027887165.1. NCBI lineage: Eukaryota > Metazoa > Chordata > Mammalia > Didelphimorphia > Didelphidae > Monodelphis > Monodelphis domestica. The sequence continues at coordinate 14,289,619 of NC_077227.1, read as the reverse complement.
TTTGTCTATTTTCCTTTTTCTTGATCATTTCCGAACCACAGGGCTTCAGACCGGTCTGTTTGAACCAGCCCTCCCGGAACGATTCCCCAGTCTCCCACTGCAGGTCTGAGCACATCTCCCGTCCTTTTAAAGGAATCAATCTCATAGTGTGGCCTCACAGTTGTCCTCAGGATAAGCTGCGTAATACATCAGGAACAAGGCAGAGCAGAAAGACGCGTTTTGAGCTTGGGTTTGGGGGTCAGCGAGGCTGAATTCAAATCCTGCCTCAGAGATTTAGTGCTGAGTAAACCCTAGAGAAAGCATTTCAGTGCCCCGGGCATCTATGTCTCCAGCTGGAAAAGGGAGGCACTGGGATGGCTAGGAGACCTTGGAGGTCTCTTCCAGTTCTTAATTTATGAAGAACTTGAAGGGTCCAAGTTCTGCCTTTGATACAGCTTATAGGACCCTGGATAAGTCTCCATGCTCCAGGCAGCGGTCTGTGGCTGTAATTGGCAAAATAGGTGTTAAGAAGCTTTGGTGATTGCCAGAGAAGAAACTGATGGCGCCTGAATGTAGATTAAAGCATATCATTTTCACTTTATTTCTTCATGAGATTTTTTTTCCATTTTATAAGCAATTTGTGTCTTCTTTTACAATATGAAGAACATAGAAATATGTACTGTTTGGTGGTACATGTACAAACTATATCATATTAGTTGCTGTCTTGAGGAAGAAGAGAGAGAAAGAACATGGATAGAAAAATGTCAGAAAATGATTGTTTTAAAATTTATCAGCATGTGATCCCTATATATATATATATACACATATATCTGTATTTTTTTCAAAATCATCCAGAGTTTTATGAGCAAAATCCAACCCAAGTAATCCCATTCAATGCAATCTTATTCTCTTTCATCTGCTGTAATCCAGTCCTATGGAATCTAAGCCAATGTAACCTACTATGATCCCAACTAAGCCAACTCCATCTACTTCAGTCTAGACCATTCAATTCCCTTCACATCACTGCCAAGAACATTCATCAGTGCCTGCTATGTTTAAGGAAGGCATTGTGCCTCTGAAGTCAAAGACCTCAGTAAGTAAAAACAAAATAAGGCCTGCCCTCAAGAGCTTGCCTTCTTCTGAAGAAAAAGAACAGGTGGGGATAAAAAAAGTCCATGCAAAGTGCTTTGAAGGGACAAAACATTTACCATTTGGGGTGGGGTGGGGGCCCATAAAAGAAATCTACTCTATATGATGAAAAATAAAGAAAACCCTTGAAAAAGATGCATTGTGAAATGGTATTTTCTCATCAAAACTGAAGCATCCGAGTACTTTGAAGAAGAGAGGGAAGGTAGTTTGTCAGGTAAGTCAAATCCTAGCATCACCTTAATCTTTGTAAGCACATGATGTTTCCCTCATCCCCCTGTTAGTTCTCTCTCTCTCTCTCTCTCTCTCTCTCTCTCTCTCTCTCTCTCTCTCTCTCTCTCTACTTTCCCTCCCTTTCTCTCTTTCTCCCTCCCCCTCCTTCCCTCCCCCCCTTTCTCACTCTGTATCTCTCTCTGTCTCTGACTATCTCTATCTCTATCTCTGTCTCTGTCTCTGTCTCTGTCTCTGGATTATTTTAGACTCGCTTACATGTTTACCTTTTTGTATCATCACAATGGAAAGTAAGTTCTTTGAGGTCAGGGACTGACTTCCCCAATATTGAAGACAACACATTTCTACTGCTTAGAACCCAAAAACTTGTCCAAGGCTTCAAGGACCATCTTTTTCAAGAGTTGAGATGACTTTTGGTGTCTGAGCATCAAAAAGCTCTTTAAGACTTATACATTTCAGACCAGTGTATGATCTGCTTTCCCTGTCTACCCATCCCCACTTCTCCCTTGCTGTCTCCTAGTGTCTTCACTATCCCTATGGTTATCCATGATGCCTCCCTCCACCATTAGGATGAAGCTCTTTGAGGAAAGGAATTGGTGAGCTTCAGTGTATTCCCAAGTGTCTTACACAATGCCTAGCATAAGGGATTAATAAATAAATAAAACACTAATAAACTTGAAGTCCCTGTTCACTGGCCAAGTCTTATTCTGGCCTTTCCTGAGGACCCCCACCCCACCCCAAATGGTAAATGTTTTGTCCCTCTTCAAAGCACTTTGCATGGACTTTTCTTATCCCCACCTGTTCTTTTTCTTCAGAAGGCAAGCTCTTGAGGGCAGGCCTTATTTTGTTTTTGCTTTGATAGTCTTCGACCCCAGAGGCACAATGCCTTCCTTAAACATAGCAGGCACTGATGAATGTTCTTGGCAGTGATGTGAAGGGAATTGAATGGCCTGGACTGAAGTAGATGGAGTTGGCTTAGATGGCATTGTAGCAGGTTACATTGGCTTAGATTCCATAGGATAGGATTACAGTGGACCAAAGGGAGTAAGATTGCTTTGCATGGGATTACTTGGGTTGGATTTTGCTCCAAAAGCCCTGGATGATTTTGAAAACAACTGATACACTCTACCCTCTGCAAACGATGAATGAAGGGTTGACCTGACAATCATCTTGTGTTGGGTCAGTATTAGTCAATGAATAACGAATATGTCCACACCCCCATGCGGGTGCTCTATAGATACTATTATTTCTTTTCTGACTGTGAGCTACAGAATTGATTACTACATATAACCCCTTGCCTGAGCCCACATGCTAGGTTGCTCCATGCCCTAAGCCAGGCCTAAGGTAAATGCCATTCAGGACATCCCTGAATGCTTTGTACCTGGGAAGATGAGCTATATTGTCATCCACTAATGATGTCTGGAATGTTCTCAAATGTGCACAGGTACCTTGTGGGGTTCTACTCCTGTGAACCTGAATATTTCCCTCAACAGGGGACATTTCACTGAAGGGAGTGTGTGAGAATCAGCCCTCATTACACACCTACCTCTCTTACACATGGCACTGAATGGTGAGAAAATTGGCAATTAAGAAGGAAGAGAGGGATGTTGGGTTCCTTGAGAATGATGAAGTTCCTTTCAAGGATGGCTATACGTCCATTTACCTTGCTCTGTATTTGGTCAAAGGTCCTTGTCAATGACAAAAGGGTCAAGACATTAACCTTTGTGAGTTCTGTTTCCCACTGGAAATATTCCCACATTTCTTACCCATGATTTTCTGGGACCCTAAGTACAGAGTTTCTATGTCTTCATTGGATGATTGGCTCTACTGGAGTCAGAAGCTGAGAATTCTCTGCATTTTAGAAGGGAGAACTAGAGAGCCGACTTGTGTTCGCTTCAGAAAATGGTTCTCTACATTTGCCATGAATCAGACCACTGGACATGACCTTTCAGACCAAGCCATTCACTAACATTCCTCTAAACCTTCTTAGAAAAAGTCAGAAAGAGGATAGGATTTGGATAGTGGACAACCATGCGCAAAGAATTCATCCTTGTCCCAGGGGGTTGTAGGAGTGTTGGGAATTCGTGGGGGTCTCACAAAAGAATCAGATGACCAGTGAATTCTTAAGGCCCTTGATTTTTAATGAGGTATATTGGAACTTAAACAAGTAGAGACTTTGTTTAGAGACAAAGGGAGCCCAAACCTCCAAATTGGAGGAAGATGGGGGGCAGAAGCATCAAGAGAAGGATACAATGAGGGCAGGGTCTAGTTATCTCCATCTAGGCTATAGCCAATACTGCCAAACCAGTTGGGCCCTTGGAATACTCCAAGGCAATTCAATCTAGCCATGACCATGACAGATGGAGATTATTCATTTTATTTTATTTTTTTAAGGAATGAATGTGTAGCCTCAAGGGTATCCAACTGGCTCCCCATCTCTGATGTCATACACCATGGCATGGGAGGGAAGATAAGATCCTGACTCAGTTGATAGAGGACTCAGACATATCTAGCTCAAACATTTCTCAATATAGATGGGATGAAAGCGAGAGAGTGTGGAGCAATCAGAAGAGAGCAGGATTTAGAATCCTGGTACCAACCTCCAAATCCAAACTGCACAGGTCAGGCAATCATCCAGCAGGCACAGTGTTAAGCTTTTTTAAAGCAAAGGAAAGCCAAAACCTGCCCTAACCTCAAAGAGCTCACATTTTGATAGGGTGGATAATATGCACATAGATAAGTTTATACACAACATTGACAATAATAGCTCATGTTTATACAGCACTTTAAGGGTTAGAAGGCAAGTCCCTTAATTGATCTGGCCTTGATTCCTCATCCATAAAATGAGGAGTTTATACTATCTAACCTCTGGGGTCTCTTCTAGCTCCACTCCCCATGCTTTGAAGTCTCCAAAGATTATGAGATCGTTATGAGCAAAGAAAGGTCCTGAAGTGACTTCATAGTAGATCTAGGAACTATCTAGCCAGGATCCATGAAGAGGAATCATTTCCTTCTCCCCTTCATTTCCTATCTGTGCTTTCATAAAAAATTATACAGTCTTAGGGCTGGAACGACATAGAGTTCATCCAAAGAGGACTCTTACAATAGCATTATTTGGCAACTTTAGCCTTCCCAACTTGTTATCTGGCCACCACTGGAATAGCACCAATGATGGGGAATTCATTACCCTTTTGTTTGGATTTCTTGGGTATTCTTCAGAAAACTAGTATATGGTGGATAACAGCAACAAAGAGCGTATGAACTAACACTTATATAGTGTTTACTGGGTACCAAGTCCTATGCCAAACACTTTATATTTCTGTAGTGCTTTAAGGTTTCCAGAGCACTTTATAATTATCTCATTCCATCTTTCCAACAACTTCGGAAGGTTGGTGCTATTATTATCCTCAATATATATTTCAAAAATCTGAGGCAAATGGAGGTTAAGTGACTTGCCCAAGGTCACACAGTGAGGTCTGAGGCTGCATTTGAATCTGCATTTTCTCTACTGAGCCAACTGAGCAGAATAAGTCAAGGCAAAAAATATTTATGTCCCTCTTATTATGTTCCAGGCTCTGGGCTACAATGCCCAGCCCAGCCCAGGTAAAACAAAAGGCCAGGAGCTCACAATCTAACTGGGGGGACAACATGTGAATGGCTACATCCGAAGGAGACAGCACTTAATTCGGAGGTAAGCTCAGGGGGAAGGCGCTCCTTCATTCCAAGGTGGCCAAAAGCCCTGGACCCCAAAACCTTCCAGGAGGCCTGAAGGAATGGCAGGAGAAGGAGATTCCTGAGAGTGGAAAGTAGAGGGAAGAATCCCAGGACTGGACTTCCTGCCTTTGCTTCCCTCAAAAGCACAAATGCCTTCTGGAAGCTCGTTATCATAGATCCCATCTCTCTTTATGGAGGCTTTCCATATTTTCTGCTCCTAATCAGGCCTCATTATCCCATCCTCCATGGCTAGAGAAGGAAAGCTCTGCCGCAGACCTGGGAGACGGGGTCTCCTGGGTTAGTCTAAGATGGCAGTGTTCTGATGTACAGTTTAAAGTAATGAAGGTGGGCTCTTAGTCAGGAAGCGGAGTCGCCCCCTGCCGTGAGCCCATTAACTGGCCCAGAAAGAAACATGGCTATAATTAGAGGAACATCAGCCATTAGTGACCCCCAGGGGCCAGGCGGGCCAGGCCCAGTGGACCAGGCAGACAGGCTGGCGAGGCCCCGGATGCTTCCTCCTTGATCATTCAGCTTCGAAGCAACATAATGAGGGATCGGCTCAGAATGGCCGTGGCACCAGATCGACCAATCAAAGAAAACAAAATGTTAAGGAGTTTGGGAATGGAGGACATGGGAAAAGGAAAAGGTATGGAAAAGGGCTTTGTTATACTAATAAAGCAGAGATCAGAGAGGGTGAGGGAAGAGAATCCAGGACACTGACCAGCAAGGCACAAGGAGCTCCTCCTCGATATTCGGTTATAATGATGTCCTCTTAGTGCATTTTTTGAATGCACACAAAAGAAGCCAGAGGACCACCCGACAAGCTTGTGTAACTCATGTTAAGAAGACGTAAGACAAGAGCACGCATTGGACCCAATCAAACCAGTTGAACCCAATCTAGCCATCAACAGACATTCTTTAAGAAGCTACTAGGGAGTAAGTGACAGAGACACAAAGAAAGAAAGAAGTCTTTATGTCCCTCTTCCTTGTGCCAAGCACTGAGCTACAAGTCCCCGACCCCCCTCCCAACCCCCCCTGGGTACAAAGGAAGACCAGCACAGTCTCAACTTTCCAGGGAATCACAATATAATGGGTGAGACACCAGACAATCCATTGCCTCTGAGGAGCTTATAATCTACTGGGGAAAACAAGTAGAAGTATACACATAGAGATATGAGAGAGAGAGAGAGACAGAGAGAGACAGAGACAGAGAGACAGAGACAGAGACAGAGACACAGAGACACAGAGACACAGAGAGAGACAGAGAGAGACAGAGAGAGATAGAGAGAGACACAGAGAGAGACAGAGAGAAACAGAGAGACAGAGGGGGGAGGGAGAGAGACAGAGCAATGGAGAGAGACAGAGACAGAAAAATGGAGAGAGAGAGACAGAGACAGAGAGAGAATGGTGAGAGAGACAGAGAGATAGGGAGAGAGACACAGAGACAAAGAGAAATGGAGAGAGATTGCATAGATTAGATACGTCATGTTCACACAGGGTGTATGTGTACCCATGTACAAAATAAATAGAAAGGAATCTAATGAGGAAAAGGGGAATGTTAGCTCTCTTGCTGACCATGCCTATATTTATATCTATTTCTATCAATGACTCTATAGATATACTGTCCATACCCATGTCTATGTATTCCCAGCATTTAGCACACTTCCACAATACCAAAAGGAAAACAAAATAAATGCTCACTAATCTTGTTATCTATTATCCATCCATCCATCCATCCATCCATCCATCCATATCGCTAGCTAGCCAGCTAATTTATTTCATCGAAAAGCATTTGTTAAATGTCTACAATGCGCTAGATAATATGCTCTGCAATGAGGTGGTGGAAATAAAAGTGCCTTTAAAGAAGGATCACCCCGTCCTATCAGAGGCACATAGAGAGGATTTCCTCAGATTAGGGGATCCCGGAGTAACATAGAAAGCTTGTAGATCTGGTCATTCCTCCTCTCCGAGTCCCCCTTTTATAACATCCTATAGCCAGAAGAATGGGGAGGAAGGAAGTGATTCAAAGCCTGGTCTTCCTAACTCCTAGTCTTCCCCTCATCCTATCATCTCCTTTCTTCCTTGCCCATAGTAGACAATCAAAGAAGGTTGAATGGAAAGGAGCAGAATCCAGAGTCCCAGATCCATGGAATCATCTTCTTAAGGTTCTGGTCTTGCCTGTTCACACAAGTGATTTGCACCTAGGAGCCTCCTGGCGATCCCTCCTACCTTCTGAGCCTCTTTCCCACCAGGGCTGCAGATCTGTTGGTATCTAAATCTAGGATGGAGTCCAGACTTCCAGAATCCGTCTACCTGCACCTTTATGGTGAGCCATGAGCCAAATGGCGTCTGGGTCTGTCTGCGTATGCAAAGTAGATGACAGAACTGGTCAACCGTGCAATAGCTGGGAGATATGCAGCCACACAAACTGGGTGATCCAGGTCAAGTGAACCACCATTTCCTCAACCATGAAGATTTGTTTTCTTTTATGTAAAAAAATAACCCAGACACTCACATTAACCTCCTGCTTGACACTGTCCTTAAAAACAGCCCCACCCCCCTTGCCTTTACTTTTGTGCATTGGAGCTGTTTGCCTTTAACTACAATCTCATGTTTCTGTTGATTCAATTAAGGCTTTCTATTTTCCCCCAACAAGCACCTTAAGTTATTTAGACTAAAGCATCCTGTATATCACCAGTCTGATTGTCAATTATAGTAAATTCTTACATCAGGAAACAGATCAACAGCAAACCCACAAAAAAAAAAATGCAGCCCCCTCAGCTCCTCCTCGGATGGGTGTGGTTTCTTTTGGGGCAAAGCTGGGATAGACTCCTCAAGCAAAGACATAAAGTCTCCTAATCACCAAAGCTTGCTAATACAGTCCTTCCATCAACAGGGATTTCCAGGGTCCTCCCCACCACACCTGGAGCCACAAAGTGGACTGACTAGCAATAGGAGGGGCCATATTCCCCCAGGAATATGGTGGACAAGCAAAATTTCGAGAGCTGGCGAAATGGTCAAAATGATTTAGAAACTTCTAGAAATGATAAAAATGGGCAAGGATGAACGAATACACACACGTGCTCACAGAGAATAGTAAAAATGTATTGGGTGTGTACTATAGCGAGTCAGCTTTGCATTAGGAATCCTGCAAAGGTAGAAGATCCTTTCTCCAATGTATTCAGACCTGGAGTCTGATATATTTTGAGAGGACTCTATGGAAATCTGACATCGAGGATTTGTTCCAGATTGTCAAGTCAATCTGAGAAGATTTATTTTTTAACAAGACCCCAAAGACAGGTGAGATGTTTCTAGACAAACTATAGACAGCTATAGAGTTACTTATTAGGAACGACGGTGAACAGTGCAAGCTGGCTCAGGCACACAAAAATACACTCAAATGCTCATTTGTGAATGCACAGTGTTAGCAAGGTTAGCGATTCTTTGGGGGGAAAATAAAAGAAATCTTTAGGTTGCATCATAAAGGCAAGGGTTTTAATACAGATTACAGCAACTGAAGGAACTGTGACTCCACACCCCTGCTAGTGTCTACGTCTACCTAAGAATAAAGGCTGAAATGTTGTGGCTAAATGCTCCTGGCCATTGTATTTATATCAGGCCCCAAAATGTCCCAGGTTACACATGTCTGTTTTTAGATATCCTCAATTGTAGTGCTGGAAATTGGAATCAATGGCTCCAGCTGAGGTTCAGTTGGGGGAGGGAACAATCTTCATGGTTGGCTTGAATTGGGGCAGTGAAAGGGCAAAGACATGTACCCAAAGAGCAGCCACCCACATGAAGGCCTACAGGACAGAATCACAAAACTGGAGAATCTCAAGATCTCAGAACTGGAAAGAAACTCCTCAATGGTCATTTTCCTGGAGGAAAAGCCCCCTCTAAAATGGTCTGTGTTTGTAATCAAGTCTGTTTGGAGAACTGGAGAGAGAGAGAGAAAAAGAGACAGAGACAGAGACAGAGACTGAGACAGAGACAGAGAAAGGGAGAGAGAGACACAGAGAGAGAGAGGAGAGAGAGAGAGAGAGAGAGAGAGAGAGAGAGAGAGAGAGAGAGAGAGAGAGAGAGAGAGAGAGAGAGAGAGAGAGAGAGAGAGAGAGAGAGAGAGAGAGAGAGAGAGAGAAATGGTGCAGTGGATCAAGTGCCTGGCCCAGAGTCAGAAAGTTTGGGGTTCAAATCCAGCTTCTGATACTTACTTGATGTGAGACCTGGGAAAGTCACTTAGTCTATTTGCCTCAGTTTCTTCCATTGCAAAATGAGGATAATAATGGCACTTGCCCCTTGGGCTTATTATGAGGATTAAATGAGCTAATACTTATAAAGTTCTTAGCATGTGCTCAGTGCTTAGCCTGTGCTATAAAATGTTAGTTATGGTTATTATTATTATAGGGAAGTAGACAGATGGACAGACTGTCGGAGATGCAGAGACAGAGAGGGACAGACAGAATGAAAGATAGACTCGTCTATAAACGTATGCAATTTGCAATGGCTAAAGATGAAACTTGAATCCAGATCCTTATGAAGAGATGAGAGTTTTGCCAAGCCATCCAGTGACCGACCGTCTCCATGACGCCTCATGGCAGGTACCCTTTTCTAAGGATTATTAATAGATCAGTAAACTTGAGAGCATCTCTGCTAGTTCATCAACAGCTTGGTGGCAAGCAGCTTCAAATGGGATCTTCACATTCCCATTGAATGTGACCCCGGTGGGGTGAAAACATTTCAAATGTTCCTGACTAGCTCACCAATAGAACCATTTCAGCACTGAGAAAATCTTAGTATTTCATCCCCAGGACCCACCATACAAAATCTCCAGGCTGTTTCCTTCAAGGGAACATAGTCCGTGAAGAACGTCTGTCGACTTGCAGAGTGTTTTCTTGGCCTGAAAAATAAAGGATATGGTTTCATTTAGGGAAGTCAATAACAAATTAGAAACTCAAGGCCTTCAAGTTAAACAACCTCATGTTTATTACATTACTTTGACAATTTGCTCGGGCCCCAGGCATGACTATCTACATGAACCGGCTGTACTACATGTGACAAGGCCAATTGGTTTGTTTCGGTCATTTTTGTTATCGTTGTCAATTACCACACGATGAATTTGACTATGGAAATGAGGATGGATCCTAGAGAAAACGCCAAGTAGGTCTGCTAGATGATGGGAGGAATATAAATTGCAATGGGCCTGAATCAACAGAGCTGAATTTCAGGATCATTTCAGTCCCCAACAAGCCTTGTAAGTTTGTGGAACTTATTTACATCTCTGAGCCTCACTTTCCTCTTCTGTAAAATGGGAGTGGCCAATACCTACTCTATCTACCTAATAGAATATTAGGAAGCTCAGTTCTGCCCAGATTCTCAAACTTTTCCTAACTTTACCTATGTGCAAGGTAGCATAAGAGGTGCTATAGAAATAAATATAAGAAGAAATAAACCTAAAATGATATAAATATATATGTGTATACATACAGTGTTCATATGCATAAATAACTATGATACAGAGCAGAATGTGGTAAGTACAAAGGAGAGTTTCCGAAAAAAAGGAGAGAAAGATAATCAGATTACTGGAGGACCCAAGATTTAAAGCCAAGTGAACATTTAATCTAACCTTCTCATCATACTGAGGAGGAAGTTAGGTCCTAGGATGAAGCAAATGATTTTTTTCCAGTTAATTTGGAGTTTATTTTTTTTCTTTAAAAAAAAAACAAGAGAATTATTTTCATGCAACAGACATTAATTTTTAAATAATTATGGCAAAAAAAGAGGCACGGAGGAGCAGTGCTGGAATTTAACCATCAAAAGACTGCTTCGGCTGAACAGACAGAAGAAACCAATAAGAAGGTTCAACGGCTGAGATGGCGACGCAGCAAAGCACTGTGGAGTGCTTAGAGCATGTTGGAGCACAAAGGACAACACGGCCATCCAATCCAGCTGAGAAAGTCTCCAGGTGTAACAACTTTTCGTGCCACTGGACCCAGGCTTCCAACGCTGAGAGAGTGGGACTGTCTCTGTGCATTGACTTTTCCACTGAAATCTCCTTCATGCACAAATATCTTTGTTCACACTCATCTACATCACAGATGAAAGCGCACAAAGACAATCGTCATCCCTTACTGAGAGACTACTATTATCCCTTCTTATTCCAATTCTAATGCTCCCCAACCCTATGTCTTTTAGAATTGTAAGGTACTGGTGGGGAGCAGCTGGGTGTCTCAGTGGATTGAGAGCCAGGCCTAGAGATAGGAAGTTCTAGGTTCAAATCTCACTTCAGACACATCCTAGGTGTGTGACCTTGGACAAGTCACTTGACCCCCATTTCCTAGCTCTTACTGTTCTTCTGCCTTGGAACCAATACACAGTAATGATTCCAAGAGGGGAAGGAAAGTTTTAAAAAAATGAAAATGAAAATATAAATAAAACTGTAAGGCATGGAATGAAAATAAATTTCATTAGATTTAATTCCCGTCTCACTGAATCTTTTTTCAGAGTAGCCAAAGTCTTTGCATTCGGGGCCAACTCAACTGTTGCAGAATTTGGACCTGCTATAGTATGAATATTTTATTAGAAGCCTGATCCACTGACTCCTGGTGAAATATTCTAGGGAGTTTCCACAAGTATTCCTCTACCACCACCACAATCATCATTATCCATATCACTAACATTTATGTCAGACTTCAAGGTTTGCAAAGTGTTTTACAAGTATTATCTCACATGATCCTCATAATAATCTTAGTAAGTAGAGGCTATTTTTGTCCCCACTTTACAAATGGGGAAACTGAGACAGAGGCTAAATGACTTGCCCAGGGTCATACACCTAATAAATTTGGACTCAGGTCTTCTTGGTTCCATATTCAGTGTTCTATCTACTAGACAGCCTACATGGATAAAATAACAAATCTATTCCAAGATCATAGTCTTAGAGCTGAGAAAGACCTCAAAGGCCATCTAGTCTAATTCCCTCATTTTATAGATATGGAAACTGAGGCCCAGAAGGTTAAATGTCTTGCCCACAGTTACAGAGGCATAAAGCATCAAAGAAGGGGACCAAAATCATCTCCTTTCATTCCAATTACATAATTCTTGACACAGAACTCTATCTGTTAACTAAAACTATGGCTGTATTAGAAATAAAGTTAGATTTCCAAACCAGATAAATTGTTTGACTGCCTATAGGTATGAGTTCTCTGACAAAATTAATACTCATCCAGAAAAAAATATATGAAAATATCAGCTTTCCAGCAGAAACAACAAAACAATTTCAATCTGTATTATGGGAATAGAAACCATGTGTTGTCCATTGTTTGGTATCATTCAGACAAAACAACTGGTCCTTTGAATTTTTTACCTCTCAGTCACTCAGAGTCAGATCTCATGGGATTTAGCGCTGAAAAGCACAAAGGGGCCAAGTCCCAAATCTCATTTTGAACTGAGGTAAACTGAGGCTTGGAAAAGTCGGATCATTTTGGTCTGGATCATACAGGGAATAAAAGAGCAGAACAAGGGTGAGAATGGGAGTCATCTGATTCCAAATAAGCACTCCTCTGTCTAAACTACACTGTTAGACCAACCATCATTATTCAAGTAAGCAAGTGACATGCAGCAAATAGGGACAGTGCTTGTTTAGTTCGTTCTTTCTTTCTCTTCAAATATGGTCACATCTATTAAGCTGCGTGTACATCTTCAGCTTCTCTTTAAATGGAAGGTCACTGAAGCCAGGTACTAGTTTTCATTCTTTATATACTTAGCCCTTAGTACAGTGTCTTAAACAAAGGAAACTCTAATGGGTGCTCATCTAATTGAGTTTATTTTAGTCTAACAATGTCAATTTTTACAGGAGACAGAACACAATCTGAAACACAATCAGGATAACTGTCTTGACCAATGTCATATGGCCAGTTGCTAAGACTAGAGCACAGTTTTCTCCATTCTCGGTCTAATGCACTTTTTTAAATTAATAGGATGACATAAAGGTTGATTTTCTAAGTGCATAACAAAAATGATTATGATAATAATCATGAAAATCCATATATAAATATATAATATGCAAACCACCTTACAAATAATATATTGTTTGATCCTCACAACAACCTTGGGAGGTAGGTTCTATTCTTCTTTCTATTTTTATAGTTGAGGAAACTGAGGCAGAAGGAGAGTAAGTTTGTGTGACCCTGGGCAAGTCACTTAACCCCCATTGCCTAGCCCTTATCACTCTTCTGCCTTGGAGCCAATGCACAGTATTGACTCCAAAGCAGAAGGTTTGGGTGTAAAAATAAAAATTTTTTAAATAAAAAAAAAGAAATACTACCCACAAGCAGAGGATAAACTGTGGGAGTAAAAACACCGATGAAAAACAACTGCTTGACTACAGGGTTGGAGGAGATAAGACTGAGGAAAGACTCTAAATGAACACTATAATGCAAATTCCAACAACAGGGAAATGGGTTCGAGTCAAGAACACATGTGATAACCAGTGGAATCATGGTCGGCTATGGGAGAGGGAAAGGCGGGGGGGGGGGGGGGGGGAGGGGAGGAAAAGAAAACGATCTTTGTTTCCAATGAACAATGTATGAACACGACCAAATAAAATAATGTTTAAATAAAAAAATAAATAAATAAACCTAATAAAACATAAAAAAAAAAGGAGAGTAAGTGATTTATTCAAGAGAACACAGCTAATAAGCATCTGATGCCAGAATTGAATTGAAGTCTACCTGACTGCAGATCCAGTTCCTGGAACATACCAGGCACTAATAAATACTTATAGACTAACTATCCTGAGGCCCACCTAGATCCCTGTATGAGGGTGATAATGACCTACCAAGACTCATTAGAATTTCATGTTTCAGCAAATGATATTGGGAGATGTAATCACTTCTCTTATCTCAGCAAGTCTATTTGTTTTCTTTCTCAGCTACAATTTGGATACACTTATTGTTGGTCGGTTGGTTAGTTGATTTTGTAACTGTTCTTCTCCAGTAACATAGCTCTCCACCCCACCACCATTGCCCTCTGGTTATAGGACAAAGGAACCAGATTAATAAAGTTTATCCTTTTTTTCTGGCTTGAATACCTTCTATCATAAACCTAGAACTAGAGATGTGTCCTTTTTTAAAATCAATCTTAAAACATTTCATCATCAGATTTTATCTGAAGCCTCCTTATACTTCATACTCAGTTCATCCATTTGATTGATTAACTGAGTTACTTTGTAATTCAATCAAAAGTGTATCTCAGCTGATAAAGATATCAGGGTGTAGAGCATCTTGTTACTTCTGTTCATTGGGGTTGGAGTGCAAGAAAAATCTCATATATTTATCATAGAATTTATATAATCCCACCATATGCATAGGAGACTCCACATTGGAGTGGAGCCCATATATATGAAGCTGATTTTTGATCTGTAAAGTGATTTTTTTAATCCTAGATGTTAATAAGAGTAAGCAGAGGAACTGTATATGATTTTGAGTTTTGGAAGACCACAATCAGATTGTCTGATAGGCGCTAAAGAGAGTTACTGATTCATTGATTCCAATTATTATGGGATAGGGACTGAACCTGGGATTTCATTAGTATAGGGAACTCCCAGGTGAGGAAATTCCATCCACATAAGCTGGTACCTTCTCTTTCACTCAAAATCTAGAGACTTCTCCAGAGCCCTGAGAGATTAAAGGACTTGCCCAGAGTGAGACAGCTAATATGTGTCCAAGACAAGACTTCAATGAAGTTCTTACTGGCACCCAAATTCTCAATCCACTTTTTTGTACTACCATATGGTAGTTGATACTCAGAATAAAAAGAAGTTTGTTACAAGGACCCTGTACTCTTTTAATAGTAGATAGAACACTGGACTTGCAGCCAGAATGATGGGGACCCAAAATCTGCCTCTTACATTTACTGCCTAAATCACCTTGGGTCAGTCTTTTAACACCCCTGGGCCCTGGCTTCCTTATCAATCAAATGAAAGAGCTAGACTCAATGACTTCAAAGATTCTTTTTGTCACTAAATCTATGATCCTATGATGCTCTGACTCTAAACTATGTACTATCCCGGGGGGGCGGGGGGGGGGAACCTCTGAACAGGAGAGAAGTGAACTGCTCAGGATCTGTAAACAAATGCTGAAAGATACAATTATAAAATCTTAGATCTAACAGATGCCTCCTTTGGACATAATTTAATCTACTCATTTTAATTTCTCATTTGAAAAATTGTGTCCAAGAGAAGCTAAACGGCTTCCTTACTGTCACATCCACAAACATTAATAGATATAAGTGTTTCTCAGCTTCCAGTCTAGGGCTTCAAAATACAGCAAATACTATTTCATTGTTAATAATTTTTTCAATCATGTCTGACTCTTCGTGAGTCTATTTGGGGTTTTTTTGGCAAAGAGACTGGAGCGGTTTATCATTTCATTCTCCGGCTCATTTATACATGAGAAAACTGAAGTGATCAAGATTAAGTGACTTTTCCAGGGTCACACTGCTAGTAAGTGCCTGAGGACAGATTTGAACTCAAGGAGATGTCTTCCTGACTTCAGTCCTGACCTGGTAAGTACTGCAGAGTCTATAAAAGAAAAGCATCCCCAGGTATCATAAGGTCTTATGTAACATGAGACTTAAGCTAGACTTTGAAGGGAGGAATGAGAAGGATTGGGGAGAAGGAAGGTGGGGGACATCCAAAGCAAGAATAGAAGCTAGGCTAGACCCAGTAGCAATGGAGGGAAAATGGAAAGAGACTAATTTAAGTAGACTTGAAGAGCTCCTTCAAATGTATGCATTAGGCAAGATGGTCTATCAAATAACTTCTATCTGTGAAAGTCTAGATGTCCTGGAGTTTGCTATTGAGGAAGATTGGGAGATGAGACCAAAAAGACATGTTAGGCACCAGCTGTAAAGGTCTTAAAATTGAAGTTTGATCAATGTTATTATGTAAACAAGGAAGAAGTATAGACGGTATCTGAGCAAAACGTAGCATAATGAAAAAGGTATGTTTTGAGCTGGAAAACTACAGGGGACCAAATCTTTCAAATAGGCATGAAGAGTGTGTCCAGATCCCTCGTTTGACACGTATTAGCTGTGTAAAGATCCCCATGTGGTCACTTTCCAGACTATTGTCTCGACTTCTGTTTTCTCCATTGTAAAATGAAGGGGTGGGATCAGCCAGCATCTGAAGCTCCTTCCAACCCAGATTCCATGAGTTGAGATGACTTTTGGTGTCTGAGCCTCAAAAAGCTCTTTAAGACTTATACACTTCAGACCAGTGTATGATCTGCCTCAGTGAAAGAAGGTCCAACATCTTCAAGATTACAGATCCTTCTCTTATTGACCCATCTCATAGATTTATTTAAGGATCCTGCTTTCCAGTAATATCCAATATGCCTCCATGTACTCTGAGATCCAAGGACACTGGCCTCCTTGCTCTCTCTTCAACAAGACACTCAATCTCTGGACTCCAGGCATCCTTTTCACTGGATGTCCCCAGGCCTAGCACTTTCTCCCTCTTCATCTCTGCCTCCTGACTTCCCTGACTTCCTCCAGGACCCAGCTAAAATTGCCCCTCTTTTAAGAAGCCTTTCCCCATCTCCCTTAAACTAGTTCTTTCTCTGACAATTATTTTGAATTTATCCTGTCCATTTCTCATTTGTTCATAGCCATTTGAATTTTGTTTACTTGATTAGACTGAGATCCTTGACAGCAGGAACTGCCTTTTGTCTCTCTTTTTATCTCCAGTCCTTAACACAGTATATAGTGGTTGCTTAATAAATGTTTATTGTCTAATCCCTGATATACAAAATTTAAAGCACTATGTAAATGACAGCCACCGTTATTGGAAAGATTAATCTTAAATATTTTATATAATGGACTGAAAAAAGAAAAGAGTGAATGAAAGAAAAAGACTGCTTAGAAGAGTAATAAAACAGGTCATGTGGACCTAGACAAACCAGTAAGTAGCTTTAAGGCCAGAAAAGCAGGGAAAGTATTAACAATTTTAAGTAGGAAAATTCCTTTTTATATTGTCTCTCTTTTCTCCTGACTGTGTAAGGGATTATCTCATTCCAAGCAGCCATTAGGACCCTGGAAATGCAAATCAATGATGAAGGATTTCTCTTAATAGGGATAAAGCAGGATACATGCGGAACTAACTGTCCCTCCTTTTTGATGTAATATCTCTATAAAATATGCCTTTCAGAAAGGTAATGTGGCTTTATTGTGTTACCCTTTAAGTCCAGATGACTCACATCCATCATTCTGAAGTAAGAAGAAAAGCAAAGTTCAAAAATGAATATAGGATAACAGATTTAGAGGGAGAAGAAACCTAATGACATCATCCTCCCCAACTCTGACCAAATTACAATTTTATAGATGAGAAAACTCAGACCTCGGGAAGACTCACCCAGTGTCACACAGCTAAGAAGTGGCGAAGCTGAGGTTTGAAGCTCATTCCATTTTATTAAACATATAGCCAACTCCAGAGTATAGAAAACTCTTGTTTATTAACTGCTTACTTACTTTGGCTTATGCTACACACATAAACCAAATTTACTAGGGATGAGGGATGGGAAGAGAGAATGGAATAGAAAAAAAGGGGGGTTCAATCAAACTTACAGATACTTTTTTTCCTAGAAACGACTGAATTACCTTGTTTTCAAAATGTCTAGCTATATGAGACTGAAAGAAGAAACAAACTGCCTTTTCTTCTCCTGTAATGAGGGGTTTAACATGTATTAATTTAAATGACCAAATGAAAACAAAAATACCTAAGAGAGTCTCATTTGTAGAAACTGGTTCAAAAGGATTCCAGGTTCCTCCTGTTCTTTCTACCTAGTGAAGAAATCCAATGAGAGGAGGGGTGGGTATACTTTTCAGAATTTAGCCATGTGGCTTTTTCATGACTTTGTCTGACAACTCAAGTTAAGTCAAAAGAGGGCTGAAGTTGGAATCCAAAGACCTTATTTTCAATCTCACTTCTAGTACTTATTAGCTGTGTGTCTGTGGGCAAAGCCTTAAACCTCAGGTAGACTCACTGTAGATATGAGTTAGAAAAGAGCTATAATCTCCACCAGAGAAGTGAGGCTCCATCTTGGGAGTTCCCATTCTGATGAAGTATCAGATTACTGACATAAAAGAAGAGGGGGAAGGAGGCTAGTTGACCTCTCAAATCTATGCCAGCCCTAAAATCATGTCATTCTAACATTAAATCAGAAACAGTTGGGAAAAACAAAAATTATTTTCACTTTATGATCACAGGAAGCTGGAGAGTATCCAGAGAATAGTCATCAGGAGTGTGGAGAACCTTGGATTAACACCAAATGATTATTAGCTGAACTAACTGGGGAGAAGATTTTTTTTTATTCTTTTCACGTATTTCAAAGATTGGTCTGTAGAAGAAGGATTAAACATGATATTTGGCCCAAGAAAGCAGACTCAGGAACAATAGATTTGGGTTACAAAGAACCAAAGTTATGTTTGGCACTGGAGGAAAAAAATCTTAAGAGCTGGACCTATCCAAAAGGGAAATGAGTTGCCTTGGGAGCCGACAGCTTCTCCCTCATTGGATTACTTCAGGAAAAGACTACTTGACTACCTGTCCATAGAAGAAAGTATTTTTCAAAGACATCATAGGCTAGAAAAGAGAGAGCCACTAATGTCCTTCTATAACCAATGCCCCAGAGTCCATCAAACCTCTGGGAGCTTACACATACTATTTTTGATACTGGGAACTGACCAAAGAAGAGCACATCTTTTTGGGGCTTATTAAGTCCCACTTAGTATTTATTTGAGATCTTAAAATATAACTAAGATATAGTTCATGTTTAATTTTCCACAAATAGAGATAACAAGGTCAACAATTCCCTTACAAACACTCAAGGTAACAATATGGACAGAATGCCTTCTTTTCACTTCAGAGAAAGTCTGGGGGATTTTAAGAGCCTCCTCAAATGTAAAACACTTTACACTCCATAAGCTGCCTTTGAAAGGGAATTGAACTTGGAGTTGTCATTGGAACAACTCTCTGGAATTATCCGGGGTCCTCTACAGCAGGATAGTTGAAAAAAGCAATATGTTCCAATTTAAATAATTTTGTGGAAAAAGAGCAAATGGCCCAGGTACCCTTAGTTCACAGCTATTCATAATGGACAAAGGATCCAAGTCCAAGAAAAACTAGTCATTGAAGATCTATGATACTTTTTAAGTCCATCAAAAAGATCTTTGGGGAGGAGGAAGGTGACTCAGTGGATAGAGAGCCAGACCTGGAGACAGAAGGGCCTAGGTTCAAATTTGGCCTTAGCATCTTCCTAGCTATGCAACTCTGATCATGTCATCTAATCCCAATTGCCTAGCCCTTATCACTCTTCTGCCTTAGAATCAATATTTAGTATTGCTTCTAAGAAAGAAGGTAAGGGTTTAAAAAAAAAAAGTTTTGGGGAATACAATGCATAGTTTTTTGTTTTTTTTTTTTAAAGGTGAATACCTAGATGAATGGATTAGATTTAAATAATAGTGAATTAGTTCCCCTCTATCTTTGTTTCCCCCTCCCCTCCCATTCTCCATCTCTAAAGAATAATAAAAACTAAAACAGAAGTTGAAAAGAAAAACAACCTTAAAACCTTTGTGGTCTAGCAGATAAATGCATTCTCTGTCTGCATTACCCTGTTTACATGTAGCATCATTTGAAACAAATTGATATTTTTGAATCTTGGCTCTCTTCCAGGGATAACATTACCAGCCATGAGCTTTCTTCCAAAAATCTGGAGAATGCAACAGGAGCTTAATCTGGGCTCACCTAATTATATGCCTGTAAAGCTCACTGTGAGCCATTTTTCTCATGTACTTATTTTTAGCATAAGAGCATGTACCCTACCAACTGTGGTGGGACCACAGTTATCCCCTTGAAATCCTGTGAGATTGATGCATCTCTTCTTCCTGTAGGAAAGAAAGACAGTCTTGTATATAAATGTGAGTCCTGAGATGCTTTAATTGGTCAAGCCTAAAACGCAAGATAAAATTCATTTGCTGTTGTTTTCTAAGTGTAAAAGCTAGATGACAATTTGGTGTTAATCTTATTAAAAATACACATTGGCTTAATTTAGGACTAGACTATATTCTGTAAAAGAGAACTCTAGCTCTGTTGTTTATGTTTGTTTTTGTTTTTTTAAGTGGCCAAAATAAAGCAAACTGAAAAGATAAGAAAATTAAAAGTCTATGTTGGCGAGGCTGTGAGAAAACAGGCATACTTGATACCCTGTGGATAGAATTACTATAATTAAGAAATAACTGTGGTACAAAAAATGCATCAATTACAAAAATTGAAGACAATTCTAGCATTTATTTTGAAGTGGTTGCTGTAAACAGAGAAGGTCAAAAAGTGATAGATAGGTCAGTGTTAGACAGGATGTCATTCATGTTTCCTTTTTTTCAGTATAATGGAAAAACCCTTTTTTACTTTTGTCAAAAATTAATATCTCAGTTTATTACTTTTCTTTTTTCCTCTCTAGGTCATAAGATGTCTTGCTCAAAGCTAAATGGCATAGTATTAAATGATTGAGCCTTGGTATGTTGTATCTAGATATTTCTTCGAAAGCAGTGCATCATCTAGACATGTGATAAGTTAAAGTGAAGCAAATCTATGACATTCCATAATGCTGTGGAAGCCAACATGTATACAGCAGTCATGCCAGATACTCAGCTTCATTCAGAGGGTTCAGTTCTGTGTTAGAAACCCACAAAAATGCAATCAATTCAATTAACAAATATTAAACACCTACTATGTATAAAGAGGCTCTTGTTTTAGCCTTGAAGGAGTCCTAGAGACATAGAGGAATCCAAAGTGGATATGCGGTTTACATAGTTTGGAAAGAATCCAAACAAGCTTTCCACACATGCTACATACCCTCAAGTAAGAGCTGCAACTCACTGAAATTTAATGAGTAGGGAAGCGGCACAGTTAATTCCTCACTTAAAGTAAATTACTTACACAGTCAGTTGTGTAAAGGATGAAAAGGAAGATGGAGAGACTTCAGGAAGGAAGACCAATAGTAGATCATTGTAACTAAAAGCCTTGGGGACAGGTGAAAAGACTTAAATGATGGAGTCAGATTTGTGAGTAAAGAAGAGTAATTGGATGATAAAATTATAAGAATTAAGAGGAAGAAAAAATTAAGATTATCTCATTTAAGCTCTTAAGGAAGATGGATGGGGTCATAAGATCTTCAGAATGAAAGAGAAAAAGGAACTCAGATGTCATCTAATCAACTTCCCTCCCCATTTCAGAAATGGGGAAATTGAATCAGAATGATTACATAGCTTCCCTAAGGTCACAGAGCCAATAAGTAAAACAGAGAGAATTTGGCCCCAACTCCACTGACTCCAAATGTGCATTGGC
Organism: Monodelphis domestica; assembly: GCF_027887165.1. NCBI lineage: Eukaryota > Metazoa > Chordata > Mammalia > Didelphimorphia > Didelphidae > Monodelphis > Monodelphis domestica. The sequence continues at coordinate 14,268,153 of NC_077227.1, read as the reverse complement.
CCATTCTTTAGTCCCACTCATCAAGGTCATGCTAAGTATAAGCATCCCTTAGCTATGGCTAGGATCACCCAGCTCACTGTGTGGGACTTTGGAACTAAAGACTCCATACTTCATTCCTATTCATTCAAATTATGCCACCGTGATTTCCTCATGGTCAATCATGGAGGAATTAAATGGTGAAGCCAAAGCATACAGGTCTTCTGAATTAAAAGTTAGTGTATATCATGCTGGGTGACTCTAGTCATAAGGATGTAAGCAGAGTTGTTCAAATCTTAGAAGGAGCAACCTAGACTTTAATGAGCTGAACTGAAGAATGGACCCAATGACCTGGAGATCCTTATTCTGATATTTTTAATCCTCAAGTGGTTTTTAATTGCTACATTATTAAGTCATTGACATTGTGCCATCAGATTAAGAAAACTAGACTTGAGGAGTAACTATCAACCCTGAGAAAAACTTTCTAATAAGTCAGACTCTGCCTATGTAGACTTCCTTAATTAAACTTCTAACAAGGAACAATATTTAAGTGCATGGAGGTTTCTAACTCATTTGTCAAAGGGTGCCTTACTGGCTTTAGTGCCAGTTTATTTCTAGAGAATTATTTCCTTATTGGCAACATCAGACCTCGAAGTGTAACTTTATTACTATTCTCAGTAACCAGGTTTGATAGTCAGTCAAGAAACATTTGCTAAGCACCTACTATGTGTCAGCTTCTGTTCTGAGAGTGGGAGGATACAAAATTTAAAAAGAAAGATAGTCTCTACCCTCAAAGAAAAGACAACATATAAAAGAAAGCTGAAGGAGGAGGAAGAGAGGATTACTTTCACATTTCTGGGTCATGATTGAGTCTAGTCCAAAGGAGTGGGAAATAAAGAAATGACTTGCCTAGGGCCCCTATTTGAAATGCAGACTTTGGGAGTTCCTTGCTTCTCTTTCACCCTCCAATCAGAAGTAGAGTGTCCTGAGGGCCCTGATGAGGTGTGAGTACCAAAGCTGATGCAATCTTCCCATGAAAGCTGAAGTTCCTTGGGGCATGATGGAGTCCAGTTCAAAAGAGTATAGCCAGATGGGAAATGAAGATCTCCAGCATATATTAACTACAGGTTTCCCTTCCACATTACAGGAATTAGGACTGTAGCACCACCAAAATCTGTATAATCCATGTAAAGTTTTTTGTTCCTTTCTTAACACCAGATAAGTTTGAATTTTTTTTCTTTTTCTTGTATGGGGTCTTTATAGTACCTTTATTGTAAAATTCAGATTAACACCTTCATCACATGTAGGTCAACATTAACATTTCTAATCTTTGTGTGTCATCTGCTGCCTTTAGTGTTCTTTTTGCAAACTAGCTTTTTTAACTTTAAAAAAGAAATGATACATATTTATGACTCCAAAAGATAAAATATGTTTACATATGATACTGTAGACATATTTCATGCATTTCTGGCTTTCTGCGGTTTTCTGTGTGGCCTTCGATGTCATCTATACCTTCTGCAAAACTCTCAGAAAATTCCCATTTAATTTCTTATGTTGACCCACAATATATGATGGGAAAAGTCTTGATATGGAACAGATACCAGTAACTACCTTACAAGTTAATTCAGGTCAACAAAAACAATTTATCTTCAGTATGGCTATAACAATAGTTGGCACCCCACCCAAATACATTTTCATAATTTCTCTGAATTTTAAAATTACATATTATTTTATGCAATCACAGCATGTCAGTGTCTCTTCTTAAAGATCTCCTAAAACTTCTCCACTAGCAATGATCCAGGACAATTCTGAGGGACTTATGAGAAAGATGCTCTCCACATCCAGAGGAAGAACGGTGGGAGCAGAAACAAAGAAAAAAGACATCTTAATCACATGTTTTGTCGGAGACATGACTGAAATTGTAAACTCTAAAGAATCACCCTAGTGCAAATATCAGGATCACGGAAAATAGGTCTTGATCAACAACACATGTAAAACCAAGTGGAATTGCTTGTTGGCCATGGAAGGGGGATGGGAGGAGGGGAGGGAAAGAACATGAATCATGGAATCATGGAAAAATATTCTAAATTAATTAATTAAATAAAACTTTCCAAATTAAAAAAAAAAAAGATCTCCCAAAGCAGGATCCTTCTACTTCTGAGTCCTGCATTTGTTTTTTGTTGTTGGGCTTTTTTTTCCTTTCAAAGGGCAAAAATGGCCTCATCCTATTATTTTGATTTCTCTGTGCATAAAGCAATCAGCTGTTATTGCCAAATTGCAGTATATTTAGTCATCTCTATGGCCTATAGCATTCCTGGTGGCATTCCAGAGTCTGATGAATTTTAAAACCTGGAAAACATATCATCATGGAAGGGATGTAATTATTATATCCACATCTATAAGAGATATAGAACTAAGAATTCAACGATTGGCAAAAATATCTGCATATAATATAATGTTTCTAGACAGATCTTTATGCTTCATGATAGCATTTTTAGCACACTATGAAGATTTATACAAAGAGAGGTATAAATATTCAAGAAAGGCAGAAGGTTGTAATTGCCAGAATGTAGGAGTACCTGAGCTTAATTCATACCTCTACTATGCACTGATGGTGTGACCCTGGGCAAGTCACTTAACTTTCTTAAGACTCCAGGCAGCTCTACCAGAGTCTCCACCACAGAGAAGATTCTTATCTGTCTCAATTGGAATCAGTTTCTTCATTTGGAAGGTTCTTATACCATGGAATCATATCTACACTCCCTAACCCCACATTCAATAAATCAATAAGCAATCATTACTTGAGTAGTCTAGATTTCTAAGTCATAGAAACACATTTTTCTTTTCGCATATCTTGCTTGCCCTTATCACAATTCCCATTTTATTAGCACTTGAAGATTTGCAAAAACCTTTCCTTCCAATGAGTTAGCAAAAAAAGGAAACTCTACCCAAGGCCAAGCACTGTGCTAAGCATTTTAATTCATGGTAAGCCACCAAAGTAGACATTATAATTATCTCATTTTAAAGTTGAGATGCCCGAAATAGCCAATGGTTAAGTGACTTGCCCAAGATGATACTTAATAAGTGCTACAGCTAGATTTGAAGTCAGGTCTTCTTGATTTCAGGCCCTGTATCCTATTCATGGCATGATCTGTTATTAGCATTATTAGCATTGTGTTAGTAGCCATTGTTAGCAGTGTAATTGTTAGTAGTCTCATTTTACAGATGAGAAATTTAAGATAAAGGGAGGATAAAAGGAGTTCTATACTGGACCTCGCTATCTTTTTTCTGAAGAACTCCTCTTATTTTCTTCATTTCATTATCTTCAAAGAAGATGTAGACTTCCACATCAAATTAGCTGACTTATGATGGAATAGTGTTTTCCTCTCAAAATTAGTCAGAGGGAAGGCAGGTGGTTCAATGGATAGAGAACGAGGCCTAAGGACATGAGGTCCTGGGTTCAAATCTGTCCTCAAACACTTCCTAGCCCTGTGACCCTGGGCAAGTTGCCTATCTTTACTATTCTTCTACCTTGGAACCAATACACAGCATTGATTCTAAAACAGAAGGTATGGATTTAAAGAAATAAAATAAAAATAGTCACTAAAGGGAAACAAAATTAACTTAAAAATAAAAATAAAAATGATCTCTAAAAGCAAGTGAAATAAAGTTCAATCTTGAGTTTAACCCCAATTCATAACAAATATACATTCCTAAAATAGAAAAAAAAAACATTGTTTCTCATGTTTGATGTCATGCCTTTGTTAGTGACAAAGTCACTCCACAGAGACCATAGTCCATTGGAAACTTTGGATCTTTGGGAGTGTCCTGAGGCTCAGAAAGGTTACATGACTTGCTCAGGGGCACATGACTCTGAAGGATCAGAAGTAGGACTTGAACCCAGTTTTCTCATTTCATCAATAGACCACAACCTCATATAGCTTCTTCTTTTTCATTCCTCTCTACTCCTTGAGACTGTGACTATGGAGTCAGCTTTTCAGTACACCCCTTTGTTTAATCCCTTAATTAAAAAGGGGGGGAAAAGAAACTAAAAACAAACAACCTCCCAGGTTTTAACAACCTGATAATGGTGAGCCAGGGCTTCTGGGATGCCTTAAAGTGGTGGAGGACTCAATGACTGCTCCTTTGGCATGGTTAATTGGGCTCTTTATTAGGCACCCTCACAGCTGAAGAGTACAACTTCAAAATAAAATTCTCTCATCATGTCTTTGAACTCTGTCACTTGAGAGATGATCTGGTTTGGGCCTGACACTCTCTACCATAATTCTGTTCTCATTTATTTTTAAATGATCTTTTTCTTTCCACTAAAAAAAGGAAATCATGTTCCTCAGTTTCATCTTTATAACAATAAAACAATGTCAGGTTGCTATATGAATCGAACAAATTGGGTACACAGTTGTTATGTGAAATATTCAAATGTGTGTATACATGAAATCTGCACAGATATGTACACTTACGTGGAGATATGTTTACTTTCAACTGTATTCATAAGGCAGAAAAAGAGCTGGATAACTCATTTTATAATAGCCAATATTTTTACAAAGCTTTAGAGTTTACAAAGACTTTTCCTTACAAGTGCCCTCCACTCTTCTGATCCAATGGCTCCTCCCAGAGCTCCTAAGGAAAATCCGGTCACCTTTGTGGCACTAGAAGTCCTACCCTCATTGATCTGGTACCAGCCCATCTTCTGCGCTTTGTGCATGCAGGTCCCCTTCGTGTGCTCTCTTTTCCAGTCAAAGGAGTCTACTTCCTGTTCTCTATGCGAAACATTCCATCTCCATGTCTCTGCCTTTCCCCTGGCTAACCTCTCTCATCACCTCTGCTCCTAATAACCTCTAGGTACATTTAAAGCTCTGCTCAGGCACTCCTTCCTAGACTGCTTCTCATAATTGCTAGGGTCCTTCCCTCACAGAATTTGAGTTGCGTTGACTTTCTTCTGTCTTTGATGGTCTGTATCCATACTGTGTGTCCTCAGCCAAATCTACAGTCCCATGACGCAGACCAGAAACTTGTATGCCACATAGTAGGTGCATAATAAGCATTTTCTGAGTGAACTTCATTGAACAACTCTAATAATGGGCTCTTTGCTAGAGACTTCTGGAATTCAGCTCTGATTCCTGCCGGGGAAGCTCCCTTCGAGTAATCTAGGCAAGGTTTACTGTCCAGTGCCAACATGGTTTTCCACATGCTATTTAAAGCCTTAAGACTTGGATGTTGACAGGAAGGGTTAAAGCAGCTCAAAAAATGGAAAGATTGTGGCTGCAAGAAAACAGCAGCAGAAATTATATAGTGAGTTTGTCTCCTTGTCTGAAAATATATTTAGTCAAGTTGCTTGAACATTGATGCCTTTCACTTACTACAGAGAATGGACAACAAAGAGGAAGTAGCATCATTGACATCCCTCACAATATTTCTTCGTTCTCATCTTCCACATAGAAACTATGACTTACTGCTCTGACTTGGGTGCTCTTTTTAGATTCCCTAAAATCACTTCTCTGAACAAAGCAAAGAGAACATTAAATTTATTACCCATCTTGCCCATTTTCTGGCAAAAACTCAAGTAAGCGTTACTCTAGGCAAGTCTGTTTAAAACAGGATGAGGTCTCATCATTCTCTTTCCCTCTCCCCAGTCTTGTAGTTAGATAATATACTTCTATGACATTGGCCTCTTGCCCTTCTCCTTGTTTTAAAAATCAGACAGAGAATTGATTTGAAATTTTTAGAAACTGGACACATTTTTTCCCATGATATTCCTAAGTCTTCAACATTTCTTCTGGTCTGCATTGTAAACTGAGACAAAATGCAGTTAAGATAACAATAGGTGGGGCAGCAGGGTAGCTCAGTGGATTGAGAGCCAGGCCTAGAGAAGGGAGGTCCTAGGTTCAAATCTGGCTTCAGACACTTCCCAGCTATGTGACCCTGAGCAAGTCACTTGACCCCCATGGCCTAGCCCTTACCACTCTTCTGCCTTGGAGCCAATACACAGTATTAACTCCAAGATGGAAAGTAAGGGTTTAAAAAAAAAAAGATAACAATAGAGGGCAATGCCAGGATCCCCAATCCTTTTTTTAGATCCATTGGGCCACCTAATAAAACTATGAACCCCTTCTGAAAATAATATTTTAAAAGGAATAAAATTAAATACATGGATTACAAAGGAAGTTAATTATATCAATATGGATTTTTTAAAAATAAAATGTTTAAAAATTCCCCAAATCCCAAGTTAAGAACCCCCTTGAAGGATCAGAAAGACTATTAACTGTGGAGTAAAAAGTTATAAGTTCAGCTGCCTCTGCCACAATTTATCTGACTTTGGTCAAGGGCCTTAACCCCCCTAGACTTGAGTTTCATAGATTCATAGATTTAGAGCCAAAAGAGACTGGTGTTGTTGCTGATGTTATCTAATCATTTCAGTCACATCTGACTCTTTGTTACACCATTTGGGCATTGCTTGGCAAAGATAGTGTAGAAGCATGTACTTCCTTCTCCAATTTTTGAGGAAACTGAGGCAAACAGGGTTGTAAGTGCCTGAAGCCAGATTTGAATACAAGAAGACTCTTCCTAACTCCAGGCCCAGAAATCTGTACATTATGGTTCTACCTAGCTGCAAAAGAGATCTTAGAGGCCATTTAGTCTAAACTCTCAAATGTTGGAAAACTAAAGTCTCTGGTGCTTTAGTGCATGTTCTGCTGCAGGGCTGGATAACCCAGAATCATAAAGGTAGCATTTGAGGCAGAATTTGAACTCAGTTTATTTTGATTATTGAGCCTTGACTCCTGAAGGGGACAGTTTCAGAGAAATGTGGAAGACATATGAACTGAGGAAGAGAGAAGTGAAAAAAACCAAGGAACTAATTTATTCATTCATATTGTGAAGACAAACAATTTTGAAAGACTTAAGAACTCTGATCAACGAAATAAACCATCATAATACTGGAACATATCTCCTGGCAGAGAGGTAAGAAATGCCAAGTACAAACTGAAGCGTGATTTTGGAGCATGAGAAATGTGGGAATTTGCTTTGTCAGACACAGAGCACAACTTTCTCTCCATGTCATTTTTGCCTTCTTTCGTCCTATGCACTCAAATTTCCTCATTGCTCCTTGGGATTTTATGCCCTAATAGCAAATAATAGCATCACTTCCTTCTGGATCTCTTTCAGTTAACACTCAGATTTGCCTCCATAGTACTTATGACCCCAGGCAGAGAAGGTTGTGAACATGGATATCATTCTTAGCCACTGAGGAATAAAAACACAAGAGACCAGGCAATTTCAGGTCAAAGAGGAACAAAGAAAGACAAAAGGTTATGAAGACTTACGCTCTGTCTGGAAAAATGAATTTCCACTTTTGTAATGTCCAAAAATCACATTTCAGAATTTATTAACTCTCTGCCAAGAGGTATGTCATTGGTCCTCTGGAATTGTGATGGCTTATTGTATTTATCAGCGTTCTTAAGTCTTTCAAAGTCATTTGTCTTCCCTGATTTTTCTCATTTCTTTCTTCATTCATTCATACAAGACTTCCATGATTTTCTGAAACTATCCCCTTCATCATTTCTTAAACAGAATAGTATTACATCCCATTTGTATTCCATAATTGGTTTACCTGCTGTCTTAACAATGGGCTAACCTCATCTTGGTTTTGAGTTCTTTGCCACTGCAAAAAAGAAAAAAACAAAAAAAATGTTATAAAGTCCAAGTCCACACTGACTTTTCCAGGTTTCTTTTTTTGGCTGCCATATCACAATATAGACCCATATTGAACTTGCACTCCAAAAATAATTCCATATTGTTTTCAGTTAAATATCTACCCAACAATGTCTCCCTCAACTTATACCTGGAAAGCTTTACATCGATCCCTTGTGAATTTCATCTCTGGATTCAGCCAATGCTCTCTCTCTTTGAGATTCTTTTGGATCCCAAATCCATTATACGGTATATTTGAAATGTGTGCCATCTGCCAATTTTTTTTAATCTGAAAAATTTAAAAAGCAAGATATCTTTGTCTTTATCCAAGTCATTGATTAAAATGTTAAATAGCACAGAGTTAAGCATACGTCAAAGGAGCACTCCCCTAATGAGGAAGATTAATATTGGATTGCCTTATTTAGTTGCCAGTATCTCTCTGGGAATCCATCTATTTCTTCAGACTCCATTTCAGAAGAGCACAATTGAGTAAGCTAATCACTCCCAGGTCCCACGATACCTGCTTATAAAATACTTTGGGTGAGGCCCCTTGTTTCTGTTTACCTCATACACAGAAGTCAGTTTGAGCTAAGGTTCTCTCCAAAAGATGACTTTTGCATCCTTGCTTTTCCTTTACCAAAGTTTGTGGTGATCTGGTCTACAAAAGGAAAACCAAGTCAGTCAAAACCTGGTTGAGCCAAGACTGCTGCAGGGAGTCCATCTCTTGTGAAGCAACTGGTATTCCTTGAGTATCAGAGGAGAGTGTAATCAGACACCCCTTAAAGCCAACTTATCTACCAATCAAAGTTCTTTTGTTTGCCAGGGGAGGTCCCAATGACATACTGTCAGATTTGTGTAGGAGAAAGTGATCCCTCACCTATCATGGGAGTTACATTCCAGAGACCACTGCAATAGGTGAAAATCTGTTAAGTAGTAGCATTACATTTATTTTATTATTTACATATATTTTGAGGTTTTATAAACCCTTCCCACTCTCCTATAAACCTTTCCCACACTCTTATTAATCTACAGTCATTGAGCCAATCAGTGCCTAGGATACAGAACACAGCATTGTGGTTGGTTGCCTTTCATTCCATCAGCCAATTATGTGTTGTGTACAATATCACATTGGGAAGCTTGCACAAGCAGTAGTGCCATATTGCTTTTCCATTGTGTACAATAAGGTATTCATCTGCAAAATCCCACGCTATAGTAAAAACGCCACAATACAAAATTAGATATATATATTTTTAAGACTCATGACACAATAAAGCCATGATAAGTAAACCACGATATAGTGAGGAATGACTGTATTTAGAGAAGAAAACTTCTCAGGACTGACCTTCTCCTTTGGTGTCCATCCCTGTGACTCCAACAAGCTGATGTGTTCACATTGGTCATACACCAGCAAAACTGTCTCAACAGGTGGGCTAAACCAGATTGAAGATAACCAAGAGGCCTCAAACTAGTTGGTTCTTTAGGTAAATTTAGAGAGAGTCTACTTTAAGCATGTGAAGACTGCCCCTGGTGGAAGGGGTGGACAAAAACAATTTTTTCCAATGGCCATGAAAGCAAGATGAAGTACTCAGAGCTTGGTCAAGCATTGAAGATGCCAAAAATCATCCATTGTGTTTCCATCCATCGCTACTTGTCCTGACTTTTGTCTCTGCACTGGATTCCTATGACTCTAGAATAAAGCTTGAGGCCAATAACTTTGTATAACTGCCTCACTTAAATCCCATTTATGCAGTAGTCAAAAGACATCACCAGTGATGTCATTTGGCTTCTTTTTCAAGATGAAGGAAAACAACCAACCAGCTATCATCCAACCAACCAGCTATCATCCTCAGCATATCACTGTCTGTGACACCAGAGAAAGGTAACCAGTTAGCCATCCCTGTGGCCACACCTTTAAAAAAATGCTGTGCTAAAATCTGGATACGCCATAGCCACAGCATTCATCTCATTTAATTACCTGATTGCCAACTGTCAGGTCAATCAGAAGGAAAACACATCAGAACTGAAAGGGCCTTGTGACCCTCAGATGGGCTCCTCGGTAATGGAAAGAGACCAATAACCTCAATATATTGTTTCTTAATAGACTAACTCATAAATGGATTAATCATTCTCAGAACTTTGTCTCTCAGAATTACAAAGGGCACACTAAAATCCTTTTACACAGACAATGCCAAACCACAAATGACTAGTCTTTGACCAGTTCCAAATCCATTCAGTCATACTATGGTCTAGTCTATGAGTCTTCATGTTTTCCATAACCGTATGGGATACTTCATCAAATGTTCCAAAATCTAGACACATCATATCCATAGCACTTCTCTGATTTGACTGCTTAATTACTTTGATGAAAAAGGAAATACTTGTAGTATGGCATAGTCTTTTCTAGATGACATTATATTAGCTCTTTTTAATAACCAGTTCCTTTTCTAACACCATTTCTTTAATAGTCTAGTTTAGTATTATTCCTAGAAATCAATCAATCAACAATCTATGGCCCTTTTTGTATCCTCATCCTTTTTAACATCTGCAAACTTGAATGCAATCAAACCTCCCTCTTATCCTTGATACTCCTCTCCTTCTACCTATCTGAACAGTCCTTAATTTCCCTTACTGATTCTTCATCTAGATCACAATTGTCCACCTTTGCATTGGTGTCTTTCAAAAGTTCTCTCCTGGGTCCTCTTCTCTTCAGCTTCTAAATTAAAACTTCTCTTGGTGGTCTCATCAGCTGTCATAGAATCAATTATAATATTTATATTTATACTTCAAAAATCTGCTTATCCAACCCTAGTCTCTATCCAGACTTCCATCCCTATTAGACAACTTAAACTAGATGTTCTGTAGATATCTTAAATTCAACTTGTCCAAAATTTAATTTATCTTTTCCTCCAACCTTCCCATCCAATCTTCCCTTTTACTATTGAAGGCAACAATATCCTTCCAGTACTTCAGGTATCATCTTGAATGTCTCACTATCTCTCAGCCCCCCTTACCCAATTTGTTGCCAAGACCTGCTAATTTCACCATTGTAATATCTCTCCAAGACACTCCTTTTTCCCTTCTAAACTGCTAGCCTTTTGATGCAAGCCCTCATCTCTTTATATCTGGATAATTATAATAACATGGAGGCTGCTTTCAAGTCCCTCTCCCTCCAGTCCATCATCAACCAAGCCAACAAAATAATTTTTCTAAAGCATAGGTCTATCCATGTCACCTCCTCCCCTGCTTCATAAACTCCAGGCTCCTTACCACCTCCAGGATCAAATACAAAATTTTCTGTCATTCAAAGCCCTTCATAACCTAGCCCTGCCCCACTTCCGGCCTCCTTATACCTTATACCCCAACACATACACTTCAGTCCAATAATATTGGACTTGCTGTTCACAAATGAGACACTACATCTCTCATCTCTGGACATTTTTTTCTGGCTATCCCCCATGCCTAGTTTGTCTTTCTTCCTCATTTCCACCTACTAGCTTCCCTGTCTTTCTTCAGATTCAGCTTAAATCCTGCCTTCTCCAGAAATCCTTTCCTAATCTCTCACTACTAGTGCCTTCCCTCTGTTGATTATTTCCTATTTATCTTGTGTATTGCATTTTGTACATAGTTGCTTCCATAATGCCTCTTCTTTTAGATGGTAGGCTTCTTGAGTGAAGGTATTATCTTTTGCCCTTTTTTGCAATTCCAGATCTTAGCCCAGTATTTAGCACATAGTAGGCACTTCATGAATGTTATTGACTGAAATATTTATCATCAGCATTTATTGAATCCTAGTTATGTGCCAGATATGGAGACACAAAGACAAAAAAATTAAAGTCCTTACCCTCAAGGACCTTATATTCTATTGTAGGAGACATCATGAAGTTGACATAAAACATATAAAAAGGAAATACAAGAAGATTTTTCTAGGGATGGAAGCATTTATAGCTCAGAGAATCAAGCAAGACTTCATGTTCAAGGGAGCATTCAGGCTCATCTGTGAAGGAAACTACATACTCCACAATGTGGAAGTAGGAGCAAGAACATTATAGGCATAGGGGACAGGGCCCAAAAATGGAAGATGTATCAGGTCTGAGGAACAACATGAAGGCCATTTCAACTACATGATAGAGTTGAGGGACAGTTCTGTGCAATAAGGCTTAAAGGTTGGGCAGCAAAAGGTTATCAATTACTTTCATTGTCAACCAGAGAAGATAGTAATTGATCCTAGAATTAATGGATAACTCCATTAAGCATCTTCCTCTCTCAAGAATGTTAAATGATGGACGCAGCCTCTACACTGTATGAATAAGGGAATGGCCAAGAGCAAGGGAAATCTGAAGTTTGAAGGGATGCCTCAGAAGAGGAGTAAATGTAACTTTCATAGGACCTGAGGGAATGGAAGAGTTCCATGGAGATTCAAAAAACTGTTGGAGCCAGAAAGATCTATTCTTCTTATCTGGGACTCTGTGGGGAGCTGGATGGAAGAAAATACTCATCTCCAGATCATTTTCCCTTGAACTGAATGAACATCTCAATGCCCAACTGAGGCCAACCTTTGGGACAGGAACTCTATTTTCTCTTGGTCAAGCCCTCAAAAGTTGTATTAGGGAAGAAATAGCAGAGGCCTTCCTTTATCCGTCTGTTGTTTTCTTTCCTGTTCCTTCTTTTTCATTTCCTCATTCCTTCTATAACCCTATATCAAAAATAAACTAGATACTTTGAATTGTTACAGAGAGTGATTCAGAGTCTTGTGGAAGAGGCATGAAGAAAGAGAGGATTTGCAGGACAAGCCAAGAATGCAAGAAACAAAGCTGGGGACCTGTCTGTCAATCAAGATGAAGATTCTAAATGGAATGTTCCCAGGAGAGACAGTTGGACCTGGCCAGAGGAGATGAACTGAGATTATTTTCTCTGGGGTTACTGACCAAGGGAGAAACCTCTTCTCTGGGATTCCTGACCAAAAGAGACTGGCTTTTCCATACCTAGGCAGAGAGAGAGACCTTTGTGGTTTTTGACAGAGTCTGGACTTGAATTACCCAAGCAAAGATTATCTGACTGAAGAAGGAAGAAGATTTAACAGTTGTTCTCCATCTCTCTGTCTGTCTCTGAGTCATAGTTGTGACTAGACTGACATTTCCCAAACCCTCCTAATTCTCCTTACAGATTAGGGACACCCTCATCCCTCTCACCCTTTACTTGAGAAAAGAAGAGTAAAGAATATTTCTCTGAAATCTCATAGTTCCCCTGGGTTGCTTAGAAGGTGGCTGGCTAAGACTGAGGGAGAGGAAAGGAAGGCAGAAGGGTAGGGGTAGAAACTGGGAGGTGAAGTGAGGAAAAGGGTAGGAAATATCTTGATTTAGTAGCCAGTAGTGATCAATAGGCAACTCCAGAGTAATCCACTCTAGCAGTATCTATCTCTCTAGCAGCATCTCTCATCTATCTCCTTTGTAACTAGGCAGCCCTCAGGTTTCCTCAGTAGCTCTCTAGTCACAGCAGCCAGAATATCCAGTTACCACAACCAGAAATAGTTTCACAGATCATCTCTTGTAACTAGAAATATATTCAACACAGATTACCATTATTTATTACAATTGGCACCCCAGATAGGACTCAAACCCACAATCCCTGGCTTAGGAAGCCAATGCCTTATCCATTATTATTATCGATAAAGTAAGAAAAAAGCAGAGATTATCTGACTGAAGAAAGAAGAAAAGAAGAAAGATACTTGTCCTCCACACTCTCTGATTGTCCCTGAGTCACAGCTAGGGCTGGACTGACATTTCCCAAAACCCTCATAACCCTTCCTTGTAGATTAGGGACAACCTCATCCCTCTTATCTCAGTTTCCATCCTGTCCTATCTTTCCCAATAAACCTCCTTACCTGAGAAAGAGAACAAAAGTATCTTCTCTATACCTCACAGTTCACCTTTGAGTTACAAAGAAAGGTGGCTGACCAACAGGGGGGAGGGAAAAAAGGGGCAGGAAGGCATGGGTGGAAAGCTGGGAGGTAAAGGGTGGCATTGAGGGAGGAATAGGGTAGGAAATATCTTGATTTATTAGCTATTAGTGATCAATAGGCAACCCCAGAATACCCCAGAGCACCCCTCTAGCAGTATCTGTCTCTCAGAAGTACTTCTATCTCCATAACAAATAGGCATCCCTCAGGTTCCCTTAGCAGTTCTCCAGTCTGCCAGAGTACATTCCAGTTATTACAACCAGAAATAGTTTCCACACAGATTATCTCTTGTAACTAGAAATATATTCAACACAGATTACCATTATTTATTACAGTCTATGTAATAGGAAGGGAATTTCAATCCATCAATTTAGAAGGAAGCTGTGGGGAGTAGACTTACCCTCCAGTCTGACTGACTCCATTAAAGCTGCTCAACTCAGTGAAATAAAGAAGAAGTGCCACACAGAACTCAGTCCCCAAACAGCTCTTCCTTTTTCTAAGTTCCCCTCACTACAACTGCTACTGAAGTTAACTCCCTGCTCATGGACCTACTGCAAAGCATAAGACCAGTTGATGATTTTCCCAAGACTTATCTTTTTTTATCTTTCTGTTCTGAGTAATTCAACATATAAGTATTCCAGATGCATCTTCCCTGAGCTAGGTCTTAGGGAGAGAAAGTTCAGGCAATACAAAGTCCCTGAATTTATAGAATTTGTAGTCTCTTAAGTAGCTGGGAATGCAAAGAGATCATTTAGGGCTCACCTTTGATTTATAATTCCTGAACTACCACTTGAGTTATTGCTAAGGCCCATCTCCATGGTAAGATGGCCTAAACAATGCTCAATTGTTTATTATCCATCAATTTCATGAAAGGGGATGAGTAAATAGTATATAAGATCCTTGAGTATAGGAAGTGTTACTTTCTTGGTATTTGTCTCACCAATACTTAGCAAAGTGCCTGACACACAATAGGCACTTAATAAATGCTGATAGACCATATTTTATATATTAATAACTACATGTGGACATATCTATCTCTCCCAATAGAATGTGATCTCTTTGAGGGCAGGGGCAGTTTAATTTTTGTCTTTGTATCCTAACACATAGCATAAGATAGTAGGGGCTGAAATGCTTGTTTATTCATTGATTAGGTTCCCATAGGCAGATGTCTGTCATAATCTATCATAAAAGCCAATTGATTGGCAATACCATTCAAATTATAAATTTTAAATGCAGAGGGAAACTTAGATGAAAGTTTACTTTTTAGAGATTTTAAAAGTCCAGAACAATTTGTCTCAGATTTCACAGATCTTAAGTAGCAAGTAGCCACGGCAAGGTTTGAACCCATGTCCTCTACTTCAAGATACATGAATCTTTCTACTGTTCCAGGCTCAATTCATAAGAAAGAAGCCAAAAAAATCTCACAGCAGTCCATACTTCCCAACACCAGTTGGATTTGGTTTATCACATAATAATATAGGCTGACATTAGATATTTAAGGTTTCTAAGGCTTTTTACATATATAATATCTTCTCATTCTCATGACAGCCCTGTAGGACATTGGTTTGGAGGGAGATCTAAGTCTCAACCAGCCCTGTAATCGAGAGGGCTTTTCATGAGGATTAAATACAGTCTAGCTTCAGATATATCAGAGAGGTCAGGCTGGAATGCCAAGTAACATGTAGCTAGGGAAAGGTGATTAAGTCCATGGGAAAGGAAATAACTTCATATCTTATAACCTAGCTAGATAAGTTAATAATTGGATTTTGGGGTGTCTGGATTCATTTTATGAAGTGCTCCATTTCAATGAGAGTAATGAATAGAGATACTAGTTGATATTATGATACAACAAATTATAAATTGGGATTTAATCAAGTATGTAGCAATATTTTGAGCTAAAAGAAAACTAAAATGAAGGATCTAAATGCTTTGTACTTCAGCTTGGTTACACACTGAAAGATTGCTAAAGAACTTAATCACAGTTATTTGGAAGTTGTGGAGTTCTAACTAAAATTCACTGAGAGTAAATTATTATGAAGGAGGTTTGATAAATTCAAAATTTTGCTAGTCACTGGTTGAAGACGAATGGGCCAGGGTTGCTAAGTAATAAAATCTAAGTCAAGGCCAGCAGCCTTGGGATAAAATTGCTCAAAAGCTATTAACCCCTTCCTTGCACCCAGGAAGGAGAAAGAAGCGCTTATAAAATTATGAACTGACATGGGGGCTTCAAAGAGTCAACAACCGCTGTGTGATGGAACTTTCAGATGAGTATATTTTAATTGTAGGAACGGAGGGTTTACGGTGCTCAAGCAAGCAAATATTGCCAGGCCTGGCTGACCAAAAAAAGCTTGTTTGCAGCCGTGGAATCTCACTACAAACATTCCAGGTCCAGAATGATAAAATGAGTTGAGTGATATGTAATTGACAAGGTTACCTCATACGAGTTCTGGGGATTGTTGGTTGATATTTTGATTACATTTTGATCTGTATAAGGATATATGTGGCAAACAATAGCCAAAGAATAGGTAGGGTGTTAAAAATGGCACATATGTGCAAATGCTTGCTCAGAAATTTATAATTGTTATGTGAGTGGCTGCTAAAATGTGTTTAAGTATTGTTTGGATGTTAACAAAACCTCATTGTAAACCTGACTCAACCACATATTTTGTTACCTCAGTCTACCAATTTGTACTATGAACTGAAATTTATAATGGTTGAGCTCTATGCTAAAGACTGTTCAATGATGTAATCCTTTAAATCAGAATTCTTTGGGGTTACCGATTAGCAATTGAAGTGATACCAGGGGGCTGGTTGTTTGACTTATGATAGTAAAAGCATGTTGGAGAAAGTGGGGAGGTATGCTGGGTTTGAATTTGGAAGAAGGGGACGTTGATTTAAAGTCCATAAAGCTTTAGTATGTGGGTTTGTAAAGGAAGAATGGATGGTGTGTTCTGCTTTTAAGCAGAGGGTTTTGAAGGAACAGAAAGGGAGAGAGAAGGTGAAAGGGAACAGATGAATGTTCTGCTCTCATAATTGGCTCTATAGCTTAGGGATAATATATAACGTGATGCATGTGGGAAAATCACACATGATTCTTTGGACAGTTACCCTGAAGTGATTCCTGCATGACCTTGTCTTAGTCTTTCAGATGGCCTAGGTCCAGGAGATGGTACAGCCCTGATTTATAGGGAACTACTTAATTCAGCACTTATGTGACTACACCTGATGTGTAAATACATGAAAATAATTGAGTGATCAGCCTTGCAGGGATATTAAAGGCTTGTTTGGGGGTATGGAGATTAGTTTGTGGATTTCTGATAAGCAAAATTTCTCTCATCTGAAATGGGGGAAAACTTGTCTTTTAAGGAAAAAGAAGGCTTCTGGGACCCTGTGGCAAGTGCTCTAAGGAGAGAAAAAGTCCTAGGATGGCTATAGAGAAGGCAGCTTGTGCTGGGGCCTGTCCAAGGTCCCTGATAAACTTCAACAGCGAGACCCCAGGTGCAAAAAGCAACTTTCCAACAAAGGTTATTCATGAAAAAGTATTTAAACCCCAGCCTGTCAGAAGCAACTTGGAACTCTGATGGTAGAGGTTCCCACTGATGCGCGGATCAGTTTTTCAATAAATGGCCTCTCCCTGCCTGTTTGCATTGTCCGTAGTCTTCCATGGTGGTGGGTAAAATCCCGGACCTTAGCAGTGTCAGGTTCCCATTTTATAATTAATAAAAATGAGGCACAGAGATTAAGTGACTTACCTAACTGGTAAGTATGTCCCAGTCAGCAAAAGGCTCAAGGACAACCTCTCCAAATTCCAGGTTACCAAGGTCACTAAAATGTTGTTTTATGTTTTTTAATGTAAGTGAGATTTCAATGAGGAAAAAAGGGAGATAATGGAATTGAAGTGACAGAAAGGAAATTGAACCTTATCTGAACATTCTCAAGAGGCTGAAGAATGGAAGGAAAACATCTAGTGCAGAAGGGGAAGGAGAATATTGCTGTTGTCCTTCATACTTGAAGAGGATCGAAATGACCTCATTATGTCAGTGTCAACATACCGTGTCCAATTAAGCTCAGAAGGCTTGACATAGGTTGGCACAAATAGCACATATAAATAAATATTTGGGATAGAGAAGTCTCTAAATTTGTAGATCTCCCATTTCTTTTAAGCTACAGCAATTCTGTATTGCTCATAGAGCACAGCACCTTCTTTGATGTGGACACACCATGGTTGGTTCTGTACTAGCATCTCCCTTGTCTTAAATTGATACTAAAGTTCTTCAGAGAGCCTTAAGAGTGTCCTTATATTGCCCCTTCTGACCTCCATGTAAGCACTTCTTTCATGTGAGTTCTTCATAAAATGGTCTTTTAGACCAACATACTTTTGGCATTTGGACAACATGGCCAGCCCATTCCAAAACTCTGAAATGAAGTTTGAACGCTTGAGAGTTCTTCTAGATAAAGGGCCTCACTGTCTGGCATCTTATCTTGTTGGGTGATCTCCAGAATCTTCCTAAGACAATTCAAATGGAAGCAATTAAGTTTCCTGGCATGGCACTGTTACACTATACAGGTTTCACAGGCATACAACAAAGAAGTCAGTACAATGGCTCTGCAGACCTTCAGTTTGGTGGGTAACCTAATACCTTTTCTCTCCCACACTTTCCTTCAGAACCTCCCAAGCACTGAGCTAGCTCTGGCAATGGGTCTCTTCACCTAAGTGGACATCCCTGGAAAGTATACTGCCAAGCTAAGGGAACTTATCCATAACATTCAAAATTATCCATTTGCCATAACCAATGATGTGGTAGTGGCTAGTGGAAAACCGTTCTTTTTTCTCATGCTGATTGTCAAGTAAAGACTAGCACAAGCAGCAGAAATGAGTCCATAAACTGGAAATAAACTAACAAACAAAAAAAGAACTTTGAGGCTCTTATTTTGAAGGAGGGAGTTGGATGCCCTGAGTAGGATGCTTTTTTCTTGTACACCAAAAAATGGCACAATAAACCCCAAGACACAGTCACAAGTGAAGGATCATGTAGGAGATGGCAGACAAAAAAGGAAACATGAAGGAGACTGGATTTTCTGCTTAAGGGCTATAAGGCTATTTGTTGATTTCAAGCAGTAATCAGACCTCATCTTCCAAAAAAATCAAATGATCAAAATGGAACCTCCCAGACTTGTCAGATGAAAGATCATGACCCATTTGGATGATTTGTGTAAGTACAAATGTTACTATCAGAAGAAAAATAGAAATCATTTTCAAGGATGAAAAGTCCTGAGTGAAAATTGAAAACCAAAGGGGTGCAGGTTGTGTTTTCTTTATTTTTGCCCAATGCAGTCCAGAGATCTCAAAAAAGGGATAAAAAACTGGATAAGAAGAGAATGTTTGAATGGGATTGAGATTTCTGGATCATGTCTTAAAATAAAACAATGGAAGTCCCTCGGCCAGAGATGGAATTCACCTACTATTCTAATAGGATTATATTTGCCAGATGAAAGGCAACTCTGGTGAATAAGAAAAAATTAAAATAAAAAGAGGAAGTCTCCAGGTGTAATGACTTTTCGTGCCAATGGACCCAGGCTTCCAACGCCAAGAGAGTGGGACTGTCTCCATGCATTGACTTTTCCACTTAAATCTCCTTCACGCACAAGTGTCTTTGTGCACACTCATCTATACACCATAGAAGAAAAGGCACAAAGACAATCGACATCCTCGATTACTGAGAGACTACTAACAAAATAAAAAGAACTAAAGAAGAAGAAATAGCTTGTGTTTAAAAAAGTAATATGCAGGAGGAAAAAAACAAAAAATAAAACAGCTATGAGTTGAAATATCCAGGTGTTCCCAGAAATCAAATCCAAGAAAGGAGCCAATAGTTACATAGTCAGGGCTCCAGAGTCTATATAAAAATACACAAAGCGGAGACAATAAGCAAAATGAACTAGAAATGATGAATTCATGCATAAAAATTAATTTGACCTCATCCCTGAGACCTGGTGGGATGTAATCCATGTAGTAGAGGTTCAACTTAAAGATAAATTAGATGGTAAAAGATAGAATGGGAACTTCAAATTGACTATAGCCATTCAGTAGAAGTAGACAGACATTAAGACTTTTGTTTTATGATGACAATGAAGTTTAGCTCAGAATCTGAAACAGGATTTTATTCAGTCTGATTAGTCTTACACCTGGAGGGACGACATAGTATGTCAAAAGTAATGGAAAATAAGGGGGAACAGTGGTACTTGTGGGAATATAGTGAGAAGGAAAATGAGCAATGGAAATCTGGCTGGCCAAATCCATGGAAGTCAGACTAAAGTGTAAAGGCCTGCCAAGAATATTTGAAGTTGTTTTTTTGTTTGTTTTCTTGTTTTACTAGAAGGAAGATCTTTTCTTCCCCTCCTCCCCTTGATTCTTCAGTTCACTACAATTAGAATTACCGTAATGGTAGGATGTGGTTGGTCCAGAGGTATGAAGTCATCCTTCATAATCACTAGCATGGCATTTCCCGCAACAAGATGCTTCAGGGAGTCAGCTTAGGTGAGGCTGTCCTCTCTGAGCTAATGTCTTCAAGAATGCCCGTCTGAAAGTGCTGACTGCACATTAACCTCAGCCCCCACCATTAAGCTTGTAAAACAACACAAGGGGGATAATAAAACTACTATTTGTGTTTTATGGAACTGGGGAGCCAAGAAAATCGGGATGGGTCCAACTGTCTGGTTTATAAATATTCTCAATGAGCTCAATTGTCTCCTCTGCTATCATCGTGACCAAAACACCTACAGTGGTCAGTGGCTTTTCTTTTCTTTTCTCCTCTCTCCTTTTCTTTCCTCTTCTCTTTTCATATCTTCCCTTCCCTTCTCTTCCTTTCTCCTCCATTCACTCCCCTCCCCTGAATTCACTCACTTGAACAGAATCCGTGCATTGCTTCTCCGGTTTGTATTGCCTTTTTAGGCCAGCTTCTTGATTCATGTCATCTCCAAACTTTGAACTTTCCTAAGAATGAACCCCCTTGTTGGAACTCTGGATTGTCCATTGTAGTATACATCACTGCCTTGTCTACCCCAGATCTCAGACCTGCCTTTACTTGATACTACCCATATCTTTTAACCTCCCCCCACTACCTTCCGTTATTCAGTATGCATTAAGAATCGTTGGTCTCAATAGTCCTGGATATCTTTGGTGGTCACTTACAACCATGTAGACCTTTACTTGCTTTTCCTAACTCGAGGATTTGTAGTCACTCCTTTGACATTCTTGGAGAGATGCCAGTCTACTCACTTGTCTTCAGTGGGACAAATAACTCCTTAATTTCTTGACCATTTGATAAAATCACTTCTGACCACATTTTTTTAAAACTCTAGTATTAAAACAATAATGACCTGCAGATCCTCAATCAGATATTTTAAATTAAAAAAAGAAGAAAAGAAACCTTTGGAAAGACCAACTCCTGGAAAGACATAGCCACTTAGGATGCACACCATCTCCAAGATCTGGAATTCAAAGGATAACTCTCTAGGATTCAAAGCAGCATAATCATGAAGCTTCATTGAAGCTTTATAAATAATGAGAATTTTATACATAATTGCTCACCAAGGATGTTAGTTTGCTGACTTTATGGGCTTCCTGATGGTCCCTCTGGGGATTAAGAAAAATTCAAGAAAGCCATTGTATTCAATGGGAGCTCACTCAGTCTAGAAAATTTCATTAGGCTTCAAAGGGCTGCTGAGTTGGAGTTCTCAGACTGTGGATTTGTGTCTCCAGAGATCACAAGCCTGTTAAAAGCAGCATAAGGAATGAGAGATAACAGATGTGATCAACTCCATTGTCTACTTGCAAGATTGTGTACACAGTGGAGCCCTTGAAGCTCTCTAAAAGTAGGAGGTTTTTAAGACAGCAGAGATGCATGGAGGAGGTTATCCAGGCCAGGGGGGTTGGAGACATTTGGAAATAAACACACCGGAAGACAAGTAGAAATCAAGCAAAAACTTCTGCAAAGGATATTCTAGATAAATATTATGTGTTTCAAGACTAGGAAACTGAACATGGATAGAATGGAATTGGAGCTCTTGCTGTCCATGGAGGCTAGGCTTCAATGGATGTCTGAGCAGTTAGAAGTCATAAAGCAGAGGTCAGGAGCTATGCCATAGGAATAAACAAAGTATAAAGAGGGCAGCTGCAATCAAAGCTCGCAGGTCATTAACCCGGAGGCTGATGTGTCTGGAAGGTCAGTGTCAACTGATGCCATCAAGGTCAGATGCACAGGGAATCTTTGGGGGGTCTGGGACAATGAACTGGCAAAGCAGACTAAGCTAGCTTCAAGCCTTTATCCTGGAAGCCTTACGTCCATCTGGCATGGACCTTGGAGGCCCACATATAAAGAATGATAGGATCTCAGCAGCAGGAATTAGAAAGAGAAATCCCATTCAAAATCACCTTAGACAATATAAAACACTTAGGAATCTATCTGCCTAGACAAACACAGGAACTATATGAACAAAACTACAAAACCCTCTCCACACAACTAAAACTAGATTTGAGCAATTGGAAAAACATTAATTGCTCATGGGTAGGATGAGCTAATATAATAAAAATGACCATCCTACCCAAACTCATCTATCTATTTAGTGCCATACCCATGGAACTTCCAAAAAACTTTTTTACTGAACTAGAAAAAACCATAACATAGTTCATATGGCAGAACAAAGTATCAATGATATCCAGGGAAATCATGAAAAAAATTCAAAGGAAGGAGGCCTTGCAGTCCCAGATCTCAGACTATATTACAAAGCAGCGGTCATCAAAACAATTTGGTACTGGCTAAGAATCAGAAAAGAGGATCAGTGAAATAGACGTGGGATAAGCGACCTCAGCAAGACAGTCTATGACAAGCCCAAAGATCCCAGATTTTGGAACAAAAATCCACTATTTGATAAAAACTGCTGGGAAAATTGGAAGACAGTGTGGGAGAGATCAGGCTTAGATCAACATCTCACACCTTACACCAAGATAAACTCAGAATGGGTGAATGTCTTGAATGTAAAGAAGGAAACAATAATTATGTAAACACAGAATAGTATACATGTCAGACCTTTGGGAAGGGAAAGATTTTAAAACCCAGCAAGACTTAGAAAGAGTCACAAAATGTAAAATAAATAATTTTAATTACATCAAATTAAAAAGTTTTTGTACAAACAAAACCAATGTAACTAAAATCAGAAGGGCAGCAATTGGGAAGGGAAGAAACTGGGAAACAATCTTCATAACAAAAACCTCTGACAAAGGTTTAATTACTCAAATTTACAAGGAGCTAAATCAATTGTACAAAAAATCAAGCCATTCTCCAATTGATAAATGGGCAAGGGACATGAATAGGCAGTTTTCAGTTAAAGAAATCAAAACTATTAATAAGCACATGAAAAAGTGTTCTAAATCTCTTATAATCAGAGAGATGCAAATCAAAACAACTCTGAGGTATCACCTCACACCTAGCAGATTATCTTACATGACACCAAAGGAAAGTAATGAATGCTGGCAGGGATGCGGCAAAGTAGGGACATTAATGCATTGCTGGTGGAGTTGTGAATTGATCCAACCATTCTGGAGGGCAATTTGGAACTATGCCCAAAGGGCGCTAAAAATCTGTCTGCCCTTTGATCCAGCCATTGCGCTGCTGGGTTTGTAACCCAGAGAGATAATAAGGAAAAAGACTTGTACAAGAATATTCATAGCTGCACTCTTTGTGGTGGCCAAAAATTGGAAAATGAG
Source organism: Monodelphis domestica (assembly GCF_027887165.1). Classification (NCBI taxonomy): domain Eukaryota; kingdom Metazoa; phylum Chordata; class Mammalia; order Didelphimorphia; family Didelphidae; genus Monodelphis; species Monodelphis domestica. The sequence continues at coordinate 14,244,748 of NC_077227.1, read as the reverse complement.
GGGATGCCCTTCAATTGGGGAATGGCTGAACACATTGTGGTACTATTGTGCTCAAAGGAATAATAAAGTGGAGGAATTCCATGGGGACTGGAACAACCTCCAGGAAGTGATGCAGAGCGAGAGGAGCAGAACCAGGAGAACATTGTACACAGAGACTGATACACTGTGGTATAATCGAACGTAATGGACTTCTCCATTAGTGGCGGTGCAATGACCCTGAACAATCTGCAGGGATCTAGGAGAAAAAACACTATCCACAAGCAGAGGACAAATGGTAGGAACAAAAACACAGAAGAAAGGCAACTGCTTGACTACAGGGGCCAAGGAGATATGATTGGGAATGTAGACTCTAAATGAACATCCTAGCGCAAATACCAACAACATGGAAATGGGTTCGGATTAAGGACACATGTGATACCCAGTGGAATTGTGCATTGGCTATGGGAGGCTCGGTGGCGGGAGAGGAAGAAGGAAAAGAAAATGATTTTTTTATTCAATGAATAAGGTTTGAAATTGACCAGATAAAAATAATTTTTAAAATAAAAAAAAATGATAAGGGTTCATAATTCTATAGAGCTTTTAAGTTTAAAAGTGCTTTTCTCACAATAACCAAATGGAATAGGCAATTGGTAATATCCACCTCTTATGGAGAAGGAAAATTGACCCTTGAAGAAGTTAAGTGACCAAGGGCCACCATTTAGTCAATATCAGGATTAGAATTTAAACTCAAGCCATTCCTGCCTTAGTCTAGCTCTCTTTGTTTTCTTTTTCATTGCTTGCAGAAAAGCAATATGTCATCCTTCTTTGAATATTTTTGAATTCCACTACCTCTTGGAATCAGGACCACAATTTCTAATTATATAGGACTTAAGGTAGTATATTCATGGTTATTTCATCCTTCTTGAGTAAATCAAGAATTGTCCATACCATCTAGGTTTAGTCTGTGTGACCTGCTATATAAGGGTGCACATTTCCACTCTGTGACAGCCATGGAGATCCTGCCATTTCTCTAGCATCTCTACCTGGTGTGGTAGACTACCATTTTTATCAGGTTCACAGGAGCATAAAGTTAGAGTTTGAAAGGATATTGGGAGCCAAGAAACCCAACCTGATCCTTTTATAGATAGAGAAACTGAGTCACAGAAACATTTAAGTGACTTGCCCAGTATCACACAATAAGCTGAGACAAGTATTTTTGGATCTGTTCACCACTCCACTAAAGAGTACCTTTATGGCCTAATTTTTCTACATCCCTCCAACATTTGTCATTTTTCCTTTTGTCATATTATCATATTAGATAATATGATAAGTATTAGGTAGTACCTAAGAGTTGTTTTAACTTTAATTAGCAATTATTTAATCAATAGTGACTAAGATCAAAGTATACTATTTTTCACTCTAGTTTATTTTTGGTTTTATTTTGGGGTTTTGATTTTATATGAGTATTATCTCACAATAATGACCAATATGAAAAATGTTTTGCATGATCATACATAATCCAGATTAAATTGTTAACCATGACCAGGAGGGTATAGGGAAGGGAGGAAAAGAGACAATATGGATCTTATAATTGCAAAAAAAAAAAACATGTGTTTGAAATTGTTATTACATGTAATTGGGATTGAGAACATTTTTTCATATGTCTAAAGTTATAGCTTTGCTTTCTTCTTCTGAAAACTGCCTGCCCATAACCTTTGACCATTTATCATTTGGGGAATGGCTTGTGTACTGATAAAGTTGATTCAGTTGTCTTGAGAAATTAGGCCTATCAGAGAAACTGGCTATAAAATGTTTTCCCCAGTTTTCTATTTTCCTTCTAATCTTGGCTGCATTTGTTTTATTTGCTCAACAACTTTTAAAATCTAATGTAACCAAAATAATCCATTTTATATACTTTAATGCCCTCTATCTATTCTGGTCATAAATTCCTCCTTCTCAAATTTATCGGACAGGTAAAGTACTCCCCATCTTTACTTATGGTATCTATCACCCTGTATGTCTAAATTATGTAATCTACTCAGCTAACCATTTCTGTTTTATGGAAAAATTCATCACATTCACACTCACAGTTATGATTATTAGATGTGTATTTCCCTCCATCCTACTTTTTTCTTGTTTATCCTTCTCTCTCTTTCCCCCTGTCCCTCCTAAAAAGTGTTTTGATTCTGCCCACTGCCTCCGCCAATCTTCCTTTCCATCATTCCTCCTCTTGTTATTTCCCTCCTCTCCTACTTCCCTGCAGGGCAGGAAAAATCTTTATACCTAAATGAGTGTATATGTTATTTCTTCTTTGAGACATATCCATTAAGAGTAAGTTTCAAGAAGTGCCCGCCATTCCCCGCATCTTCGCCTTCACCATAAAAGCTTTGTCATGTCTCTTTTATGTAAAATAATTTACTTTACTTTACCTCTCCCTTCTCCAAGTGCTTCCTCTTTCTCATACCTTAATTTATTTTTTTTAAACATAACATCATAGTCAACTTACAACTATGTCTTCTGTCTACATATATTCCTTCTAATAATGATCATGTTCTTAGGAATTAAAGGTATCTTTCTAAGTAGAAAGGTAAACAATTTTACCTTATTGATTCCCTTTTGATTACTCTTCTTCATGTTTCTCTTGAGTCGTATTTAAAAAGAAAATTTTGTATTCAGCTCTGGTCTTTTAACCAGGAATGCTAGAAAGTCCTCTATTTTATTATATATTGATTTTCCCCTGAAGGATTATACTCAGTTCTTTTCATGACAAGAAATTCTTAGTTGTAATCCTACCTTTTTTGTCCTCTAGAATATTATATTCTAAGCCTTCTGATCTTTTAAGGTAGAAGATGCTAAATCTTGTGTTATCCTGACTATTTGAATTGTTTCTTATTGGTCAATTATTGAAATTTTTCTTCCTGACCTAGGAGCTCTGCAATTGGGCCATAATGTTCTTGGGAGTTTATATTTTTGGAATCTCTTTGAGGAGGTGATTGGTGGATTCTTTCCATTTTTATTTTACATTCTGAATATAAAGGCAATTTTCCTTGAAAATAGCTTAAACTATAATAACTAGTGTCTTTTATCGATCATGAATTTTTCTTAAATTATCTCTCCTCAATCTATTTTCTAGCTCAATTACTTTTTTCAGTGAAATATTTAACATTTTCTTCTATTATTTCTTTATTTTGATTTTGTTTTATTTTTTCTTGATATCTCACAAAGACTTTCCCAGGTCTAATTTTTAAAGAACTATTTTCTTCAATTACTTTTTGTACCTCCATTTTCAGTTAGTCAATTCTACCTTTTAATGAGTTCCTTACTTCAATGAATGTTTGTACATCTTTTTTTCCCCAATTTGGACAAGTCTGCTTTTAAGTAGTTTTCCCCTCCAGGTGATTTTTATGCTCCTTTTGCCATTTGACCTATTCTGTTTTTTAAGATATTACTTTTTTTCAGTTATGTTTGTACTTTGTGGAAAATTAATAATGAATTGTGATATTTTTGTGAAATAATATTCTCTTAAATCATACCCACCCCACAGTCATGCTGAAACCTCCTACAAAACTTGTGACTTCTAAGCTCTAAGTCCACCTCTTCCCTCAAAATATCCACCAATTAGACTGTCTGGAGAAGTCCTAAGATCAAGTTCTTAGACCAATCAAAAAGAAGATACAATTCTCTTTAGAAGTGAGAGACAAGACTCAATTGCCCTCTTTTCACTTAAGAGGCCAGTAAAAGAATTATCCTTTTTTTGACAGATGCATGCATTTATTAACAAATAATAGCATTTGTTGAAAAATGGTCTCATATTCTTTATGGGGTAAAAATTTGAATGCTACATCGTACTCCTTTACCAAGCTGTTAACTCTTTTTTTCATTATTTTCTTCAATAATTCTAACATCTTTTTCCAATTTCCCTATATCTTTCTTATTTGCTTTTTAAAACCCTTTTTAGCTCTTATAGGAATTGTTTTCAGGTCAAATCCCTGGATTAGGAACCAAAGGACCTAAGTTCAATTCTAAGATCTTTTACTTAAGACCTAGGTGACCTTAAGCAAGTAATTTTACTTTTTTTTAACTCAGTTTTCTCTAATTCTCCAATAAAAATGAAAAAATGTGATGAATTTATCACCAAGATTCATTTCAACTCTAAATTTTTATCTCATAGAAATATATCAGAGCCATTCTTTCTTCATAGATATATTACAACAACAGGACCACTAATGCAAAGAAAATGATTATTTTGTTAAGGAAGAGGTTTATACTAAAACCTGTGTATTCCAAAATTAGAGTGGCTAGTTGATGGCAATATAAGAATTTGTTTTAAATTTTTTGTTTTAATTTTTTAATTTTAATTTTTAAATATTGTTCCATGTTTAAATGATTCATTTTCTTTCCCTCCCCTCTTACTTCCCACAATGTCTGAATTCAAACCCAGATTCTCTGACTCAAAATTCAGCTGTTTTTCCATTGCACTGTCCTGTCTTCCAAATTCTGGTTATTGTTTAATAGCTGTGTAACCCAGTGTAAATGACATTCCCTCTCCGGCTTTAGTTACTTTATGAAATTAAGAGATAAGACTAAATAAAAAATATGGAAAAGTAGAGAAGCAGCCTGGTTCAAATCAAAGAATAATGCATTTGGGATAATGTGGAAAATTAATACTGAATTGAAAAAATTTTTTTTGAGAAATGGTTTCCCTTCTAAGCACCCCTAAAACAATTTTATTTTAAAGCTCAGTCTCTTCCCCAGGCTATGAAACTGGATTGATTCCAACAGCATTAAAGGCATATCACTGGACTGATTTTGATTACAGGCAGAGTGGAGACCTGCTTCTTATGTATCTGTAAACAAGAACTTTCTTCATTAATCAAGTAAATCAGCTCTAGCCACCATGGTGGACCAACCACATGGTAAGGTAGAGGATGTCTTGGCATCCTCTTGAGACCCACATCTTCCTGTGATGAGGTAGTGAGGGGTGAGTTGAGGTCTCTGAGGCCCCTTCCTCTGTGACAATTTTCCTATCAGAAGCCCCATATGATGTCCTGGGGAGGGACGGAATGATGATGTCACAAGGGATATATAAGATATGTGAGAGAAGAAGTCATCCTCTTTTGACCCTTTCTTCTGGCCACACTCCCACTTTTTTTGGCTTGCCCAAACTAGCCATTTAGTTGTTTGCACTTAAACCTCTGTTCTCTCTGGCTTAGGTGAGCTGCTCATACTCACTTCTATCTTTTGGGACCCCACCTAAGTTTTTGAAATCTGTCTGGATTGTGGAGGGGATCTGCTGGAGAGTTAGAAATCTTGAGTAGTCATTAATAAATTAATATTTTATTATGTAAAAATAAAGCCTCTAGAGAATTTCATTCATTACACTAAAGAGACCTAGGGTCAAATTCCAGTTTTCCTACTTATTAACCATGTTTCCTTGGTCAATTCACTTCCCCTCTCTAAGCCTCAGTTTCCACCTCTGTAAAATTAGGTTAGGCTGGATGACCTCTACGGTCCTGTATAGCTTTAAATCTATGATTCTATGACCTTTAAGGTCCTTTCCAGCTCTTAGTACTGTGTTCCTAATATCCTCTGACCAGGACATTTAACAAAGATGGAATATGACTTAGGGATCTTAGCCAAGGTTTAACTCCTCCTTTCCCAAGAACTTCCATTTCTAAGTTCTGCCCTCACTCCTGTGAAGGACAGATGAGGACACTGAGGTTCAGAGATAAAGAGGCTTGCAAAAAAGAAGGATTTGGCTCCAGTTCTTATACTTCCAGGTTCATCTCTTTCTTCTATATAGTGTAACCCTCTCAGGGTCAGATGGAAATGAACTTCAAGTAAGTTGGATTTCATTTTTGCCCTCTGAAGCTCAGTAGAATGGGTAAGATTTTACATGGCAGTTCTTCAAAAACTTGAAGACAGGTGGCACATTCCTAATAAGCCTTCTTATCTCCATGTTAAACATTCCTACTTCCTTCAACCAGTCCTTATATACCATGAAGTCAACGAGTGAATGTATGAATGAATGAAAAAGAACTTATTTAGTGTCTACTATATTGAGTATCATGTTAAATCCTGAGAATTTAAATAGAAAAAGAATGCAGCTTCTGCTCCCAAGGAACTTACATTCTAATTGAGGGAGATGATGTTTCAAGTTCTCTTTCAATTCTCATGCCCTATGTACCATGTTCTAAGATCCCTTTCATCTCTGATATTCTAATTCATTTTCTAAGTTCTCTCTTGAATGACACTCTATTTTCTAGATTTTGCTACCCTTTTAAAACTCCTTGGTGTTTGCTTGAATGAAGCTTATATATACTATAAAGATTAACATTAATATCCAGTACTCCAAGTATTATATTTAATAATATTTATTAAATATTTATCTTGAAGTATAAGGAAGTAAGGCTAGCAAAAACCAAAAGCCACTCCTCCCTCTTCCACCATGGAACCAAAGAGATCACATGGGCAGAAAACAGAAACTCGAAACTCCCCCATGTAAGGAGATGCACAAACAGGAAAATGAAAAGGGGACTATGGGAAATGTAGTCTCTAGGGTTCAAGATTCTAAATCAACACAATACCTATATATGAATGTCTTCACTTTTAGAATGTTAGTTCCTAAAGGGCAAGGACTATTTTTCACTTTTTCTTTGAACTCCTAGTACTTAGCACAGTGTATGGCACATAGTATGCACTTAATAAATGTGTATTTACTGTTGATTGATTTTAGAGATGTTGATATATTGACCTCAGAAGTTGTCTGTGTGAAGGACCTAACTGAGACAAATCTACCTGAAGGGAAATAATGTTCCTGCCTGAAGAGTTGAGGGTGCTAAGCTAGAAGATCAGTTTGGAGATTTCACTGGGATATAAAAGATGCAGCTTGAGCACACTCATTTTTTCACTCATTGGGCCCAAAGGGAAGGTGATAAGACTTGAGGAATCCAATTTAGGCCATTATCCCCACACATAGGATAAATGTGAATTCAAAAGAACCTAGCTTGGGCTTGCTAACCTAGGATTAGATAAAGAAGATCAATGGGAGAAGAGGGTGGACTAAAACAAAGATCAAGGTCTTGCATTTGTGAAGGAAACACAAAAGAGATCTGATAAGATTAATCAGAACTTAGAGGCTTTGCAACTTCGCTCTTTGTTTTGTGTTTTAAATTAATTCCTTTGTATTACAGTATACTTCACACTTTTGTTCCCCCATCCAGAAGAATGTTTTCCAATATAACAATAAAAGAAAAATTTTGAGAATACTTTGGACTTTTAGAAATATCATTTTGATGCATCTTCTATATATCACCTTTGACATGATGGTTTTCCTTTTCATCATCCTTGGCTACTCATTCCCTTCTTCCCCAGAAACTATTTTGAGGGAATTATCTTGTATATATTGTTGTTTCCCACCAAAGAATGTAAACACCCCAAAAGCAAAGATGGATCTATTTTTTGTTTTGACACCAGCCCTAAAACAGTAGTAGAACCTGGCACAAAGTAAATGGTCAAAAAATATATAGTTGTTGACTGGTTGATTGGTTGTAGTTAACTTAGAATCTTAAGAGTATGTTGTTTTGTTTGGTATTTAGGCATTTTTGGTTATGTCTGACTCTCTGACATTCATTTGCATTTGCAATATTTTTGGCAAAGATGCCAAATTCATAATTATTAATTCTGTCCCCTTTGCCTCAGCTTCTTCATCTGTAAAATGAGCTGGAGAAAGCAATGCCAAATCTTTCCAGTATCTTTGGCAAGAAAACCCCAAATGGGCTCGTGGATAATTGTATATGACTGAAAAATAACTAAAAAACAACATTTGTCCATTGCTGATACGATTACAAGTGGGTAGAATCATTCTGTAGGACAATTTAGATGCATGCAAGAATGTCCAAAAAAATTCTACTTTTTGACAGTATCCTTCCATTATTAGTGTAAGAGAGGAAAGCAGACTCATTATGCTGGAAGACCAACTTGAGCAGGGGAAGGGCAGGAAGGAGAGAAAATTCTGGAGAAGGAACAGAGGAACTGAGAAGATCCAAACACTTGAATTCACTTCTCTTTGGGAAGCCCACTAGGGAGGTTGATCTTAGTGAACCTCTGAGCCTAGAGCATCACCATGTGAAGCCTGACCCCAATATCCAGTGGAAGACAAACCAGAGTGAATTGAATAGGACTTTGCCAGAAAGCCATTCATCATAAGAAGATTTTTTCTCAATCCCTCTAGATAGCCTTGAATTTAATATCATAATTAGGACAGCTTGGAGTCAGGACAGCTCACACAATTGACCCCAGAGGGCCAGGCAGACAAAGCCTGACCCTGCAGGATTTGGGGAGAAGGGATTCAATTGTTATTTAGGGACTTTGTATTTCCCACCTTCCTATTGCCTTTTCCCACAACTCACTTGCCCTACCTTTCAGGTATTCAATTAGAATAAATAACTATTTGCTAGATCAAGTGTCTGCTTCGTAGTATCCAAGAAGGGAGATTTGGAATTTGTGGGGAGGAAAGTTACACTTCTCTCCTCAGAGAATCAGAAGCTGTCTGTCTTGTATTGATTTCAACCTTGTCTCTGAGGGAACCTGTGATTCTGAAGGCAACCAGAGTGGGGTTTACCAGAGAAAGAGAGAGGGAAACCAATCTATACCCTCTTTCTACCTTTGGCTCCATTCCATCTCTACCACACTCTGGTCCTGAATTCAGTGGTGGGAGACTCAATTTCTCTCCCTCCATTACATTAGGAATATACATTAAGAATGTGGTCAAAGAGAACTCTCTAGACTAAGATAGAGATCAATATTATTTGTCGTTAATAAAACAACAAACCAATCTAACAACAGTCAGATGTCTTTAATATATCCCAAAATGGGAAATGATTTCAAGTAAGTAGAACAGAAAAGAAAGATCAGTATACATACTGATTGTAACTATGGACAAGAATATTAATGAGTGTACAAAAAGCAATGGAAGGAACTCAGAGTAAGAAAAAGATAGGTTGTTTTAATTGCCTGAATACTGAGCATACTTTTTTCCAAGTTCAGTTAGTTGCTCATATAATTTTCAACTTTTTCACATTTAAAAGTTGTTCATAGTGTGTTTTTTCAATATGTAAATCTAATTTTAAAATTCTATACAATCAAAAGGCCATGTACAATACATATTCCACTTTCTTCTCTCTTCTCAACTTTCTACAATCTGATTTTTCATCACATCATTCCACAAAAAGTGCTCCCCCCAAAGTTATTAATGATCTCATTGCTAAATATAATAGCCTTCTTTAATCCTTCTTCTCCATGATCTCTCTACAGCCGTTAACACTATTTATCACCTTCCTTTCCTTGATACTCTCTTCCCTCTAGGTTTTCAGAATGCCTCTCTCTTTGTTCACCCTATCTGACCATTCCTCCATCTCTTTTGTTAGATCCTTTCCAAATCATACCTTCTAAACCTAGGTGTACCCTTAAGACTCTGACCTGCACCTTCCTCATCTGTCACTACACTACTTCATTTGCTGATCTCATCAACTCCATGGATTTAATTATAATCTGTATGGTAATTTTCCAATCTATATATCCTGCCCTAATCTCTTAGCTGACCTCTAATCTCACATACATCTCTAACTAAATGTCCAATAGACATCTTAAACTTAATGTGTTCAAAATAGAAGTCATTATTTTCCCTCTTAAACCATCCAACCACACCCTTATCACAACCTTCACTATTAATGTAGAGAGCAACACCGTATTTCTGATCCCTCAGTCTCACAATCATATTTATCAGCATATCATTGGGCAAAATAATTCAAAGTAATTGCATTAATTTCATCTTCATTGGTGCTAAATTAGTCCTTTTTTAAATTTTTTATATTAGTAATTTGGTTTTCTTCTTTCTTCTTAAATCAAATTAACCAATGGCTTCATTATTTTATTACTTCCCCCATAAAACCAGCCTCTAAGTTTGTTCAATGGCTCTCTTACTTTCAATTTCATCATACTTTCCTTTGATTGTCAGGCTTTCTAATTCAGTGTCTAATTGAGAATTTTAAATTTGTTCTTTTTTCTATTTTTTAGTTGCAAGCAAAGTTCATTTACCTGTTCTTTATTTTTATTGATACAAATATTTAGAGTTTTGAATTTTCCACTAATGACTGCTTTGACTGCATCCCATAGACTTTAGTATGTTGTCTAGTTGTTATACCCTTTAATGAAATTATTGATTGGTTCTATAATTTGCTCTTTAGGCCACTCATTCTTTGAGTTTATATAATTGAGTTTCCTATTATTTTAATCAATGTTTCCATGACCCTTTATTAAATATAAGTTTTATTTCTCTGGAAAGAATTCAATTAATTTTTCTGTTTTTCTATATTTGATTGTGAGGTTTTTATGCCCTAATGAATGGTCAGTTTCTTTTAAGTTGTCATATGCAGCTGAATGTATATATTTTTTTCCTACTTGCAGTTAATTTTCTCTAGAGTTCTATCATATAAAACTTTTCTAAAATTTTATTCACCTTCATAATTTGTTTATTTTATCTTGTTTAATTTATGGTTATCTATTTCTAAAAGGTAAAAGTTTTGATCTCTCTTTAGTATAGTTTTAGTTTATATTTCCTACTGCAATTCATTCAACTTTTCCTTCAAGAATTTTGGACATCATGCCAATCAGTCCATTCATATTCAGTTTTGATATTTCTTCATTGTTTATGGTATATTTTTAGCAAAATATAGTTTCCCTGTTTGTGCTTTCTAATTAGATCTGGTTTTGTTTTTTGCTTTGTCTGAGATTATGATTGTCAAAGCTGCTTCATGATAGATTCTGTTTCAGCACCTTATTTTTATTCTGGATATGTCTCAGTTTCAAGTATTTCTCATAAACAACATTGCTGGATTCGGTTTTTTTAATTGATTCTGCTGTTAGTTTATGGGTAAGTTCATCTTATTCACTTTCACAGTTGTGTTTGTTAACTGTCGGTTTTTCCCATCCTATTTTTTCTCTTGTTTATCCTTTATTCACTCTCATTTAACTTTGTTCTTCCTCAAAAGCTTGTTTTGCTTTTTTCTACTACCTCACTAAATCTGACCTCCTTTTTATCAATCCCCCTTTCCTCCTCTTATCTCTTTCCCCTCCTACTTCCCTGTAGGGTACTTATTATGCCCAATTGAGTGTTTATCTTATTCCTCCTTTGAGATAATTCTGATGAGAGTAAAACTCAAGTGTAGTCTTCCATTCTATTCCCTTTTACTACTTCATTTTTAAAGGTGTTTAATGTCTCTTTTATGTGAGATCTCAGCTCTTCTTCCTCTTCCTTTCCCCTTCCCACATGCATCTCTCTCGCCCCTTGTTGTTGTTGTTTTTTTTTTAACCATTCTATGAAATCATCTCACACCCATGCCATTTGTCTATGTATAATCTTTCTATCTGCTCTACCAGGTTCATTTCCCATATAGCGATGTAAGCATTTTAATTTTAATTATTTCCTTATGATAACTCTTTCATGATTATCTTTTTATGCTTCTCTTGAGTCTTGTATTAAAAAGTTAATTTTTCTATTAAGCTCTAGGCTTTTCAACTGGAATTCTTAAAAGTCCTATTTCATTAAGTATCCATTTTCTCCCTAAAAAAATTATACTCAGCTATGCTGTGTAGGTAATTATTGGTTATGACCCTAGTTCCTTTGCCTTCTGGAATATCATTCCAAGCCCTTTGATTATTTAAGGTGGAAGCTGCTAAATCTTGTATGATCATGGGTGTGGTTCCCTGGTAATTGAATTGTTTCTTTTTGGCTGTTTACAATATATTTTCCTTAACCTAGGGACTTTGGAATTTAGGTATATAGACCTGAGAGTTTTCATTTGTGGATCTCTTTTAAGAATTATTCAATGTATTTTTTCCAGTTTTATTTTGTATTCTTGTTCTAGAATATAAGGAAATTTTCCAAGATAATTTCTTGAAATATGATGTCTATCCTCTTTTTTATATATTAGCTTTCAAATAGTTCAACAATTCTTAAATTATTGCTCTTCAATTAATTTTCCATATCACTTGTTTTTCCAATAATATATTTCACATTATATTCTATTTTTCATTCTTTTGATTTTATTTCATTTGTTGATGTTCCATAAAGTCATTACTTTCCATGTGATTGATTCTAATTTTTAAGAAATTATTTTCTTCAGTAACCTTTTGTATATATATTTTTCATTTGACCAGTTCTGCTTGAGCTTCTTTTTCATTTGGCCTATTTGCTTTTTGTTTTCTTAGGTGTAATTTTTGTGTCTCTTTACCAACTATTAACTTTTTTTCACTATTTTCTTGCATCCTTCCAAATTCTACATATTTTTCACATTTTCATTTACTTTTCTTAATTGTTTTTTCTTCAATTTTTTTATTATATGGTAGTGACTGCCACCACAAAAATTTTAAATAATGTAAAAAAAACTATAAACTTCAACTTGTTTATAATTTGTTTAAAAACATGTAAATTCTATTTGTGCTAATATAAACATCCTCTGCTTTTGAATTCACTTTAGATTTGTTTTACTTGGATACTTTTTTTCTTGAAATTTTGTGGCTGTTATTTTTAAAATGTATTCATTTTTAATTATTTTTACAAGTTTACATGATTCATGTTCTCTCCCTCCCCTCTTCCTTCCCCCTTCCCAGAACTGTCAAGCAATTCCATCAGGTTATACATATACTATCACTCAATACCTATTTCCACATTATTCATTTTTGTAATAATCATTTAAAACCAAAACCCCAGTCCTATACCCATATAAACAAGAGATAAATCATAAGCTTTTTCTTCTTTCTCTTGATGTGGATAGCATTCTTTCTCATAAGTCTCTCAGGACTGTCAATCATTACATTGTTATTAGTAGCAAAGACTATTACATTTGATTATCCCAAAATGTTATATTTCAGTTACTGTGTACAATGTTCTCCTGGTTCTGCTAATTTCACTCTGCATCAGTTCATGGGCATCTTCCCAGTTTTTATGGAAATCAAACAATTCATCATTTCTTATAACATAATAGAATTCTATCATCATCATATGCCACAATTTGTTCACCCATTCCCCAATCAAAGGAACATCCTTTCATTTTCTAATTTTTTTGCCACCACAAATATCATGGCTTCAAATATTTTTGTTCAACATGTTTTGTATCTCTTTGGGGTACAAACCTATTAGCGGTATTGCTGGATAAAAGGTCATTTACTTGACAGCAAAGAAAAGTAATGAATACTGGAGGGGATGTGGCAAAGTGGGACATTAATTCATTGCTGGTGGAGTTGTGAACTGATCCAACCATTCTGGAGGGCAATTTGGAACTATGCCCAAAGGGTGATAAAAGACTGTCTGTCCTTTGATCCAGCCACTGCGCTGCTGGGTTTGTACCCCAAAGAGGTAAAACAATATGTACAAGATAAGGAAAAAGACATGTACAAGAATATCCATAGCTGCGCTCTTTGTGGTGGCAAAAATTGGAAAAGGAGGGAATGCCCTTCAATTGGGGAATGGCTGAACAAATTGTGGTATATGTTGGTGATGGAATACTATTGTGCTAAAAGGAATAATAAAGTGGAGGAATTCCATGGAGACTGGAACGACCTCCAGGAAGTGATGCAGAGTGAGAGGCAGAACCAAGAAAACATTGTACACAGAGACTGACACATTGTGGTACAATCGAAGGTAATAGACTCCTCCACTGGTGGTAATGCAATGACCCTGAACAACCTAGAAGGGTACAGGAGAAAAAAAACACTATCCACATCCAGAGGAAAAACTGTGGGAGTAAAAACACTAAAGAAAAACTACAGCTTAATGATATGGGTCGAAGGAGATATGAATGGGGAAATAGACCCCCAAAAAAGGTCATGTATTCTTTTTAAAGCCCTTTGGACATAATTCCAAATTGTCTTGCAGAATGGTTGGATCAATTCACAACTCCACTAGCAATGCATTAGTGTCCCAATTTTAGCTGTTATTTTTTTATTTGTATTTATTAAGCCAAAACCACCTTTCTCTTTGGCACTAATATTCTACTAGGAGTAAAGAACACATATGTAGAAAATTAAATATGAAATAAAAGCAAAATTATTTTTATAGAGGTAGCACTAGCTCTGTGGGTAACCTAGATAGGTATTTTTTTTCTTCCAGAGGATGCAATTGAACTTTGAAGGAAGTTATGGATATCAAAAAGTAGAAGTGATACAGAAATATATTTTAGGCCTGAGAGAAAATTTATGAGATGGACAAGAAAAGGGATGTTTTATATGGAGAATAAGAAGCAAGGCAGTTTACTGGAATGTAGAATACCTGAAGGAGAAATGAATCTGGAAAAGAAGAATGGAACTGCATTGTGAAAGACTGTCCCTCACAAGGGAAACTAAAAATTATTTTTTAAGCATAGAGATAAGAGAGGGACACTAAGAGTTTACTAAGTAGGGAAGTAACATGACCTGGCATCCTTTAGTACTAATTCATGCTAATTAAATGGAATATAGATTGGTGAGGAGAGAAACTGGATGTTTGGAGAGCAAATTGGAGGCTATTTCAATAGTACAGGTGAGAGAGAATCATGGCCTTGACTAAGATATTGACTTGGTGAATGGAGAGAAAACTGTAGAAATTTAAAAGGAATTGACACCCACACATTTAGCAGGACTGGAGTAAATCCTGATGGTGGTCATAGTCTGTCTGTCCTAGAAGAACATACTGAATTTAAGGACTCCTTTCTGCACTGAATGGGTATATCTATGGACCTATTTAACAAGAGACCTCAGATGGCTGTAGGAATAGTAATTTTTCCCCAAATCTAGAAGTAACCCAAGTAATAGAAAAAGCCATCTGGTAGATGACAATAACTCAGCAGAAAAGCAACTTAGTCATAGATGCCAGCCCCCCCCCCAAAAAAAACCCTCTAGCAACAAACAAAATAGAGCTACAATGAGGAATGACTCTTAACAGTAAAAGCTATGAGAAGACTTTGAGTTGGGAGCACAGAAAGGTTCAGAAAATGTTTCTTTCCCTCTAACAGCATGGAGAATCTTTGGGAAATCATTCCTGTTTGCATATGGGATCTTTTCCCTTGTTATTTAATATTTTATTACATTTTAATTAAGTGCTCTTTGCATTGAATCAATGTGTTATTTGAACATGTTAAGCATAAACTACATTGGCAAGGAGGTCCTAGGTGTAGAAATGAAAAGGTGCTGATCCAGTCAACATCTCCAATCTGAGAAGGAGCAAAGTGCCTTAGTCATGCAGGGACTTAATAAGGGGCCAAGTTAATACCAAGAGTTTTAATTTTCTGAACTTTGCTAACATGTTACAGAAAGCATTTTTTTCTTATTTACACCTGGTTTATTCTTTCATTTAATTGATTAACTTAATGCAAAGTCCAGGTATGCTTCACTCATACATTGAGGAAACTGAGTCCAGGAAAAGAAGGCTTTGTTTTTACTCCTAAAGAACACATAGTGGCACTGAAGCCTAGAGTTTAGGTCTTTTGGCACTCATTCAATATTATGCATAGGGAGCTATTAGATTAGGCTTCCCAGAAAAAAATCTTTCCTGGGCCAAGAAAAGATGGATAGTTAGATGTTGATGTTGAAGATGACATTGGTGTTGATGTTATAAATGATGATGTAGCTGATGATGTTGTTGATGATGTTGAAGATAATGTTGATGATGTTAATGCTATTGTTGATGTTGGTGATGATGTTGATGATGTTGTTTATGAGGTTGATGATGAGGTTGATATTGTTTTTGTTGGTGTTGTTGATGACAATGATGTTGATGTTTTTGTTGATGTTGCTTATGATGACAATGATGTTGATCTTGATGAGGATGTAAATGTTGGTGATGAAGATGATGATGTTGATGATGATGATGATGGTGATAATGATTTAATTTAGAGTTGGAGGTTTGCCTTCCATTTGAACTCTTCTGTTCCTTCCCACTAAATTTTCTTGGAGACTGTCTCCAACCTCTTTTACCCTTCCATTGTATTGGTCTTCTCCCCACCTCCCCCCATGCGGTTCTTTATGCAATATATATTTACCCCATTTTCTCTTTTTTTGCAATTTCTTTTAGTATTATCTTCTTTTTTACCCCTGATTTTTTATAAATTTTTTGACATATCATCCTATACAGTTTATCACTATACCCTCTAAGTATACTTCTTCGAGCTACCCTGATGATAATAACAATTTTCAAGCGGTACCAACATCATCTTTTCTTATAAAAATATAAATCATTTGAACTTATTAGGTCCCTGAAAAAAATTTTCCCCTTTCTTTATTACCTTTTGGTGATTCTCTTGAGTTCTGTGTTTAGGCATCAAATTTTCTGTTTGAGTCTGGTCTTTTCTTTAGGAATGCTTGAAAGTCTTCTATTTTACTAAATGACTATACTTTCCCCTGCAAGAATATGGTCAATTTTTCAAAGTAGTTTATTCTTAGTTGTAGACTCAGTTCCCTTGCTTTCTGAAATATCATATTTCATGCCTTCTGGTCCTTCAGTGTGGATGAAACCAGGTCCTGTGTTATCCTAACTGTGATTCCATTATATCTGAATCGTTTCTTCTTAGCAGCTTGTAGTATCTTTTCCTAGGTCTGATAGTTCTTGAATTTGGCTTTAACATTCCTGGGCATTGAAAATTGGGGATTAAATGTAGGAGGTGATCCTATGGATTCTTTCAATCTCCACTTTTCCCACTTGGTCAAGAATGTTGGGGCAGTTTTCTTGGATAATTTCCTCTAGAATAATATTCAGGCTTTTTTCTCTTGTCATTATTTTTGGGTACTCAAATAATTCTTAAATTGTCTCTTATGGTTCTACTTCCAGGTCTATCATTTTGTGAAAGAGGTGTTTCATGTTTTCATTCTTTTGATTTTGTTTTATAGACTCTTGCTATCTTGTGAAGTCATTTGCTTCTAGTTGTCAGATTCTAATTTTTATAGACTGAATTTTATCTGTGGATGTTTGGTCATGCTTTTCCTTATGGTCTATTTTTCTTTGTAGGTCATCTTTCACTTTCTTTGTCTCATTCTCAAGCTGGTCAATTCTGGCTTTGAAGACACTATTTTCTGGTTTTAGCTCATGTGCCTCTGTTTCTAGATGACTTATTTTGCTTTTTAAGTTCTTTCCCCAATTGTCTTCAGTCTATCTTAATTGTTTTTTTTTTTAAACCCTTACCTTCTGTCTTGGAGCCAATATGTATTGGCTCCAAGGAAGAAGGGTGGTAAGGGCTAGGCAATGGGTGTCAAGTGACTTGCCCAGGGTCACACAGCTAGGAAGTGGCTGAGGCCAGATTTGAACTTAGGACCTCCCATCTCTAGGCCTGGTTCTCAATCCACTGAGCTACCCAGCTGCCCCCTCTTAATTGGTTTTTGAGTGATGTTTTGAGTTCTTCCAAAGCTTGAGTCCAATTCACTGGAGTTTCTGTGTATTTTTTCTTGGTGTTCCTTGGTCCTCCTCTGTTCCATTTGCTCTTTGTTCATTACCTGGATAGAAACTGTTGATTATAATTTCCTTTTTTCTTTTTCTGTTGTTTACTCAATTTTTCCCCTTCTTTTTCCCCTACCATTGGCTATAATCTTGCTTCTTTGTTCATTTGTTGGATTTGTGGGTCTTGGCTATTCTGTCCTGAAGGAGATTTTTCTCTGCTCTGCTGATTGACTAGATTAAGCTGATAGAGTATTAATGAGCCCTGAGGTTCCCCTGCTGGCAGCAGAAACTGCAGGTGTAGGTGAAGATGTAGAGGTTGAAGGGAGCTGTGCTTCCCACATTGGCTATTATTTTAAAAATAATATTATAGTACATATTATTCTTACTCTTTTGATTTCTTCATATATTTTCCTTATTTTCTTTATCTTTTCAATATTTATCATTTCTAATAATATAATCTAGCCCACTACACTCAAATGTCACAATCTATTCAGTCATTTCTCCCAATCATTGTATTTGTGCTATTTACAATTATTTTGTCATTGTAAACAAAGCTTCCATGAATATTTTCATACATACCCAACTTTTTATGTCCTCAATACTGCTATTAGGGCCTAATTCTAGTAATGGGATCCTTGGTTTAATGAGCATGAAATGCTTTACAGCTCTTAATGTATATTAATGTATATTTCCATTATTTTATTTTCTAAAAAAATAAAGAAAAAATGTCCATAGCTCTCTAGGAAGGTAGTATTAGGCTTTCTTCTCCATGTTCCTATCAACATTCAATTTTATCAATTTAACCAATCTGTTTCTCAGTTAAAATACATTACCAGAGCCATATTTACCTAGATTGGTCCTTAGGCAGCAGAAATGATCCATTGTCAAAACCATATCCTTTCCAAAATTAAGTCTTTCCAGCTTGGTCATACTCTGAGGAACTTTTGTTCAAACAATTTTGTTTTAAGTGCCACAACCACTCAGGAATAAATGATAACTTCCCTAGTATGATGAGTGTTAAAGGAGGACTTTTGCATAATATTTATATTCTCTAAACCATTGTTGTCCCACCAGAAACAATGTTTGGATTATGTCTATGCTCAATCTTATAGCTGCTACTAGCCTCATGTAGATATGTGGAGATTCTCCAGGTATGTATCATATTTAACTTATCAAAGGTTATATTTATTTCCATAACTTCTTTTTTATTAATTTTTATTAGATTTACCTAGTTGTAAGAGGAGATAATTAAAGTTCCCTGCTAGTATTATTTTGTTAGCTATTTTTAACTGTATGATTTAATTTTTCCTTTAAAAATCTGGATTCTATACCATTTGGTACATACAGGTACAATGCTGATAATTCTTCATTGTCCATAGTAACCCCCAACATAATATGATTACCCTTTTCATCCCTTCTGATTATACCCAGTTTAGCCTCCAATCTATCAGAGATCATGACTCCTACCCCTGCCTTCTTTGAATTAGCTGAGACACAATATATTATGCTCTAGCTTCTCACCTTCATTTATGTGTGCCTCTCATTTTAAGTGTATTTCTAGTAAACAACATATTGTTAGGTCCTATTTTTTTTTCTGTTATTCAGTTTTTCCATATGGGTGAATTTATACCATTTATATTCAATGTCACCATTACTGGCTATGCATTTCAATCTACTCCATTATTCCTCACTATTTATCACCCTTCCCCTTTCTTTCCCATGTCCCTCCTCAGATGTCCAGTTTCCTTTAACCAATACCTCAATTCACATCCCTTCCCAAAAATCTTCCCTTGTCCTCCCCCTTTCCTTCCTAGTTCCAAATTGGCCCACATTACCAAAGATCCCTCCCTTGTTCTTTCTCCATTATCTTTTAATTCTATCCAGCTTTCAAAAAATCTCTCCATTATCTTGTCCTAAGAGTCCCTCCCTTATCACCTTAGCTTATGTGTGCTAACCTCTAGCTATCCTTCCCTTTCTTCTTTTTTCTCATCCTCTTGCCCTCCTTTCTCTTAAACCATCTTCTCTTCTCTTATTACCTCAGTACTCCAAGGGGGCTCCCAGGCCCTTTCTTATCCTATCCCTGAACCTCCTGTTTCCTTGTATATTAAGAAGATTTTTATCCTTATAATTGTGCATGTTGTTCTCTCTTTATCTCAGGTCTGATGAGAGTAAGATTCAAGTACTATCAGCCCTTCACCCTCTCCTCTCCTTTACCATGGCAGTTCATATACTCATTCCTCTTCCATATAAGTTATCTGTTCCACTTTATCTCCTTATCACCTATTCCCCTACCATTTCAGCTCATTCCATTACATTCAACTTGATCTCAAGTCTCTCATCCATAAACACCTCTTCAAAATATCCAAGCAATGATGCAATTCCCAGGGGCCATCGATGACATTTTCCCTTAGGGTACTCAAAGAGTTTGACCTTTTGAGTTGTTTGTGATTAGTCTTTCATTACCTTTTTATGCTTCTTATAGATAAAATTTCCTGCTGGATTTTCCCCAGAAATAGTTGAAACTCTTTTAGTTCTTTAATTAACCATTTTTATTTTTTATAATTATACTCAACTTTGCTAGATATGTTATTCTTGCTTGTAAGCCCAATTCTTTTGCTCTACAAAATATTATGTTTCATATTCAACAGTCTTTTAATGTTGTAGCTACTAAATCTTGTGCTATTCTGACTGTAGCTCCACAGTATTTAAATTGTTTTGTTGTTGTTGTTGTTGTTGTTGTTGTTGTTGCTTGTAGTATTTTCTCCTTAACCTGGGAACCACAGACCTTAGCAATGATGTTCCTGTGCAATTTCATCTGAGTTTCTTTGAGTGAATTGTGTGATGAGTGAATTCTTTCAAATTCTATTTTACTCTCTGATTCTAGAATTTTGGGGTAGTTTTCATTGATGATTTCTAGGATTGCTTTAGACTTTCCCAGGAGAATCTTTCACTCTTTTTCCATTTGTGTGATCTTTGATAATTTTCTTGATTTTCTTACATTGCTCTTCTTTTATTTTCTAATTTTCCTCAATCTCTCATTTGTTTTTTGAGGTCTTTCTAAAAATCTTCCAAAAGTTCTTTTAGAGCTATTGGCCAATTAATGTATTTCTTTTCTTTTATTGAAGTAGGTGTTTTAATTTCACTATCCCCTGAGTTTGAGCCATTCCCATAATAGCTATCAAAGTTAGGTCCTTTGCTTGCTCACTTTTTAAATTTTAGTGGCCATGTCAATAGACTTAATTATTGGATTTTTGCTGAATTTCCAGCCTAGTTTCAAGATTTTGTGTGTGTGTGTGTGTTTTCCCCCCTCAATCTAGTTAGCTATTCCAGTTTTAATATTCAAGGGTATTATATACTCCTGAGTCTCACACTAAAGCTCCAATCCATGATTGGCCTCAGATGCTCCAAACAGAGCCCTCAAGCCATGCTGCTACTACAACTGCAAGTAGACTGTTCACATACCCCTGTGGAAATAACCAGAGACTCCACTCTTCTGGAAGTGACCACAGCTGTGGCCCCAGTCCCTAAGCAACTGCATTCACCAATGTGTAATCCTTCCTCTTTCCTCCTCTTCTACTGCCACGGATAGAGCAGGTGTCCAAGTTCCTTGGCCTTCAGAGGCTTTTAGAGCCTGGGACCTTTAGACTGGGAACTGTGGTGTCCACTCCTTCAATCTCTAGCTATGGGCAAATAGGGATCTCTGGAGCTGAGGCTGCAACAAATACAGTTGATCCCAGAATCCTCTGCTAGACCAATTCCAGTGGTATCTTCTGGGATACAAGCTCCAGGGCTTGGTAAACAAGGTAAGGTTACTTTGTCAATTCCATGCTGTTTACTCTGATCCTGGCCAAAGGCCCTGCATCAGTGGGATAGAGGCCAGGGAAGTCAGAAACCTTCCTCTTTAGTTGTTCCTTGTTGTTCAGCTTCACTCCTGACCACTGTCTGTATTTTAAGCTTTTAGCTTTGATACTTTGGAATTATTTTCGTTTGTTTGTATGGTGCATTAGGAGGATAAGGAAACTTCATGCCCAGCTCCACCATATTCCCACCTCTTATTTGGTTTTTCAAAACCTTTTTGACCTCTTCAAGGAATAGTTTATGGATCTATGATGTTTGCCTTTTTTGTGGCTTTTAATATAGCTCTTTGAACATTGTTACTTTCTTATTGAATTGTTGTCTTGATCTTCCCTGTCACCATAATATCTTGTTATAGGCAAGTTCTTTTGTTTGTTGTTTTTTACTCATTTTCAAGTCTATTTCTTGACTTTCAACATTAGACGCTGCTCCTGAGGTGAAGGGAGCACTATCTCAATTGTCAGGTCGTTCTTGTTTTGTGTGTTATGTCCCTCTGAAGATGGCAAGCTCCTTGATGCAAAGGACAGTTTGGGGCTCTTTTTTCATATTCCCAATATTTATCACAATGCACAATACATAGTAGGAACTTCATAAATATTTACTTAGTAGTAGTCTCTCGGTAGCCGAGGATGACGATTGTCTTTGTGCGTTTTCATCTATGGTGTATAGATGAGTGTGCAGAAAGACACTTGTGCGTGAAGGAGATTTAAGTGGAAAAGTCGATGCACAGAGACAGGAAATTTGTACAACAAATTTGCAAAAAGTTTTACAAAAAATTATACTACAATTAAAATAAAAATTACAATAAATAATTAATTTATTGACCAAAATTAACTTCAGTTCTCCAATTGCTACATAAAACACAATACAGAAAGGCACTGGAAATTATGTAAATATGGAGCCACATATAAAGACTATATCTAAAGACCAACTTTAAGCTTTCATCTTTTTACCGTATAAAATATCTCCTAATTCAACTTTTCCTCAAAATTCTACTTTCTTTAAATGTTTGATCTTTACTTTACATTATTAGAAAAATAATATGAAAAGGAACATTTTCAATTTGGTATATGTACCAAAGATTGAACTTAATAATCTAATTTTTTTCATAGCTCCCATTCAGTGAGTCAGTTAATTAAATAAGCATTTATTGAGTCCATACTCTGCTGAAGGCTATGAAAAAAAAAGGAAAGCACAAAGCCAAGGCTTCAGCTATTAAATAAATTTACATGCAGTAATGAGGACAGGGGCTCCTGACCTTTCCTGGAATGAGGAGCCCTCATTTTGCTGATCTCACATAAGCTTAATTGTACCATTAGTATCCATTTATTGAGAAAAAGCAGGTGACAAAAAGCTGATTTTATTTCAATCACATGTTTAAATCAATGTATATTTTATTAAGGACATTAACATCTACATATAGGAAAAACCCACGAATGTAAGTATGCCATAACAGAGACCCTGAATAGTGGAGAGAGTGCTGTGCTTGGCATCAAGAAGTCTCCTCTTTCCAATTCCCTGGGCTTCATTTTCCTCATCTACAAGATGAAAGGGTTGGATGAGATGTTCTCTTAGGTCACTTTTGGTTCTAGACCGCATAAATCCCCTGTAACCCTCAAATCGGGATTTAAATCCTGCTTCTGACACATCTTGGGTCCATCTTAGTCAGATCATTTAATTGATCAATGCACCAGCAAGAGTACTAGGAAGTGATGTGAAGTCAGGGTCAGGTTACCCTCTTGGTGGAGAAAAATTCCACACCTGTCATCACTGCAAACAAAACGTGGTTCCTTCTTGTGTTCTCTTCTACATACTTTTTAACCAGTTTTACAAAAGATGGGTTAGCTAATTTACTATGCAAATAATGCTTCAAATTTCACTGGAGTTCAATAAAGACCAAAAGGATAGTGCCTGGTGTGCATATGGATTTGGAGATCACTGTCACAGAATCAAAGTTCCCCAGGAGACCTGATGACAAGTCAAGAATCGCTGAATTAAAGAACATGAAAATTCTAAACCAGGTCAAACTGACTGTGATCCTCCCCTAGATGATCCAACACTGATTATTGGGTCAGACTTAGATTCATTTATTATGGAATTGTTCTTATTATAACATATATCAGATATTTTTTTCTTAGCACTGTAAAACCTATATGCTGTGATGTTTTCTTAGTTTCAGGGAAATGAAATGGACACAAGGAAAGGAAGGAAAAAGAAGAGAGAAATAAACCCATTACTTACTGATGCCTTCAATGAGAAAACAGAGACATTAGATGTCATGATGTCCTATGTTAGTCAGCCCCAGTCCTCCCTGAAGAATTAAAAATGATGGACTCCTGACACTTTTAAATTTAATGTGCACTATTAATATTTGTTCCATTACTTTATTAACTCTAGACAATCAACAGAATGATAAACCAAGACCTGATTTGTAGTGTTTACTGGTTTCTAAGGTTTTCACTATGAAAACTTAGTTATTGCTCATTACTGGACAATCCAACCTTCTTAAATGATCTCACTACTTCAACGTTTTTATCAGTCGCATCCTTCTTCCATGTAGTTACTAAAGCAATTGTTCTTAAGTAGGAAACTGACAGCGTCATTTCCCTACTCAATAAACTGGCTCCTCAATTCCTGTAGGATGAATTTTTAAGTTCTTTTCTAATCATTTAAAGCCCTTCACAATTCAGCTCAGTTATCCTTTCTACCTCATTATACCTGACTCCTGTGTTTGCACACAATGCTCTAGCCAAACTGGCCCTCTCTCTGCTGTTCCCAGATAACATTCAATCTCCCATCTCCATGCCTTTGTCTAGTTGTCCACCCTTCTTAGAATATACTCTCATGCTGACTCTATTTCCTAGAATTCCTCTCTTTCTTAAAGAAGAATCATAGAAGGGGCAGCTGGGTGGCTCAGGGGATTGAAAGCTAGGCCTAGATATGGGAGATCCTGGCCTCAAGTCTGACCTCACATGCAACTTCCTATCTCTGTGATCCTGGGCAGGTCACTTAACATTCATTGCCTACAGCTATTCTAACTTGGAACCAATATACATGATGACCGAAATAAAGAAGAGTGTAATGTAAAGAGGGGCCATATGAAAAAGAAGAACATTGGTACACGGCTCATGAAGCTATGAATTGGTTCAGCCATTGTGGAAAGGAATTTAGAGCTCAATCCCAAATTTGTGTATACCTCTTGACCCATCAATATGACTACTAAAGAGATCAAAGAAAGAGAAAAAGGACCAAATGCACACACACTCTGATGACAAAGAACTGGAAACTATAGGATTCTCACAAACTGGGGAATGATGGAACAAAATAGAAGGTATGGATATGAGGGGATGCAATTTTGCCATAAGAAATGATGAGAGAGGTAGTTTCAGAAAAATCTATCAATATGCTGATGAACTAATGCAGAGTGAAATGAGCATATGCTGGGGGGTACTGTCCCTAATTCACTCCACTGTAATGTATTTTATATGTACACAAAAGAAGAAAGTTGTGTTTGGGGTTTCTTTTGCTTTAGGGGGTCTAAAAGCATCAAACCCTATCCTGCAGTCTAGGTTGAACTTGGGGGGGGAAATCCAGTCTAGATGGGATGGATGGTGGCACCTAGAGGATAATAACTCCCACTCCTCCAGTCCTTTATGCCTTCATAACAACCCTTTGAGGTTAATAGTGAAAGCTTAAGGATGGATGAATAGGGCTTTGCTTTGGGGTGTTAACTTAGAGGGAGAACTCACTTCTTCCACAAGATGATCACAGTCTTATGCTTCATGATCTTCCGCAGTTTGTATCTGCAAACAACCAAACTGGAATTTGTTTATAAAGGTTTGTGATTCTCAAACACAGGAATTTGTATTTCAACTGAGAAGTAACTAAGGATAAAAGGAAGATTCGAGCAAATCGGTTGGCTTTGCCAGGTCTGGCCACAGACTGCATCTACTCTCCAAGCACCAGCCTACTCAAGCACAGTAAAGATCACATCACAAAATCAGCTAGGAAGCCATGAGTTCTCTAATCACATTGCCTTTTTGAGGAAATAAATAAGTCTAGAAGTAAACTTTTGCCCATTGTTCCTGATTCCAGCCTCAGTGTTAATCTCTGAAAGCTACATCCCCTTTCAATGGACCAATGACCTTTTTTTTTTTTATCATATAATGGTCTATCAAGATTAATTTCATCCTTTGGGTATTTATTCATAATAACTCTGTGCCTTAGTACATGGGCAATTTTCATAAATATTCCCTTCTAGCAGATGGAGAATTCCAGTGGGAGATAAATGAGACTGAGACTTTAAGCCTCTCTCAATAACTGATGGAAAATGAAATAATAATTAACATTATTTAACTTCTCTGATTGGAGTAAATCAAGGCATCTAAATGGAAAGAGATTGCCCCTAAATTCCAAACCAAGAGAACCATAGCCAGACATATGAGAACAAGCTAGGAATTAATCAATGACCCCTTCTCGATGACTCACTTGAAACAAATCATTCTGCTGACTTCCAATCCACTTCTAACTCATCTGGCACCATCACAGTGTTATTGTTAATAGATTTTGAAACCAATATCTCAAGATTATTCATGTATTTGTCTATTTCTATAAGATGATACATGCAGAGTAACTTTGACTTCCTTAGTTTCTCCCTGAGTTCTTGATTTACTGTAAGGCCCTCAAAATAAGGTATTTACACTGAAAGAGAACAGTCCTGGACTTGGAAAATAGCAATAGAAAAGCATTCCAGTGAAAATACTTTCAGAGATTTTAGGAGGACATCAATGATAGTTCTCATTTCCATAGTATTTTGAGGAGCAGAAACTACTTTCCTTAATAGAATTTAGTGAGGAAGTTAGTATAAGTATCATCATCTCCAATTTTACAGATGGAAAAACCAGGGCTCCAAGAGGTGAAATCATTTGTTCACCCAGTTCACAAATGATAGGGTTGGGATTCTTATATAGGTGTCTTGCTGGTTTCTCCTCTAACTAGTTGCCCACCCTGTTTAGATAAAAGTCTGTGGGTCAAACAATAGTTTTCAGTTCAGGATATTCAGAATGCCCTTAGACTCTTCTGGGCCTACTACCAGGGGCAAGATATCAGTTGCAAAGGGATATCTGAAAACTATGTCCAAATCATGTCCCTCTTGCACCATAGCATGAGGATGCCAGTGGTGGCTGGGTATTACTCGCAGGCATCCAGCCTTTTGTGTGTCTACACTTGGGATAGGTGGACTGTAGCCACATAAAACTCTTCCTTTCAGGATGCACAACAGAGGAAAGAACTTGATTATGATTGAACCACAAATTGCTTAGAGAACAAAAATATTGTTGAAAACCAAGTAAAAATCATAACTTATACATCTTTTGCTCAAAACTGTTTCCTACCACATGCTTGAAGTAACTGAGAGCAGATTAAAGTGTTTTGTTTTTTTTTTAAAGAGTATAATCACACTTGGTCACAGTCTCACAGAATCAATCTTGGATAATAGTCATCAGTCACTCAACTTCTCCAATAGTGCTTTGAGGCTACTGAGCATCATTGGAGAAAATCAGGAAATCAGTCTGATTTCACCCACCACAAATACAAGCCAGAAAACCATATCAGGGCCCTCCCAGCTGTCTGTCAAACAGAGAATCATAGACTCTTGGCTTGAAGGAGCTTCAAAGGTCATTAATCACAACCTACATCTAAACAACAACAACAAAAAAAAAACCTTAAAAGTATAATTGACTAATGATCATCGAGTACTTGTTTCTGTACCATCAAAGAGGGAGAACCTACAACAAAGTGTTGAATTCCTTTGTTGCTGTGTCATTTTTCAATTATAGTCAACTCCTTTTGCTTCCATTTGGGGTTTTTCTTGGCAAAGATAGTGGAATGGTTTTCCATTCTCCAGTTCATTTTACAGATGAGGAAACTGAGGCAAAAAGGTTGAGTGACTGGCCCATGGTCACACAACCAATAATGTCTGAGGCCAGATTTGGACTCAGGAATATGAGTCAAATCTTCCTGGCTCCAGCCCAGAACTCTATATACTGTGCCACCTCACTATTCCCCAAAGATTTTCTTCATATCAAACTAAAATAGTTTCTTTGCAGATTCTTCCTATTTCTCTCCATTCAGACCTCTGGAAACAAGCAGATGTTAGTCTTTCTTCTCCAAACAGCAAGCTCTTTTAGTTAGATCAATCAATCAATTGATCAGTCAACAAGTCTTTATTTCTTTAAACCCTTGCCTTCTGTCTTAGAATTGATACTAAGTATTAGTTCTAGGACAGAAGAGTGTTAAGGGCTAGTCAGTTAGAGTTAAATGACTTTCAAAGGGTCATATAGCTAGGAAGTGACTGAGGTCACATTTGAACCCAAGACCTCCTGTCTCCAGGCCAGGAGACTGGATAGAGCTCCACTGAGCTCCCTAGCTACCCCTCAAAAAATCTTAATAAAGACTATAGTTTGAGGGCTACTAGGGGATCTAGGTGGCACTATGGATAGAGTGCCAGGTCTAGACTCAGGAAGACTTGAGTTCAAATTTGGCCTCTGACACTGACTACCTTGGTGACTTTAGAAAGGTCGCTTAACCCTGTTTGCCTCAGTTTCCTCTTCAACAAAATGAGCTAGAGAAGGATATGGCAAGCCACTGCAGTATCTTTGCCAAAAAAATCTCAAATGGGGTCATGAAGATCCTGATTGGATCAGACAATAACAACAACCTGGGAGCTAAGTGCTAGGGATATAAAACAGAATTGAAAAAGTCCCTTCCCTCCAGGACTTTATACTCTAATGAAGGAGACGAGATGCACACAAAAAAGTATATAAAAAGAGATGTCAAGTGATTTGGGAAGAAGGACACTATCTGGTGGAGGGGGCAGTGGGGTGGTGGCCAAGAAAAGGATCCTAAAGATGGTAGCACTGGAATTAAGTCTTGAGGCAGACTAGGAATTCTCAGAGTTGGAGTGAGGAGAGAGCACATGCGGGGAAAGAGGGATAACTAGTGAAAAGATCCATTTGACTCCTGCAGGGAGTTTAAAGGGAAGTAATGTGGAATAAGGCATGGTAGATAGATTGGGATCAATTTGTGAAAGTTTTTAAATGCTAAGCGATTAAATTTATATTTGATTCTAGAAGTAATGGGGAACCCCTGGAGTTTATTGAGTATAAAAGTAACTAGGATCTGTACTCTAAGAATATCGCTGGCAGCTCTGTAGAGGATGGACTGGAGAGGTGTGAGCTACATAGCAGGGAGGCCATTAGAAGGGCTTATTGTGATATCCCAGGAAGAAGGTGATGGAGGTTTAGCTATGGCTGTGACTACATGAAGAGAGAAAAGTAGGGATGAAAGAAAAGATCTGGCAACTGATTGGAAAAGGGGTGTTAGAGTAAGATTCAAGTAAGATTCAATGGCGTTAACCTGAGAGTCTGGCAAGATGGTGGCACCCTCAACAGAAATAGGGAGGTTCAGGAAAGGGCACATTTGAGGCTAAAGATAATAACTTCTGCTTTGGGCATGTTGAGTTTGAGGTACCTAGAGACATCCAGTTCAAAATAACAAGTAGGCAGTTGATAATGCAGGTCTTGGAGAATTATGGGGCTTCCTGTTTTTCAAGTTAAAAACTTCAAAGTCCTTCAACCAATTGTTCCCAACACATGGGACTAACCATCCCTTTAACAGGTTCTAGAATTTTCCCAGGACAATCAAAGTCAAGCTCATACTCTGATGCCCCACTCCTCCCATTCTTTGAAAATTGGGACACATATCTCTCTTCTTTCCTGTGTCTCTTCTCCCATCCCCTGTAGTTTCCCAAAGGTTCTCATAGTGGCTGAACAATTTCAATAATTAATGTGGGCCTGACGACTTGTTCTTATCAAGAATAGCTAGATGCACTCCTTCAATCTCCCTACTTATCTTGGCTTTCAACTTTCTACCTAGTGATCTGTGTTCCATTCTTTCTTGTCCAAAAATAGTTGTCCTTAGCAGAGAAGACAAGAACTGAATAGCCCCTCTGCAAGTATCCAGCTGATCCACCACCATATTGTGGATGGGTGGCCCCATGACTTACAACAACTCATCCTATTGTCTCTTCTGAGTCCCTCAGTCTCACTCTCATTTCAGTTATGATCATGCCTTCTATCTCTTATTGTGTTTCCTTGAACTGACATACAATCTCATGACTTTATTTTATCAAATTGCAAAGATGCTCATTTGGGCTTAGCTGGGGACATTGCTGCAGAGCCCCAGGCATTGCCCTTGGGTTCAATGAAAATCACAGAGGATGGATATGATGCAGAGTGCTGAAAAGGGCTACTGACCTTTGTTCTGCTCTTGAAGAAAATAAAATCCCTGTCATGTTGTTGCCTTATCTTAAGACACTTCATGTCCTTCCATTCTACTTTTATTGACTTCCTCCTTCATTCTTAACAGTGACAATTATTTCTTCTCTCACAAAACAGTCTTGAACCTTCTACATCTGTAGCAGATGACTCAGTTTCTCCTTTCACCAAAAATACCGAAGCCACCTACCATGTTCTCTCTCAGCTGTCCTTCACCACTTATCCAAAAGTCTTAGTATCATTCCTCAGTCTCTCCTCTTTGTTCTCTATCTTAGGGCAAGAGGAGCAGTTAGTACTTCTAGGTGGAGACTTAATCACATTTATTTGCTTATGCCAGAACATTACTCTAGCAATCTCTGTCTGTCTATCTCTTTTTTTCTATCGTTCACTTACTCTCTTTCTCTCTTTCACTGCCTCTTTCTCTGTTTCTGTCATTCTCTGTGTTTCTGTCTTTCTCCATTCTCCTCTGATTCATTTATATCTATTCTCTCTAACCTTTAAAACAAGACTGAAAAGTCTCAGATCCTTTTTACATCATCTGACTCCCCATTTATCTCTCTGTCCCTTAATTGCTAAGCTTCCTGACAAAGCTGCATATACTTGATGTCACTACCCACTCTCTCCTAAATCATTAGTAGCCTGGATGACATTCCCAATAATTCTCCTCAAACTGCTTTCTCAAGGGAACCTGATAACTGCTAACTCTTAAGAACTTTTTTTCAGGACTTTATAGTCTTGACTTTTCTGCAGTGTTTGACAAATGCTGGATGTCCCCATTGGGATCTTATTTCTTCCTTTAAATTCAGAGATAGCACACAATCTCCAGCCCTTCCCTTTCTATCTTTTCTGCTGATTCTTTGTCCTCTTCTGAGTTCCTGAAGCTAGATAATCCTCAGAGTTCTATTCAGAAGCCTCTGTTCTTTCCTTTTTTCCCCTCATTATCTTCTTTGGCGATTTAATTGATTTCTATGGCGTCAGTTACATATATGAAGACTAAATCTTGCTCTCCAGCTCTGACCTCTTTTATTTTTCATTCCCCATCCCACATCTGCAATTATCTCTGGGATGACCCTGTCTATACAACCCTCATGCTATCCCAAAGTCAGTCCATGCAAAACTAAACTTAAGAGCTTTCCCCCAAAATCTGTTCCTACTTTAATCTCCATTATTTCTTTTTTAACTTTCTTTTATTTTTTTTTCTTTCTTTCTTTTTTTTTACTTTTCTCTCTTCAAAATCACTTATCAATGATCTGTTGTCAAGTCCTGGTCAGTCTACCTCTGTTATGTTATGTCTATCCTTTCATCTCAGTTACTATGCTAGTACAAATACTCTTTGCCACTAGCCTTGATTATTATAATAGCTTCCTAACAGAACTCTTATTTCCATTCTTTCTCTTTTCCAGCCCATCCACCATATTATTGCTAGTATAACTTTCCCTATTAGAATATGTCACTCCTCTGATCAATAATTATCAATATCTCTCTATTGCCTACCAAGTAGAGATAAATAGTATTTTTCCAGACATTCAAACTCCTCCACAATCTGCTGCTGCTCTATTTATGTAGCCTTATCTCATACTAAAATCTTCTATGTACTCTATGCTAAAGATAAACTTAAATATAGAGAGATCTGAGTCAAATTCATAAGAATAGAAGCCATTCCTCAATTGGCAAATGGTTAAAGAATATAAATAGGCAATTTTCAGATAGAGAAATCATTTATCAATAATCATATTAAAATGTTCTAAATCACTCTTCATTAGAGAAATGCAAATTAAAAGAATACTGAGGTACCATCTCACATATATCAGATTGATCAATATTGCAGTAAAGGAAAGTTCTAAATTTTGGAGATACTATGACAAAATTGGGACACTAATGCATTGCTAGTGGAGTTGTGAACTAATCCAACCATTCTGGAGGACAATTTGGAACTATGCCCAAAGGGCTTTAAAATTATACATACCCTTTGATCCTGTAATACCAGTACTAGGTTGATATCCCAAAGAGATCAAAAGAATGGGGAAAGACCTACTTATACAATACATATATCAGTTCTTTTTGTGGTGCCAAAGAATTGGAAATTGTGCGGATGTCCATTGATTGGAGAGTAACTGAACAAATTGAGGCATACAATGTTGATGGAATACTAGTGTGCTTTAAGAAATGATGAGCAGGTTAATTTGAGAAAAACTGGGAAAGACCTAAATGAACTGATACAGAGTGAAATAAGCAGAACCAGGAGGATATGGTACACAATAGTAGCAATAGTGTGCAATGAACAACTGTAAAAGATTTAGCTCATCTCAGCAATGCAGTAATCCAGGGCAGTTCTGGAGGACTTATGACAAAGAATACTGTCTACTTCCAGAGAAAAAAATATTGAGGTCAGAATGCAGATCAAAGCTTATAATTTTTCACTTTAGTTTATTTGTGTTTTTATTTTGGGGGTTTGGTTTTATGAATATTCTTTTAAAACAAAGACAAATATGCAAGTATATTTTGAATGAGAATGCATGTATAACCCAGAAAAAAAATTGTTTGCCATCTCTGGAAGGCGGGACAGAAGAAAAAGAGGAGACATTTTGGACCTTATAATTACAGAAAATATATGTTGAAAATTGTTATCACATGTAATTAAGAAAACAAAATATCAAAAATAAATAGATAAATATGGCTAACCTCTGGCATTTGAAGAAAGTATCCTTGGATTTCCTATTCCTATGGCTTTGGTCAAATGACTTCCTATGATTATAATGTTTCTTTTCACTTGCCTCCCAAAAGAATTGTTCTTCATCCTTTATCAGTGATAGTTTAGATTCATCTAATCCAATTCTTTCATTTTATAGATAAAGAAATGGATGCTTAGAATGAAGTGACTTCCTCCTCCATCTATTTTTTATTCATTTCCCTCTTTGGTAAAGACCTTTTATGATCCCGTCTTTGTATCCCGTCTTGTTAAACATGGCTACCCTGGATTATGTAATATTGTAAGTATTTGAGTATGCATCATACCTTCCTATTTACTTCCAAGATCCCTGAGAGTCCTGGCTGTTTCTACACTTGATCTTAGCCAAAAGGCCGAGAAGCGATGAGTCCTGGCTGTTTCTAATGTAAATACTCTATTTCTCCCAAACTCTATCATAATGCTCTGCACCCAACAGGTAACTAATAAATGTATCTTCCACTTAGATTTCAATTCCATTTGATTTGGAAACATTATTGACTACAATGTTGGGATGCATAAAAGAAGGAATGACTGCCTTACAGTAGGGTAGTTGGCTTCAAATCTTGCCTCAAACATTAAATGTCTATAGTAAGGTCATATGACTTTTCTGACCTTCAGTGTCATCATCTATAAAAAGAGTAGGTTAGATAAAATGAACTCTAAATCCCCTCAGAGTTTTGATTCTTTGATCTTAAGCCCTTGCATCTTTGGGGAATGGGAGATTTTCAGGTAGACATAGATAAAAGACCTGTGTGACTCACCCTCTCTGTCCTGGGTGATCTGACTGTTCATTGACAAGAATAGTAATGAAATATTATTTGGGATATTTCTGATAAACTCATTTGGGCACTGGATGTCACTGTTGTGCCATGAAAGCTCACCATCTCAGAATCGATACTGATTGTGATGGGTCCCATAGGCAACTATAGGAATTGTTCAGCTTATCATTAGATGTTGTTACACTAAGAGACTGGTCAAGCAAAATCAGAATGGTCACGACAAACCCTAGCTGACAAGTAAATCAAAAGAAAAAGCGAGTTGCCAAAGGCCAGGGAACTTTGGAAGGTTTATTCCTGGAGAATCCCTGAGTGTCAGAACTAGAAGAGAGGTTAGCACACAAAAACAAAACATCAAAATTAGAAGGAAGTTTAACTCATAGAACACAGAATGATGGCCACAAGGGAACTTGGAACACAAAATACTCACTGATCAAGCATTCATTAAGTACTTATTATATACCAAGCACTCTGCTAAGCACTGTAGACACAAAGAAAATGTTTTAAAAGTCTTTGCTCTCATGGAATTTTACATTCTAATAGGAAAGACAACATTTGCATAAATACATATAGAAAAGATGCATGCAAAGAAGATATGATGAAATCTCAGATAGGAAGACAGAGCCTAGAATATAGAATGGCAGAGCCAGGAGGATCTTTAGAACACAGTAGTCTATTGATAACAGAGCAATAAAGGAATTTGAAGTTCATTTCATTCAATAATAAATCTCCTTATGTTAGGGATAAGAAGAATGAGGCCCAGAAACAGAAGTGATCCGCCCCATTTATACAGACAGAAAAGGCAGGATACAGAATTGTAAATCAGGTCTGATGCCAAGCTCAAATACCCCTTCCAATATATCATGGCTCTTCATCTTGAATTAAAATAACTTTGAGATCATGTCTCAGGACTCCATACTCTTCATTCAAAGTACAACTGAAACCTTTTATAGGTGCCTATCATGAAATAAGCAAGAAATACTTCTTGATTGCCTGCCCTTTGATCCAGCCATAGCACTGCAGGGTTTGTACCCCAAAGAGATCATAAGGAAAAAGTCTTGTACAAGAATATTCATAGCTGTGTTCTTTGTGGCGGCAAAAAATTGGAAAATGAGGGGCTGTCCCTCGATTGCAGAATGGCTGAACACATTGTGGTATATGTTGGTGATGGAATATTATTGTGCTCAAAGGAATAATAAAGTGGAGGAATTCCATGGAGACTGGAACAACCTTCAGGAAGTGATGCAGAGCGAAAGGAGCAGAACCAGGAAAACATTGTGCACAGAGACAGATACACTGTTGTAAAATCAAAAGTAATGGACTTCTCTACTAGCAGCAATGCAATGATCCAGGACAATTCTGAGGGACTCATGAGAAAGAATATTATCCAGATTCAGAGAAAAAACTGTGGGAGTAGAAACACAGAAGAAAAACAACCACTTGATCACATGGTCCAATGGTAATATGATTGGGGATGTAGAATAAA
Source organism: Monodelphis domestica (assembly GCF_027887165.1). Taxonomy (NCBI): domain Eukaryota; kingdom Metazoa; phylum Chordata; class Mammalia; order Didelphimorphia; family Didelphidae; genus Monodelphis; species Monodelphis domestica. The sequence goes on along the minus strand of NC_077227.1, from coordinate 14,210,124 downwards.
TGATCCCCCTAGTGCAAATATTAATAACATGGAAATGGGTTTTGATCAATGACACATGTAAAAACCAGCATAATTTCTTGTTGGCTATGGGAGGGGGGTGAGAAAAGGAGAGGGAAAGAACATGAATCATGTAACCAGGGGAAAACATTCTAAATTAATAAAATAAATAAATAAACTTTTAAAAAAGAAATACTTCTTGACTTGTTAATTGACACTGTCTTCTTAATAAAAATGTGAACCCCTTGAGAGCAGATATTAGCTTCTTGCATATCAAATTCCAACACTGAGACTGGCATATGGTAATTACCTTTCAAGTATATGTTTTTTCTCACTGATTCCTGCAATACAAGATCTGTTGGAAGGATGTTAGAATATTGAGCCTAGAAAAAATGAAAAACAAGAAGACATAAGGAGTATATTATAGCTGGCTTTAAGAGTTGAAGTCATTGTTATTAAAAATTGTATTTATTCTCCCTAAACCACATAGTAGAATGAAAAGCAATGGCTAGAATTTTCAGAAAATAAAAGTTAGATTTTGTGGATGGAGAAACCAAACAATGAGAGAATGAGCTACCTTGGGCTTTTCCCCTCCCTGGAGCTATTCAAGCAAAGAGTGGAGAAGTGGTAGAATGGATTCATATTATGTACACAAATGGGTCTAGATCAATCAGACTCAAACTATACATTAGAATCTGTGGGGATCATATATTGTCTTAGAAAACTACATATTAACATTATCTGTTTCACTGTATTTTTATTCATTTAAAAATATTTCCCACTTTGCTGAAGGGACAAATGTTTGATACTTTTGTTCTAGATATTATCTGATATCCTTTACAACTCTGAACTTCTATAATTCTGGAAACAGAAAGCTCCATTTTTTAAGAAAAAAATCTCTTTTGGTGTTAAGATGATTTAAAAATAATATCTTAAATGCATAGAATTACAGAAACATTTACTTAGCCAATTAACTCCAAAGACTACTACTGTTACCTTTTCACTCCATAACCTGGTGCTTGGCAGGATAATTTGTTGTAAAAGTTTCCCTTAAATTACTTTCTGATATAGTAAGTCATCAATCAGTCAATTAATCAAGCAAGCAAAATTCATGAATAAATATAGATATAAATATAGATTTAGATAGATTAGATATAGATATTGTCCAAGTACAATCTGAAAGGTTGGCATCACAAAGAAAAAGTGAAAATAATGCCCTGAGAGAATATCGGGGCTATGATATTTATAGTAAACAACACTGGGGAAAAACTATCTTTTCTTTAGCTCTCTTAGGGAAGCCAGGTGACATATTAACTAGAGAGCTAGACTTGGAGTCAGGAAAACCTGGGTTCAAATTTCTGTGCTTCTAGGCAAGTTACTTGACCTTCACTTACTCATCCAAAAAAAAATGAGTACAAGCACCTACTTTACAGATTTGGTGGGGAGACCAAATGAGAATGTCACATAGGGAGTTTGAAAACCTAAAACACTATATAAATGGTAGCTATTATTTTAAACATCCCATCAGATGTTCTATCTGCCAGTAAACAAGCCTTCATTAGGTACCTACCATGTGCCAGACATTGTGCTAAGTAGGTGCTTGGGAGACAAATTCAAAGACTCAATGAACCCCCTTCACATTGAGCTTACATGAAGGAAGCAAAGGGGGATAGCCCATTTGTTTCTAGGCATAAGAACCTTTGGCGAGTAAACCTAATAAATGATAAAGTTCCTTCTCTTCAGCAAAGTAAGATTGTTGCATTTTCTTGTTGCTATTATAACCCCAAATAAGGTTTAATGTTGCAGTAATTTGGGTTGGGATGGAAAGCTGATAAGTATAATTGTAATCACAGGATGTATTGCAGGATGTAAATATTTGGAGAGTAATTAAAAAAGAAACTATTTGCCCTCTTTAACATTTGTAAGGTACTCGGTTCCTAAGAACACCAAGTCAGCAGGAAAATAAGTGGAAGAACATTTAAGGGGAGAAATATGAAATGGTGGGCTCGGCATTTATTTGTGGTTTGGTCAAGTATGAGCAGGGGGGAAATGGCAGAGTGATGTGGGTGAGGGGAAACATGTCATCAAATCACTGAAATTGATCTCCAAGGAACACTCCAGGGCTTCCCAGATGATCATGGTGTGTGGCATTGTCAGCTACCAGCACCAACGCCTGACTGTCGGGCTGCCTTCTGTCTATGCCTGTAACTAGCACGGGGACTGGTTTTAGTCATTCGATTACGCCCTTATGGATAGACATTGGCTGATTGCTTTCCCTGCTCCAAAATGAGAGTGCCGCTGGGATAAATTTATTTCATAAATAATAAGAGAGCTCATGTACAGAGCTTAAATTGCATCTCTCTACAGAAATGGTGCCCAGGGTTAGGGGGAAAGACATAGCTTGCTCCCTTTTGGAAAAACAAACAATTTAATAAGCATTTATGAGGCCCCTACTGTGTGCTAGGCACTGTGCCTTCTAAGCACTAGGGATGTAAACAGGGGAAAGAAAGACAGCCTCAGCCTGTTGGGAACTTACAGTCTACTGGTAGACAGCAATTAAAATAAAAGGAAGCTGGAAAGGGTGAAGAGGGACACCAGGGGCCAAGTCTTGTGGAGCTGAAACCAAGCCGAGTTGCAAGTCCAGATCCTGTCACCTCTAGAGGAAGGCTTTGGGAGGCTCTTAGTTTCTGCTCAGAGGAGAGAGGAGCCTGAGGGAGGTGGGGAGGTGCTGAGTATCCAAGGCTCAGCCAGCCTCTTACTGAGGACAAGTTAAGGAAATATAGAATGGGTGGCAGCAGTTAGGAAGGTGATTTAGCTATTCATCACCAAAATTTCATGGATAGTAGAGCAAAATTCATACTCTCTGTGTTCCCTCACTCCCCTCCTTCCTTTGTTCCCTCCCACCATCATCTTATCTGTTGCTATGAATTCTAGATGATGTCTCTCATTCAGTCACTAAACATTTGGAAAGGACTTACTAAGTCCTGGGCACTGGGCACCTCTGGGGAAACAAAGACAAATAACGTACACTATAGGAAGGCAATATGCCATGATTATAATGGCTATTAGTATCATGTTTTAAGACTTAAAGTTTATGCACAAACATATACATATATGTATGTGTATGTGTGTGAATGTATATACAGCAACATTTATATGTACACAATCTCATTGAATCTACATGACAATCCTGAGAAGTAGATGCTTTTATTGACTCCATTTTACAAATGAAAAACTGTGGATGGACCACTTAGTCATGGTGTCACAGTTAGTATGTGTCTAAGGTAGGTCTTAATGACTTCTAGTCCAGTGCTCTCTCCACTGGGCCAAACTATCCATTAGCCACATTTCAATTCATCAGACATTCATTAAACATATTATATGTTCAAGGAAAGTGGAAGTTAGATGGTTCAATGAATGGAGTGCTGGAGTCAGGAAGACCTGAGTTCAAATCCAGTTTCAGACATTTACTTAGCTATGTGTGTCCCTGGACAAGTCTCTAACCTCTGTTTGCCTCAGTCCATTGGAGAAGGAAATGGCGAACCTTTCCAGTATCTCTGCCAAAAAACTTCTATGAACATCTTTAGCATGCTATGGCTCATGGGATCAAGAAGAGTTGGACACAACTGAATAACTGGAAAACAATGTTCATCAAGAAAAACCATGAACAAAAGTCCTCGCCTTCACATTCTGCTGAAAAATGAAGGATAAAATATGCATGGAGAAAAGTATATGCCTGACACTTTGAGGAGGGAAAAACTACTTACAATTAGGGGTATCAGAAAAAGCTGCCTGAAGAAAGTAACAATGAACTGAACTTGTCTCTGTCCGCCTGTCTCTATCTCTGTTTCAGTTTCTGTATCTGTGTCTGTGTCTGTGTCTGTCTCTTTTTCTCTCTGACTTCCTGTCTCTGGCTGGCTGGCTGGTTCTCTCTCATACACACATACTTCATGCTTAATTTCTCTTCTCTTACTTTACTTTTCCAATATATTCTCAACGATCCCAGAAAAGCCTTTCTCTTCTTTTTGCTTTTCTCTCTCTCTCTCTTTGCTCTATTTGTGAGTTCAAAACATGGCCCTTCTCATTTTATAGAAGTATACACTGAATGAGTAGCAAAGAAAAGGGGAACGCTAAGATTTGAAGGGAAAGCATATGAAAAGAGCAGCACTGTCCATTCCAGCCAATAAGTTCCTAGCCTGTGCCAGCCCCTGGTGGTTCTCACCTCAAAGCAAAATGGATTTTTCTCTAAATGGACTCTTCCATTCTCCTTGTGAATACACAGCACACAGATAACTACCTACACAATCAATTAAGGAAGAGGGAGAGAATGTTAACAAATAAGGTGAATGGCCACAGGACACAATGGCCATATCCTAAAACTTTACTCTGAACTCAGCCATCACTTCCAGAATGTCCTCTGATGTTTCTAACCTCTGGCTCATCCTCATGTCATTACTGATGTCTCTCAAGCATCAGGATCCAAAGTGTATAGTGACTTCGAGGGACCCCTGATGTCACCAACAGAGTGACACCCAGCTCCCACTGCATTATATTATGTGATTCTTGTCAAAGCAGTTTTGATAAGGGAGAGACCAAGTGACCACATGCCTGTATTTCTGGTCTTGTGTGATCTTCTTCAGGAGATCAAGTTAAATCATGTAAATCACAGAGCAAAGAGTTAAAGCATGATTTTGCAACCTAAGTGGATTTTCACATGATGGCAGTTTGCTATGCCATGTATCAGAAAGGGAATTTCCTACATAAAAAATAAGCTGTTAGTTGCTTTACACAAATATTGGCTGTTTCTCACTTGCAAGCAATTTATGTTCCTTAAGTTCCTCCTTAAATGATTCATTTAGAATATAAAAGAAAATTTCCCATCTCAATAAAGCAGTCAGTAAATATCTATTAAATGTCATGCATTGGCAACTCCAAAGAGTAAAGTATAGAGTAGTCCTTGCCCTCAAGGAACTTAAATTTTCTGGAAGGGAGGTGGGGGGAAGTAATGCACACACAGGAGAATATGCCGAATGAATACATAAATACAAGATAATTTAGGGGGAAGATATTATTAGCATCCTGGACCAAGAAAAGCCTCTTGGTGAAGATGACACTTGAGCTGAGCTTTGAAGGAAAGTGGAGATTCTCTGAGATGAAAAAAGAAGGGAATGAAAGCTAGCTATGGGCACTGATCTAGCAAGATAAAACATCTCGTGTGGAGGATGACCAGCTCATTGGGATGATAGAAAGTATGAAGGGTAGTAATAGAAAAGAAGATTGGGGGTAGCTTTGGGAAGAGAGTTAAATGTCAAATAGAAAAGTTTACATTTGACTCAAGATAAGGGGAGTCACTACAGTTCTTAAACTAAAAGAGGAAAAACTTGAATCAAGGAGAAGGATGAGAAAAATATTGTGAGGGAAAAACACTACTTAGGCATCAGAGTGTAGATGTGGAGTGAGGAAGAATGACAAGATGATTCCAAGAATACAAATGGGGGTGATTAGAAGCACCATTGTGGCCTCAAAGGAAATAGGAAGGTTCTTTCAGAGGAGAGGTGAGTTTAGGGGGAAAGATGACTAATTCTCTTTTGGACTCTTCAAGTTTGAGATGTCTACCAAACATCAGTTATAGGACTAGAGCTTAAGAGAGAGATTAGCACTGTAGAGAGAGATTTGGAGATAATATTTGAGCTCACTGAAATAGATGAGATGAGGTAGAGTTAAGATATGAAGAGAAGTGAGCCCAGGCCAGGGCAAAGACTTTGGGTGGGAACACAGGCAGTTAAGGGTCAAGATACCAATGATGATGACCAGCAAAGTTGACTGAGGAGTGATCAGACAAGTAAGGGAAGAATAAAGGGGAGCAGGAACACCAAACCCTGAGAGAAAGTATCCAGAGGGAGAAAATGCTCAGCAGAGTCAAAAGCTACAGTGAGCCAAGAAGGATGAGGATTGAAAAGAGGAGATCCCATATGGCAATTAGAAAACTACTGATAACTTTAGAGAGTACAATTTCAATTGAATGAGAAGACTAGATGGCAAAGAGCTCCACTACCAGTCTTTAAAACTGTTCTGTGAAGTGATGTCTGCTTGCTCTGAAAGCATTTCCATAAGTTCCACTTGTTTGTTTTTAGCCTGATTATCGTGTGTTCTAAGGATGCCTGTCAATCCTCTTTCTCATTTTTAATGAGGACATTTTTTGCTATAATGAAGTGATGTATGGGATTTTGTGAGAATACTTTCCAATTTCTTATGGTCCCTTTTGGAGTTCTGAAAATATATATTGACTAATATTGCATGGGTGTGAATTGCTTTAAATGCATTCTTCACATTTAACTCAATTCAAAGACGCCACTAAGTTTCTTAATGTATTCAGACATTGGCTTGTCTGATTTATTTTAATGCCTAGAAGAGATCAAGGCATGTGAAGTTCACTTTTATCATTGTTTCAATGCAAGCTCTGTGTTTAAGCTAGATGCATTCTGTCTCCAGTCTTCCTTGGTTTATGTTAAAAATATTATACTTATTGAGTCAAGATGATGTTTTGATGTCATTGGAACAAAAATCTAGCAAAGGAACTGTTTAATGTGTTGTTTGGGCAACATTGAACTTGATGTCATCCATGTATATCAATGAAATATTAAGATGTTTGAATTCTACTTGTCTCTTTAATTTGAAAATCATGCTAAGATCTATTAAGGAGAGGTGATAATGGATTTACATTCAGGAAGAATCATTCTGGGTTCAGATTATCTCCCTGAAAAAGACCATCCTTTAACTGAATAGGGATCTTGTTTTATTCAATAAAATCTGAAATCACTCATGAGTCTGAGTCAAATAAGGAAATCTTTTCAAACAAGATAACACACTGAGTACTCTTTAGCAGATGACACCATCTTTTTTCCTCTTGGCACAATTAGCCTTTTGCCAACATTTCCTAACATGCTCACGCCCTACTTATTTTCATAGTCATATTCCCAATTACTATCTCTTTCCCTCTTTCCTACTTAGGTAAGTTGGGTTTTTTAAATATATATATATATATATATTGTTTGTTTGTTTGTTTAATTGCATGATGAGCATTTGTGGATTCTATGTGTGTCTCTTAAAGGCTAATTGGTTTACCTCCAGTTTTCTGTGGTTAGCCACTTAAATTTGAAGCTGGGTTTTTTTCTACATGATTCATGACATCTTTACTCTATCAGTTCTTAGAGCCATTACTTTAGTCCAGCCAGGAATATAATTATCTTTTCATCATTTTCTGTTTTTATTCCCTACCCCTTACCTCACACTTTTCTGAGTTCTCGCCAAAGATGGAAGTAGAAGGGCTAAAATAATGTGAGAGAGCTGTACCTGAAATATGGGCTATAAGTAGAAATTCCTGGAAATGTCATGATAAAACCATTTTGGTAATTACTGGCAACTTGAGATAAAGTATAAATGTGATGATGTAGAAGACCGGAAATATATTCCTGTGGCCACCATTGTTACATAGTACTGACATCATGTTTGGAGATCATCAGGAAAGAATATGAATAGCCATGTGGGAAAAGAGAATGGTTCCAAAAATAATTCACATGAATCTGATACTGACTTTACAGGTATTAATTAGGCATTTATTCCATGCCCCCAATAGTATGCCAGGTCCTATAGAAGATCTAGAAACAATGCCATATGGTAGATAGGGCACAGGCTGAAATTCAGGAAAGATTTGAGTTCAAATCCCACCTTATTCAAACCACTTTAACATTTCTAAGCCTGTTTCTTCATCTGTAAACTGAGGATACTTAATACCTATTGTACCTGCCTCTTAGGTGAAGCTCAAATAAAACAATATGGGTAAAGTGCTATATAAATGTCACCTACTATTTTGACAAATTGACCGAACACAGCCTTTTCCTCAACAGGTTTGCACTCAAGTTGAGAAGAAAGGATGATTATTACCAAAGTAAAATTTCAATATTGGAAGTAATCTGTGATTTTCCCAGGTAGGTATTCAGACCAATCATGCAGATTTCAATCAACCAATCAATTAACAAGTATTTCTTAACCCCTCTGAAATGTCACTCATTATAGAGGGTATTGACTGGGGATATAAAGACAAAAAGATTAAGATATTTATGATTCAAGAGAAACTTAAGGTATTTAATACACTTTTGGTAACCGAGAGAAAATTGGGAGTAAATTATCTCACATGAGGAGGTACAAAATAATCAATACAATGGAGTAGGAAATGGTAGAGGGGAGTGGCAGGTAATATTTGAATCTTACTCTCATCAGAATTTGTGCAAAGAAGGAATAACATTTGTACAAAGTCAGTTACAAAAAAACCATCCTATAAGAAACACTCTGTATGGAAGTAAGAAGAAGAGGCAGAATAAGAAAAGGAGGAGGTGAACAAAAGGAAGATGAACTCAGGTGGCAGTCAGAAATAGAAATATTTGTAAATGGGGAAAAGTTGAAAGGAGAGGAAGAGGATATAGAGAGAATTGAGATGAAGGGAAATGCACAATAATCATAGTCGTGAAGGGAAATGGAATGAACTCACCCATAAAATGGAAGAGCATAGAAGAGTGGATTAAAAGCCAGAATCCTACAATATGCTATCTACAGGAAACACATTTAAAGCAGGGAGATACCCACAGAACAAAAGTAAAGGGCTAGGATAAAATCTACTATGCTTCAGGCAAAGTTTAAAGAGCAGGGGTTGCAATTATGATCTCATATTGTATTGAAATGCTATTATCCCATAATAAATGACATGATCACAAAACATCTTGGAATTACTTATATGAAATGGTACCAGGTGAAGTGAGCAGAACCAGGAGAATGTTGTACACAGTAATAGCAATAAAGTACAATAATCAACTATAAATGAGTTAAGTATTATCAGCAATGCAAAGATAAGGAAAATTCTAAGGGACACATAATGAAATAGGCTATCCACTGCTATGGAAAGAAGTGACAGAGTCTGAATACAGACTAAAGCATGTAATTCCTCACTTCAATTTCTCCATGAATTTTTCTCTAGTGTAAGCAATATGTGTCTTCTTTCATAATATGATGAACATGGAAATAAGCATTGTATAATAACACATGTATGACCTATATTATATTATCTGCCATCTTGGGAAGTGGTTAGGGGTGGTAGGGAAGAAGAGAACATGGATCAAGAGATGATTATTGAAAATTGTACTACTTGTAATCTGGGAAAAAAGTAACCCTATAAAAATGTCAGAAAAGGAAACATTCTCTCCCCTCAAAAAGCTCACATTCTTTTGAGGGAAACAATGTAGACATATAGATTAAAAAAAAGGCTGATCCCTCTCCCATGGGACAGCCTTCGAATACATGGCTAAACCTTTTGTAAAAACTATGATCAGATCCTCTGTTTTTTCTCTTAGCTAAATCCTGTGTGGTCTGACTTCCAACTTCATAATTCAACTGAAACTGCTTTCTCAAAAGTTATTGATGATTTCTTAATTACCAAATATATTAATCTTTCCCCAACCTCATTCTTCTTGACTTCTGTGCAACTGTTAACACTGTCCATCACTTCCTTCTCCTGAATACTTTCTTCTAAGGTTTTATGATCATATTTTCTCCTGGTTCTTCTACCGATCTGACTGACTCTTTTCAGTGTTTTTTTTTTCTATCTCTTCATCCAGCTGCCTGTGAATATTCCTGAAGTCTCTCTCCTGGATCCCTTCTGTTTTTTCCTCCATACTATTTCATCTGGTGGGTTCATCAGCTCCCATCTCTATGCAGATGATTCTCCTATGTACATATCTTGTCCTAACTTCTCTAACCTCCAGAGTCACATCTCTAATTGTTGAGTGGACATCTCAAATTGTATGCTCTGTAGATAACTTAAACTAAACACATTCAGAAATGAACCCATTATCTTTTATTCTCCAAAGCCTTTCTTTTCCTGATTTCCCATATTATTCTTCAAGTCACTGTCATTCCAGTTATCCAGGCTCACAATCTACATGTCATCCTCAACATCCCTTTCTTTCCTCTGATGCTTCCACCACCAGGGTTAAGGCACTCACCAGCTCTCCCCTGATAGAGTCTGTTGATTAGGTTCTCTGCTTCGTACTACTCCATTTTTCCCTCCATGCAGATGCAAAAGCCATCTATCTAAAGGGGAAGTCTGATCATAATCCTCCCTACTCCAATGGCTTTCAATTATCATATATACTATCCTACTTGTGCCTTTTAAAGCCCTTCCTCACCTGTTCTCTTTTTATCTTTCTAGTCTTCTCACACTTCATCCCTCCCTGTGAACTCTATGGTCCAGTGACATTGTCTTCCTTGCTATTCCTCACATAAGGCAATCCATCCCCAGCACCCCCAAGTACATTTTCACTGGTTGTTGAGTTGCCTTTTTTCCTCCATTTGGATGGAAGCTTTTGTCTTTCCTGGTGTGCCCCACAATTGGGACTGAGCCTGGTGAATGAAATGGACCTAAAAAAGACTTGTTGACTTTATGTTGGAGAAAAGCATCCCTCCTCTTGGATCTTCTGTGCTCTGGGCTAAACACCTGCAGTTCCTTCAGTTCCATGACATGCCCAGAACTCAAGAACCTTCCCCAGACCCATTTTCCTCCTCTAGATGCTTTTCCATCAGTCAATAGTCAATAACATTTACTAAGTACCTATCATGCTTCAGGAACTTCAAGTCCTTGGAATAGAAAAAGAAGCAAAAGGCAGTTGCTGCCTTGGGAAGCTTACAATCCAGGCATCCTTTGTGAGAAATCCAAACTGAAAACCACATTCTCCATCAGTTCTGCTGGGACCCTCCATCCCTCTCCTGCCACAGTCATAGGAGAGACGTCATAGGAGAGACGATCCTGGATGTCAAATCCCATTCTTGTCTCCTATGACATCTGCAGTCCACTACAAGATCATCTGCTTGCCACAAATGTCTAAATGTTTGGGTTTCTTACATTTGGTATTCATGTTGCTCCACTCTGCCGTTTAGAAATTAGAATTTAGTCCATCAAAAATGAGCTTGTAACTACAGTTCTCAGACTCACCTTTATAGGTCAGCAGGTCACAGTTATCTGCTCAAACACATCTTGTTTCTACTACATCTTGAATGTTGACAAGGTCTGCAACCAGTTTAAGTAGGTGCAATTATCTTAATGATCCACCAGAGAGGCTGAGAAAAGTCAGCCCTTATGGAGTCAGGAAGTCTGAGGGAGAATATTGGCTCCAAGATTTATTAGCCGGGGGACTCTGGGCAAACCACTGAATGTCACTGAGCCTCAGTTTCTGTGTCTGTAAAATGGGTACGAGGCTTGTTTGGAGATCGCTTTCTAAGTTTTGTGTTGTGACGTTCTTTGTCATGAGAATCCAGCCCAGATTTAGAACACTGGCCTTCAAAATCAGTTCAGGTCTAAGGGGATAGAGGGACAGGGAGAAGCAGCTATGAGCTCAAGAAGATTTGGGGTTGAGAGTGGGCCAAAACAGGGATAAGAGAGGCAGGGGGCTCTGCAAGCCTTCAGTCATGCTACAAAGAGCAAAAAGGCAGAGATTGTCTCTTCTCCTGTCCAGGACCTGCCCTTTTCCTTGTTTACCCCAAAATACTCCAGCACGCCCTTGGCACTCGGTGCTCCAAAGGTGCAGTGAAGAGGCCAGAGGGCCTGTTTCCCTAAACGTCTGGCCAGATCAGCCTAGTTCTGCTCCGAAGGCCGGAGCCTCCGTGTGTGGGTGCACCTGTCCATCTCTCCCTGGAATAGAGCCTCCCTTGTGTCAGGTTAGGCTGAGTCTGGCCAGCCACGGCTGCTTCTCCTCCAAAGAAAGGACCCTCCTCATCTGGGGGGCGCCCATCCCTCTCTCTGGAACAAGGCAGCCCTTGTGTCAGCTCAGGCTAAGGCCCAGCTCTGTGTGGTCTGGGAATTGGCCGCTTCTCAGGCAGCAGAGGCCACGCAGGTAGTGTGTGCCGCAGCTAGACTCTGGGTAAACACAAAACTGGGTAAGTACCCCCCCATGTAAACAGGAAGGGGACACGGTGGGGACATGACCAAGGACACTCTGGCCGTAGGGGTGTGGGTGGCCCAGGTGCTCCCTTCTGCCTCCCAGCAGCTTCTGGTCCTTCACTGGGCTCCTCATCCCCTCCCAGGGTCGCTTCCTGCCCCCCCTCTGGGTACCACCCGCAGACGCCCTTAAGGCCAAAGGATGGAGATGCTCTCGGAGCCTACGTGGACAGGACTCAGCTGGCCCCTCCATGTGCCTTCTCCCCCCTTCCAGCTCTGGTTAAATAACCCTGGCTGGAAACAGCAGGCTCTGGCCCCGACCCCACACGCTGCGTTTACTCCTTCACACAGTTCTTCACTTGTTCAGCAAGCGTGCCTGGGCTCACGACAGTCAGTCATGGGCTGGGCCGCGGGCAGCTCCTGTCGTGGCCGGAGGTCCATCACCTGCTCTGTTCTTTGTTCTCTAAACCTGTTCTATGTGGCGTTCATTGCCACGAGACAACCAGGTCCTCACTCGCAGAGGCTTCCCAATTCTCACATCCACCAGGCAAGCCCGAGTTCAGATTCTGCCTCCCATACTATGAGCTGCAGGACCCTAGAAACGTCACTTAGGCACTCTGCTGGAGTTCTACAGCGATGGGGTTGGAAGCTCAGGTCTGTACGGCCCTTCCGGTGCTCAGTCTCTATTGCTATGATCCCGCGATGCCAGGATGGCACACTGGGGAAAGGGGCGCATCTATAATAGGTCCTTAGGATGGGGAAAAGGGGGCTGGACTGCAAGAGGCTGCCCAGAGAGGAGGTGGTCCTTTAAAGGCCAACGTAGACAAGGATCAGATGAGAGAAGGGCCACTTATTCCTGTTCAGAGAGGACAAGGTTGGCAGAATCGGTAGACGTCGGGATGATGAGAGCAGAATTGAATCGCTGATTGAATAACTGCTCTCATAACCAAATTCCCCAGCTCAAACGTGTGTCTGTTAGCTGAAGGAAGGGAGGCTTTTTGACATGGGCATCGATGATTTTAGCAGTCCTAACAGGGAGCTTGATCTTGAGAGACTATCCAAAGGAAAGGAGGAGCCACGGGAAGAGGTTTCAGAGAGGCGGAGGACATGGAGGACAAGATGGTCTCCTTCTAACCCTGAGACTCTCTGAGGAGACAGATGCTCTCTATTCTTCCAGCCCTCTGCCAGATCTCCTAGACCAAGAGCTGGGAGAGACAGTCGAGGTGACTTAGTCCAACCCTTCATTTTCTAGTTTAGGCAGCGTGGGTCCATCGAGCCAAAGAAACGTGTCCAAGCTCATTCAAGTAGGAAGGGATGCAGCTTAGATTTGCACCTAGGACTTCTGACGCCACGTCTATATCCTGTGATGCTACGGGACACTCAAAGCTGCTACTCCAACGAGACTGTTCCTCGCTTAAAAGACAACAAAGTAAATAAACCTACCCAGAGTCCGGTTCACCTGCTGTAAGTCGCAGCTGCTCCAGGTTAGTCTCAGAGATACCTAGAAGGAAAGAAGAGCATGGCCTGGAGAAGGGGCCCTACAGGTGCCACTGGAGATTTATTAAAAGTTGCAGAACATCGGAATATCGCTTCCATCTGGCCGTACTCATTCTGGGCTTCCCCTGCCATCGTCCATCTTGGCTTTGTCCCTAACGTTCTTTCCAGAGTGCTAATTGTCTTCTTAGAGGGCCCTTCACATTCCTCACAATCTCGAAGCCCCCCATCTCCTGTTAAGGGGCTCTTTATCACTTGGTGTCTCCGCAGAGCAGCAAGAGCAAGATTAAACAGTGATTCGGGGAGATTCCTCATAATTCAAACTGGCTCACCCCCATGAGGGAGCATTTGAATTTATTAGCCAGTAAGCTGCCATCCTCTATTTGGAAAGCACACAACTCACATGTTCTCCCCTCCCTCCCTTCACAATGACCACAGAATAATCATTCTTCACCAGCTTTTATATTTCCTGAGACTTGTTTTCTTCCTCCTGCTTTTTCCTGAATGAGGAAGTGCTCATAATCTCACCTCTTAAATTACATTTTAAGGCCTCCCAGACTGTAGTAAAGGAAGGGACCGAGTCACTACCGATTTCATAAAGTATCTGTAAGGGGATTAATTGTAAGCTGACTTATTTTTTCTTTTAGCAGGAGTTGTAAAGGGCTCCCATAAATTTAGGAGAAGGCATAAATTCTTTCTGGAGAGGGGTGAGGACTGTAGTAAAATGGGAAAATAGCATGGATTCCAGTTGACTGGAATGTCCCGTAAACTGTAACCACACAAAACAACTTACAAGATGATCCAAGTCCATAAATATTTCACTAAAGAAAACCTGAGGCCCTTTCAGCAAGATATCAGCTAGAAACTGTACACTCAGCAACATTGTGAAAGCTGAGCTCTTGCTTGGATGGATGAGGATTCAACCCCAAAATCAAACTGAATTTCCAAGAGATCATGTCACAAGGAACAGCCCAATAAAGTCGAATGAGGTCCAAACATGGAATCATAGAACCTATGTCTGAAACCTGCTTCGGCTGCTCTGGAACCTGGAACAAGACCCCTGATCTCTCCGGAACTTTGTTTTTCATCTATAAAATTAGAGTTCATCTGAATGAACTTCATTGAATACTCCTCCTGGCCCTAGATCTAGGATCCTATTATCTGGTTGGAAGGGGATTTAGAGAGAGAGTCTAACACTAGGATTCATAAAGCTAAAGCATGTGGTTTCCTAAATGAAAGTCTCCCCAATGGACAAGCATGTTCTTTACGATATTAAAGGAAATATCCACAAAGACAAGATCTCAAAGTTACTGAAGAATAGCAGATTATTTAGAGCATGGGTTTCCTCAGAAGGAAATTAACATAATTCTATTATTTACAGAAAAGAAAGTTGAGGCTGGGGCAGGGAGTGTCAAGGGACTTATCCAAGGTGACACAGTAAACATTCATTAAAGGCGGGGATTTGAAATGAAGGAAATAATGTTGATTCTCTCTACCACAGCTCACCACTGGAGTACTCTGGGAATGAGATGAGAGAAAGCATTCAGTTGGCCAGATAGCTGATTTTCCCAGTCACCTCAAGTTGGAAGAAAAACATTTCGTATAATTTCTTGTCATGATGGAATGTGGCATTTTTGCTTCTCCAGATATATTATCATCAACACATACTTTCCTATATGTGAATTAGCCTCAGTGTATTTTCTCCCAGCTGCCTAATTTTCCCTGCCTCTTTGCTACATGAGTACTGAGTGCTCACAGGTTACAAAAATGTTAATATTTGTCCAAGAAAATAATAATTAAGAAATAAATATTTAAAGGGAAAGGAAGGAAGGAAGGAAGGCAGGAAGGAAGGAAGGAAGGAAGGAAGGAAGGCAGGAAGGAAGGAAGGAAGGAAGGAAGGAAGGAAGGAAGGAAGGAAGGAAGGAAGGAAGGAAGGAAGGAAGGAAGGCAGGAAGGAAGGAAGGAAGGCAGGAAGGAAGGAAGGAAGGAAGGAAGGAAGGAAGACAGGAAGACAGGAAGGAAGACAGGAAGACAGGAAGGAAGGAAGACAGGAAGGAAGGAAGGAAGGTAGGAAAACAGGAAGGAAGGAAGACAAAGGAAGGAAGGAAGACAAAGGAAGGAAGGGAGGGAGGGAGGGAGGAAGGAAGGAAGGAAGGAAGGAACGAAGGAAGGAAGGAAGGAACAAAGGAAGGAAGGAAGGAACGAAGGAAGGAAGGAAGAAGGAAGGAAGGAAAGTAGGTAGGGAGGGAGGAAGTAAGGAAGGAAAGTAGGTAGGGAGGGAGGAAGGAAAGAAGGAAGGAAGGAAGGAAGGAAGGAAGGAAGGAAGGAAGGAAGGAAGGAAGGAAGGAAGGAATGGAGGGAGGGAGGGAGGGAGGCTGGGAGGCTGGGAGGGAGGGAGGAAGGAAAGAGAGGGATTAACCTGTATGTAAATTAATACAATTTTCATTTTCCTTTTGCTTTTTGTTAGGATTTCCCCAATACAAGGAACTCCTGGCATGAGAAGGCCCTGGAATAATTGGGATCACCACAATTGCCCGACACTGGGATGCTAACTCACTTGTCCACTCATACAGCTAGTCAGTATCAGAAACAGGACTTAACCCAGGCCTTCCTGAATTCAAGTCTGACCCTCAAGGCCCTGTGCCACTTGGTCCCTCAAATAGAGGAAGAAGGTGTCCAGGTATATACAAGAAAGGAAATTTGAAAGCCAAGAATGATTCTGCAGACAGCATAGGAGCTTATGTCACTCACCAGCTCCTTCTCTGCCAGTTGTTGTTTGTCGGTCTGATTCCCCATATCCAAAATAACTTTAAGAAATGTAGGTAACTAAAACATTGAGGAATCAGTAAAAACTTAGGGTAAAAGACAGCACTTGAGCATCTTGGAAGAGTTATTGGGATTCTTCGAGGCAGAGATAAAGGAGACATGGTGACAGACTGAAGAAAGGTAGGTATAGACGATGGTGGCACGTTATGATGTTCCGGGGCCAAGCTTTCTACAATTATCTAGGATAGTCAGACCATGCATTAGGAGAAATAGGGTGCCAGCCAATCACTATATAGTGTTCAAAGCCTAAACAATGTGGCACTCCACTTCTGCAGATCTGCTCAAAGATCTCCCTCCCCGAAGGTTCCCACATTGCTGGTAACCCACAAGATTATAAACACTCTGGCATCCTGGACTCTGTGGCCAGGACTTAGAATGTTGCCAATCAAACTTGAAATATGAGTATAATAGAGATTACAAGCCTCACTAGCCAATGCAAAAGAGTTAATCATTTCCATCAAACTTGAAATGAAAAGACAAGTTATGAGAACTAGTTGTTCAACCAGAAACGCATTTTCGCCCTTGGAGTTCCAAAACAGAAGATGAGAAAGATTCATAACTTCAAAACTTTTTGCCTAAAGTCACAAATGGGTCAACCTCTACTCTTTACGCCCTTGGAATTTAGGATCTTCTTCAAGAATAAAATTATTCGTGGAATTGAGGAAGTTTCCAGATGATTTGTCCTAACCCCTCCACTTTACAGATGACAAAACTGAAGGCCAGAAAATGGAAATGACAGTCCAGAAAGAACTAGACCTGAAACCCTGGGATTCTTTGACTCAAAGCCAATGCTTTTTCTGTCATGCAATATTAGGGGGAGGAGAGGAAAAGGAAAATAATTGTTTTTTGTCAGATTGGCCAGATCAATCCACCAATGAACAAATATTCATGAAACACTTTTTGATATTTCAGGTATTTTACTATGTGCTGGGGATACAAAGATGGAAGTGAAATAGAGATTTTCTCCAACAAGAGCTTACGGTCTAGCTAGGAGAGACAATTTACATATAGAATCATAGTACAACATTGGAGGCCTTGGGTGATCCTGGAGATGATGTGACTCATACTTTCCTTCCTACTTCTTTTGACTCTGGGGTCAATTTAATTTAATTAACCACAACCTATTACATCAATTAACACTTAATTATTTTTTTTGTATTTTTTAACATAGGGGAAATAGAACAGGGTGTAAACATTCCTGCTTTCTGGATTTTATATTCAGCAAAAAGCAGTGCCATTTTAATAGCTCAGAGCCCCCAGTGAGCAAAATTCCTAACATTCTGATAGCATCAGGAGGGGCTCATGGCCCTCCTCACTCTTTTGTCTGACATAGCTCAGCCCTGTGTTTCCTTTCTCCTTTTGCCTGCTGCTCCTGTATTCCCGATCTTTTCTAGCTCAGCTCTCAAGGACCATCTCCTTTCTCTTGATGTGTCTTTCACAGACTCTGTTTCTCTTTAGGAATTCTAGGATATGACTCCATTCTGCCCTTTGGGTCAATAGTTATGATAGTCCCGAATTACTTTCAAGGCTGAGCAAGGTGGGGCAGGGATGCTTGTCCTTCTGACCTTCAGTGCCCAAGAAGCAAGTAGTCCTCACACCCTTGTTACAGGAGAATCTAGCCTTCAAGCTGAAGAAGCCCTTGGAAGCAGCCTCATCTAACACTGTTATTCACTATTTCCACCGTATCATATTCTACCAAAATCAATACAAGATCGATCATAAAGGAGATGGTAGTGTGAAGGGAAAAGATGTTTGAGGAGAGTGGAAAGGTAGAATGGATGCAGTTTGTGAAGAACTTTAAATGAACAACAGAGGAGTATATAGGTGATGCTACAGTTAATAGAGAGCCAGTGGAGTTTGAGGAGAGAAATGACATGGTTAGACCCATGCTTTTGGAAAACCAAGTCCTAGAACCTGGAATTAGGAAGGAAGAAAGGAATTGGAATTGGAATCTGGCCTCAGAATATTACTAGCTGAGTCCCTGGGGAAGTCACTGAACCTCTGCTTGCCTCAGGTTCCTTATCTGACGCAATGGGCATATTAATTTGTTTTTCTTACTGCCTCTAGCCCATCAGTGAAGATCAAGAAAAGCAGCCCTTATTGAAGCTGAGAGCCCTTGCTGTGAAAAATAGGGACATTTTCCTAAAAGAGCTTTTTTTATTCTTTATAGGATGGATCAAATACTCAAAAGGTGAGTTTTTCCAGCTTGCATTGCTTTATTTTTTTCCACAGTCTCCCTCAGAAGTCACTGAGCTCACTCTAGGCTAGTTCACTGTTAAATGTCTCTGGATTTAGTGCCAACAGACAGTTTGTCTGGGAGTTCTGAACATTCTGGAAATTCCTGAATTCAGTGAAGTTCAAAAGATATCAACAAATCAATGACCAAATCCAACACCTGCCATGGATGCCTACAGGAAACCATTGCTCCAGCTCCGAAGCTGTTTTATTTCTTGATTTCTCAAATCATTAGCAACCAAAACAGCTGTGGTACAGGAGGAACAACTTGGAGTCCAAGAACTTAACTCTCAAACGTAGCTCTGACAAGTCAGAGCCAGTGAGTGACCTTAGACAAGTCACAGTCTGCCATTTAATCATGCTCATCAAGTGACTGATCTCTACTCTCTGGGGCCCGGTTTCCTGAAAAGTTATGAGATTTAGGTGTCACCTTGAAAGCTTTTCCAGTTCTCAATCTATAGTCCCATTCCAGCCAGAAATCCAACTGCCTTGAGGCTGATGAGGTTGGTGGGCCCTCCCTAATGCTAGCAAACCAGCAAGGTGATTTGGTCACTGCAATCCAATCTTAACTCCACTTGGTTATTCAATAGTTGATTTGTGATTCTTTTGATCTGATAGATTGTAAAAGTATGACCATAAACACACTGTTAAGAAAGCAGAAGATTGGCTCTGCTAAGGGACACACAAGCCATAACAAATCCGACCAAAACAAGAGAGACTGAGATAAGGACTTGGCAACTTAGCAGGGAAATTTCAGTGCAAAATACTCAACATGAGGCTTGTGAATACAGGGATGTGGAATGGGCTCTACCTCCTTACCTTCATTCAGAATCTTGCCTCTGACATCATTACTAGCCAGCTGATCATGGGAAAGATTCTCAACTTCTCTCTGGGCCTCAAGCCTGGCCCGCCAATTTAACCTATTCCAACAGTTTCCTTGGTTCTGTTCACCCAGAGACTAAAAAGGCAAGGATCTGTATGGTAGAAATAACTCCTGTACTAAAAAATACTAAATAACCAAGTGGTGAGAAAGGAAGTCAGAGACAAACAGAAACAGAAGCAGAGAGAGAGAGAGACAGACAGAGAGACAGAGAAAGAGAGTCAGAGACAGAGATAGGGACCAAATTAGAGACAGAAAGACAGAGATAATCAGAGATGGGGGGAGAGAGAGAGAGAGAGAGAGAGAGAGAGAGAGAGAGAGAGAGAGAGAGAGAGAGAGAGAGAGAGAGAGAGAGACAGAGACAGAGACAGAGTCAGAAAGAGACAGAGTCAGAGAAACAGAGACAGAGACAGAGAGTCAGAGACAGAGATAGGGACCAAATTAGAGACAGAAAGACAGAGATAATCAGAGATGGAGAGAGCAAGAGAAAGAGAGAGAGAGAGAGAGAGAGAGAGAGAGAGAGAGAGAGAGAGAGAGAGAGAGAGAGAGAGTCAGAAAGAGACAGAGACAGAGAGTCAGAGACAGAGAGATAGGGACCAAATTAGAGACAGAAAGACAGAGACAGAGATAATCAGAGATGGGGAGAGAAAGAGAAAGAGAGAGAGAGAAAGGGGGAGAGAGAGAGAGTCAGAGACAAAGATGAACAGAGATAGAATCAGAGATGGAGATAAACAGAAAGTCAAAAGCAGAGAGAGAGATGGATGGATGGTTATGCATATAATAGAAAAGTGATTCTTATCCAGACATTTTCTTATTTTTCTAAAAATCCCTCCTTGTCTCTCTCAGATCCTTCACTTGGCGGCTCCCACGCGGTCTCCAAGCTCATTTGAAGTCGAGTGGCAATTTCTATTGCCCAAAAATGTTGGGAATCATTGGCTTACTAACTGGGGCATGCCTGCTTTTGGACCTAGAGCTCTGCTCTGTTCCTATGCAATAAGAGCATTCCATTCTATTCACTCCAGTGGGGCTGGAAGCCCAAATAGAACCGGAAATCTTGGTGTCTGCTGCCCTTGGCTTCAGCCTCCACGTCACCAGAATCTGATTCTGTCTCTGCTTCTGCTGTACCAGCCTCCTGACTCCGCATTCCCAGAAGGAAAATCCAGACCCATTTGCAAATAGTTTAAAAAGTGAAAGTGGGGAGGGTGGCGGTGAGGAGAAGAAAAGAACATGTCCTCCTTCCCCAACTTTTGTACTTGCTCCTAATTCACATCCTGTCTGTCCTTGGCTGTTTTATCTCCCACCCCCACCCCCAGTGTTCTCTACAGTAAGACTTCAAGCGTTGTCTGTGAATGTGACCCCTTTTAAGAGCTCGCCTCCCTGTAATTGGGGCCAGCAGGATGGAGCGTGTCCCTCCCTGTAGGTCAGGGGCTATTGCCTTCCCCATCCAACAGATTTGACGCTGTCAGTCTCAATCCCTGAGCCCACCCATCACTGTCAGAAGTCTGGTTTTGATCTTTAAAGCACCTCTCTCCAAACTGGCCTTCAGACTCCTTGCTTTTAAAGAGAAGGAGGCCTGGTGCCTCCTTCAGATATTATTAAGCTGAGGAGAAACATCAATCTTCCCCCTGACAGATGTGGCTTGTGACATAAGCAGGCTGTTGTCTCTGTGGGTATTAGCAGGGACAAACAGCCGGGAGGGACGAGGCCAGGCTGGACGGCTCAATGGCCCTGCCTCCGCAGGAAGCCCTCTGGACAGTACACTGGTCTGTTTTGCATTAAGGGGGAAATACAGTAAGATAATTTCTCTGTGGTTAACAAACTGAAAACAATTTATCAGCTCAATAAGTTGTCACACAGAAATAGCCAGTAAAGACCCTTATTTAGGTCTGGAAACAGGAACTAGGATGGCATGCCCCTGGAACCAAGATCTGTTCATTCTAAAACTGCTTTCTTTTTTTTTTAATTGTTTTTAACCATTGAACTCTATTACTTAGTTATTTCAGCCAAAGTCAATTCTCTCCTTAATAATAACTCCCACTTATTTCTTATTATGTTATATTTCTCTATAATCATTCACACTTTTAAGGGCCATAGAATTAGTGCTAGAAGAGGGCTTCAGGTTTATCTAAGCCAATTCCCATTTAACAGTAGAGTAAACTGAGATTCAAACAGATCACAAGATTCTAGGTTTAAAGTTTGAGAGATTGTAGTGATCATTGAACTCAGGTCCTAATCTCTGTCTTCACATCACACCTCTAGGAATCCCAAGCTTCTTTCCAGGTTGAATGTTACCTCCAGTAGTGCCCTCCTTCCCCCCACTGAAATTATTTTTAAATGTAGTTTATATGTATTTATCTCATTTATAACAGTAGCCCACACTTATATGGCATTTGAAGGTTTACAAAGCCTTTTATATCCATCATCTAGGATGTGAGCTTCCATCCTCTGACACCAAACCCAACTCACCCGCCTTGCTCAGTCTTAAAAGGGAGCAAGCATTTTTCTCCCTATCTTGTGGATCATACTGTTGTTATTATTATAAATGGGAAAATGGGGAAACTGAGGCACAGAGAGAAAAAAAATGTCTTTCTCATGACCATACACAATTGTTTGATTCTCACCAGAACCCTCTGAAATAAATTCTATTATGTTCATATTGCAGCTGGGAAAATTGGGTCTCTACAAGATCAAGTGATTTGGCATAGTGGGTTCTCACAGCTAGTAAATATTAGGGCTAGGATTGAGAGTCAAGATCCTCAAAATGGTCCACGAAATTGTCTTCAAGTTTGAATTGGCCCAGAGAACTAAGGCCACGGGTGTAGGGAGCCTCTTGGTCACCTGGGTACAAATAGGAGGGAGAGGAAGGGGTAGAGCTCCTTCACCTGGCTGCTAAGCACAGAGCAGAGACGTGAGTAGCACTAGCAGGCTGGGTGCAACTGAACCAGTGATTTATCTTGGATGATCACTTCCTTCCCTGATCTAAATGCCCTTCTCCAGCTACGGCCACATCCCTTTCTTGAACTGCCAGAGGTCACTTTGTTTCCACTTTTTAAAAACCCTTTCTCCTTCCATACTAAAACCAATACTGCTCCATACAACACCCAGTGTTGGTTCCAAGACAGAAGACCGTTAAGGGCTAGGCAATGAGGGTGAAGTGACTTGCCCAAGGTCTCACAGCTAGGAAGCATCTGAGACCAGAGTTGATCCATGCTCTCTTGTCTCTAGGCCTGACTTCATTCCAGTTTTGAACCAGATCTACCACAGCATCTCAGGCAATGATACCAGGTCCCTGGCACATGCAGTTCACCAGCCCACTCACTCCACAGGCATAGTAGGGACCCGCTAGCTATATACCAGGCTCAGTGCTAAGGGCTGGGCATACAAAGGAAGGCAATGACAAGCCCTGCTCCCAAAGAGCTCCCAGTCTAATGGGGAGACAACATGCAAACAACTATGTACAGACAAGATGCAAAGGATAAATTGGAGATCATTAACAGAAGGTAGGGATTATCGATCATTAAGGAATTCTAGGAGGAGGGGGATTGACACTAGCTGGCTCAATGGATGGAGAGTCAGGCCCAGAGACAAGAAGTCTTAGGGCCAAATCTGTCTTCAGACCCTTTCTAGCTGTGTGACCCTGGACAAGTCACTTAACCCCCATTGCCTAGCCCTTACCACTCTTCTGTCTTGGATCCAACACACAGTATTGATTCTAAGACAGAAAGTAAGGGTTAAAAACGAAAAAGAAGGTAGGAAAAGTCATTTTGCAGGATGAGAGACTCTAGCTGAGGCCTGAAGGAAGCCAAGGAATCCAGGAGACCAGAGGGGAGACACTCCAGGCATGGCAGAGGGACAGCCAGAAAACGGGGCCACCGTTGGGAGATGGAGTTTTCAAGATGAGAAGAACAAGGATGCCCGGTCCCTGGATCGCAGACTGGAGATGTGAATGGGCGAAAGGAGGATAAAGACCAGAGAGGTCTTCAGTCTATTTCATACACATGTCGAAGCTGATTTTGTCTGCACCGAAGCAGCTTTTTTCTGCATCACTGCTTGAGCTCAGTGACCACCACTTGGGCTTGTTGGGGAAGCATTAGCCAGTTTCTTGCCTACAGTCGCTGCCCCAGACTCCCCATTATAGCCACTACAACTTCTCTTTTGCACTCATCCACTCAAATCCAGTGTCACAACCATTGGAGAACTCGGGTAACCTGTTTGGCTGCCATTCTTACAAGGAAGACTCCATGGCAACATTGTCAGGTAATGTGAAGGCAAGGTTATCTGAAGAAGGTACACAGCCTCAATTGACCCAATTGTGGATGATCCCCCTTTGTTCCTGGTTCTTCTTTTTGGGATCAGTCTCAGCAAGACTTTCCTCTTCCAAAAAACAATCTTTCCTCCTCCTCCTTCTCCTCCTCTTCCTTCTCCTTCTTCTTTTTTAGTGTTTCTTACTTCTCTCTTTTGTTATTTGAAAGATTTTATTTAATTAATTAATTTAGAATACTTTTCCATGGTTCCATGATTCATGTTCTTTCCCTCCCAATCCTGTAGCCAATGAGCAATTCCTCTGGGTTTTACATGTGTCACTGATCAAGACCCATTCCCATATTATTAATATTTGCACTAGGATGATCAGATGCACTAGGATGATGAGCATCTGCATCCCCAATCCTATCCCCATCGACCCATGTGCTCAAGCAGTTGTTCAAAAAGCAATCTTTCAAGTGATGGAAAACAGAAGTCTTGGCCTCCGCGAGTCTCCTCTTCTTTGGGTCAAACCTCCCCAGATCCTCCTGCCACTCCGCATGTGGCATAAACCAGGCTGCTCCCTCCTTTGGCATGAGACCCCTCCACAAAAGCCTTCCAAAGACCCTTCTTGGCACTCTCTCAGGGAGGACAGCATGGCCATGTCGCCGTAGGACTTCGGTAAGTCACAACCTCTGAGACTCAGGGTCCTTCTCTATGCCATGGAGGGATTAGGCTACATGAGAGATCTGACACCTAGCAGGCGGCACGTAGTCAGTGTTTCTGGATTTAAATCATAGAACGATGTGGGTCCCGATGAACAGACCGCTCTTTTATCCAGTTGGCAGATGCTCAGGACGCTACATCCGTCTGGCTTAGCCGGGAGAGCGAAGCAGACTTCTTTAAGAAACATCTAGAAATCGAAGAGGGGGGATTGTTGGAGAAAGGAGATTACGAATGTAAAGATTCCCCATGGAGATAAGATAATCATTTTTTAAAACCTCAACTCTGAGCTGCTTAAAATTGACATCGTCTGCCCTGATTCTTTGTGGCTTGAAGTGGAATGGAATATTGGCAATTACTCAATGAATCCGGGAATGCAGTGATGGCTAACCCAGATAATTCTGGATGGGATCCATTCTGGGAGCCCAGACTGATTAATGACTTACATGGCCCTGGTACATCTGTGCCTCTGCATGCTGGCTCATCACTTTTCTGTTGTTGTTACTTAAAACTCTTCTGTGAGGTCATTTCCAATTAGCTCCACTCCACTTCCAAAAGAAACAGAGGCTTGTTAGCATGAAGGGGAGGCTCATATAACCCTCAATTCTGCTCTTACGGTCATAGATTTAGGGCTAGAATGGACCTTAAAGGTCATCGAGTCCAACCCCCTTTTCATACTGAGATGCAGAGAAATAGGTTGTGACTTGCCCAGGGTCACACAGTTATTCTGTGGCCAAAGCGGGTTCCCTGACTTTAAAATTGAGCCCCTTCCCACTTTTCCAAGCTGCAATCCCATGTCAGCCCATGGGTCCCTAATAATCAGGAATAGAGTTCCACATCTTTCTTCTTTCTTCCTCATTACTACTACTATTACCGCTATATTAAAAACATCATTCTAGGGGGCAGATAGGTAGCTCAGTGGATTGAGAACCAGGCCTAGAGAAGGGAGGTCCTAGGTTCAAATCTGGCCTCAGATACTTCCCAGCTGTGTGACCCTGGGCAAGTCACTTGACCCCCATTGCCTAGCCCTTACCACTCTTCTGCCTTGGAGCCAATACACAGTATTGACTCCAAGACGGAAGGTAAGGGTTTAAAAAAAAAAACATCATTCTAGCAAGCTCCAAAGGTATCCCCTGACTGCCAAAGGGGTTCAAGACACCCAAACGTTGAAGAGCTCCAGCTCTAGACTTCATCTAGGCACAGAGGACAAAACGAGGCATGCATAGGCTTGTAGCTTCACTAGGGTGTTGTTACTCGAAAGAATTCCTTCTTTATAGTCTTAGAAAATCCTCTGGGAGCCACAACCCACAGTCAGTCTTTATCAGAGAAAGGACTTGAACCCCCATCTTCTAGGATCTAGAACGATCTCTATATCCATTACCCCCACATTTCTATTCCTACTGAAACCCGGAAAAGCAAATTTAGAGCAAGAATAGTGCAGAAGCAGTGAGGAGTCGAGGAGAGCTGCTTTTATATCCCACCTCAGCCACTAGCTGTGTGACCTTAGATGAGACACCTAACTTCTCTGGGCCTCAGTTTCCTTATTTGTAAAAAGAAGCTCAACTCAATGACCTCCAATGTCCCTTCCGATCTAATTCTATCTTCTAATATGTTCAGCATTGAATGCCATTGGGTGTTACTCATTCTCAGTGTGACCTCAGAGACTGATTAAGGATTGATGTCCGCAGGTCAGGGATATTGACAAAGCAAATGAAAATTAAATGAATTTTATTAAATATTTAATTAAATATTAAAAATTAAATAAATTAAGATTTTCTTAGTTCAGGAAATATTCAATTCTATAAATACTTATTGTCCACTTAGTAGTAAACCCTGAGCGAAGGCCAAAGTTAAATTTCTACTCACATTTATACAGATCTTTAAGATTTGCAAAGTGTTTTTTCTCCAACAACTCTGTAACTCAGGAAGCGGAAATGAAGGCTCGGAGGATCAGTATCTTCTCCTGGTTCACAAAGCTGATAGGCATCAGAGACCAGCCTCGAAGCTGAGTCCTCTGGCTATAGGTGTAGATGAGTTTCCATGCCCTCCTCAGGAAGCAAGCCCACCCAACTGAGGAGAGAAGACCCAGACTCCGAGAACTAGAATTCAAAAGCAAATCAAATCAAGGGGCTATCACGGAAGCCCAGGGGAGGCGTCATGAAGGAAGCAGACTTTGAAGTGCCTCTGAAGAGGAGGAATGGAAGGCAGGGCACTCCAGGCAAAGAGGACACTCGTGAGCAAGCATTCTTAACAACACAGGGCTGACCAGCAACCCTGCTCTATAGCAAAGCTTTGTTGAAAATAGGCCTTAATCTTGGGCTCTGACAATGACAGTCTAACCCCTGCCAACTCGGATCAAGTAGAGGACATGAAGCACTCATTTGGAAAGTCCTGCCTTTTCCTATCAAGGGACCTTTGAGACCACTCGTGCAAGCTCTTTCTGAGAAGTTCAGGGCTCACCCCACAGTATATGATAAGGATATCTTAGAATACATACTGAATCGCTGAACAAAATCGATTTTGATCTGTCCCCAATCTGAAGATTCCAGTAATAGGTGACAATAAATCAAAGGCGATTTTCTATAGAGAAGGAAGCTGGATGGCTCAGTGGATTGAGAGTCAGGCCCAGAGATGGGAGATCCTGGGTTCAAATCTGGTCTCAGACACTTCCTTGCTATGTGATCCTGGACAAGTCATGTAATGCCCATTGTTCACCCCTTATTGCTCTTCTGCCTTAGAACCAGTTGGTTCTAAGATGGGAGATAAGGATTTTCAAAAAGTATTTTTTGGGGGCAGCTGGGTAGCTCAGTAGATTGAGAACCAGGCCTAGAGACGGGAGGTCCTAGGTTCAAATCTGGCCTCAGACACTTTCCAGCTGTGTGACCCTGGGCAAGTCACTTGAACCCCATTGTCTAGCCCTTACCACTCTTCTGCCTTGGAACCAATACACAGTATTGACTCCAAGATAGAAGGTAAGGGTTTTTAAAAAAAATGTACTTTTGAATGTCAACTGAATTATCATGAGATCAAAGAATTCAGGGCAGGAGGAACGTGTAAGATCAATCTCCATTTTACAAATGATGGTTCTGAGGCTAAAAGAAAAAAATTAATGTTCTCTATGTCCCACAGTGAGTCAGTCCTAGAGCCAGACTAGAATTCAAGTCTCTTAATATTCAGTTTATGCCCTGTCTAACATGCCACATAGCCTAGCACCCACTTTCCCCTTCAATCCTTTCCCCATTTTATGATGACTTAAATGAACAATTTCCACTTCACTCTGGTTCAGATCCTCATCATCTCTTGGCTGCCCTTCTAATCTTTCACCTCTATAATCCCCCCTTCACCCAAATGCCAAAATAATCTCCTTAAATCATCAGTCTGACTATAACAGTCCTGTTTAACAAAAATTCTCAATGGCTCCCTAAAACCTCTAGAATAAAACATAAATTCCTCAGCTTGCCTGCCTCTACCTGCCCTCACCTAGTTCTCCACTAACAACCTCTACTTGCCAGCGAAACTGTCCATCTAATTGTTAGCCTTATACAATCATCTAAGTCTCTCCCTATGCCTTTGGCCAGGTCACCTCTCCATACCCAGTATGGCTCTCTCTCCTTTTCTCTGCTTTTTAAGATCTGGAGCTTCCTCTTAGGGTTGGTTCAGCTCAGGTAAAAGCAGGCACATAAGGTCTTTCCTGATCTCTCTGGGCATTAGTGCATTTCCTATTGTGAAATTATTTTCTATGTTCAGTGATGAGCATCTACTGATTCAGGAACCCTGAGCAAGTCCATTAAGTTCTCTCTGATGCTCTAGGAAGCTCTTGTGACAGAGCAGCAGAGAAGGTACTAAATGTATTTGGTAGAGGGGGTTTCCTCAGCTGGGAGTTCCTTGAATCAATGACATATCAGGTCTAATCCCAAACCTGTTTTCTCTGTTTATCTATAAAGATAGATAAATAAATAAGATGGAGATAGATATAGACATAGATAGATAGATAGATAGATAGATAGATAGATAGATAGATAGATAGATGGATGGATGGGTAGGTAGATGGATAGATAAATGGATAGATAGATGGATGAATGGATAGATAGATAGATAGATAGATAGATAGATAGATAGATAGATATACAGACAGACAGATAGACAGGAAGATAGAGAGACAGACAGATGATGGATAGATATGGATAGATAGAGATAGAGAGACAAACAGAAAGATAAGGGATAGAGATAGATAGATAGATAGATAGATAGATAGATAGATAGATAGACAGGAAGATAGAGAGACAGACAGATGATAGATAGATATGGATAGATAGATAGATAGATAGATAGATATAGAGAGATAGAGAGATAGAGAGACAAACAGACAGATAAGGGATAGAGATAGATAGATAGAGAGAGAGAGAGAAACAAACAGACAGATAAGGGATAGAGATGGATGGATAGATAGATAGATAGATAGATAGATAGATAGATAGATAGATAGATAGATAGATAGACAGATAGACAGACAGACAGACAGATAGATAGATAGATAGACAGACAGACAGACAGACAGACAGATAGATAGATAGATAGATAGATATAGAAAGATAGAGAGACAAACAGACAGATAGATAGATAGATAGATAGATAGACAGACAGACAGACAGACAGACAGACAGATAGATAGATAGATAGATAGATAGATAGATAGATAGATAGATATAGAAAGATAGAGAGACAAACAGACAGATAAGGGATAGAGATAGATAGATAGATAGATAGATAGATAGATAGATAGATAGATAGATAGACAGATAGACAGATAGACAGGAAGATAGAGAGACAGACAGATGATAGATAGATATGGATAGATAGATAGATAGATAGATAGATAGATAGATAGATAGATAGATATAGAGAGATAGAGAGACAAACAGACAGATAAGGGATAGAGAGAGAGAGAGAGAGACAGAGAGAGAGAGAGAGACAGAGAGAGAGAGAGAAGATTGACAAGGGCTAGGCATTTGGAGTTAATGACTTACCCAGAATTATTTAGCTAGAAAGTATCTGAAGGCAAATTTGAACCCAGGTCCAATAGACTCTTAATAAGTATTTCTTAAGTGGACATCTTCCCGGACTCTCCACTTTTCAGGGTTATCATTGCTATCCAACTGTACAGGAAGATGATGGCTCTTGGGAGAAATCTCTCCAGAACTCCAAAGCACTCCCAACACCGCCAATAGCGCTATTCATGGTGTAACTTAAATTCTAAGAGCCTTAGTTTCCTAATCTGTAAGAAGGGAGGATTGGCCTGGGAGACAGCTAAGGTCCTGGGACATTATGCTAGGCAGGGACCATTCCAGCCACAAGAACCTGACTGCAGAGGGAGCCTGACCCTGGCCTCAGTAGACGGGCTCGCCATTCACCCTGCCAGCCAGCTCCTGTCCTGGGCCCGGGGCTTCTGAATGGTCCAGATTCACCATTCTCGGCCTCGATCAGATCTGCCTTTTATCCCGTCATCTCTGCTAGTTGCCCCTTAGTGAAACCTCCCATTCCAGACCTGTAGCCCGATTCCACCCTTGGCCAGTGCTGGGAAATGCCCTCCGCACAGGCATTTCTCAGTCCTTGACAAAACCCGAACTCGTCTCTGGGCAGGAGAGGGAGATGGACTTGAACCCAGAGGAGCCATCCAGAGTGCTGACGGGTCCGGTGAAGGGGCCGCTGCTCCTACTGGGAGCCTCGGCATCTTTATCAGGATTCCTCCAACAAAAGAAAATTGACGGTTGCTTTTCCCCCGCTGCTGCTGCTGGGATTTCGGATCGAGTCTTTCAACTAATTAAGCAGCCATTTCGCCCCGACACTTTGAAGTCCCCTCATTACCTGTCCTCTGTTAAGTCAACAAAAGGCTCCATCTAAGGCGGCGGCCGTCACTTTGGGGGCTGCCTAATTAGGCGTAATTACTTTATTTGGTGCCCGGCCTGCGCACTCGGAGCGTCCAGCATTGCCTTGTAATAATTTAAATTGCCTGCATGCCGGGGGACTGTTTGACGCCAGCGTGGAGCCGGGCCTGCCGTCACTGTGGGCCCGGCCGGCCGCCGGAGGAGACAAGGCAAGAGTCCCCCACATTTCATCTGTGGCAACCTACTCATTAGCTGCGCCTGGCCAGTGGAGCTCGCCTTCCGGCCGGCCCAAGGGCTCTCGCCTCTGGCTCTGGCTCTGTTTCACTGTGGGTGCATGTGTGTGTCTGCTTCTCCCCATCTCTGTCTCTTCATCTCTGGTTCTGTCTTTGTCTGTCTCTCTCCCTCTGCCTCTCTGTCTCTAGCTCTATCTCTGAGTGTCTCCCCGTCTCTTTCTCTGTGTCTGTTTCTCCTCATCTCTCTGTCTCTCCATCCTTCCTGTCTCTTGTCTCTGTCTCTGTCTGCCTCTGTCTCTCCATCCTTCCTGTCTCTGCCTTTGTCTCTCTCTGTCTCTGTCTCTCCATCCTTCCTGTCTCTGCCTTTGTCTTTGTCTGTCTCTGTCTCTACATCCTTCCTGTCTCTGCCTTTGTCTCTCTCTGTCTCTGTCTCTCCATCCTTCCTGTCTCTGCCTTTGTCTCTCTCTGTCTCTGTCTCTCCATCCTTCCTGTCTCTGCCTTTGTCTCTCTCTGTCTCTGTCTCTCCATCCTTCCTGTCTCTGCCTTTGTCTCTGTCTGTCTCTGTCTCTCCATCCTTCCTGTCTCTGCCTTTGTCTCTGTCTGTCTCTGTCTCTACATCCTTCCTGTCTCTGCCTTTGTCTCTCTCTGTCTCTGTCTCTCCATCCTTCCTGTCTCTGCCTTTGTCTCTCTCTGTCTCTGTCTCTCCATCCTTCCTGTCTCTGCCTTTGTCTCTCTCTGTCTCTGTCTCTCCATCCTTCCTGTCTCTGCCTTTGTCTCTGTCTGTCTCTGTCTCTACATCCTTTCTGTCTCTGTCTCTGTCTCTGTCTGTCTCTGTCTGCCCGGGTCTCTCAGGTGGTCAGGATGTAGGATGGACAGCTCAGCCTCCTAAAAATAGCGGCAGCCCAAACCGTGCCAGTGCAGGCTGCCCGGGGGCTGTCAGGCATTTCCAGAGGCTGGGCTGGAGCTGGGGGAGAACCACAACATACTTCAGCAGGAGCCTTAAAGGCTCTAGATACGGGCCTGAGAATGGCTACAGAGATCTGGATGTAGATCAAGCGGGAGCTACAGAAGTGCAGATTTAGACAAGGACAAGAACACAAAGCTGTAGACAATATCTCACACTTATGCAGGACTTTCACGTTGGTGGAGCAGCAGCTGTTTCGTTGTCTCCATTTTATAGCTGAGGAAACTGAGTTAAGTGACTTGTCCAAGGTCATAGCTAGGCAGCATCCCAGGAAGGATTATGAACTCAGGTTTTCCTCTCTCCAAATCCAGCAGCCTATCCACTGCACCATCTAAACACCAATAGAGAAGAGAGGGGTGTGTTCTAGGGTCAGCTCTGAGTAAAAGCCAATTGTTAAATGTTCACTGTGAGCATGTACACATTAGGAATGAGCCCCTGCTACAAATCAGGATTTGATTTATTGTCTGATTGATTGCCTAGACTTAAGAAAATGTTCATAATCCAGACAAAACTTAATGAGGGGTGTACGTGCATTTTTTTTCTTTTTCTGGAGAGCCTGTTGTTAAACATTGACCAGCCCCCCCTGTTTTGCTGAATAAATGCTGCTTGAGCTAATTAGGAAAGGAAACAGAAGGCTCAGAGAATGAAGCCACCACCAGACGTTAGGTTAATACCAAAGCTACTCCTTATTGTTATTCAATGATTCCCATCTGGTCCAATTCTGTGTGACCCCATTGGGGGTGTTCTTGGCAGAGATCCTGGAGTGCTTTGCCATTTCCTTCTCCAGCTCATTTTACAGATGAGGACACTGAGGTCAACGGGATAAAGGGACTTGTCCAGGGTCACAGAGCTATTGATAAGCTGAGACTGGATTCGAATTCAGGAAGATGAGTATTCTTGACTCTAGTCCTGGCATTCTATCCACCAGTGCCAACTGGTTCTCTGTGACGACGACGACTACTACTACTAGCACTACCACTCCCACTCCCACCACTATCTCTACTGCTGTTGCTGCTATTATCCATCACCACCAGAAATAATAATAATAACAATAACTGGCATTTCCATCGTGCTTTACCATTTGCCAAGGGCTTCCTCTCCATCACTCCCAGCACTCGGCGCACAGAACCTCGTCCATCATTGGGCATTTAATAAAAGTCTTTGGAGTTGAATTTATGTCTTGATCAAGCCAGAGACAGACACCGACATGGATGCAGTCAGGAGTGAGTCTGGCAGAGCAGAGAGAGACGCAGAGGATCTGGGTTCGAGTCCTCTCTCCCAGCAAGTACTAGCCGTGGGAGGTGTCAGCTCCCTCGTCCCAGGCAGCTTTCCAGGACTCTCAGTGGTGGAATACTGACGGATCCGCACGGGCAGAGGGAGGCTCTTTTCTGGGGGTTCTCAAGTCCCCTGAAATCACAGGTTCCAAAAGAAGCTGATGTAGCCGAAGGTACAACTGAGGTGTCCTTTGATGTAAAATGTGTAAAATGTCACTGTATCTGAGCCTCGCAGGATTATTGTGCCCATTTTATAGGGGAGGAAATGAAGGCTCTTAGAATCTAAGTTACTCGGTGAATGAGGCAAGTGAGTCACCAAAGGCAGGGCTGAACCCAGGTCTTCTGAACTAGATCCATCCGCTTTACCTACGCCTAAGCTAATAGACAGAGCCTAGACACAGACACAGATATTGGTGCAAATACAGAGAGATGCAGCTACGTGTATTCATGAGTTTTTCAGCCCTCACCTTCCACCTTAGAGTCAATTCTAAGCATCCGTCCCAAAGCAGAAAAGCCATAAGGGCTGGGCAATGGGCATTAAGTGACTTGCCCAGGGTCACCCAGCCAGGAAGTATCTGAGGGCAGATTTGAACCCAGGACCTCCCAGTTCACTATCCACTGAGCCACCCAGCTGCCCCCGCTATGGATTCTTTTTGATCTAGATGACAGAGCGATATAGGCACAGATTCGGCGCAGGTACAGCTACAGAAATAGGCAGCACGGCAGGGAACAGAGCTGCGAAACTCCCTCAACGCTGTACAAGTACTGGGGGGCCCAGGGGGCTTGGTTCGGTCCGGTCTGTCTAAATGACAAGGCCCGGCAGCCCTCCATGGCTTCTGACCCACGCAATGGGTGCGATCCAGGCAGAATCTGGCCTCAGCCCTGGGGATCAATCACTCGGGAAAGCCAGACTTGCTGCCATTAATAACAGGGCTCGCCTGTGGCCCTCTGTGGGCTCCGGAGAGGGGAGCATCTTCCAGGAGTGTCCGAGCCCCCCCCCCCTCCCTGTGAATGGTGCCAGCAGGTCTAGAGGCGGGCAGTTAAAGCTGACGGGAGCCCTTCTGTCTCGCATTGCACTGAAGTCTCAAAAGGAAAAAAAGAACAACTTCTGCCTTGAAAGACACAGATAACAGGACAGGGTGTGCGAGGGCGGGGGATCGCCCGGAGAATGGGAGGAGAAGATGGAATTGGAGGACCTTCAGACCTGGCATCTGGCCCGCCCTCAAGGCGGTCATTTACTCCATTTGTGAATCTGGAAGAGAGCCCGATGGGGAAGCCAACCGGCCACCGGCCGGCTTGGACAGTGGGTTTGAGGCTATGGAAATCGCAGCAATTCCCCACTTCGCCGCTGCACCAAGTCAGAAGGAGGTCCTCGTGGAGGCTCCTAATACAGGGAGGCCTTCATCAAAGGCTCTGATTGCTCCCAAATTCAGGAATTAGAAACAGCATCCTTGGGGCCCCCGGAGGCTCTCCCCGTCAGTTTTATCGGCGTGTGAATTGCATGGATGTATGTTTATACACAGGAGCGGGTGCAGAGGTTCACATTGGCCAAGAGCAAGACACGCTGGAGAAGACCATTCATTCCCTCAGTGCCCTACGTGATGCACTCGGAAGAACGAGCGGATCCGCAGGCCAGAGGTCCGCTTCAAACAAACACAAAGCCCGGGGTGTTTCGCAGCCTCAGTTTGTGTTTGTGCGCGCCCTAAGACAGACCCGACTGAACTGAACAAAACCCCCTACATTAACTTGAGTTTGAATTCAGTTTAAAAATCAAAGATGGGACCAGTTTGATTATCACGTAAGTGAACGGTGATGCAGGATGCTCAGGCGGCTCCTGGCCTCCAAGCCAAGATCTGAACCCGTTGACAGGATTTGAATTTCCATCTCCCTAACTCTGGGTCCGGCTGGATGTTCTCCCTCATTCCATGCTATATCTGTTAGGAGAATCCAGAAAACTGAGGAGTGGGTACGGGGGGCCCCAGTTGGGCCCTGATACTCTTTTTCAGCCCTATGACACATCACAAATGGGCTTGGACCCTCCTACCCTTTTTCCTTCTCCTGGACTGTCAGTACCTGAGAGTCAAGAAGAGAGTCTCACGTACCTCTGGATCTGTTTCCCCAGAGGACCAAAGACACGGGGACATTAAAACCTTGCAATAATGTTAATGTCCCAAATGTTTCATTTTGGTCTTCTTATCCCCAGTATCCAAAACAGCACCCAGCAAACAAAAGGTGTTTAATAAAGGTTTGTTGATTGATTGAATGATGACCCAATGACAGGGGAGGGCTGTCACTGCACCTCTCCAGCCAGAAAATAAGACACCAAGTCCAAGGAACATGTCATTTAGCTTCTTTATGAAAGCTGCTGCCAGACAATGGGGCTGTCCCCTTCTCTTTCCCTGCATCTTTGTGCAAAATGGCGCACGGAAGACATTTGGCAAATCCTGGTGGACTACTTAAAGAGGGTCCCTGGTCCACAAGCCATTCCCATTTGCTTCCAATCAGTCTTGACACCCATCCCCATTCCCCTGACTCTCTAATACCATGTAAGCAGAGCAAACTGGACATTGTAAGACTGCTGTGTTTATAACACAGGGGGAGGGGGCAATGCCAGGTTACACCCCCACCATGAAAAATTTACAGATTCCTTTAAGTGATATCCTCCGCATCCTCATCATTGGGCAGTACAAACACCGAATTGCACTTTTAGATTTGGGAACTCACCCAGGAGAGATACCTGCAGAATAATCTGGGTCAATTCCAGGGCCCAGTAATGGAGGGAAGAACAATGATCCTGTTAGCTTTGCCTCCTCTCACTTGAAACTCTGTTTATGTGTAGAGAATTAGCATCATAAAGCAAACAGGGAAATCATGGATACACTAGATTAGGGATTCTTTAAAGCATCAATCGACAGATTTCGGTAGGCTTCATCAGTCTGACAGGAAAACTTACATCTTTATCATTACTAATTTCTAATGGAAATTCAACATTTTTTCAATTTATTGTGAGAATGGGGCCACAGAGCTAAACTGCCAAAGGGATCTATGATGCAAAATTAATAATAAAATAAAGGAAATAATCCCTGCTTTAGACCAATCCCCTTGTTTTACAAGTATGACAACTGAGGTCCAGAGGGAAGGGTAATATTACCATTCCAAGAAAGGATGAACTTCAGTGACAAGTGTCCAACTCCCTCATCATTTGATAGATGAAAAAACTGAGAGAGGAAGTAAAAAGAGTAAATCCCTTTCGGTGCTCTGTCTATCTCCTGAATCGTTACCTCTCTGTCTATTTTCAGTCCACTCTGTTGTATCATCATTTGTGCTCCATTCCCTGAATGAGTATATATTCAAGGGCTCCATTCTAGCACTTCTTTTCTCTCCTCCTTCCTTCTCTTCTTTTTTCCTCTTTTCTTCTCCTCTTCTGTTTTCTCTTATCTTTCTCAGTCATCTCCTCTCTATGACACTGACTCCCAAATTTACAAATCTAACCCTAATGATGAAGTCCTTCGTCATCAAATGTCTATTCGATATTCCACCTGGATATATTCAACATCTAGGAGATCTTTCAAACTAATCAAGATTAAAACAAAATTTAGAAGCAGCTAGGTGGATTGAGAGTCAAGCACAGAGATAGAAGACTTGGGTTCAAATCTTTTCTCAGACACTTCCTAGCTATGTTACCCTGTACAAATCACCTTTCCCCAAATTCTAGCCCTTACTGCTCTTCTGATTTGGAACCAGTACTCAGAAATGATTCCAAATCAGAAGGGTAAGGCTTTAAAGAAGAAAAAAAAAACACAGAATGTGTTATCTTTCCCCCAAAACACATCTACCTTCTTCCTAACTTCCCTGTTTCTGGCAAGGCCATCATCATTCTCCCAGGCTCCTAGGCTTGTAAACTGGGAATTCATTCATCAAGGTCACATAACTGGCAAAGATGGGACAAGAATCTGCTATCCTTCTGACTCCTTTCCTAGTACCCGTTTCCTTGCTTAATCGCTGCTGAATGACTTCTCCTAGATTACCCAGTTCCTTCCAGTCTCAGTTCAAGTAGCATCTACTTCATGATGCTTTTCCGAATCACCTCAGTTACTAATATCCTCCAACTCCACACTACTCATTCTGTACATCTTGATATACTTATCCATGGCTGTTATCTCCCCTAAGGAAAGCTTCTCGAGGAAAGAACACTATCCTGCCTGATTATGACCATTATTTAATAGAATGTCTGGTACATAGTGAACTCATAATAAATGCTGGTTGGTTGGTTGGTTGGTTGATTGATCCA
The DNA here is from genome assembly GCF_027887165.1 of Monodelphis domestica. Classification (NCBI taxonomy): domain Eukaryota; kingdom Metazoa; phylum Chordata; class Mammalia; order Didelphimorphia; family Didelphidae; genus Monodelphis; species Monodelphis domestica. The sequence goes on along the minus strand of NC_077227.1, from coordinate 14,173,097 downwards.
ATGAGTTAATGGCCAAACCAAGGTTGGAATGCAAGTCTTCCATCTCCCAAACTAGGACTCTTTCTCCTAAGATATGCATCTGGTTGATGGATATTCAGTGGAACACCCTGGCCATCTTTATATAGAAGGTGGATATATCCCAACAGCAGGAAAAGTTGATGCATTTTAATCAATCAAAGTGTTTTAAAGGTAATGATAGAAATAGGTGGGGAAAAGGGAGTGGGGGAGTGGACTCAATAGTCCATGGGGTATGCAACAAGTACCATAGTTACAATTATATTTCTTTTTCTTTCCTTCCTTCCTTCCTTCCTTCCTTCCTTCCTTCCTTCCTTCCTTCCTTCCTTCCTTCCTTCCTTCCTTCCTTCCTTCCTTCCTTCCTTCCTTCCTTCCTTCTTCCTTCCTTCCTTGCTTTATTTTCCTTCCTTTTCTCCTTCTTTTACTTCAGGTACTGCTAAGAACATTTTGCTGACATGTAAAACTTGCTTGAAAAGTGTTCCCATTATAAATTACTCTTTCCCAAGCATTATCCTAAAGGAATTTTTTAAGTATATAAAGGAATCCATTTAAAACAATCTAAATGTCCATTGAATTGTCTTCCCTGATTCACCATTTACTTCCTGGCAATAAACTAACCTCTTGATTAGTTACGTTAATTCATTCAAGATCCTGTAGTGCTAGTGAGTCCATTAACAATTTTGCTAATAGATGTTTTCCCCAAAGTGCATAGTGTCTCTGGAAAGAAAATACCCCCCTAGGAAAAAAAATCTGACTTATCTCTATAACAATCACTCGGGAGATCAAGTTCTAGTTCTGGTCCCAGTCCCTCAGAACTCAGGCAAATCATTTAATTTATCTTGACTTTGTTTTCATGATTTGTCAAATGAAGAGACTGACAAAATATTTTTCATAGGTCCAATATTGAAATTCTATCTATCTAAACTGGAATCATTTAAAGTACCTTGCCTCAAAAATAAAACCTCCCTAATGTAGCCTTTCAAGATAGTAATAATAATAATAATAATAATAATAATAATAATAATAGCTAGCATTAATATAACACTTTAAGCTTTACAAAGCACATTACAAATACAATATGATTTCATTTTGATCCTTAAAATAACCAGGGAAGGCAAGTGTTTGCATTATTTCCTATTTTACAGTTGAGGAAACTGAAGGAGACAGAGGTTAAGTGACTTGCTCAGATTTAAGTGACATAGATGGTAAGGATCTGATATAGTATTTGAACTCAGGTCTTCCTGACTCCAGGTCCAGCATTTATCCACTTTGCTAGCTAACTGCCTCTGATCATCTAATTCCCAGTGGTAATTAAAGATGTAATGACATGACATAGTATTACTTCATTATAGTCCCACTCTGATACCTTATAGTGTTATGTGGTTAAGACTAGGTTATCCAAGGCAAATTCAGTAGAAAATATCCTTAGTGGCTCCTTAGTGGATCCTGCCAATCTCTCCATCAAACAAATATGAACTCGTTAAGAGCCTGCTATATGCCAAGCACCATGCTAGATGCCAATGATTTTTCCAAAGACAAAAAAGAAAAATTTAGACCTTTCTTTCCAGGAATTCATATATGATCAGGGGAAGAAATAGACAAAACATGTGTATATGTAAGCATACATAAACTTTATATAGAGGAGATATAAGGTAATTGGGGAAGTAAAGTGGGGCCAAGAAAGGAAGTGATGAAGAAGGTAGCTATTGGATTGTCTTACAGGAACCTAAAGGATTGTAAGAGATAAAGGAAAGGAGTGAGTGCATTCCAGGCAGTAGGGAAGAACCTAACACAAAGGCAGAGATAAAAGTTGAGGGTGTTGTGTGCAAGCAACCATCAAAGGGCCAGCTTTGTCAATTTGACTGGACCAAAGAATATAGGAGAGGTGGTATATGAGAGGCAAGAAAGGTAGGCTGGTGTCAGGTGGTGAGTTTTGCTTCTTTTGTTACATAGTAGAAAACCATCAAAAATATGAACAGTTCCCTATGCAAAAAAGGCCAGAAAGGAGGGATTGTGCATGAAACTGTGAATCTATTATAATTTATTTTTAAATAAGTATTTTAAATTTAATGTGGTATTGAGGCTCTCTTTATTTTTTAAATTTTTTAAAAATTTTCTATTGCCATCACTAAGACTCTCAATTGAACTTCCGGAGACAAAGCTCTCTGCTATCAGAAAGATCTCCACTCATCTGATGCATTCTAGTTCATTCAGCAAAGAAGTTCCTGAGATCTTAGGTGGTATTAGGAGCAGCCCAGTGATCCAGAACAAAGAAATAATGATCCTTTTGTCTTCTGTCTGTCCTAGCCAGACGTAACTGGATTAATATGACCAGTTCTTGGTTGCACTTTCTAAGACAGAATGAAAAGAGCCTTCATAAGCACTTACTATGTGCCAGGTACTGTGCCAAGCCCTGGGTTTGAAAACAGAAGGAAGCAAAACAAGCCCTGCCTAGGAGAAGCTTACAGTCACAAGATAGAAATCACACATATGGGGGACTAGTAGCCAGGGAGGAATGCTTTGGTTTGCCAAGTTACAAGGGCTGTGATTGGAGCCAAAGAGGACTAGATGGCCCATGATTTCCATTTATCGTGATCCATTCTTCAGACTGGAACCCTCACCTGAAGCTATACAGGTGCCGTTCTCCATCACCCCTTTTCCATCTCTATAAGCAAAATAATACTGTTCAATGTAGACTCCACTATGTTTGCCTCTTTCCCTTCCTCAGTGTACCTAGTAAGGCTTTTGTCAAAGGCACATATGGTAACCACGTGGAGCCTAGAAACCCAAAATCATTTAATCCACAACAAGAGGGAATTTGATGAGATGAACTCGCAAGTTCCTTCTAGCTATAGCAAGAGTTGATCCAATGAAGACAGGATCTCAAGACCATCAATCCACAAAGAGCAGTCCCAGTGGCCATCCCCCCTCATCTGGACTATCTACCTCTACCAAAACCTAAGTTCCTTCAGGTGATCCCTGTTGTTCAGTCCTCTCCGACTCTCTGAGACCCCATTGGGGGTTTCTTAGCAGATACATTAAAAAACCTTTTATTTTTATTTTTTCTAGATTACATGTTGATATAATTTTCATAATAATAATTTTAATAATAATTTCTAACAGTTCACAATCCATGTTGTCTCCCTCCCTCCATATCAAGAAATATGATATCATTTGTACATGTATTAACATAAAATACATACTTCCATGTCTGTCATGTTGTGAAGCAACACATATTGCTTACACTAGAGAAAAAATTCATGGAAAAAATCCAGTGAAAAATAGTATGCTTCAATCTGCATTCAGATCCTCAGTTCCTTCTTTTTTTTTAAACCCTTACCTTCCATCTTAGAGTCAATACTGTGTATTGGCTCCAAGGTAGAAGAGTGGTAAGGGCTAGACAATGAGGGTCAAGTGACTTGCCCAGGGTCACACAGCTAGGAAGTGGCTGAGGCCAGATTTGAACCTAGGACCTCCCGTCTCTAGGCCTGGTTCTCAATCCACTGAGCTACCCAGCTGCCCCCCTCAGTTCCTTCTATGGATATCTTGGCAGAGTGGTTTGCCATTAGTTCATTTTGCAAATGAGGACACTGAGGCAAACAGGGTTAAGTGAGTTTCCTAAGGTCACTCAGCTACTAAATACCTGGGGCCAGATTTGAGTCTTCTTGATTTCAGGCCTAGCACTCTACCCACTGCACCACCTACATGCTCTATCCTCTTCAGGTTAGGGTCTGTTTTTATTTTTTATGTTTGGATCCAACCCTTAGCATAATACTCGGCACATAGTCAGCGCTTTAAAAAACATTGTTTTGATTGATTCACAAATATCTGAGATTCTCCTATTAGGAATAGAGCTTGCCTAGTTCAACTCTTACCAGAATACCACGTCTCTTAACAATATTCCTAATCCAGCCTTCATTTGAAGCCCTACAATGAAGGAAAGCGAACTCCCTCCGAAGATAGCCCATGTCACTTTGAAAGAGCTCTAATCATTAGAAGGTTTTCCCTTCTATTATTCTTAATCAGCCTCTCTATTAAACATCTGTTAAATGCCGGACACCAGCAGGACAGTGTCCTTTAGGGAGCACATGGCAAATAAGCTATGGCCAATCATCTGAAGAAGTTGCCCCAGGAATATTTTAAGACAATTTCCTTTTCTAGGTATCCAATAGGATGGGGACATCCACACTCTCTCTGTTATGACCATGAGAATACAATCCGTACAAAAAGAAGGAATTAGTTCTTATGCCCAAAGTCTCCAAAGAGGTGATCAATACTATTGAAATTCACACCTGTCAGGTGGAAATATTATTTCGCTATTACAAGAAGCCCACCGCATATGACTTTTCAGTATGGTTCTTGGGAAACTCAAACCCTAAAACATTCCAGGCACATTTCTTCATTCTTTCCTTGCCTTCAAAGCCCATTTTGTCACTATCAGATTACAGACTCTTCATGTAGACGGGACTTCTATTATCTTCAGCTAGTCCTGCTATTATTTTTTTTCTATTAGATAAACCTATTCTTTCCAACTTTCCAAATATTTCGTTTCTTTACTAGAGTTTTTGTCCCCAAAACTCTAGTAAAGAAACTAAATCCTTTATCTCTGCCTCTAGAAAATGTTTCATTATCGTGTAAATTCCCACATAGTCAACAAAATATCAGTTTTCCCGATTTGATCAACGACTATAACTGTCTATAACACAATCTTTAATAAATAGCAGATGGGTCTAAGAGGGAAAGGGCTGCCTTTTCCCAGATGCCTGCCTATGGGGCAGTCATCATCTTCTTGCCTCACAACTAAGGGAAGCTAGCATCCTTTTTTCCCCCTTGAGTGAAATGGCCAAAATATCATTTAAACTACTAAATGGATGAAAGAATTATGAATAGATATATGATTGGTGGCCATAAAGAGGAAGAAATGAGAAGAGTCGGTAACGGAGATCCACACAACTAGAAAACACAAATAGTGTCTAAAGCAAGCCAAAATGAAAACTAGATCCATTGATCAATTAGCAAGCATTTATTGAGCACTACAATGGACAGTGCCGCACGTTAGGCACTAAGACTACAGAAACAAAACTGAGTTGCTACATTCTAAGGAGAGGATATCCTACTGGTTCAGCCAATTAATAAACATTTATGAAGCTCCTACTATATACCAGGCACGGTCTCTGGTGTCAAGAAATTTGTAATCCAGTTGGAAAGCCAAGATCAGCACACAGAGAACATTAGACAATAATCCAGAACAGTATTTAAACACGTGTGAAATTCTGAGGCAGAGGGATTTAGGCTTTTTCTACTCAATTCCAGAATGTAGAACTAGAATCGACCATTTGCACAAGTGGCAAAGAGGCAGGTCTCAGCTCGATATAAACAAAGGTTTCCAAACAGCTGGAGCTTTCTCAAACCAGAATGGACTACTTACAGAGCTGGCAGTTTCCCTCTTGGTGGAAGAATGGGAGCAAAGGCTGAATGACTTCTCTTTGGGTGTACAACAGATGGGGGCTTCTGCTGCTCTCTGATGACACTTAATTCTGACACTGCCAATTTTTGTGCCGCAGAACATGAAGTAAAGTGGTTTTGTTGTGAACCACTGCTTTGGTGATGTATAGACCATATTCCTTGATCGTTTCCTTTCAAAGATTCACCTGTTTTACTTGGAGAGGTAAGGAGGTTCCATCCAAGTTGGATGGCAAAACGGATGCTGCACTTGGGTTTGGAGGACATGTTCCACTCCCAGCTCTGTCACTTGTTATTTGTGTGACTTTAATCAAGGTATTTTCTCTCTCTGGTCTTCAGTTCAGAGTACGAGGAAGAGCGCGGCTTCCCTAGCTGGGGGTGAATGTTGGGGAGCCGTGAGAAAGAAGATTGAAAAAATAGCATCAGAATCAGATTGTGAAGGGTTTGAAGCTCTGCTGAATTCAGATTTGCTATAAGCAAGTAGGAAGCCACCAAAAACTCTGGAGCAAAGCGAAAGCCTCGCAAAAACAGGAGTGATCAGAAGGAAAACCCGTGCAGTTTCACTGTCGCTCAGCATTTAAATGTTTCATGTTTTCTTCGTGGACTTGAACCTGAACAGGGTTTAAGGAGACTGGGTTTTTCCATCTTTTCCCACAGGCCATTTTCTTTTTGTAGTCATATATTTTCATGTATTTAACCCCGAGTCCTGGTTCTGTATCTCACCAGTGTACCATTAATGATCTGGATCGTTGGCCATGAGATTTTTTAAAAATACAAGATGATGCATTGCTCTCCCCCCTCCACCCCGACCCCAAATTTGACTTTTTAATAGTAAATACCCTATTAGGATGGAGGAGACAAAGGCGTTCAATTACAGCTCAAAATGTACCATTCAGGCAATATTTAGGCAGAAAAAATGGGGTGGCCCAATGATCCACATAATGGAATCACTGTAGGCAGCTAATGTTACCGGAATTAGGAATTATGCGCATAATTGTCTCAACTCTCCATCTCCTGGGCCTTAAGGTCACAGGTTTCCTTTTGCATCATGCTGGCTGCTTTCCACAATGATCAGCAATCAGTGAAAACCCGATTATCACCCTTCCTAACCTTCCTGTGCCTTCAGTAATGAAGTCAACAAATTAGCTGGAGGCTCCAGTGCGGAAGCCCATTGGAAGACTGTGGTCACGACAGACACACATTTATGCAGTTTCCCTCAAGCTGGTGTGTGTGTGTGTGTGTGTGTGTGTGTGTGTGTGTGTGTGTGTGTGTGTGTGTTGGCTTTTTTGTGTATGTTTTTTTAGGAAGCTTTGATAAGGAACATATGATCTCAATTACCGCGACCCGTGTGGTTTCCGTGTTCAGGGCCCCCAGTTCAACTGGAGAAGGCAGAGAGGCTCTGCTAGATCTTTAATGTGCTGCTGAGTCGTCGTCTATGACCGGTCCATTTCTATTCCTTCATTTTATTGTTTGCCCTCAAGAGAAAAGGTTGAGATCAATCTGCATATTTCTTGGCTCAAGATTTCACCGAGCACGTAGGAAACATTTTTCTTTTTTTTTCCCTTTCCACGAAGGTCCTTTGATAACGTGCTAGCTACAGGCTGCGTCACTTTCTTGAAATCGATTTATCATGAGATATGACAGAAAATGTTGGTTTGGTACCCTTTAACCAAGAGCTCCTGAGGATTAAGGAGAACAAGTGATACATCAAAATCATGCCATTTCCTACATGTGCACAACCCAAAGCAGTAGGAAGTTTTGAACATCAAAGACATCGGTTCTATTTTCTGGAACATGTTTGTGCTATAAAAGGAAGTCAGTGGACATTTTGATTATCATTAACATCACTCATATGAGAAGCATCTGTGTGTAATGACGGGAATACTGGGGAGAACAGAACAGATACAAAAGATCATAAGGAAATCAGCTTCATTAGGCCAGGGAGACTCTAAACCACTTCGAGAAGGGCTCGCCACCGAACCAAAACTAGAAATCGGCTCGAGAGGAAATAGGGTCAGCCCAACATCTGACCCCATTAAGGATCCAAAATTCCATGTGAATGTGAGACCTAAATATAAAAGAAAAATGATTTAAACACTCGTTTCTGTGTATATGTATACACTAATAGGATGTGTGATTTATGTATCATACGTACACACATGTATGTATATGTTTGTATACATGTGTGTATGCAAATGGAAGAAAGCACTCTTTATGATATGGCGAAGAGGGGAATTGTTAACTAAACAAAGGGAAGGGATCGAGGAAATTCTGAGAAAAAAGAATAAACAACTTCAACTTCATAAAATGTTAAAGAACTTTTTGCATAAACAAAATCAATGTAGCAAGATAAAGAGTGGAACTTTATACTGGGGCGAAAAGACTTTTGCATCAAATATCTGATAAAATTCTTATAGGGAACTAATATATATATATTATAACATATATATGTTACATATAACATATATATACATAGGTAATGTTATATATAACATATATAATATATCTATATATACATAGGTAATGTTATATATAACATATATATAATATATCTATATATATATATACATAGGTAATGTTATATATAACATATATATATGTATATATATAATATATATATATATATATATATATATATACATAGGTAAGCCCAGGAGCCATTCACTGAGAGCCAGGACATCAAAGGGCATGAACAAACAGCATTCAAAAGAAGGAGGGCTGCTATCCACAGGGCTCTGAGTTTTCTAAATCAAATAATACAAACAGAAATAAATATATTTAAACAAATCTAAGGCTTTATCTCATACTCAGAAAATTGGCAAAGATAAAAAGGTCACCCACAAAGCTTCAAATGAATTAATTATTGTAATTGGATGCTATATATACTAGCCAACACTCTCACAGTCCACAGTTCTTGACAAACTACCAAATCGTTCTCTCCCATCAAGACTTGTGGTTTTGTGCCTGGAGAGGCTCCTTCATTAGTAGGACTTTTCTTCTAATTACTAGATGCCCTGGCTAACACTTGCCTTGACAAACTCTTGATTAGCTTGGCAACTGCTTAAACCATAGGCTATCAGAGGAAGGACTCTTAATCTCGCTTCTATTCAATTTTGGGTTTAATATTTTGATAACCACATTCAGCATGACAAATTGTTTCCCAGAACCATTAGACCAATTTATAGCTGCACTGAGAGCATATTTACGGGCATATCTTAATTATTAATTAAGATTAATCTGACCAGAAATGGACCTTATTGTTGTTGTCATTGTTTATCCTTTTTGAAGAGGATCATGATGTCACAAAGTGATGTCTTGACTTGTGCAGGAATTGGATTGAAGTAAAGCAGGATTACACAGTCTCCAGCCTCAGTCTTCCAGAGCCATCTAAGTCCGGTAGTAAGACGAGTCAGAACAACTGGCGATGGCTAGGGATACAGTGGATGACATTGAATTCTCTGATGTTTGACCAAGCTCTAAATGCTCCACAACGTCTGCTTTAGCTGTCTTCATGGGCCAAACAGGTGATGCAGTGGATAGAGCAACAGCTCTGAAATCAGGAGGATCTGGGTTCAAATCCAGCTTCAGAAACTAGCTGTGTGACCTTGGACAACCAAGCAAGTCACTCAACTCTTGTTTGCCTCAGTTTCCTCATCTTTAAAATGAGCTAGAGAAGGAAATGGCAAACCATTACAGTATCTTTGCCAAGAAAGAGGGTCACAAAGAGTCAGACACGTCTAACCTACAAAGGAATGAAAAAGAAGTGTACCTAACCAGGTTTTAGAAGCCTGTGAGTAAGCGAGGGTCACCCTATTCAATTACTTTCAATAAGAAAAATAATGACAATTATAGTTCATACTACACATCTGCAAAGTGATCTCATATCCAGGATTTCACTCTAGCCTCCTAGAAAGCAATCAGTAGAGGTGCCATTATTACCATTTCACTGTGGAAAATAACTCCATCTCAGAGAAGGGATTGCCTCAGGTTCTCAGGAACTAAAAGGTAGACTGGAGATTTGAGACGAGACCCTTGGATTTCCAGGCCAGAATATTCTCAAAGAAGAAATGTCCAATGGGGCTTCTTCGAGAGAATGTGCCAGGTGAAGAGATTCCACATCCAAAATGAAACCATCTCTGCCTTCAAGGTACATACATTCTACTGAAGGAAATAATGTGTCCACATGTAAGGCGATATAAAATATATACAAAATAAGTGCAATAAAATTTGGAGAAAAATACTAGCAGCTGGAGGAAAATGAGAAGCTCGTGTAGAAGGCTCTGTGTGAATTGATTGTTTAAAGAAATCAGGGATTCTAAGAGGTAAAGGTGAGAAGGGAGGGCATTCTAGGCATGAGAACTAGCCAGTGCAAAGACATAGAAATGGAACATTGTCTAAGCCATTTTGGATGGTGCATGAAGGGAAATAATGCACAAAACCCTAATTGTGAATGGATTTCAGTCCATTGATATTGACTGGTTAACCATCAAAAGGCACTGAATCATTGAAAAGATGTAATCTATCCCAAAATCATGTCCCTCCTTCTCTCCCTCCCTCTAGTCCTTCTTCCCTTCCTCCCTCCCTTCCTTCCTTCCTTCCTCCCTCCTTCCCTCTTTTGCTCCCTCCCTCCCTTTCCTTCCTTCCTTCCTTCCTTCCTTCCTTCCTTCCTTCCTTCCTTCCTTCCTTCCTTCCTTCCTTCTTTCCTTCCTTCCTTTCCTTCCTTCTTTCCTTCCTTCCTTCCTTCCTTCTTTCCTTCCTTCCTTTCTTCCTTCCTTCCTTCCTTCCTTATTTCCTTCCTTCCTTCCTTCCTTCCTTCCTTCCTTCCTTCCTTCCTTCCTTCCTTCCTTCCTTCCTTCCTTCCTTCCTTCCTTCTTTCCCTGATAAGTGTTAGCAATCACTGTGGTGCACTGGATTCTATCCATGAGAAAGAGCTTGGCTTGAAGGCCATCCCTGACAGTCACTCCTCTATGCCATAAACAAATCAAATAACCTCTGAGACTCAATTTCCTCTTTCTTTGAATAGGGCTAATACTATAGCAAAAAGTCCCAGGATTGTTTTAAGTCTCAGCAATGAAGGGACTATGATCTTGGATCCAGGGACAAAGTACCCAGGTTCAAATTCTACCTCCTAATGTCACTTTTGTGTCCTGACCCATGTCTTTTCCCCTCTCTAAGTCTCTGTTCCACATCTTTAAAACAAAGAGGTTGAACTTTGGTCTCCAAGATCTCTTCCAGCTTGAGATCTATGATCTGATGAATCATGTATGTAAAGCACTTTTCAAACCTAAAAGTCTTGCATCAATTTCTATTGGTGTTATTCGAACCCAGATCACCTTGACACTTCTTACACATTTTCCATCAGCTACTCCTCTTAGTTTCAACCCTACAAACATCATGCCTCCCCTAAAGTAAAACTCATCACCTGAAATCTCATCAAATCATCATGGAGATTGTTTCAGTTTTGATATTCAACAGCTCCTAAACAACAAAGTGCAATGCATCCTTCTCAAGGCTTCCTTTCCTAGAGGGCTCAGACTTTTCCAATAATTCCAGTTCCCATCAGCTATTTTGTTTAGTTTCTAATCTTTCAAATCAACCCTGTACCTTCTGGCAGCTTCCTACCCTGCCCCCTTCCTATCCTAGCATCCTTTTATGTGTTGTCTTCCTCCATTAAATTGTCAACTTCCTAAGGGCAAAAATTGTCTTTCATTTTCTTTATCTTTATTCCCAATGCCTGGCACATAGTAGACAGACTTCATAAATGCTTATTTACTATTGGGAATTACCTGCATGACCTTTGGCAAATCCTTTTACCTCCTTAGGCCTCTTTTTCCTCATCTGGAAAATGAGGATCTGGTACCAGATGGCTTCTGAAGTTCTTCGGCTTTGGGGCCAGAATATTTAAGCATATAAATCAAATACATGATAGTTTCCCACCCCACTCACCTCCCTCCTCAAAGAAAGTCAAAGAAAGAAGTCAGACTTGAAGATGAGTGTGATTCTCTTCCCATCCCACTCTGATATGGCCATTCCTTTTCAAAATGCAGATGGAGACAGAGGTCTTGGTGGAGAGCTTCTTTGGTTGACATGCTTGGGCACTGTGCCACAGCCACTAGGAAGAAAACACATTAATCCCTTTAAGAAAGTTTATGAATTCCTTCTGGCATTAGAATATCCTTCTTCAAACCCTCCACATATGGGAGAAAAAAAGATATTCTGCCATCCACCCCCCACCCCCACCCCCACACACAATAAAGAAAACTCAATTGATCCTTTATTTTCTTCAGAAATCTTTCTTAACTCTAGTCCTAAAGCCCTATGCTCCATTCCCACTGCCCACCCTCATCTCTCTCTCTCTCTCTCTCTCTCTCTCTCTCTCTCTCTCTCTCTCTCTCTCTCTCTCTCTCTCTCTCTCTCTCTCTCTCTCTCTCCCTCTCTCCCTCTCTGTCTCTCTCTGTCTCTCTTTGTCTGCCTCTCTCTGTGTCTGTCTCTCTTTCCCTTCTCTCTCTCTCTCTGTCTCTCTCTCTGTCTCTCTGTCTCTCTCTCCCTCCCTCCCTCTCTCCCTCTCTGTCTCTTTCTCTCTGTCTCTCTCTTTCCCCTTCTCTCTCTCTGTCTGCCTCTCTCTCTGTCTCTCTCTTTCCCCTTCTCTCTCTCTGTCTGCCTCTCTCTGTGTCTGTCTCTCTTTCCCTTCTCTCTCTCTCTGTCTCTCTCTCTGTCTCTGTCTCTTCCTCCCTCTCTCTCCCTCTCTGTCTCTCTCTTTCCCCTTCTCTCTCTCTCTGTCTGCCTCTCTCTGTGTCTGTCTCTCTTTCCCTTCTCTCTCTCTGTCTCTCTCTCTCTGTCTCTCTGTCTCTGTCTGTCTGTCTGTCTGTCTGTCTGTCTGTCTGTCTGTCTGTCTCTCTCTCTCTCTCTCTCTCTCTCTCTCTCTCTCTCTCTCTCTCTCTCTCTCTCTCTCTCTCTCTCTCCTCATTTCTCCCCCCTCCCCATCCCACTCTCTTTGGTTCCTACCCTTATCTTCTGACCCACCCTCCCCTTTGCTATCGCTGCAGCATAGTGAGGGTGGAAGATTTCTTCAGCATAAATATGTCTTCTCAATGATGGGGCTGGACCAGGCAGCCTTGTAGGCTGTTCCTCACACTCACTATCTATGCATGGCCAGAAGATTTTATAACTTAGGAGATGATCTTCAGGGGCTTCGATACTTACAAAAGTAACTTAGAGATACCCTGCCTGCCCTCAGCTTCCGGATGCAGTCTAGTGTCAGTGCCAGCCTCAGAAGGGTTCTGATTTGATAAGAGCTGATTTTTTCATTTGAATCATCAGAGTTTTTATTCACCTAAGACAGCCTTCGAGGCCCCTGACTCATCACCATGTCATAAGGAGGCACCAGAATAGAATCTCAGTCCTCTCTTCCTCCTGACTCTCCAGTTTCAAAATCCCTTGGCTTTTGCTGAAAAGGAGAGTGGAAATGATTGGAAAATTAAAAAGAAAATGATGAATTCAATTTAGAAATCAAATGTCCTTTATTAGTACATCATAAAGTCACACACCAATCAGTTTAGAGCTAAAAGGGACCTCAGAGGTCATCTAGTTCAATCCCCTCATTTTATAGAGAATGAAATAGATGCCAAGAGAGAGGAAGTGATTTGCCCAGCAGTACACAGGTACTAATTGACATTTGAACACAGATCTCCTCATTTCACCCTACCATTTTGCATTAAATGGAATGTACTATATGAATCGCATGTTGGTGGTAATAGGAAGAAGGCTGAATTTTGAGTCAGAGGACCTGAGTTTGAATCCTGGTTCATCTATTTACTACCTGTGTATTTTTAAGCAATTGAATCCACCTCTTCAGAAACAGCTTAATCCTTTTTAAAAAAGTGAGGAATTGGCCAAGAAAACTTCTAAGATCCCTTCCAGGTTTCATACTAGGATTCCCTGATTCTCTCATCCTTTCTCTCTCTCTCTCATCAACTCACAAACTATGATTCAATATTGATATTATATGGGACTAGCTAAGGAGAAAGCAAGTTTCATCCCTAGGGATTTGGTTCAAGGGGAAGATTGGTCTTTCTTCCCACAGTTTATGCCCAAATCTATCTACTAAGGGGTCCAGATCGCTTCAGTGAAAGGCCCCACTTTCACTGGATGAATGAATTTTATGAATGCATCAACACAGCACTTCTGCGATCAAATTATTTCAATAGGAGAGTTTCCCCAACAGCACAGCCAATAAGGTTTTTGGCAGAGTCCTTCAACATCCCAAGGAAAGCAAATGTGTTGTACTTCAGGACTATTAAGGCTGAATAGGATTTGAAGTCTGTTTGGGGAAGGAAATAGCTGGGTGAAGCAATGACACCTTCCCAGAGAGAAGCCAGCAGGGGGAGTAAACCGATTAAAAACCAAATGAATCCTATGAAGGTTCTTGCTTTAAAAAAATCAAATCTATGATTTATCTCTTACTTGACATGCCTAACTGGGGAAAAACTAGGCATTTCCCATCCCAAACATATATCACACATGTTGCACACACATCTGTTTGGAAATAAAATTCTATAAATAGGGCAACGAAACTGCAATCATGTGTTCCATATGACTTATTGCTTACAGAACCGCGAGGCAATATTTTGTTTTTTTCCTGACTATGAAAGAAGAAATTCGACATATTAGCAACATAGGATGCTGTAGGGCCGAAGTCTACGTAAGAGAGAGTGGGGGGGGGGGGCTTTGCCCCAAGCACTGACATTGAAGAAAAGTATGCTTCCTCCGAGCAGTCTTCCAGAAAGAGCATCTCTATGCTTAAAGTCTTATGGGCGTCCACCAGCCCTTGCTAGGCTTTGTGGCAGGGAGAGGGTATAGAGCCATCGCTAGGCTCAAAGGTCAATGACCCAACCAACAAGCCTTTATTAAACACCTACACAAGTGACAGTGTCTGCCCTAAAGGAGCTTGCACTCTCTCAGGGGAGAGAGTAACAAGATCACCACCAGGAAGGATGGAGAGTGGCTGGGATGCTCCAGGACTCTTGGAGGGATGCTGTTTCCCTCCCAGTGAATGAACCCCAGTCACTAGCTCTGCGCCAGCTCAATGTGACACCCTGATGAGGTCTGAAGGCTTTGGAAAGGTCAGCTCCCTGCCTGATGGCGACTCAGAAGCCACAAAAGTCCAGCCCTCTGTGAAAACCCCTCCAGGCCAATCAAAAACAAAGTGCTGCAGGGAGACAGAAAACCAAATCTAGCAACAGGACAGAGCCAGAGGGCCCTCCTGCTGGATCCAAATTAAAAGGTATGCAGAGAAGGCTGAATTCTCAGGTTTAAGGAAAAGGAAGAAGGAAGGTCCCATGACCCTTCCCCCACCTACTATGCTGTCTTTGGGGGTTGCTGAAATCTCTGGGCAAGGGCTCCAGCCCGGAGGGAGTGCCTTGCTGCCACAGCTGTGCCAGGCTCAGGGCTCTGACCATAGCCAGCAGGGAGGCAGCTGGAAGAGAGACATGAAGGGGAGGATAGCCTAGTGGCAACCACCACTCTCCATCCTGGACCTCCCCTTCTCAAGGTTTTGGCCTCAGGACACATCCAGCTACACCTCAGCTTAATCTAGTCAATCAATAGGGCAGATAAGAAGCCTTCAGAGGGCAGGGAAGCTCAATCTCCAACACCCCTCCCCAACAGACTGCCCTAAGAGCCTAGGTAAGAATCCAGCTGACTGGGGAAGGCTGCAACCACTAGGGAATACCTTGAAAACAGTACAAGAAGCACAGCTTCCCTAAAGCCTCCACACCTTCACCTATACCTTCAGCTTCTTCTGCCAGCTGGGGAAGATCTCACCTCAGGGCTCATTAATACTCCATTGGCCTAATCCAGTCAATCAGCAGAGCAGAGAAGAAGCCCCTTCAGGACAGAACAGCCCAAACCCACAGATCCAGCAAATAATTGGAGGAGCAAAATTACAGACAATGACAGAGAGCAAAGAAGAAAAAAATAGAAAAAGAAAAAAGAGATTCCAGTAGACCACTTCTATCCAGGTAATGAACAAAGAGCAAATGGAACAGAGGAGGATCAAAGAACACCAAGCAAAAATTCAGAAACTCCAACACATTGGACTCAGGCTTTGGAAGAACTCAAAACACCATTCAAAAAACAATTAAGAGAGGAGGAAGACAATTGGGGAAAGAACTTAAAAAGCAAAATAAGTCATCTAGAAACAGAGGCACATAAGCTAAAATCAGAAAATAGTGTCTTGAAAGCCAGAATTGACCAGGTTGAAAATGAGGCAAAAAAAGTGAAAGATGACCTACAAAGAAAAACAGACCAGAAGGAGGATGACCAAAAAGCCAGGGATGAAATTCTGTCTTTAAAAATTAGACTCCAACAACTATAAGCAAATAATTTCACAAAGCAACAAGAGTCTATAAAACAAAATCAAAAGAATGACAAAATTGAGGAAAATATGAAACACCTCATTGATAAAACTGTAGGCCTAGAAAATAGATCCAGAAGAGACAATTTAAGAATTACTGGACTACAGGAAAATCATGACAAAAGAAAAAGCCCAGACAATAATTCTATAGGAAATTATCCAAGAAAACTGCCCTGACATTCTTGAATCTTGAATAAGAGGCAAAAGTGGAGATTGAAAGAACCCACAGATCACCTCCTGCTTTAATCCCCAATTTTCAATGCCCAGGAATGTTACAGCCAAATTTGAGAACTATCAGACCAAGGAAAAGATACTACAAGCTGCTAAGAAGAAACCATTCAGATATCATGGAACCACAGTTAGGATAACAAAGGACCTGGCTGTATCCACACTGAAAGACCAGAAAGCATGGAATATGATATTCCAGAAAGCAAGGGAAGTGGGTCTACAACCAAGAATCCACTACTCAGCAAAATTTATTATATTCTTGTTGGAGAAAGTATCATTTAATAAAATAGAAGACTTTCAAGCATTCCTAAGGAAAAAAAAAACATGACTTAAACAGAAAATTTGATGCCCAAACACAGAACCCAAGAGAATCACCAAAAGGTAATTAAGAAAGGGGGAAAAAACAACTGTTTTTTTTTTTTTTTGGAATGGAGCTCCATCACCTATCCCTGCTTGCAGCCTCCTAGCTATCTTCTGAATAGAATAAATGGGGAGATTCAGATAGACCAATCTTTCCCTGACAATTATGCTCTTAAAGCAATCCTTAAGAATTTGAGGCTGAGATATCTAAGAAGGTAATTACAAATGAAGAAAGAGGAGAGAATTCTGGCCCTTTACTATCTCTTCTATAAATCTCCAAGATGCATCAACATGCCCTACTTTAATGCCTAGAATGGTGAGATATTAGAGCTAGATGGGATCTTCGAGACCATCCAGTCTTACATCTCATTTGACAGAAGAGAAAATTTAGGCACAGAAATAGAAATCAGGGAACAGCTGGGTGGCTCAGTGGATACAGAGCCAGGTATACAAACACACTTCCTAGCTGTGGGAGTCTGAGCAAGTCACTTAACCCTGCACTGCCTAGTCCTTACTGCTCTTCTGCCTTACTACCAATACACAGGATTGATTCTACATTGGAAGGCAAGGGTTCAAAAAAATAGAAAGCAATTTTTTCAAGGTCTCATAGCTAGTAAGTAGCAGTCAGTATTCAAATCTACACCTTCTCCCTTCAAATCCACTTTTTTCTCCACTCTGCCACGTTCATGGTGTTCTATTCCCCCTGCCCCCAACTGAAATGGTTACCCATATCTCCTAAATCTTGCATTGTGAAGTCGATTTTTTTTTCTAAGTCTAAATATAAGACTTGATACCTTCAGATCAAATTCCACCTTACTTTAATTTGGCCCAACACTCTAGGCTTTCGATATATTTGTGAATCCTGATTCTGTCCTCTGTAGGTTAGTAGTTAGCTACCTCAGTTGTGTGTGATGATCTCTAAATCTAATAAGAGTCCCATCTCTACCTATATCCAAATCATTCATAAAAATGTTAAATGGTACGAGGTCAAGTTCAGATCTCTTGGACCCACCACTAGTCACCTCCTTTCAAGTTGGCATGAAACCATTAATGACTACTCTTTGAATGTTTCCATTTAACCAGTTGTAAATGTGTCTTCATTATTGCCCAAACCACTTTAAACCACTTGCGATTAATAATCTGTAGGAAAATAGAGTATTTTCCAGATGTTATCTGGGAAAGAAGAAAAGCCCCAAGATGACCTACAAGCAACCTTCTTCACTGACATTTTTTAAGCCTCGCTCCCAGCCCTCACATCTCCAGGATGTTTCATTCTGCCCTGCAAATTGACTTTTGAGGGGAGATGAAGGTTGGAGACGATTGGTTGGTTTCCTGTTTTGTTCTCTTAAGACATAATAACAGCCCATTTGCTCTTGCGGCTCTATGGTCTAGTGAGAATTTTTCTTATCAATCTTCTAGGAAAAAAGAATCATACAGGGGTTTGTTTTTGTAATAATTATGAGGGAATTTGACATCCTACGTTCTCACAGATAGCAGGAAATACACCCCTTGGCCACAATCCTAATCACTAATCTTCAGATTCCTTAAAAGCACTATTATTTTAACTACCGTCCCCTCCTAAAAATGGCTAGTTGTGGAAACCTCAGGAAATACAGAGAAATAGCAGTAACTGCCAGAGAAAATGTCTGGCAAAGAGTTGAGTCCCATGACAGCGGGCTAAGGCTGCGATCGTGCTCAGATCCTAGTCTTTACTCCTCAACTTTGTCCATCACTTGAATATTTGTGGGGAAATAATTTCCCTTCCAATATGATTTTTTAGAAATATTATAACCCCCTGCCCAATCCCCCACACCCAGGCACACAGCCGAGGCAGTCAGCTAAGGATCCGCTCTATAAAAGACAAAGAAAGGACAGAAGAGAAGCAAGAACTCAGATGCTTCCGATGTTAAAAATAAGTAAATTAAACCTGCTGCTGCTGCCCAAAAGCACACAGGGGCCTTGAGCTTGGCTTCTCCACAGTGACGCACTTCAACTTAATGAATAAAATCTCCCCTGAGAAGTCAGACATTGAAAATGTGAATGAAAAGGGGAAATGCCACGAGGATTAGCAATAACTTACAAATGTCGAGCTTGGGATCTGGGGAATGGACACAGATCTAGGCTGGACAATTAGGGCTTTGCCCCAAAGTGGAGAGCACCATTCCAATGCACACTGGTTAGCCCTAGTGACCACACCTTAGACAAACTTACTCCAAACTGCTCATTCCACCCTCACATGATCATTTGAATTGTAGGGGCTCCTTTAAAAAAAAAAATCTTTATCTTCTGTCTTAGACTCAACACAGAGTATTGATTCCAAATGAGAAGAGTGGTAAAGACTAGGCAATGGGGGTTAAGTGACTTGCCCAGGGTGACTCAGCTAGGAAGTGTCTGAATCCAGATTTGAACCCAGGACCTCTCCTTTCTAGGCCTGACTCTATCCACTGAACCATCTAGCTTCCCCCTTGGGTGCACATTTTCCCCGTGAGGGCTGCACACAGTTGAAATTCCTCTTTATCCCTATGCCGCCTGAGTCCAAAGATTTCTAGCTATGGTTCTTCAGGGAAATGAAAACTTTGATTTACTCTGTATGGTTCATGCCACGAAGAATCCACTGACAAACACATCTAGATCTTTAAGTACTTAAAGACAGAAGTACCCAAGCCAGGTGACAGTTATCAACGAGAATTAGGTGGTATCATGACAGCTAGTAACAGTGAAATGGTGTGTTCATAATTGAACAAAAAGGGAAGCTAGGGTGGCTGAAGAATTCTAGACTTAACATCCAGCCAGTCAGCACATCTAGGGGACTCCTAGCCCCTCTGGTCTGGAGGGTCCATTGCTCTCCCACTTCCTACCACTCCCTATGTGTAGTCTTGTGCCTCTGTGGGGTCTATTCCCCTATAACCCTTTCCAGCTACTCACTGGTATTGGATGCTCTGGGATGGTTCTACAGGGAGGCTGAGCCCCTAGAGACAAAGATACACTATTTGAAATGAATCCTCAGTGATGAACATTCTCTCATCTCTTCAGGGACAGCCAGGTGGTACAGTGGTGAAATTTCTGGGCCTGAAGTCAGGAAGACTCATCTTCCTGAGTTCAGATCTACTTACTAGCTGTGTGACCCTAAGCAAGTCACTCATCTCTGTTTTCCTTAATCTTCAGAAGAAAGAAATGGTAAACCACTCCAGTGTCTTTGCCAAGAAACTCATTGGACACAGGATGGTCCACAGGATCCTACAGAATCAGACACAACTGATATGACTAAACAACAACAACAATATTGACATCTAAAACATGCTTTTTTCCTCACATATGTCAGTGCCTGTATCATAGTCTTTCTCTTCTCCTCAACTCCTGCCTTCATACAAGGGGTCTTGAACTCATATATTGACACTATATGCCCTCAAATATCCTTACCTCCCAACTCACTCATTTTCTATGATCTAGATCTGCTTCCCACCCAATTATTCCAGAGATGGTCATACTCTTGATCTTCCTATGACCCACAAAGCTTCTCCTACATCATGAATCTGAATTTCCTTTACCTGACCTTAAACTGGTGTCATCCACCTCTCCCTGTGTCTTGCAACACCAAACCCTCTCCTTCATCTTCACAGTGACCTCTAATTCCTCTGTCGCTCTCTTCTTTCCCAGAACCTCCTCTACCCTGACTGAGCTACTTTCCTCCCTTCCCTGGGAAAAGACATTTCTTGGAGAAACAGTTCAGCTCTACACTGCCTTCTCTCCAATCCCTTGTACCCTAATTCTATGGAAGATCTTGATCTGCTTAGCCTCAGCCTTAGATTATTCCCTCCATCCATGACTTTTTCTCCTAATTGCATGATACTGAATGAAATCTAAAAAAAAAAACAAACAAAAAAAAAACCAACCAAGATATCATGCAAACTGGCTTGACTACAAATTTGTTACATAATTTCAACGGGGCTCTCACTGCAGCAAGGCAATGCTTTTATACCTCCCTAATCACTTCACTATCCCACTAGTCACAGCATCTTCTCCAGACCTTCATATCCCTTTTCATATCGCATCTGGCTCCCCCTTTCCCCACCCTCTTAGCTGAGAACCTTGTCTCATATTTCAACTGAAAAAATTTAGACCTTGTAAAAAAAATTCCATCTTCTCCCTTTGCTTCCACTTCATCTCACAACACTCAATTGCCTTCAGCCACTCTCCCTTCCTTTCACTCTTGTCTCACCTAATGAGGTGGTGGTTCTTTCCAAGGAAAACCTTTCTACATGAACATGGATTCCCATCACAGCCTATCATGTCCCCCATTTATCGATCTCTCCCTGTCTACTGTGTGCCTCCCTACTGTTCAGAACCATTCCTGTGCAACAGCGATATTGTATGATGATCATCTGTGACTGACATAGCTACTCTCAGCAATACAACGATCCGGGACAATTAATTCCAAAGGATTTATGACAAGGAATGCTCTCCACCTCCAGAGAAAGAACTGTTGGAGTTGGCAGGCAGATCAAAGCATGAGATTTTCCACTTTAGTTTATTTGTGTTTTTATTTTGGGGTTTTGGCTTTATAAGTATTCTCTTACAACAATAAACAATATGGAAATATGTTTTGCATGATAATACATGTATAACCCAGATCAAATTGCTTACCATCTCCAGGAGGGGGAGGGAAGGGAGAGAGGGAGACAACTTGGATCTTATAACTTCAGAAAAACGTATGTAGAAAAATGTTTTTACATGAAATTGGGAAAATAAAATATCTTTTAACAAAACATTCCTGTGTTTTCTCCTTCCAAAAAAGAACCCCTTCATTTGATCCATCCATCCTCAGTAACTGTCATCCTATATCTCTCTTCCTTTTTGTGGCCAGGCTCCTTCAGAAGTCTGTCTATAATCAGTGTCTCTACTTCTTTAACTCTCTGTATTCTAGCTTTCAGCCTCATCTTTGAGCAGCTTTACACCCTCTAAAGTTGCCATCGGTCTCTCAATTTTCAAATCTAATGGTGTTTCCTCAGTTTCTATCCTTGTCCTTTCTCCAGCCTTTGGCTGAGTCAAATATTCTCCTCTTCTTGTTATTTCTTCTGTCCTATCTGACACGCCATACACTTATTCCTCCTCAGTGTGCTTTGCTAGATCTTCACCCAGGTCAGATTCACTTACTGGAGATGACTTCCACTGCTCTGTTCTGGGACCTGAGGAGATGTCAGAAGAGAACCAGGAGAAAACAGTGTCATTAGAAACTAAGAGAGGAGAGTATCATGAAGAAGAGGTGATTAATAATGTAAAATCTCTATACAGATAAAAAAGAAATGAAATAAAATGAAAACGTGAGATATAAGAGGAAAAAACATTAGATTTATTCATTGAGGCTCATGGGTAATTTTATTTTATTTATTTTTAAACCTTCACCTTCTGTCTTGGAATCAATACTGGGGATAAGGGCTAGGCAATAGGGGTTAAGTGATTTGCCAAGAATCACACAGCTAGGAAGTGTCTGGGGTCAAATTTGAACCCAGGACCTCCCATCTCTGGGCCTGACTCTCAAACCACTGAGCATTCCTAGGTAATTTTAAAGAGAGAACAGGGGTTTATTTCTTTGTTTGCATTTATATTACCAGCTTTTAGAACAATGTCGGGCCTATAGAAGGTGTTTAATAAATAAATGCTTATTGTTTTAAACTAAATCCTGGAGATTCAAAGAAAAAATTGAACAGTCCCTTCAGGTGTGTGTGCCTCCCTTTCTGAGAAACAGTTTATACGTGGATAAGTTAATTTTAAAAAATCAACATGGGGATGGGAGGGAAGGAGCTAAAACTATGATTTTATTGGCTTAGGGAATTGCCAGAAAGGAAATCCCTCTTCTAAAGGTAGATCAGACTAATAATCACCCCCAAATTTAGTATTAAAGAGTCTCCTGGGAGAACTAAATTCAATTAAGCAAATTTCCTCTGGGTCAGAGCAAGATCTGGAACACAGGTCTTCCACCCCCCAAGACGACCTCATTATCCACTGCGCCATGTTACCTTCCATCAAAACTTACAGAAGTAAATATAATTTGGGGTGGGGCAGAGTCTGGAAGGATCAGGAGAGACCTTGTGGAGGGAGGTCCAACCGTGTGAGGCATCCAGTGCAAAGGCTGAAGGGATCACCTCCTGTCAGGGGGACGGTGAGGAGGAGCATCTGGCAGGGATGCCCAGTACACGAGAGTCTACGACCACGTCAGACTGGAAAGGATATTTAGAGGCAACATGAGAAAGGCTTTCCACACCCAGAGGAGAAGTTTGTATTTTACTACCAGCTTCTCGGGAAGAGCAGCAACAGACTGGACTTGGGGGGCACAAATGGGGCCACCTGACAAAGGATAAATCTGAGAGGATCCAAAGCCCATTCGGAGCCAGTTGCAATAATCAAGGAGAACGACTTGAGCTCAGTCACTCCATTCTCTCATGATAATCAGACACTGTTTCCCAGGGGCCCAGAGTGGCAGGAAACGAGCCCAGTGATACTTGCTGCTCAGAGCCATAATGAGAGAGACACAAACTCTCTTTGTGCAACACACCCTTTCGCGAATGGGTTGCCCTTTGGGGACAGTAAAGCGAATCTCTGGCTCGAGTCTCGGCTTGCATCAGTATTTCTCCATCGCACTCTCCCGCGTAGGGGCCGGCTCTTATGGATTTAATTTTCACAGATTTTCTCTTTCTTTTGATCAAAGAAGATGCAAAGAACCACACAGCCAGAGCTCAGCCAGTATCTCGAACACACCAGTTTCCACTGAGTTGGTTCTCATTTTTCTCCAAGCCTAATTACAACGGTTAGCCGTCCAGTGTGGTTTACATGATGGTAGGAGAACATCGGCACTGGGCGAATTCAGGAAAATCCAATCAGAAACCTATTGAGCGAGCACCAACCCAGGGATATGGAGAATGGAAGGCCATTTGCCAGGAACAGGATCCAGCTGGCACTCTCAGCCTAATCATTCATCTTCATGATTGCTATGAAAAATTAAAAGATGGGCTTAAATATCTAGTGTGCCCTGTGTTCTTCCTTTGGTGATGGCTTCAGAAGAAGATATCAGCTACTATCTGCAACTACAAGAGCAAATCGACATTTTTTTTCAGGGATGCTCGCCCATTTTTCAGACATTTCCAACTCTTTGGGACTCCATGGAGGGTTTTCTTGATGAAGATACTGCAGTGATTTGTCATTTCCTTCTCCAGGTCATTTTAAATATGAAAAATGGAGGCAAAGGGGTTTAAGTGACTTGCCCAGGGTCACACAGCTAGTTGGTGTCTGAGGCTGGATTTGAATTCAGGTCCTCTGGCCCCAGGGCTCTAACTCTATCCACTCTTCCACCTCAATGACCCACAGGATACTCTGCTGACTTGGGATGTAAAGAGTAAAGACGGTTTGCATTTGGACAGAGATTGCAACAAATCTTTCAGATTATTCCTCTGGCTAACCTATAAACAAACAAACAAATAGCTTGGGCATTATAAGCAAAACTGGCAAATTATCAAAAGTAAAAAAATAGTAGAAGCTGCAAGGAGGCAACTTTAGGTTTAAGGGAGGGAAATGCTTGTAACCATCAGAGCTAAGCCCAAGGAGAATGGGCTGCTTGGAAAGGTGGAGGATTCTCTCTCACCCCCAAAGATGTTCTCTGTTCGAGAGTAGCTCAGGATT
This sequence comes from Monodelphis domestica, assembly GCF_027887165.1. NCBI lineage: Eukaryota > Metazoa > Chordata > Mammalia > Didelphimorphia > Didelphidae > Monodelphis > Monodelphis domestica. Next base: position 14,148,943 of record NC_077227.1, on the reverse strand, counting down.
ACTTTAAATCACATTACCCAAAGTGGTTTCAAATGGATATTGATGAGTTGAGGCAACCTGCTGCTTATGTCTTTAAAGACAATAAAGAAAAACAATAAAAAACTAACAATCTAGGGGAAAGCTGGGTAGCTCAGTGGATTGAGAGCCAGGCTTAGAGATGGGAGGTCCTGGGTTCAAATCTTGCCTCAGACACTTCCCAGCTGTGTGACCCTGGGCAAGTCACTTAACCCCCATTGCCTAGCCCTTACCACTCTTCTGCCTTGGAAGCCATACCCAGTATTGATTCCAAGACAGAAGGTGAGGGTTTCCTTTTTAAATAATAAAAAAAAATAATGATCTGCTAGAAAAGATCCAGAAAGAATTAAAATATTTAACTGGCAGAATTGATAAAGAAGAAAAAGGTCATGATACTGATGCCATTAAATTTAAACACAGTAATTTAATACAATATATGGATGATTTACTCTTGGCATCACCTAATGCTAAAGCATGCCAAGAGGATAGCAAACACCTCCTTTTGGAGCTGAGCTACATAAGAGAGGCCACAAGGTCTCCAGAGACAAAGTTCAGTGGTGTCTCCCCAAAGTACAATATTTAGGTTTTATTTTAACTGCTGGGTCCCATTATGTTTCTCCTAAATGTTCTAGTTCTTGTTCTAGTACAAGAAAAACTAGATGGACTTTGTTGAAGTTCCTCCTAACAATAAAAGTCTGCTGTTTTGTGAAAAATGTCACCATCATGGCCTTCTTCATGAAAACATAAATGGAATATAATTGTTTACAAAGAAACAGCAGAGAGTAGAATTGTCAAATACAGACTCTGAAAATTACTACCCGTGTGACTCTGGGCAAGTCACTTAACTTCATTTTTCCTCATCTATTTTATATTTATTCAATAGGAATAGATATTATTGCATAAATACACATAATTCTCTATGTACATCCATAGTGCTTTTTATTTCTGTTTTTTTTTTCCATTTTACCCAAAGATTTTCTTTTTTTTCCTCTTCCAAACCTTTGTACAACTCACTTTCATTACAGAATATATCCTATATGCATGTGCTGTCGTATAACAAATAACAAACCTTCAGTAGAGTTATATGTGTCTTATGGTCACATATCATTTTTCTCTCAAAGATAAGTAATTGCACAAAATTCTTTTAACACTCAACAGAAAATGTTTCTGATGTAACCTGTTTATATTATGTTATATTACATTATATTACATTACATTACATTACATTACATTATATTATATTATTTTATATTATATTATGTTATGTTATGTTATGTTATATTATGTTATATTATGTTATGTTATGTTATGTTATGCTATGCTATGTTATGTTATGCTATGTTATGTTATATTACATTATATTATATTAATTATATTATATTTATTATATGATATAAATGATATGGTATATTATATTATATGATGTGATATATTGTATGATATTATATGATATTGTATTGTATGATATTATATATAATATCCTGATTTAACATATTCTTGTATACAACTATTCCTACGCCATTCTGAGATATCTGAAGGATCTTAACTAAGTAATCAGTGCCAGACAACGAGGCTAAACCCTCATCTACTAAGCTGTGTGTTTTCCCTGACAGAACATGAGGTCCCTGAGGACAAGGACTTTCGTGTATTGTTTTTGTATTCCAATAGAATAAAGCTTGGCACAGAGCAGCCACTTCATCAACCCTTGCTGACTGATTGGTTGCTATGGCACATTTTTTTTAGAGAAGGGTGTGCTCCAGCCACTTTCCCCAGCGGACGTGAGTCACGTATCTGTGTGCCACGTAGCTAAGATGACTTGGAGGAGTCCTTTGAGGGGAATGAGGATGGGGTAAGGAAGCCACAAAACAGGGATTCTTGTGGCCTGGACCAGTTTGGGGGAGGGGTGGAGGAGGAAATGTCTCATTTGATCCTCACAACAAACCCTGTGGGGTAGCTGTTATGACTGATCCCCGTTTTACAGATCCCCCTAACCTGAGGCAGGTATAGAAGGATTTAGCCAGGGCCACCCAGCTGATAAGTGTCTGAGGTCAGATTTAGACTCGGGGCTCCCTGACTCTGGCTCCTATGTGCTGTGACCTGTGCTACTTAAATAGGGGTGAAGAAAGACATGCAAAGAACCTCCTGCCCACCACTGGCCTGAGAGAGAGAGTGCAGGGAGTGTCCAAGGACAGATATGTCTCTGCAAGACAGGGATGGAGTATTCTGGGCAGGAAGCACCGCCTTCAGCCGGAGCCATGAAAGGAGGGCTTCTGCACGGATTTGCTGCTCCAGGCGGCCTTCAGAGTCTTTATCAAGAAGGAAAACAAAATGCCCAGGATGAGGACTTGGCCTGCGAGTGAGCAGTAACCGGGGAGTTTGGGGCCTCTTAAAAAACTGAATCCGGAGCCCTGAAAGCCTTTCCGAAGGGACAAAGGGAAGGCCCTTTTCTCCCTTCTTTTCTGGGCCGTTTTTATTGGTTTAAGAGCTTCCCAGGGCTGTGCAGTCGGAGCAGCTGCTGGTAATGATTTATGAAATGAAAAATTCCTGCCCACCCAGTTCTCAGACAGGGATGCGCCATCACTACTGTGTTCCGCTCGCTGGCAGTCCTCGCAGCTCAGATGTCGCCAGGGTCCCCCTTCACACAGAGGATGGAGCTATAAAAAGAACCACATTCCTGAGCCCGTCTCCTGTGTGTGTGTGTGTGTGTGTGTGTGTGAGCACGCACACGCATGTACTAAATACGCGGACCCACAGGAAACAATCCTGCAAGCATACTTGCCCACCGAACAATCATGTCTCTTTTCCTTTGGTCCTCCCTCTCTCTTCCCTTTTACAGCCCAAAGCCCAGAGCCCTGGCGAAGGTCCCCCAAACTCTCCTCCGGCCTCCTCCCACCCCGCCCAGCCCCGAGAAGGAATAAAATAAATAGATTCTATTCAGGTGGTTGAATGAGCCATTGGGTAAACAGCCCTCCTGGGAAGGGAGCAATCAGGCCAGAAGACCGCTTGCCTAACACTCATTTTCTTTCTTTGGTCAGACACATGCTTGTTGTAGTTGTTTTTCAGGCACAACGAAGGTTCTGAAGACAACCTCACTTCAGCCTGGCATGGAGAATGTGGAGAGGACAGAGCACTGGCCTGAAAGTCCCACAGATCTGGGTTCCAGTCCTACATCTCACACTGACCAATGAACCATGGAATGCTGGGAAGGCACCCAAGCTTGGCAGCTCGATTTCCTCATTAGCTGAGTATAATTTAAACTTAAAGTAAATGGGGGGGGGGGCAGGCCTGGAGATGGGAGGTCTTGGGTTCAAATCTGGCCTTAGACACTTCCTAGCTGTATGGCCCTGGGCAAGTCACTTTATCCCCATTGCCTAGTCCTTACCACTCTTCTGTCTTGGAATCAATACTTAGAACCAATTTTAAGATGGAAGGGAAGGCTTTAGAAAAAAAAAATTAAAAATAAAGACACTTAGGGGCACATAGGTGGCACAGTGGATAGAGTGCAGAGGTAGGAATAAGGAAGACCTAAATTCAAATCCAACCTCAGAGACTTCCTAAACTTTGTGACCCTGGACAAGTCACTTAACTTCTTTTTGTCTCCGTTTCCTTATCTTTTGATGGGGATAATGGTAGCACATACCTCCCAGGGTTGTTGAGAAGCTCAAATGAGATCATTATCATAAAACACTTAGCACAGTGCCTGGCACATAGTAGGTGCTATATAAATGCTAACTATTATCACTTTCCCTTAAACCATTACCATGTGCAATGAATAATGTCCCAGAACCTCAGAGTTGGAAGGAGAACGTAAGCAAGACAGCCTGGTCCCACACGGGATCCTCATCCGGCTTGGCTTGAAGATGGCCTGTGGGCGGCCCCCACCACCTGTCCCCACTTCCTGAGGCAGCCTGGCCTGCCCTGGGATGGCCCACAGTTTTTCTACGTCTTTTCTACGTCTTTCTCACTTCCTTGCGATGCCCAGCCAGTCCTCTGCATTCTGCCCTCTGCAGCCAACCAGAGCACAGCTAATGCCTCGTCCACAGGGCAGCCCAGACAATCCTGGGGCTGTTCTCTTAAATGAAGCAGTTGCGATCCTCCTTCAGGACTGTTTACCAACTAAATCAACTTAGAGCATTGAACAAAGCTTTGCCCTGGAGCCAGGTGCTACAGGAGATGGGAGAGACATCTGGGCCAGGGCCCGGAGGCTGAGGCAATGAAAGGCCAAGAGGCTCTGGATTCTGGGACCCAAGTCAACAGCCACTCGTTTCTGGGACGTTCGTGCCCTGGGACTTTTAGCACTCTTCCTGGAGCCGTGGGACCCCCTATCAGAGCCTCGGCTGCAGGGCCACAATCACCCATAACATGTACATCCTCCGGTTGCTTGGAGATGACATTCAAACCAGATAATGGGTCTAAAGGACTTGAGGCATGTTGAAGGTCTCGACAGAGAGCCGCCTATCAATCCAGCAATTAATAGGCATTTACCCATCGCCTACTGTGGGCCAGCAACTGTATTGGGCCTTGAGACTACAAAGAAAAAAGAAAACAGCTCCCTGCCCTCAAGAAGCTTCGATTTGTTATAAAAAGTTCATTCTGAAGCGATCAAATAGCGAGTGGAATAGACATTTCCATATACACTACGAGACAGTTCCGTCTTGACTCCCTCTATACGTTCAAATAATGCTCTCACACTTGCGGCCTGCTGGCATGCCAGCTCAGCTCTGTTCATCCTCCTATCGTGTGACAGTGGGCACATCTTCTGTCTTCTCCTGGCCAAAGATCTGAAGGTCTTCTGACTTTTTATTTCAACGTTACCTATATATATATTTTTTTTTCTTCGCTTTATTTTTTCAACCCCTTACATCCCATCTTGGAATGAATGCTGTGTACTGGTTCCAAGCCAGAAGAGTGGTAAGGGCTAGGCAATGGGGGTTAAGGGACTTGTCCAAGGTCACCCAATTGGGAAGTGTCTGAGGCCAAATTTGAACTCAGGACCTCCCATCTCTAGGCCTGGCTCTCTATCCACTGAGCCACCCAGCTGCCCCCATTTTCTTCACTTTAATTATCTGAAATCACAAAAAAAGAGATTGACAGAGAAAAATTGGCTGGGATGAGCAGGCAAAGTGATTCAGCCACAAATTCATGCAAGCAGTGAAGGATCAGAAGGCAGCAGCTTGAGCCTGCCTCCCTGATCCTATTCTCATACCCACATTCTGAGTGATAACCACCAGGCTCGGGGGAGTCATTGGAGAGTGGACTCCGGCCCCAATCTATTCCCACAGCTGCAAGGGCCCCCTGCACTCAGGATGGACTGCAATCGCATCTACTCGGGATCCAGTCTCCTGCTGGGATTTCTGCCAGGCCCTAACGTAAGTGAGAGCGAGTTCTCCAGACAGTAAATGACTTACATAAGTCTAGGCTCTTCACCCATAACGTTTTCTATCTGCCTTGCCCTGGAAGACAGACGACCCAAACCAGGTGGCAATGAACACTCTCCCTCCCCCCTACGGATACCCAACACCTTAGCTCCATTTGGAAGATGGTGTGGAAAGGAGACAAGGTAAAATTAATGTCAGTCCATCGTGGGGTTTGTGCACATGTATCTGTGGAAAATGTGTCCTTGATGGTACTTCTGGGTTAATATAAAGTACCTGAATCACCAATTTGCAAGTTAGAGAACCAAATTTGAGGATAAAGGGAAGGAAGGGGAGATATGAAGAAGCCTCCGATCTTCTGATCAGGGGTTCACACAGATCAGAGGTATATGATGTTGTGGAAGAAGCCCTTCTCTTGGCCCAAGGAGAGCCTTACAGATTGGGGCTGCTTCTAACCCTTCGTGGTTGCCCATCCAACTTGGTGTCGGCCCTTGTGACTCTGGGTAAATGACTTTATTTATCCTCCTCCTTCTTGGTAAATGTAAGGACCGAACTAGACAGCCTATGTGGTCCCTTCCAATTCATAAGGCCACCCAAGCCATCCCATTGTGATCTGACATCTCTAGGATGCCCTTGATGTATCTTCTCTAGAGTTAGTCTTCATTGGCAAACTCTCGCTCTCACCCCGAATATGCCTTTGCTTTATTTCAGCTCATGAAGCAAAGAATCATTCACTCGGGCATTCAGCCATGCAGTGGGTAACACTGCTAAGATCAAACTGAAACAGTCCCTGACCTCAAAGAGTTTTCATTCTACTAGAATCATCATTCCGTGGAGTTATTGAGCTGTTCTAGTCTGTGGGGGCTGGGGTTGAGCATTACATCATGGATCTAAAGGCTTATTTTTCCCCAAGCGAAAGTCAAAATGTGGATTGTTTGCCATTATCTTTGCCTCTTGAATTGCTGGCTGAACAATCATGAATGTCAAAATGGAATTCAAGTCAACAACCAAGAAAAGTCTCGAGTCATTGCTAATACCCTTCTCATTCTTTAAAACACCGAGAGAATGAATTTTCCTTTTGCTGTTTCAAGACTATAAACACGTGGTTTTTTTCTTGTGGCTCAATCTCAAAATGAAAACCACATGGTTACAGTGCCAAGGACTAAGAAAAGCACATTTCTTTGGATAAATTGTAGGAATAGAACGCTCTCTGCACTCACCTAGAAATTCTGTATGGAGCTATGGATGCCAATCCTGCCACTTTAGTAGATACATAACCATGGGCCACAGTCTGAGCCTTGAGCTTCTTTATCTGTAAAATGAGGGTAATATTATCTGTCTCTAATCTATCTTTTCAACTTCATTTCCTATCACCTCCTCATCTCCCTGACTCTTCACTCTGATCCAGTCAAGGAGGCCTACTTGCTTTTACTCCTATACACTATTCACCTTCTGTGTTCACGCCTTGTGGACCAGACCCTATGCCTAAAAGGTTCCCCTTGCTCCCCTCTATCTTCCTTCCAGGCTCAGCTCCGGTGCCACCTCCCATTTGGCCTTCCCTGAATCCCCTGCACCCCTAATTACTGCGCCGACATTATGCCATTACAATCTTTGGGGGAAGCTCCGATTGAATGCATGGTGGTCTCTGCATTCCTGGGATCCAGTACAGTGCCCCACACACAGTGGGTAACTAAGGCACATTTGCTGAATGGAATGGAATGTCCAGAATTGGCTGGAATGCCCAGTACTAGGATATTAGAGACCTTGACAGGACAGAGGACTTTTGCTCTCCCACTCTCGGAAAGAGACCTAACATATGGGTAGTTTTCAATCATGGGGATGTTTCATAGTAAAGCGGCATGTTTCTGTCCAGCGGGTCCCCTTGATTTCAGCCCCTATTGTTTGAGTCCAGTTTTTGAAATGTTTTCTCTTTGAAAGTCACCAAAGTGGTCAGAGAGAAGAGAATGAAAGTGATGTAAATGGAATGTGAATGGAACCCAGAGAGAATCACAATCATTCGCCCTTTCAAATGCCTTCCCCATCCATTGGGGGGTACTTGAAAGGACTGAAACATACCAAGAGGAAGAGGAGAGGAGGGAAGGCATCCCAGGCACTGGGGGGGGGGGGGAGTCTATACGAAGGACAAGGAAAAGGGAGACCAACTTCCATATACACAGCAGAGCAAGTAGGCCAGCTTGGAGTACGGTCCATCCTCTTGGAAAGAGAGATCATGGTCAGATTGATGGGCTTCAAGCACGTAGCTGCAGATGGATGTTCTGCTCCAGAGGCCCGAGCGAGACACCGAAGCTTCCTGAGTGGGGGACTGCGATGGTCAGCTTTGTCCGCCCTTCCTTCTCTTTCGACCTTCCTGAGTAAGGAGAGACCCCCTCCTGCAATGTTCTTTCATTGTCAGCCAATTATAAAGCCGGACCCTGGAGTACCATCCACACAGAGGACCTTTACATATGTGTGTGTGTGTGTGTGTGTGTGTACGTACATATGAGATACCTTCCTATGTTTTATATCACATTTATTTTTATAAAATGTTTCTCCCTCCTCTGGAAGGTAGGTGACACAGTGGATAAAGCACTGGGCCTGAGTTCAAATCTGACCCTAGGACCATTACTAAACTGTGTGATCCTAGGCAAGTCACTGAAGTTCTGTCAAGCTCAGAACGGGAGATAACAGCACCTCACTCTCAGGGTTCTTGTAAGGATCACATTATGATATCCCTAATGTGCTTAATATAGTGCCTGTTATATATTACGGGCAGAATAAATGCTAATTCTCTTTCCTTTCCCCTCTATGTACACCCCCCTTCAAGAAATATTCTCCCAGGGCTACCATGCAGCTGCAGATCATGGGGTGCTCCGTCTCAGCAGCCTCACAGCTGTGCCCTTAAGTAGCCTTTAAGGATGGGGAACCCGCATTTCTCCCACCTGTTAATGTGTCTGCAGCCTCCACAGATTAGTGAGGGGCCACTAGACGTAGGTCACAGGGCGCCTGGAACCTGAGCCCCATGACTACAGAACAAGAGGGAGCCTTCATTGGGGCCCAGAAAGTATGGCATAATCTAGCCCGCTCCAAGGGCTGAAAGTTTGCAATCCTCTGAAATGATGGCCAGTGAGGTGAGCGAATGCTACCACAATATAAGAGATATGGGAAGAACAATGAAATGAAGCAGAGATTGTGTGATGATCGTGCTTGGCCTCGGTGGAGAGAAGAGAAAATGTGCATGCATGCTGTAGTCACTGTTAACATGCTGGGCACGTCTGCTGGACTGTTTGGATTTTTCGTTCTTTGTTTCTATTCCAAGGAAAGGCTTGCTGGGCAAGGGGGAAAGGGGGAGAATGAATATTATGCATGAACAAAAGGCAAGAAGAAAACTTTTTTTTAATAGAAAAGACACACAATTATTCCTAAAAAGAAAATGGCATTAGATTATACCTCCCAGGTCCAGTGGGACAAACTTGGGCAAGAAGATTCATGGACATCCCAAGTCCTAGCAGGGAGAAAAAGACAACAGGAAACAGGTGCCAAGCATGAGTTGCATAGTATCATCTTTAATCTTCTCTTCAACCCTAGGGAAAGGGACAGAGAAGGGAAGGAATCTGAGGGAATGGGTCCAAAGCCCATTTTAGAGCAGAGCCCCAAGCGGTTGCTGCCACCCCATTGCTGAAAGGAAGAGAGAAGCTGGACATTCACAGCAGCACCAGGAGATACCTCCTCTCCTTGTTAGTTGGAAGGGACAGAAAGCAGAGTCAAGAGCAAACAAATTTTGCAAGAGACCTGGCTATAGCCATGCCAATAACTTCTGGTCTTGGCAGGCCATATCTTCCTAGTTATATGCATCCTAATAAGACCCAAATCAGGGTCTCGGCTCCTTCCTTCCTCCACTCCTTTCAAGAGGAAAGCTATGTCTAGGGACATTGGAAATTCTGCCAGTGATGAAGCTAGTTAGTCTTGAAAGTAACTGGCAATCCCATCAAAAGGGTAGAAAGCAATCTCACCCGATCCAATCCACGTAACTTAGAGCAAACCAGAGCATTAAATCAGAAGAATTCACACCCGTTTAGATGGTAGAGCCATCTTTTCTGTTCTGTTACCTGCTTGGGAAGCATTCTTATGCTGGTATAAGACAGAAGAGTTAGTCTACTGATCTCTCCCCATCCCCCAAACCAGAAGTGCCAATAAACATTGGTGACATTCACAGGAAGGTAGAGTGAAGAACATCTCATCATAATGGGTGACACAAAGGAGAACGATGAGCAGATGAAGACTAGGGCCAACTTTAACAATATCTGGAATTTAAGAAATAGTGCCAAAGTTGAGGTGAGCTCATCTATGATCAAAAAGGAGTTATCTTATAGAGCAAGAGCGAGAGCTAAGAGAGACAATATGAGGCCGCCGCCAGGGTATCTTCTGGAACATTAATGAAACCAGTGGAGTTTATATAGGGAAAAATAGGACTAGAACAACCAGTCAAGAATCCTTGGGAGATATGACAATGGCAATAGCTCTGTTTAACGGCCTTCTGGGAATAAATATTTGCTGAGGCATTCAAGAAGGTGCGTGCTTACCAGAGCTACTGCTACCTGATGGGGGAGATCATCAAAAGGTCCCCAGACACTTCTCTTTGTGAATGACCATGTGTTAACCACTTCAAGCTCCATAATATTGTGGAGCACACTAGAAGAAAGGTGCAGTCACTCAAAGGAAGATCCTGTTCATTCACACAGGAAAGGCTGAATGGAAGAAGATCTCTTTCCTCAATTTCAATATGCATTTCTATGGATACTTTATGGAGCTTGTCTAATCACATGTACATCTGGGACAGATCATACAGATTGTCAATGAGTTAGAACAAGAGAACAGGAGGGAAAGAACAGTCTGAATTTCTTTTGGAGAACAGTAAAACTCTTTTACTGACCCTAAGCTTCCCGTGAAAAAATTCATATTTTTGATATTAACATTCTACCAATGCTGTTCCATAGCAGTGAGACATAAAATGCTGCCATCTTCCAAGGATTTAAAATGAAAGTCACACAGGAAGCTTCAGAAGAGTGTAGGGTGAGTGTGAATGGATGCAATGTTTAGAAACTCTGAATACCATGAGGCATCAAAAAGAAGAGGACCACAAGAGAAGATGGGCTGGCCAGATGGTAAATCCAAAAGCCATGGGTGATAGCCTGAGAACTCCACTAGTACCCTTGCAATGTTAAGGAAAAGAAAGGTAGACCACTGATATATTGGCTGGACACTGTGCGGCAAACAAAGACAACAGTCACCTTGAGCAAGCATGGCTAGATTTCAACTCCCATCACTGAGGGAAATGACACAGAGGATTTATTCCTGCTGGTCAAGCCTTCTTCTGTTCATTGTCCAGGTTGATCCATGGAAACATCATGCTATTATTTTTTGGTATGATTTTTTTCGTCTTCCTTTTTTGTGCCCAGCATATGTGGCAGTTTGCTTGACAACGATTGGGGAGGACAGGAATATGACCTCAACTCTCTTCTTCTGGGGGGACTTTCTGGACATCATTATGGAATTGACTAATATGGAAATTTGTTTGTTGGCTGAGGGTGACATGGGTCATATGTAAAACCCAAACTCTGGGGGAAGCAACATTGGAAAACATGAGTCCTCTGGAACATTCCTTCCAAATCTCAGCATTTGGACATCTGACTCACCACTTCAAATGGTAAATGTTACACATATACCGCCTTACTTTGTTGTTGCAAAAGAAAACTGATTTGGGAAACTACTTAGAGCTTGAATTCCCGAAATTCGAGAGAAAGTAAGGCAAATCTTCTCACTGTAAAAAAAGATGGCTCCCACAGATTAAAACAGCTAGGCCAAGGTAAAAGAAAAATTCCGCCTTTCCCCATTTAATGGTGATTGTGCATGAGAACCAAAATTGTGGCTTAAGCTAGAGTTGCCAAACCATTAATAGTTTTGCCTTCAAAGATTCACAAGTGGCTGCCTCCTTCTGAGCCATGGCAAGAGTCAGAAGACCATAAAAAGGAGCCACAGCAGCAATGGCATCAATAACCAAAAAAAAAAATGCCAGCTAGCATGAAAACATAGGGAGAAATTGAGATTGTGGTATTTTTGCATACTTGCAGAAAACTCCTTATAAACACAAATTTCCAGAAATGCCAGTAGATGAAGCCCAAAGATTGCTTGGGAATTTCCTCAAAAGACCCTACTCTGACTAGCACAGTGCTGTATGCTTAGTAGGCACATGATGTGTGTTTGAAGAAGATAAAGGCAATCACTGAGTCACAACTGGAAGAGACCTCAGCAGTCATTCAGTTTGGCCTGTACTTGAAGCAGAATGCCCTTGACACCTTCCCTAACAAGTGATGTTGAGTTTATTTGAATACTCAGTTTTTAGCCAGTTCTAATGGTAAGGAAGTCCTCTCTTATACAGAGTCAAAATTTGATGAGGAGGATAAGAAGGAAGATTAGGATGAGAAAAGGTGAAGGAAGCAGGAGGAGAAAGAAGATGAGCATAAAGATACGGAAGAAGAAAAGGAAACTGAGGATGGGAATGGAATTTGTGAAGATTGGATTTAGCTCTCCCCAGATTGAAGATACTTAGCTCTTCCTTGATTGTGAAGATTAAGTTGCAATCCCCTGGTTATTTTTAAATTTTAATCCCAAAAGCGTTAACTCAGTATTTAAAGTAGACCTACCCATTTTAACTACAAAAAGGTGTTAACTAACCAAAAAGGTGTTAACTAACCAAAAAGGTGTAAACTAACTACAAAAGGTGGGACACCCATTTCATACATTAAGTGGGCAGTCCTGGAGAGCAGCATCTGCTGTGATTGGTAGACATAAAAATTTAGGGGAGGTGACACAAGAGAAAAAGTTCTTTAAATAGAGGAAACAGAGGCACACAAGAATCAATGAAGAATGAAGAGTTACTCAGAGGAGAGACTGGAAGACAGACACTCAGACTTGGAGTGAAGACACTTGGCTGTGGAACTGGACCCCTGGAGACATGCGGGAGACCTCAGACTGCTTTCCTTTTAGACAGTCACTGTAGTGAGTATAAAGACTGACTTAGTTCCTTGCCCTTTCTGGAGGTGTGAACCTCTGAGAAAGGCCCATCACCTTGAGACTCCTTTCCCCTGTTTGGTACCTTAGAATTTCTGCCTGGCTCAGAGGAAGCCAGAGCTTTCTTTCTTTCTCTATCTCTCTGTCTCTGTCTCTGTCTCTGTCTGTCTCTCTGTCTCTATCTCTCTCTGTCTCGCTCTCTCTTTCTCTCTCCCCCTCTCTCTCTCTCCCCTTTTCTCTCTTCCTTAATATCTTTGCTCTATTGTAAAATAAACTACCATTAATTCCATTTACTTGAGTAATTCATTTTGGGATTTAGAAATTAAATCCCTGGCAACCACCAATTAAATATTCAGATCCAACCATAGAAATTTAACAAATTGAAGGTCAAGAAAAGGAAAAGGAAAAGGGTAGGGTAGGCCTGACAGCCTATCTCTCTCCTTTGAATGGGACACCATCAACTCAGTTTATGTAGTGGTTTAAAAAGAGTATATCATGAAGAAACCTAGGAGATGTGTTTTGACCAGTTTGAAACTCAATCAAATGCAAAGAACTGAATAGGATATTCTAATAATAATAATAGTCACCACTTAGCTTTCAGTTTTGTTTTTTTACCACACGGTCAAATTGAAAATTTTCTATATATGACAATAAGAATCTTTGAACTTCTACTAGCTGAGAATTGTTTGATCTTTTGATGTAAAAACCAGGAGAAATAACATTTTTACTATACAAATGGCAAAAGTCAAATCTGAGTGGTGGAGGCTAGAGGGAGAAGCGAGGCAGAGATTTACTGATTTGTTAAAAAAAATGGAGGGAAGGTTAGAAAAAATGATTCCACTACAAAGCATCAATAGACTCATTCATTCTTGTGGCAGATGAGCAATCTGTCATCAGGTCAAAGAAACCAGGACCACCTAACCAGTGATCAAGAGGGCTCATAATTCTGCCTCAAGGTCAAGTTTACAAAGTACAGCAATCACAGGAGGATGAATGTGAGAGGATTTTCCTTTCCTTTCCTTTCCTTTCCTTTCCTTTCCTTTCCTTTCCTTTCCTTTCCTTTCCTTTCCTTTCCTTTCCTTTCCTTTCCTTTCCTTTCCTTTCCTTTCCTTTCCTTTCCTTTCCTTTCCTTTCCTTTCCTTTCCTTTCCTTTCCTTTCCTTTCCTTTCCTTTCCTTTCCTTTCCTTTCCTTTCCTTTCCTTTCCTTTCCTTTCCTTTCCTTTCCTTTCCTTTCCTTTCCTTTCCTTTCCTTTCCTTTCCTTTCCTTTCCTTTCCTTTCCTTTCCTTTCCTTTCCTCTTCTTTTTGTCTAAGGAACTCTTAACAGGGAATCTCCCACCACTGATATAGGCTGACCACTCATTTGAAATGTATGATCTTAGAGAGCTGGCTGGTGCACTGACAGGTTTTTGTACCCTTCCCAGGAGTTCTGCAGTCTGTAGAGTCAGGGGCACAATTTGAATTCAGATCTTTCTTAGTGAAAGACTATCTGCTGCCTGTCTCTCAGTTAGCCTTCCTTTTGCAGACAAGGAGAGGTCAAGTCAAGTCCTCCCGAGAGCACAGATCCTGGGTCAGCCGTGGGTTTAGAGCTCAGACCTGTCTGAATGGGTCTCAGGGAATAACCACAGTGCAGGGAGGACTCTGAATTGTTGGCTCATTGATTAGCATTTGGCCTATGAAGAACCTTCCCAGGTACTAAGACTTTTCAACCCTTTGGAGGATCCAGAATCTCAGGGATCTGGAATCTCCTTCCACCATTACCAGTTGTAACCCATCCACACCTTCTCATCCATCGAGGCTCTCTCCCAGGCAACCACGGCATAAGCCTCACGTTGGTAAGAGAGAAGTCTCGGACTGTGACGGGCCACCAATGAAGCAAGAGGAAGATGGAGAGTCAGAGACGATTTGAAATGATCCTGGAGTGGCGAGTGTAAAGGTACCATGTGACTTCCAAAGGAACCACGTGATGTGATGGGAAATTGGGGGGAGGGGGCACGGTCTGGCCTTCCCCCTGGGTTGTTTGTAAACAAATGCTCACTGGAATGAATACTCATCATCTGGGGAGTCCTCGCAGAGACCTAGCCTTCTCCGCAGCCTTATTTCAACGCAGAACAGAGAAGATCCCTTGCTCTGTGCCTTCTTCCGCTCCCTCTGTTGGAGCCAGGACTCACCAAACCTGGTCCCGCTGGGTGGCCATGGCCAACACACCGGCACCAGCCCCACTTCCCTTTCCCCAGGGCTGCTTCCGAAGCTTCCTCCCAGCTTTTCCTGCCGCCACTTGTTCTCGGGAAGAATCCATGCTCTCAGCTGTTCCTGAAGCCGCGCTGCCTAGATGCTGATGCTGCTTGGGAAGTTCCAGCACCCCATATAGCCCCTAAGGTCCTGGGCTCTGAATTCGAGTTTCTGAACTTTCCTCCACACTTCCTCCGGGATCCAGGGAAGGGTCTCCCTTGGATCCAAAAAAGCAACGAGGCAGCTATTGTAGCAATGGACCCGAGTTCAAGTTGTGCCTCCAATATTTGCTCCATGTGTGAGGCTTTACAATCACTTAACCTGTCTGCCTCAGTGTCTTCCCCTGTAAAATGGAGGTTAACATGGCTACCTACTTCTCAGGCTTCTCGTCAGAATTAACAGAGAACATTTGTGAAATGCCAGGCTCAGAACCTGGCGCACAGTAGGGACTTCATAAACACTTCCCTTTATTCCTTCAAAAGCCTAGGGGAGGCAGAGGCAGGTCTAGTGAAATGTTCTAGGAAGGGAGAATCCACTAACTCTTAAGGTTGGTGTTTGTTTAAATCCTTTCCTTCCACTTTAGAATACTGTATATTCGTTCCAAGGCAGAGGAGTAAGGGCTAGGCCATGGGCGTGAGGGGACTTGTCCCAGGGGCTACGGGACTAAAAAAGTCTCTGAGGCCAAATTGGAACCCAGATCCCTCAGGCCTGGCTCTCTATCCATGGAGTCAGCTAGCTGCTCCTCCATTGGCTTTTTGAGGTATTGCTAATATTTAAAGAGTTCTTCCTCCTCTCCAGCTTGTATGTTCCTATTGATAACGTCTCCCCATTTCTTCTGGTTCTGCCTTTGGGGACCAAATGAAAGCAGCCACATCCCAGGTCTACAGAGAGACAGACAAATCACCCCTCAGATACCTGAAGACGTCAGCCCGGCTTTCTCTTCTCCAGCCTAAGCATCCCAGTTCCTTCAACTAGTCTCCATGAGACTCGGCCTCTCAGTCCTTCCCTAGTCCTTGGGAACAGCTTGCCAATCCATTGTTCAACTGCTGCGCCCAGAACCAATGGACTGTTGGCTCTGGGAGGCCCTAAAACTCAGCTCTCTTTTGCATGTGCAGAGGAAACTTTGTCTCGGCATACCTCCTCCATCTTGGATTCAAGAACATTGGCTTGTTTTCTAAACCAATGGTGAGCTACACTTCCATCAGCTTGGACCTCAGTTTATAAAGATTGTACAAATGCCAAGCATTTATTCAGAGCATCTTCTGTGGAGATAAGGGAAGTTTAAGGGTCCAAATGAATCATCTTCTCTCCATTTGATTGGAAAAAAATCAACAAGTGTTTATTAAAGCACCTACTATGTGCCAGGCACTGTGCCAGGTACTGGGGACATAAAGAAACTGGTCCCTGCCCTTGAAGAGCTTATATTCCACATGTAAGGACAATAATATGAACAGAGCCAAGTCCTTGTGAAAGGTGGAGAAAGTCAATAGTAAATTCAATCTTGTTATTATGCTAATGGGTACATTCTACAAGCTGGAAGGTGGTTAATTCATTTATTGAAAAACCTACATTTTGATCCAAGACAAAACTCTTTGACCATAAATATCACCCCACCATAAAACAGCCCATCTATTAAAAAAAAAAGAGAGAGAGAGAGAATATCCAAAACCAGTCTTGTTGTCCTTATTTGGTATGTTACTACATGGGACAATGCAAAGAACACTGGGCTTGGAGGTAGAGGGCCTGAATTCAAATCTTGGATCTGTCTAACCTGCTCTTTCTGGAACTCAGTTTCCTCATATATAAAGGGGTGATGGGAGGGAGGTACGGTAGACTAGATCACCTTTAAGGTGCTCCCCAGCCTTAACTCTATCATTCTAGGATCCCCTTAAAATGTGAATTCCTTTCTTCTTAGGATAAATTGTGCAGTACACAGTCTCAAAAGATCCTGGACCTAACATCTAGGCGGTCAATTCCCTTCCCCAAAGTACCTTTTCAGATACTCTACCTTTGGAAATGACATTTTCATCATAAAATAATATTGATTCAATGATGCAAAATGGAATTTGGGGAAATAACAATAATTTCCTCTTAGAGTTGAAGCAATTGGCATCAAGTTCAAGTGGAGCTGGCACCTTAGACATTTAGCTTTCTTTAAAATGGCTTCATTCCTCAACCTCTTGGGTGGATAAAAAAAGGAGGGGTCATGGAAAACCTTTCCTGGAATCCCCTTTTCTCCAAAGGACTCCTGACTGGCCTGATGTTGGCTGGATGAAAGGTGGCTCAATCCACACATTCCTTTATGGAATGCTAAATACAGACACTACCTGAAAATGGTGTAAAGGAGCTGAGCAAGTCCCTAGTGTTGACCCGAGTAGGAAAAAAAATAATATATTTTCTTATATATTCATTTGGTGATTTTCATTCAATCTTTTCCTTTAATTCAAACCATTTATTCAAACTCTAGAATAAACATGCCAGAATAGGAGATGCCATATCCCTGTTGCCCTATTTTTTTCCCATAGAATGGACCTGGTATAGGCAACTCTACCTATGAAAATTGGCATTTACTCTGCAGTTTGTAATCTTAGAGGGTAAAATGGAGTAGTAAGAATGGAAGTGGCTCAGCCACGGCAGTATAGCTCAGAAGGGGAACTTCCTGTCTTCATGGCCAGCACTCTTAAATCTATGATGAACTCTTTTTTCAAAAGGACTATATCAGTCTGGCTTGATCTTGGTCTCCTGCTCCATTCCTAATCCATACTGAATTCGAATAAATATGAACTATGTTGGTTTTTGATATTCTAGTGGATCTCTGACTTTGTGGACTCTAACATTCCCGTCCATAATTCAGATCACCAGATAGTCACACCCTGGCATCCTGGATGTGGTTCCCCCCAGACCACCGGTGGAAGGATTTGACATCTTTCTCTTGTCCCTGGTTCTCACTACGGAATTAGCCCGTCCTTGTTTATCATCCCCCATTTTCACATGGGTTCTAGAGAAATCCCTATCCTGTGGCTGGCCAAGGGAATGGTCAGGTGGATGCTCCATCCATCGGGACCTTCTCTTGCCTTCAGGTCTTCCTCAAACCTTCCCCAGAAGGGCAGGCCCTTCATCCAAGGCACTATGGATGGCCATTACAGGTATGACGGCTTCATAAACGTATATCCTGTGGGAGGCACGGAGAGCAGCATTTCCTGCCAAACCTTTAGTCTCTGTAGTGTAGAGGCTGCATTTTCTACGGAAAGAGGAAGTTATCCGGGCCAGCACTTCACTGTGGATGTTACTGAACAAAGATGTGAAAGAAACGCGCGGATGACGGCCGGCCCCGTGGGCTGTGGAGGAGATCCTCGGCAGGTACGGAGGAATTAGACGGCCTCTGGGGCTCCTTCCAGTTCTGGGAATTGGCGGGTTAGAGGTGCCGCGATTGGTTCAGAGAAGTGAATGATGTGATTGATGACTATGTTTGAATTCTAAGAAATTCAACCGCCAGGGGGCGCTGCTGGCCAGTTAACCGACTCCTCTGAGAAAGCTTCAAGCGCATCCTTTCCACTCCATCTGAAGCCAGAGGACTAGGGAGCTCTGAGAGGGAATGGAAGACAAAAGCCAGCAGGGCGATGGGAGCGCTTGCTCCTCGGGCTCCTGTGGCTCCTAGGCGCCTGGCTTCCGGGGGGAGGGGGGGCTGGGTCCATCTCGCAGAAGTCCTGGCTCAGCCCCCAGCTCCCCGCTTCCCCCCAGACGCCATGTTTCCACAGGGCTCAGGACCACGAGCAGGGCAAGCCGGTATGGACAGTGTTTACTTGTCTCCACGGAGGATTCCAAAGAGCTCCTGCCTGGGCCATGCACTGCACGGGAACCGCCCCCAGCCTCGGGCAGCCCCAAATAGTCATTCCACAAGCCCTTAGATTCAGCCTCGTCTTCCCTGGGGTCAGGGGCGCGGCTGATCTCTGTCTCACCCAGGGCAGTCCCAGGTCTCTGATTCATTCTCTCATCAAACATGCTTTAAGAGCTCACTTGGGAAGAGGGTTATGTTCAGCTTTGGGGGGAGGTTCAAAGGTTAGATAAAACACAGTCCTGGACCTCCCAAAGGCTCGAATTCTAGTAGGGAGATAAAACACCCAGAGATGAGAGACACTAAGAAACAGGCTTGCTGAAGTCAAACAGTATTGGTGAGGGGGCAGCTGGGTACCTCAGTGGACTGAGAGCCAGGCCTAGAGACGGGAGGTCCCGGGCTCAAATCTGGTCTATCACACATCATAGCTGTGTGATCCTGGGCAAGTCACTTGACCCCCATTGCTTAGCCCTCGTCACTCTTCTGCCTTGGAACCAATACACAGTATTGATTCTAAAATGGAAGGTAACAGTTTAAAAAAATAGTATTGATGAGCATCTACTATGTGCCAAGCACTGTGAATTTATCAGAGAACAACCAGCCACTAAGCACAGTCTGAGAGATGTGGTCATCCTTTACAGGGAGATGAAGGAAGGCTTCCTGGAGGAGATGGCACTGAAGCTGAACTTTAATAGCAGCTTTAATTAATGGACAAAAAGAAAGAGGCTTAATCAAAAGCTGAAAGGCAGAAAAGTGAAGGATTTATTTCAGAGGAGGAGGCAATTTATCTCTGTTGCAACAGAGAATGCCTGGAAGAGGGTAATATAAGCTAAAGGTAGAACAGAATAGTGGTCCGTGACCAGTCTTTCATTCTTTTCTGATCACACTTTTTTTTGATGCCATCCTTCATTATGCTCTCATGGAGAAATTCCTTGTATGAAGTGTGCTTCATGAGTTCAACACCAATACAATCAATGGAATCACATCCAATTCTGATCTTTGAAAAAAAAATCCCAAGAAACTAGTGCATTGGCAGAGGCCATACCAAATGCTTGGAAAATACTCCCTCCTAAGCTGTGCATCTGAGAATCTGTTCATCTCCTTCAAGTTCAGAAAGTTCATTTCAAGAGATTTCCTGATCCCCTTCAGCTGTTACTAAGTTTTCCCTCCTGAAGTTATATTTGCCTTACTCCGTATATATTTTGTGTTTTCTCATCTTCATATATGTCGTATCCTCCTTGTACAATGTAAACTTCTTAAAGAGTGACTATTTCTCCCTCTCCATCTCTTTCTCCCCCTCCTCATTCTCCTCCTCCTCTTCCTTTTTTTTTTTGGATCCTAGTAGGTTTCAATCGAATTTAAAATTAAGTGAGATGTGATAGGTTTGAAAACTTTAAAGTACCATACAAATGAGAGTTATTATTGTTGTTGTAGTTAGCCCAAGAAACAGCAAATCATATTTGACCACTATGCTGGGTTGGAATTTCCTGGTTATTTAACTGAATTAACTATTTCCATGGACATCAGGCATATATGTACTCAGTCTCAGTCACTGCCTGATGGCTCAGGAAATCTGATTATGGAAGATCTTAATGGGATGTCAGATGGATTCATCAGAGGAAGAGTAATCTATGAGTTTAACAATTCTGAGAAGTGCCATGAAATCCATTCACCATGACTCAAAAAGCTGAGCTCATTGAATCTAATGATTCAAAGGGGCTTACATAACAAAACCAGATTCCATTAATTGTTTCTGGCTTTTCTGACCATCTCTAGAGTGGGAAAAATGTAACTAGAACAAAAACAAATGTCAAAATAAGCTAGATCAATCCTTGAATCAATTTGGATTTTTTTTTTGTTGCAGTTGATAATGATATAACAATATTAAATTACCTTTGATTGCATCCTTCTTGAGCTTTCTTTTGTCATGATCAAAGGTTTTTCCCCCTAAAAGAAACACCTTTCAGGCTATTTTAGTTTCTTGGCTTTTGATCTATTCTATTTCTTGCTCTATTTCTTCTCTTTTTATAACATTCTTCCCATTCTGACATATCACAAAATATGTGATAAGACTCTTAGAGCTGTTACAAAGATGTAACAGAATACAAATGAATAACTGCTAATCTAATAAGGAAGGAAAAGTCAGATCTATGCACTTAGCCTTCATAGCAACCTTTCCATTAGGGCACCTTTTAAAAATCAGAAATGAGGAGTGAATCATGCTGACTTTGTGTTTTGCTTGCCTTCTCTTTGTTCCTTTATTTACATTTTTCACTTTTTATTCAACCAGCATTTATTAAGCAACGAGCCAAGCCCATGATAGCATCAACTTGTTGAGTTGCCATATGACACTGTTGACTGATATTCAACTTACAGTCATCAGAAATGGGAACCCTTGGGCAGAGGAATTCCTTACAAGCTATGCCTCTCATTTCTTTGACTTATGAAGTTGATTTTTGGAGCAGAGTTGTTAATATTTACCAGGACACTCTTGACCGGGCTTAACCTGAGCTGCCAGACCAACAGAAAGAATGAACTTCATGAAAATCCAACGAAGGAGGCCAGGAGTCAGGAGAACCCTTTGTCACATGGACTCTGTAGACATAGGTCTCACCACCTGTGTACCTGAAGTTTGCGCCCACACTACCCAGGATCCTGTGGTGCTTTTCTGGCTCATGAAGAAAGCTTCCTACTAAATGGTCTTTCCAAATATTCGTCATGCAAATTCCATTCCTATAAGTTACTGAAGACTATACCCCGAAGACTGTGAGAGAAGAACTGGGCAACTATCCCTCCAAGGATCCCACCCTGGGAGCGTGAGTACAGGTTGTGAGAGAGCCCACAGCACATGCTAAATGAGGAACACTTGAAGAAAATGGCAATGGTTATCCAGGAAAAGCCAAGACCTCATATGGATATGCCCATTCTTCTCCAGTATTTGAAGGGAGATCATGGGAAAGAGAATTTCATCTTGCTCTGCTTAACCTTAGAAGGCACAAATAGACACAAGAGATAGAAGATTCAAAGGAACAAACTCAGGTTTGTAGGGAAGTCTTATAATAATTAGAGCTATCATAATGTAGTCTAGGCTATCCAAAGAGGCAGCAGCTGACCCTTACCAAAGGCCCCTAAGCAAAAGGCCAGATGCCAGTCAGTCACGGTTGCTCACTCGAACCAGGCACTGTACTGGGCATTGAGGACACAAAGACAAAAATAAGGGAGTCGTTGCTTTTGAGGGGTTTCTATTCTATCAAAGGAGACAATGTGTATCCAAATAAACACATATGAAATAGCCATAAGGCATCAGAGGGAAGGCATGAGGCACTGGTGTGGGGAACAGAAAAGACTTTGGGTAGGAGGTGGTTTTTAAGTTGACTTTTAAAGGAAACAAGGGATTCTAAGAGACAGAGGTGAGAAGGGAAAGTACTCCTGGAATGCAGAAGAGCCTGAGACTATTGAGTCTGGGGAGAAGCAAACAGACAGTCCAGTTTGTCTGGAAAGTAAAGTACGTGAAGGGAGCTATTGTGAAATCATTTAAGAAACAAGTCTCAATTGAAATCCTTGTATAAAAGATCCCTTTCTCTGGGGAAAAAAGTGACAGAAACCTGAGCAGATTGAGGCTTCTTTCTACTGAAGTCAATCAGATTCATCTAAAATGGATCCATCTAGGAAATATCGGAGGAGGAAGAATGGCTCTGAATTTCCTTTTCATTTCTTTTTCTCTTAAGTGACAGAAAATCTGCCACAGTGAAATTCTGGGAAGGCCTGGAACTAGATAAAACAATCTTAATAAGAACACTGAATCACTGTTAAAGGGCACTAACTCAGAAACCAACAGACATCATAGCTTCCTTCTTATCCGCCACAGCATTTTCAAAAACCATCTCACAGTGCAAAGACAAACTAAAAAGTGGCGGAAAAGAGGGAGGGCTCATGGGAGACAAATTCTACACAACATTTGCCTGAAATTGTCTCAGGAAGACAAACAGTGGGAGTGCACCGACTCACAGATACACACTCACCAAAGCAGACACACGCATACACACATGTGCAGTCCAACTTTGTACTCTAGAAGCTTACGTGCTGGAGAAACGAGGCCAAAGTAGAAGCACTGAGGGCAGACTTGAATGTATTCAATCCAAGAGTTGTGCAAAAAATAAACCTTCAAAGTCTTCCATGTTCCCTTCTTATCCCTAACAGAAAATATGACATATTCTGCTTTTTCAAACTTCCCCAGAGACTTGGCCTGGGCCAAGTCTGGTACTTTCTTGAAACATATGCTCACACACACACACACACACACACACACACACACACACACACACAATAGACCATAAACTTTTGGAACAATTGATTTAAACTCTGTACACACCAATCATCCCATGACTTCACCAATATGGTGACTCCCTCCAATATGGGAGAGCCCATCTTATCTTCCCTTATCCTCCCCACTCCGTACAAGACTTATTAATGCCCTCTCAGAAGCACAAAGGGAAACGAGTCCCTCCAGGAGGCTAGAGGCCTTTGGCACAGTCTCTAGGTATATGGGGTGTTTAGAAGAAATTAATTGGTCCCTTGGGTGAGAGGATTGCCGAGACTTTTGCTCGCCTACCTTTGGGGTCCTGTAGCTGACTCTCACCTGTGACTCCGAAAAGTTGGAGCTTGTACAGTGGCCCCACTCCAGTAAAACCAAATGGAGGACAATGGAGAGGCTTTACCCCTGTGGGCAATCTAAAGGATGTTTGCCCCAAGCAAGTGAAGACTTCTCCTGGTGGAAGAGGCAGACAAGAACAATTTGTTCCAACAGCCATGAAGGCAGGGAAAGCCAGTGTTCTAGAGTGCATAGAGCTTGGTTAAATGTCAAAAAGCTCATGGTCATCCCCTGCACCCCTGGTCACTGGCCCGGCCTCCTGATGGTCCTGATTCTGGAAGTGAGGCTGATGACTTTGCACAATCTGCTTCACTAAAACCCACTTCCCCCAGAAATCAAGACATCATCATGATGACATCATTGGTCTTCTTTGAAAAGAGAACAAGCAAGGACAGACATGTTCAGGATCCCCCTGGAGCCAGAAAGGCCTGGCTGCGCTTTCTTTCCTTCTGTGTATCTGGGACGGGACCAGTCTCACTGGCCTTCCATTTCTTGGATTACGATACTGATGGCTCTTGTGCTGGCATCTCCTGGTTTAGAAGGTGCTTCAGCCTCCTCACTTGTCCGTACCACCTGCATGGCCATTGCTGCTAGTGATTCTTACTTTCAGAATGTTGGAAAGCCTGGGGATGTGTGACTCACAGCAGCCACACACCACCACCCGAAGGGTTTAGGTGCTTAAAAGGGGGGGGGCGCCTTGAGTAGACCAGGCCCTTAGTCAATGTTTACTCACTATATTTGGATTAAAAGTGGAAGCTGGAGAATCGATCGCAAACTACGGCAAACAAATGGGTTGGCAGGGTACCATGCTATTAAAATAACAAACTGAGGGGCTCAGAGAGGCTTAGACCAGTTTTTGGAAACTGACAGCCAGTGAAATAAGCAGGATCAGAATATGAAGAAATGATTCAGTGAAAAAGAAACATCTATCAATAACTATAAAAATCAATACTGGGTCCTAGGGAACAGATAATGAAAGATACTTCCTCTTAGGAGCAGGATGGGGTTAGGGGAGCAAAGTGTCACACACACACACACACACACACACACACACACACACACACACACAACTAAACTGGGATTTTTTTCCCTTTTTTTGTATAAGAGAAGGTTTAATTTTGGACGTGGTCATTTTAAACATGCCTGCATACTACTAGAGAAAAAAATTAATGAAACTAATTCTAAAAAAAAGAAAATGAGTTGCTTACAAACTCTACTAGTGACTCTTTTTCCCCCTAACAGATCCACACCTTTGTGCCAGTGTTGCATAAACTGTCTCAAACCAGCCAAGTGACATGCAGGGTTAATCCTACAGTCCTGGCTTGCTTCTTCAAACTTTAAACGTCATATTGATATGCTTTGCTAATTGAAAGCATTCTCTCCACAACTTCAATAAATTAGTGTTGCATTTCTGCAACAAAAACATGTTTTTTCTTTACAAATTGAATTACGGTGTTCTTTCAGAGACCACATATCTGGGGGAGAAGCCATTTTTGGCTACGGATCCTCTGAATGGCACTGTCGATGGCACGGCTGCCAGGAAAGCTGCTTGAGTCTCAGCCTGTATTAGAGAAGAGTGTCCAGGGCTTAGGAGGTGATCTCTCCACTCAGACCACATCTGGGCTGCTGTGTTCACATCTGGGCATCTGGGGTCAGGAATTGGCCCTGAGAGGCTAACGTCCATCGAGCCAAGGGCCATATATGCTCTTCCCTCTTCATCATTCAGCTACAAGTCGCTCTTAGCATGTGCACTCTTGGGTTTATCAATGGTCTTCTTCAATTGTGGTGCTCAGAAAATCAAACAAGGCTCTTTACCCTGCCGTTTATTCAAACTCTCTGCTTCTCTTCATCCAGTCCTTCCATCTCAGGCTAAACTTCTGTCCAGGAAAGGCAAAGCATTGCTTTCCAGCCCAGTTGAGGTTTCACCCCACTGTCCCAATAGGGTTCCGATATTGGCTTTGGATCCCAGACTCTCCATTTATCCCTGTTCTAGTCCATGTCATTAGCCTGAGCCCAGAGCTCTCCACTGCCGTGATCCTTCTGAATCCTTGTGGCGCATGGCAGTGCCTGCGCTTTGTGTCATCTGTGAATTGTAAACGTAGGCTGCCTGGCGATTATTTGAGCCTTTAATAAAAACGTGAAAGAGCAGAGGGCCAAGCACAGACTCATGGGCTGCGTCTCTCATGATCTCCTTCCAAGCAGGTAGCAAACCTTTAATGACTAACTCCTCTCTGAGTCTACTTATTAGGTCAGCTTCAAACCCATCTAACGACAGTCTAGCCCATTCTTCTCTGTCTTTTTCCATAAAAGTCATCTGTTTTATCAAAAGTTTTTTTGCTAAAATCTAGGTAAATAACACCTCTGACACGTGCTCTGATCTACTTAGATATTTAAATATAAGTAAATTATAAAATATGATGAAAGAAAATAAAGAGATATAGGTATGAAGTCATGGTGGTTCAATCATTTACTCTTATCCAACTCGTTGTGACCCAGTATAGAGTTTCTTGACAGATTCTTCTGTGGTTTGCCATTTCCTTCTCCAGAGGATCAGGCAGAAGTTAAGGGAGTATTTAAGGCCAGATTTGAACTCTGGCTTTCTTGACTCCAGTCACAGAGCTCTGTCGTCTGAACCATTTGGCTGCTAGATATGGCGTCACGGAGAGACAAATGTAGACTAAGGAAAAAGGTCATTAAAATGTTGGTTCTCCTGAAGTGTAATGGATTGCCATGAGAGATCGAGATTCCATTTCTCTAGGATCTTAATGGGAATGTTGTCTTTATATTTCTTTCTTTCAATAATATTTTATTTTTCCCTTATATGTAAAAACAATTTTTGACATTCTTTTTTTAAAGTTTGGAGTTCCAACTTCTGCGAGAATGTTTTCCTTTAGAATTATAAGGATTTCAGAAATAAAATCGAGTCACCTGAGAAACTTTCTAATTTCAGATGTTGCATTTTAGAAAAACAACTATAGGGGCAGCTGGGTAGCTCAGTGGATTGAGAGCCAGGCCTAGAGACAAGAGGTCCTCGGTTCAAATCTGGCCTCAGACACTTCCCCGCTGTGTGACCCTGGGAAAGTCACTTGACCCCCATTGCCTCGCCTTTACCACTCTTCTGCCTTGGAGCCAACACACAGTATTGACTCCAAGATGGAAGGTAAGGGTTTAAAAAAAAAAGAAAAACAACTATAAATTATTTTGAGATGACATCAGAATATATAAGTAAAGTTGAGCTAATTTAGGTAGTCAAAGGCAGGGAAGGGAGTACCACAGGATGATTACCAAATGATCGAAAACACTGTATTTATTTACCTGCTAAGTCATTCACATTTCATTCAAGAATATAACTATGATTTACCGCACAGGCAAACCTGACGCATCTAAAGATGAACTGATTTCTCTAAGGGATCTTGAAGATGCTAAATTGAAGAGAGGCTGTAGCTCATGTTACTGGAAAGAAAGCCATACCAAAAAATGATGATGGTGGTGGTGGTGGAGGTAGCAATAATGATGATAATTTTTCCCATGTCCTTTCAGAAGTAAATCTAAGTTCAAACTTTAAGAAAATAGGAAAGAGAATATGTGCGGATCCTTTTATTTAAAAATTTAAGCCCTTACCTTATGTCTTAGAATCAATATGGCAAGTTGGTTCCAAAGCAGAAGAGAAAAAAAGAGCTAACCCATGGGGTTGAGGGTTTTGTTAGCAACTTGCCCAGAGCAGCTGAGGTCAAAATTTGAACCCAGGAAGATCCTTTTAAGAGGGGATCCTCATGCTTTCTTTTTTCTTTCAGAGAAAAGAAGACAATTAAAAGGGGAAAAAAGTAAATACCCCAGGACCCACTCCAATGGGAAGCTTTTACTAATCCCCATTTTTCCCCTTATCACTTGCCTCCATGAGATGACTTTGTTTACTTCTCTATGAACATGCTGTTTCTTCCTAACAGAAGATAAGCTACTTGAGGCCACGGACTGTTATTTTTTATTATTTTCTTTATATCTTCATTTCCTAGCTCAATAATTTGAACATCTGTAGACACTTACACTCTTATTTGTTCCACTGATGTTTGCTACATAAACTTGTAAATAAAGAAATGTTGAGGATTTTTGTGACGATGTCATGAAAGCTTTTTAAAATGAGAACCTTGAAGGACAAGGCCAGTGGTTTCTCACTTCCCAGGAATGATCTTAGGAACAAAGGGGGAAGGAAGCCCTGTCTCATCCACTGGGTTCTTTCAGAATGAGGGTTAGGTAGCCCAGTCAATATCCCATTTGGCCTTTTGTGCTGTCTTCTGCCCAGACTGGAGGAACCACCAACCCACCAAGCAAACATGGTGTCGTCAGACACATTTCTGTTGTTGTCACCTCTGTGAGCCCAATCACTCCCTCCCACCCCACACTGGTACCCTAAGGCACTGGCAGCTGGAAGGCACTGATTCAGCATGGTTTTGATTAGCCATCGTAATTTGTCCCTCATTATCAGGAAGTTAGAGCAAAGATCAGTCCAGAAGTTTTGAACTAAAGCCCTTAAATCTCTGACTGTCGACTTTCCCTTTTTCACTTTAAGAAAAATTCAGAGGGATGAAAATGCTGGAGCTGTAATGACCAATTCTTGGCCTCCGTGATGCCTTCACGTAAAGCTATGCAGTGATTTTTAGTTACAGGGGAAACATTGCTGTTACCTTCTAGGTGAGAATTTAGCAGCAATATGATCTCAAAGCACAAAGTGATTTTGCTGAGAATCTTTCAAAGGTTGCTAAATTGTGCATTTTCAAATTATTTTGAAAATCTTAGATTCATATCACTCTCAGTAGAATCGAAGCTCCCCAAGGAAGAATGAGGGCTGTCAGTCAACAAGCCCTGGACTTATCAGGGAAAACCGAATTCAAAACCAACCTCTGACACTGTCTGTGTGACTTTGGGCAAGTCATTTAACCTCTTACAGCCTCAGTTTCTTCATCATTAAAAAGAGTGGTTGTGAGGGTCAAATGAAAAAAATATATATGTATACATATATAATATATGTATGTATATATGTATTGTTTGCAAATCTCAAGTTTCTATATAAATTTTATTAGCAAGCATTTATTAACTACTTAATGTGTCAACAAACCCTTCCTCTTTCTCGCCCTCCCTCCATCCTCTCCTCTTCCTCCTTCTTCTTTCTCTTTTTCCTTCCTTCCTTCTTTCCTTCCTTTGTTTCTCTCTCTGTCTCTCTCTCTGTGTCTCTGTCTCTCTCTGTCGTCTCTGTGTGTGTATGTGTCTCTCTCTGTGTCTCTCTGTGTCTCTCCCTCTCTGTCTGTCTCTCTACCTCTCTCTGTCTCTCTGTGTCTCTCCCTCTCTGTCTGTCTCTCTCTCTGTGTCTCTCCCTCTCTGTCTCTCTACCTCTCTCTGTCTGTCTCTCTGTCTGTCTCTTTACCTCTCTGTCTCTGTCTCTCTCTCTCTCTCATCCCCTCTCTGTGTCTCTCCCTCTCTGTCTCTCCCTCTCCCTCTCTGTCTCTGTCTCTCTCATTTCAGTACCCAGCACAATCCCTGCACTCAGTAGCTAAAATGTTGGGTTGACATAAACCTTAAGGATCACCCCAGGAGAATCACTTGAGACCTTGGACACCATTGTGTAGAGCTGGCAGGTATCTCAGAAGTCATCTGTAAAATGGGGACACATTGGAAAGAAAATGACAAACTGACAAAGGAAATGACTCCAGTATCTTTGCCAAGAAAACCCCATTTTGTCCATGGAGTCCCCAAGAGTCAGAATGACAAAGACATGAACTGAACCACCACAAATGCCTGGAGCCAGAAGCACAGAAGCAGAGAGAGCTGATACGTGTGTGTGTGTGTGTGTGTGTGTGTGTGTGTGTGTGTGTATTTAGGAAACACGTCTTATATACTTTTTTCAGACCCAGACTGTGATTTCATGAGCCTAGAGAGTTCCTAGTTACTCTCTCCGTTAATCCAAAGAAAAATCGATCCCCAATTTAAGATCTGAAAGTGTTCCTGGGACAGCAGAAAGTGCCAAGCCTTGCTCAGGGCCTCACAGACTCAAGGTGGGATTGGAATGCAGGGTTTTGTCTCTAACCCTTCAGCTCTCCTGTCCTGGTCTAATAAGGATTGATAATTCACCATTGCACATCCCCCCCGGTCTGTTCTGAGGCTCGAAGGCGATCATATGGGCTAAGTTCTGGGCCAGTGATGGTTATGTCCATTTTACAGATGAAGAAAGAGTCAAAGAGTGCTTTAGCTGCTTGTCTGGAGTCACGCAGAGCCCCTCCTTTGAGTCCAGACATCCCAACCGCTCCCCCAGGGTTCTTTGCACTCCCCAAAGCTCCGTCCTCGCATCCTAGGTGGAGAGCTGGCAGGTGTCTCATAAGGTGTCTCATTGGTGGCCCCGGGGGCCGGGGAGGTGAGGGGTCCTGCTTAAAATCATATGAACATACGAACAAGTAAAGATCCAGGCAGCGATTTGAACTCGAGTCTTCTGATTCCAAGTCCAGAGTTCTAAACTCCACCAATGCTTCCTTGGGTTTTCTCACTCCAAAGTGAAAACAGAAGAAAGACCCCATCTGGGCCGCTAGAGAGCCATTCAGCAGGGTTTGGGCTCGGTGCCTTTGACACCCATTGGATGTGGCGGACAAATCCCGCCACCTTGCAGAGCTCTGTCAGGCTCTGGTGCAGAGAAGATGCTGGCCTGCCGGAGGGGAGAGCGTCCTCATTCAAGAGCTGGTCCCCAGGTGGAGGCCATTCCCGCCCCAGGCCCTGAGTTATCACCATTCAAGTGACTCTGAAAAATAAACATCCCTTTTTTCCTCTTCTGTTAAAGGACAATTTGGCTCTCTTTAAAGCAGCCCCTCAAAGTCATGACCGATGATCGAGGGCTCAAGCATGATTTCTTGGGGGTGATTTTAGATATATATACAAGGTCTCCCCCAAATTGGAGTCCAGTTATTTATAAGTTTAACTCTGCACGAAGACTTTTGGGACACTCTGTATTATGACTGGATCCTATCTGAAATGACTTTCAAAAGCAGAAAACCGGATCCATCTGCTGCTGCGATGCTCACAGGGAGGGAGAGGAAGGAGGGAGTGCATTCCTCTGTTGGATCGAGCAGCACCTTTCATCTAAGGAGCAGAGTCAATGAGTGATAAGGAGATCAGCCAGGAGGCAACCCCCCCCCAGATAACTCGCAAAGTTCAAGCAGGCAAAGGACATACGAGAGCTTCCCACGGCCCGGCCTCTCCCCAGCCCCCAAGCCTTTACTGTGGGGGGTTTCAGGGCAATCCGTCAGACCCATCATTTCCGGAGAAGTGATTTCCTTTTTGTGACTGGGCACTGGCTTGAGGATAATGATGGTGATTTGTAAACTTGCTAATGCCACAAGCAGGAGCTTTTCCTGTTCAGAGCCAAAAGGAGCTCATCGCCGAGCGCTGCTCTATCTTTAGAAAGGGAAGGAGAGGGGTCTGGAGAAGGCCTCATCAGGCAGCCACTACCACACTGTGCTTGAGCACTTTGGGAGCTGGCACACCCAGGACATTCCAGGGATCCATCAGGGAAGGCCTTTGGGTGGTTAAAAACAGCCTTTCATTTCGAGGTGCGTTTGAGCCATAGATGTAGCAAGCCAAGGCCTGAGGGGGACATTTGTGGTGGGGGGAAGGAGGGAGCATACCCCTAGTGATGTCGGAGGCATCTATTGGACATGGGGGCGACCTCCACCGAGAACGAGGGAGACATCCAAGGGGACCACAATGCAGATCCTCATCCCCCCGCCCCAGACTACTGCAACAGCCCCTAACTCAAAGTCCACTTCAAGTCTCCATTCTAAATCACAAGCGGAACCATATTGTGGCAGGTCAACAAAAGATGGCAGATCCTGACTGTCTCTAAAGGAAAATGTAGGGGGCAGCTGGGTGGCTCAGTGGATGGAGAGCCAGGCCTAGAGATGGGATGTCCTGGGTTCAAATCTGGTCTCAGACACTACCTAGCTGTGTGACCCTGGGCAAGTCACTTGATCCCCATTGCCTAGCCCTGACCACTCTTCTGCCTTGGAGCTAATACACAGTATTGACTCCAAGACAGAAGGTGAGGGTTAAAAAAAATAAAAATAAAGGAAAATGTAAACTCCTCAGCTTGGCACCATCTCCAACTGCCTTTCAGGGCTGTCACACATCATCCTGTTGTCTGCATTCTACATGCCTGCCACACTGGACTTTGGGATGTTCCATGTACATGGTATTCAATTTCCTGACTCCAAGCCCCCAAACATTCCTTCCTTCCACTTCTCTACCTTCAAAGGAACCCAGATCCTTCCCAAGCTAAGATTAGGTAGGAAAACTAGAGGAAGGCTATCCTTTGAGCTGCTAATGCCCAAATATGTGTGTGTGTGTGTGTGTGTGTGTGTGTGTGTGTGTGTCTTTGTTTTCACATTGTATACATTTTTTATTTACTCTTTTTTTGTACTTATTCTCCTCCACCCTCAACAGCATGCGAGCTCCTTCTCAGAAAGTACTGGATTTTTTTACATTATATTTCTAGCTCCAAGCAGAAAGTCTGACATGAAAAAGATGGAAGGAAGGAAGGAAGGAAGGAAGGAAGGAGGGAAGGAAAGGAGGGAAGGGAAGAAGGAAGGAGGGAAGGAAGGAAGGAAGGAAGGAAGGAAGGAAGGAAGGAAGGAAGGAAGGAAGGAAGGAAGGAAGGAAGGAAGGAAGGAAGGAAGGAAGGAAGGAAGGAAGGAGGGAAGGAAAGGAGGGAAGGAAGGAGGGAAGGAAAGGAGGGAAGGGAAGAAGGAAGGAAGGAGGGAAGGAAGGAAGGAAGGAAGGAAGGAAGGAAGGAAGGAAGGAAGGAAGGAAGGAAGGAAGGAAGGAAGGAAGGGAGGGAGGGAAGGAGGGAAGGGAGGAAGGAAGGAAGGAAGGAAGGAAGGAAGGAAGGAAGGAAGGAAGGAAGGAAGGAAGGAGGGAAGGAAAGGAGGGAAGGAAGGAGGGAAGGAAAGGAGGGAAGGGAAGAAGGAAGGAAGGAGGGAAGGAAGGAAGGAAGGAAGGAAGGAAGGAAGGAAGGAAGGAAGGAAGGAAGGAAGGAAGGAAGGAAGGAAGGAAGGAAGGAAAGGAGGGAAGGAAGGAGGGAAGGGAGGAAGGAAGGAAGGAAGGAAGGAAGGAAGGAAGGAAGGAAGGAAGGAAGGAAGGAAGGAAGGAAGGAAGGAAGGAAGGAAGGAAGGAAGGAAGGAAGGAGGGAAGGAAGGAGGGAAGGAAAGGAGGGAAGGGAAGAAGGAAGGAAGGAAGGAAGGAGGGAAGGAAGGAAGGAAGGAAGGAAGGAAGGAAGGAAGGAAGGAAGGAAGGAAGGAAGGAAGGAAGGAAGGAAGGAAGGAAGGAAGGAAGGAAGGAAGGAAGGAAGGAAGGAAGGGAGCTCTCTTCTCAGCAGAAGGAAGGATGAGAGGTTTCCTCTCTATTTTGCCTCATGATCCCATCATCTCCCATGATTCAATTATCATCTCTAAGAAGATGATTCTCAAATGTATCCAGGCCTAACCCTCTTAATTTCACATCTTCAACTGCCTATTGGATATCTACAACTGGATGTCTCATAGACATCTTAAACTTGACCTTTCCAAAACAGAACTTAGTATCTTTCCCCCGAATCTCTGTACTCCCGCCAGTATCTTCCTAAGCAACCTCAGTGTCAACCTCAGCTCCCATCACCCTAACACCTCATATCCACTGTGTTGCCAGTCCTGTCAGTTCTATCTTTACAATACCTTTTGTATATGCTCATTTTTTTTGCCCCCACCTTGATGAAGGACATCATGACCTCATGCCTTAATTATTTCATTGTCTTCCGCTTCTTCCTTCTTCCAGTCTTTCCCCTTGCCAGGCCATACTCCACTCAGTTAATCAAAGTGCTCTTCTTAAAGCACAAAGCTGGCCATAGCATGGCCCCTATTCAGTAAGATTCCAGAGGCTCCCTGTTATCTCAACATCTGTCAGTGTCCCAATTATTCCTCCAGTTTTTTGTCATCCGCAGACATAATCATAAAAATAAACTCTATTCAAATCAGTATTTAAAACGTCCAGCAGCCCTGGGCACTCCAGTTCTGGTCCTCAACTCTTGCACCCATACAAGTATGCAAAGGATCCACAATGCTTTTCCATAGTATAAATGAGCAAGAAGAAAGAAGTTTAACACATCAAATTTTTCAAAGATATGTAATGGGTTCAAGCCCCACGTGCCTGAAATAGTACAGATCTCAAGCTCCCTACAATTAAGGAAGAACCTTCAAGAATTTGGTAGTCACCCAAAGCCATTCATTGCCTACTGCCAAGCTGATGTGGGGCCTCTCTGAACTTTGCTAGGCTATCTCTTGGACAACAGCTGCGCGGTCCATCCCTAGAAGATGGTCTTCAACAACGTAGGTCAATTCTGTATCATAATTTAGTGCTGAGGTAACCTAAACCTTAGGGAAGATGTGAGCAATAAGGATGCTGGAAATTCCATGAGACAGAAAGGATAAAGACGTTTAAAACTCCAGACAAAAATATATATCTATACCTTATTAAGAAGAATTTGCTGGGCAAGGTGAGATCTTCCTTCCCTGAATGGTGATTCCCATTTCAGCAAAGGAGACCTCCCTGAGACCGGCCAGTCATACTTCCCCTGGATTCTCCCTGTGGACAAGCCCTCCTCCTTGCTGGTCACTTCCCACTTTGCCTCACCCCCTTCCACTTCTCCTTTATAAACTTTCTTCCACAATAATAATAATTATTTATTAATAGCAATAATAATAGCATTTATGTTGTTGTTCAGTCATTTTCAGTCATGCTCAACTCTGTTACCTCATTTGGGATTTTCTTAGCAAAAATAGTGGAATGGTTTGCCATTTCCTACTCCAGTTCATTTTATAGATGAAGAAACTGATGTTAACAGGGTTAAGTGACTTGCCCAGGGACACACAGCTAGGAAGTTTCTGAGGCTAGATTTGAAATCAGGGAGATGAATCTTCCTGACTCCAGGCCAGCACTCTGCCCACTACCCCACCTGGTTGCCCTAATAGCATTTCTACAGCACTTGAAAATTTATGAAGCACTTTACATAGTAGTTCATTTGATCTGTACAACAACCCTGGAAGGCAGGTGGTGTTATTATCTTTGTTTTACAAATGAGAAAATTGAGACCAAAGGAGATTAAGTGACTTGCTTAGGATCATACAGGTAATGTATCTGAGGCAGCATTTGAATTCAGGTCTTCCTGATCCTCTTAGGTAGTATGAGGATTAATTAAAATATAAGTTCCTTGAGAGCCAGGACTATCTTGCTTGGTTGGATTCAAATTCCCAGGGTTTTAGCTAGCTAGCTAGCTAGCAATCTGAGGGAGAATATCAGAATTATTAAGAATTGTATAATAACAGAGACCTTGAGGTCTGTACTGTTTATTATAGAATATATTATATCATAGATTACAAGTAATATATTATAATTTACATGCAAATATAATATCTTATCTCTGTCCATATTTTCTCTCTAATATTATATAAACTCCTTGAAGGTATCAGGGGCTATTTTGTTTTTCTTTTTCCCTTTGTCCCAGAGATCTCCAGCACCCAATGCTGCTGCTTCTTCCTTCTCTTCCTCCTTCTCCACCTCTTCCTCCTCCTATTCTTCCTCCTCCTCCTCCTCCTCCTTCTTCTTCTTATTTGCCATGGGGGTGGCAAAGAAAGATAGCTGATCTATCATTTTATCAGTGAGGACACTCATTCGGCCAAACCAATTCATCAGCAGCTCCAGAACTTCCACTAAAAGAGGGTTGTGAGTAGGCTTAAAGAATTTAGAAGACTTGTCCAGGGTCACACAGTTAGCATATGTTGAAGGTGGATTGGAGCCAGGTCTGTCCTCTTTAGAAAGCAGTTTTCATTCCAATACATCTGGAATGAAGACACTTCAGAAGGGTTTGCTGAATTAATTGTTCTCTGTTTCTTTGTAGAGGTGTTGTAAGAAGATAATTCAGTTATCATTTCATTCATTCTACCAACCCTTCTCAGAAGTTGAGAGACTCCACTGAGATAATGAAGAGGGGAAATGGCATCGACAGCCAGTGGAGAGACCCTCAGAAACGCTAAGGCAATGATCTGGATTGACCACAGGTTTCTTGCCCCAAAACTCCCATGATTACTTTACTGATTTATTCCCCTGGCAGGGAGGAGACCATAGGAACTTGAAGCATGCCAGCAGGACACAAGCTCTGACAGGCCCTACCAGAATGGAAAAGTTTGGAGCGTGGGTTCAAGGACTAACTGTAGATCTGTCATCTCCCGGTCAAGTGACGGGCTCATCCCTAGTTTGGTTGGTTGGATTAATTTCTAGGGACTTTTATGTGATTTTTCTATTCTCCAGTGCCAATGGTGTATCTTTGGCCAGTTATCCAGAAGGCCTTCTCATGGGATTCCAGAGATCATCAGGAGAAAACTGGGTTTTCTGTTCTAGGCATCACTTTTTAGGAAGGACATTGATGAGTTGGAGAATGCCCAGAAAGGGGCAGCCAGGGTGGTAAAAGACCTCATCTTCATTCCATATGAGGATCTGCAGAAAGAATGAGGCAGATTTAACTGGAGAAGAGAAGACTCAGCAGGGCTAAAGGTCTTTAAATTTGTAGAAGGCGCTTTGATTCCAGAAGGGATGACCAGGAATAATGGGAAGTTATAAAGAACCCAATTTCAGTGTGATGTCTGGAAGAGCTTCTTAACAATCCAATAAAGAAAAGGATTGCCTCAAGAAGTGGTGGCATATTAGAGGGCCAATTCCTTTCATGTTGAGTTGGACTAGAGGCTGCTGAAGTTCCAGCTAAATCAGTTTCTACAATTCTATATCAAATCCGAAACACCTCATTTTATAGATGAGGAAACTCAGACCCCAAGAAGCTAAAGGGCTTGCCACAGTTCCCCTATATAGATGGTGGCAAAGCAGGAATTTGAACTAGGTCCTTTGATTCCAAATGCAGCAATCTTGCCACTGCCATATATCCTTTTAATATGTAATAATTTTTTTTAAATGTCAGAAGGGGCCCATAGGTGGGCTATATGCCCAAGCCTCTCCAGAATCCATCCTGGTGATTTTTTTTAGCCCAGGCTGAATTCAGAAGGTGGCATCTGTTTTGTTCCTACCTAGTGATCTAACATAAAGGGGCATTTTAGCTGTTATTAGGCACTGGAAATAGGGGAATCTAGATTAAGAGAAATACCTTTCTCAAACCCACCTTCACTTTTCCCTGTGGTATTTTAAATAAACAAGTTATACTGACCCTGGGGCAAGGAAGAGGAAAAGAAACACAAATGTAAATATTTCCTTTGTGTATTTGTAAACAGAGACCTTAGGCAATTATATTTAAAAATGCAGTAAGTATTAATTAAGCACTTTAGGTAAACTAAATCAAGAAGTTACAAAAGCAAATAGTTTCTGCCCTTAAATAACTTGCCTCGGAACCAGCAATCTGTATTCAGCTTATAAGAGCTGTGTATATACTTATAGAGACAGGTCATTTTAAGGGGGAAGTCACTATCAGCCAGAGGGACCCAGGGAGACCTCTTCTAGACATGGTATTTGAGCTGAAAGAAGGGGGAAGTCCAGAGGAGAAGGTGAGGAGGGACAACATTCTAAGCCGGGAGCACAGCCACTGCAAAAGCATGGAGACAGGGAATGAATCATTAAATTTAATCATCAAACATTCACTTCAAATCAACATTGATTAAGCACTTATTAGATGTTGTTTATCCTTCCTTTCCAAGACGACCAGTGGTCTCACAGAGCCATGTCTTGACTCCTCATGAATTGGATTTAAGTGAAGCTCAGTTACACAAAGCCATTATTTGTCTCACTCTCTTCCACTAAGTCTAGTTGCAAGACAAAAGTTTGGACAATAGGCTGTGGCACAGGACTCAGTGGAGGATGTTGGCTTCTTCCAAATCTGACCAAGCTCTTAGCACTCCACAGTACCCACTTCAGTCACATTCATGACCACTGGACCAAATTGTTCTCCTCCACCCATTCTGTAAGGGACAGCCTTCATAGGATCCCCCTAACTCACTGATGCGTTTGCAATCTTGATTACTCTCAACCTGGTTTAGCCCGTCTGCTGAGATGGTTTTACCAGTGTTGCCACTGCACATGCTACAGTTTCTTGGAGCCACAGGTGAGAGTAGGATATAAGGTGGAGACTAAAGGTGGATGAGCAGCCCCAGAAAGGGCTTGGCAAGCTCTCCTACAAGGGGTGCTAGTCCTCCCTGGGTGACTAGGTGGATCCATGGTGCATAGAACAGCTGCTCTCCAACCACAGATGGTAGTCCTCCCTAAACACCCATACATTCCTGTAAGTGTGTAGATTTTCATTCAACATATATTTTTATAAGTACTTGATTCCTCTTCCATTAGAATGAAAGCTCATTTCAAAAAAATTATAGCGGTTGAGGGGACATGACAGAGGAGAGACTCTAAATGAACACTCTAATGCAAATATTATCAACATAGCAATGGGTTCAAAAAAATTATATTGTCAGTTCCTAGCACAGTGCCTGGCACATAGTAGTTATTTAATAAATACCTATTTATTGATCAAGTGATTGATAATTCAGAGTTCAGGTATTTTTGAGGTAGCAAAGAATAGGAAACCGAAGGGATGCCCATCAATTGGAGAATGGTCGATTAAGTTGTAGCATATGATCATGATGGAATACTATTGTGCTAAAACAAAATAGCGAGCAAGATGTTTTCAGAAAAGCTAGGGGAAAATCATATGAACTGATGCAAATGACGTGAGCAGAATCAGGAGAACACTACACAGTGACAGCAATATTTTAAGGATGATCAGTTATGAATGACTGAGCTACTCTGATCAAGACAATGATCCAAGACAATTCCAAAGGACTCATGATGGAAAATGCTATTTACCTCCAGAAAGAGATCTGGTAAAAACTGAATTCAGATTGAAACATATTCTTTTCACTTTATTTTTCTTACCTTTTTTTGGGTGTGGGGGGCAACATGGTTAATGAGAACATTTGTTTTACTTGACATCATATGTATAATACTGAGTATCATATTTCTTACTTTCTCACTGGTGGGAGAGGGTATGGAGAAAGGAAGAAAATTTGGAACTAAAAAGAAAAATAAATTTTAAGATAGTTGATGACTTTAACATTTCCCAAGTTGATTAAAGGAGTCCCTAGTTAGCCTCCCTATTGCTCCTCTCTCCAATCCAGCCTCCACATACTGCCAAATTGACATTCTAAATTCATTTGGAGGAACAAGAGATCTAGAAAAACAAGGAAATAATGAAATAAAATAGGAATTAAGACAGCTTAGCAATTTGCACTATATTATAAAGCAGTGATCATTAAAACTATCTAGTACTGATTAAACATAGAAAAATTGTTTGGTGGAACATCCTAGAGAATGAAGAATAAGAAAGAATAATCCACTTTTCAATAGACCTGAAAAATATAAATTACCTAGGAGGGAAAAAAATCTATATTTGACAAGAATTGTTGAGAAGGCAGGGAATCAGTCTGGCAGAAGAAATTAGATCTAAGTAATACCCTTATATAATATTCCATAATAAATTCAACATATATACATGTAACTTTAATATTAAAGATAACAGCATTAAAAAGTTAGAACAGAACCAAATCAAGTAATATTCATAGCTATGACACAGAAGTAAATACTTAACAAATCAAGGAAAAGAGGCAATTACAAAAGAGATGAGAAAAATGCAATTAGCAATTGAATTTCTTTTGAATGCTCAAAATGAATGCAATTATGACAAGAAGGGAAGAAGCATACTGGATGGAAAAGGTTTTAAATATTTCTAAGAGTCCAATAGCCAAGATATGTAAAAAAACTAACATAAATAATATAAGATCAAAGGGCATTCACCAATAATTATCAAATGTTATGAACAAATGATTCCCAAAAAAAGAATGGCAAACTATTACCTCTATATGAAAAAATTTTCCAAATGACATATAACAAAAGAAATGTAAATCAAAATAACCAGGAGGTTTCATCTCAGACTCTTCAAATTGGCAAAAATAACTAAGATGGGAATAGTCATTAGTGGTAAGGTTGTACAAAGACATACACTTGTGTCTTTGGGAGGGCTATGAATTCTAAGCAGCAAAATTAGGGAAATTAAGTGACACACATCTTCCATAATTTGTCACTACTATAAAATACTCATTTTACCCTAACAATTAAAGTCCTATACAATCTAACTCCCACCTAACTTTCCTTCTTATTACATACTACTCTTCAGAATCTTTCCACTTTTAACTCTTCCCCAAAGACAATATTCCATCTCCCAGTTCCATAAATTTGCCCAAGTGGTCCTCCATGCCTGAAAAGCACACCTCTCTCACTTATTCATAGAATCCTCTAGCTTCCTTCAAGGCACTACCTTCTTTACTAGTCCTTTCCCAAACCTCTTCCCATCCCTGCTTCCTCTTCAAAAGATTTTGGATTGATTTCTTGGTACAAAAGCTTTATTCTTTACCCTCACCTTGAACACAGACCACTAATTGCACATCTCTTGAGGGCAAGAGACTGTTATACTTCTCCCTATTTCTAGCATTGGGCCAAGAATATAACTCCATAATGTTTGTTAAAATAAAGTGAATCTTAAATTTAAAAAAATTTAAAAATTTAAAAAATTAAAAACTTAAATTAAAATTAAAATTAAAAAAATAAATAAATAAAAAGAGTACATGCCTGATTCCTATTTAAAGCAAATCAATTATTCCTGTCCTGGTGCTACATTCTTCCATCATCACTCTTAGCAGTTTATAGTAGATTGAATGCTTACTAGAGTCACAGTCAGAAAAATCTTGGTTCTAATTTGGCTTCAGCCATTTTCTTGTGCTTTGACCTATAGCATAACAACAACAACAATAATAGCAAACATGTACATAGTGCTTTAATTACTGAGCTTTTTATACATGATATCTCACTTCATCCTCCCCACAGTCCTGGGAAGTGGGTGCTATTATTAATCTCATTTTACAGAGGAAGAAAGTGAAGCAAGTAGGGATTAAGTGACTTGTCTAGGTCACACAGTTCATAAGTGTTTGAAGGTAGATTTGAACTCGGGTGTTCCTGATTGCAGGTTCTGTACTCTATTGTGCTATCATAAAATTCAACATCTCTGAGCTACAACTTGATCATGAGGGGGGAAAGGGGCATTATAATTGCATGAATCTCTAGGGTTGCTGGGAAGCTCCCAAGAGATAATGTATGTAAATTTTAAGTATTACATAAATGTGAGACATCATCATCATCATCATCATCATCATCATCATCATCTCCATATGTAGGTTTTATAAATGAATGAAAACTGGTGGCTGGAATTTACCCAAATGGGCAAAGAATACACAGGCTTCTTTTAAGGTGGAGGGGAAAGAAAGTTGTACTTTTCCAAGTGAAATCAATTCTTTATCCAGATCTCCTTAAGACATTCTTTATTAAACTCTCTGCACATGCCATAGAGGAAATGGGTTTCTATTCACTACATGCATCTCCTGATAAATCAAAGTTGTCCTCAAAGACATTATCAACTGGCCAGAAAGCTTGGTGTCTGGAGGCTTTGTTCGGGGCTCCAGGAATGATGGCATTGAGTCAGTGAGAATCAAGAAGATGTCCAGGTTATTCAAGGTTTTTGGCTCTGCTTTGATATTGTTTAAAGAGGACATCAGGGAGAGGGAGAGGTAAAGGACGAGAGGGGGAAGGCAGATAGAGACAGAGGTGGGCGAGAGAGGGAGGGACAGAGAGGCAGAGAGAGTCCATCTATCAGCAGCCAATGGAGCCTCGGATGTGCTCGGTTTCTTCATCCCCGCACACATGCCACCTCCTGATGTAATTAATCGACACCAGATGGTCTCCGTATCAGTGAGACTTGTAGCAATGTCTATTTCAAGTTAAATGGAATAATTGAATCCAGAGCATCACAGCCTGCCTGAAGTAAATCAAAGCCCATCACAGTCATAAAAAGGCAGATGAGGGAAAGCATGAATGGGAAAGGTCCATTATGGAAAGGAAAGGCAGGCCTACAGAGAGCAAAATGCTTTGATTAAAATTTATCATCTCACACAACGCTGATAGAAATCAATTGGTAACTGCTCAGAGCCCTGACGCCAAGCCTAGGGGACGGACGTGCCTGACTCTGTCAATTAGGTCGGGGTTGGGGCTTTTGTTGTTGTTGTTGTTTCTTAGGATAATGACCTTTCTCGACATGACAGCTCATAGAAAACAATTCCTCGTCTGGATGGCGGAAGGCCTCCAATGCAGAAACTCCAGCTAATGACATGAGACATCGGCCCATGGCACAATCATGTCGCTAACATCAGGCCCCAGACAGAGGTATTAACAAATCAAGGCTAAATTAATGATTGATGGTAGGAAACACAGACAGGGTTTTTAAAAGTAAACTGAAACAGGAAAGAGAGTATGATTAGAAAAACTCAAAGCAGACCATAAGCCACGTAAATTAATAAATATGGGCACTCCGGCATCCACCCAGGGGGAAAGATTGAGCCCCAGCACAAAGGAAGGCCCAGACCCATACCAGGGTACCTTAGGACTCATACCAAGGCCCTGCCACAAGGATGAGTATAAATGGGCATCTCTGTCCTCACACCTCCATTTGGGGTGACAAGGAGTCCTGGACATGGTGTCTTTTGGACGTTTGGAGCTTCTATATGGTACACCAAGAAAGAAGAAAGCTAAGAAACCACCAGCAGCAGCAGTGGTGCTCAGACCCCCAAACTCGAACCAGGAACTCAGTTCTAGCATCAAGCCTAACCTGCAGAGAATAACCAAGCCAGGAAAGCTAGACCAAAGCAGAGACTACAATTCTGATACTTTGAACCAACAGTTTTCTAGTCAGCTGTTACAAGTGGAGTCTAGTAGCATCTACTCTTTTTCAGACCCAAATCCAAGTCAGGAACATGCAGAGTACAAACCAGACTTTCCTCTGGATCAGATCCCTCGGACAGCACTGGAAACTGGCATATCTCCAGCTTGTGTCTGAAATCTTGATGCATTAGCACTCAATACTCCCAGAAAAGTAGCAAGAAGACCAGTTTAGACCTCCCTTCCAGAAGGGCCGTAGAATCTAACCCTATCATCGTCTTAAGTCAAAAAAAGTAGGCTGAAAGAGTGGACAAATAAAAAAAATTAACCCACCACAAAGAGCTATTACGGTGGCAGGGATACTCAAGATACAAATACAAAACAAGAGAATGATTGTAAAACATCTATAAGCAAAGTCTCTGAGAATAATACAGCTTGTGCACAAACTAAACTAGAATCCATGGAAGAGATAAAACAAGAGTTTTAAAAAGAGATTAGGATATTTACTTGTTTTATAAATGGAATGAGAGTACTTGATGAAAAATTAGAAAAGAAATGAGAGTTATAGAAGAAAGAATTGGAAAAGGAAGTAGCAGTTTGGTACAAGAGATACTAAACCTTGTCCAAGAAACAAACTCCCTGAAAATTCTAATTCAGATGAAGTCAAAAGGCCAAAAAATGAAAAATAATTGGTTTGTAAAACATATCAAGGAAAAAAATTGAGATTAATCAGACTCTTTGAACACAATGATCAAAAGAAGAGCCTTGATTCATATTTCATGAAATCATAGAATAGAACTTTGCAAATTTCTCAGAATCAGAAGGAAAAGTGGAAACAGGGAAAATTCACCAGTCATCCCTTGAATAAAACTAAAAAATGAACATCATAACTAAAACTCAGAGCTTCCAAGTCAAAGAAAAAATACTACAGACAACTAGGAAGAAAGAATTCAAGTACCAAGGAACCACAGATAAAATCACAGACAATTTAGAAACCATCAGTATAAAACAACAGAGAATAATATTTCAGAAGGCAAAAAATATGGGCTTACATCCATGAATTACTTACCCAGCAAAACTGAGTATAATGCTACAGGGGAGAAAAACTGATCTTTAATGAAATAGAGGACTT
This sequence comes from Monodelphis domestica, assembly GCF_027887165.1. Lineage (NCBI taxonomy): Eukaryota > Metazoa > Chordata > Mammalia > Didelphimorphia > Didelphidae > Monodelphis > Monodelphis domestica. Next base: position 14,105,764 of record NC_077227.1, on the reverse strand, counting down.
CCATTCCTTCCTGACGAAAAGACCAGAACTACAGAAAAATTTTGAAGTTCCAACATAGGAATTAAGAGATGTATAAAAAGATAAACTATGGTGAGGGACTAAACAGGGATAAATGGCTTAAATTCATGATGTTTTACATGTTAAATGTATCTAAGAATGGAAAGGTGGGGATGAACGTCCAAGTATTTGTAGGAAAATTAAGTTTTAAATTTACAGTGAAATGTTGCAGACAATGAAATGTCCTCTCTCTTTATGATATTCTCGATGAACTCTTTGAAAGTGTCTTATCAGATTAGACTATTATGAGTATTACTATGGGAAGGGATTCTCTTCAAAGATAGCAAATGTGGCGACCTGAAGCAAGACCTCCAGGAATGGCAATGCTATCCAGCCCAGTATCGCTGCTTCTAGTCCAGACTCCAAAGTCATCATCCTGGGGACTAACTTTTATCCCTGCCTGCTTCTTCAAGTACTAAAGCCTATACCTCTTCCGCCACACACAGCCAGTGAAGACAGAAAGGCAAATATTTCTTCTCTTTCTTCTAAATCCTTACCTTCTTTCTAAGAATCAGTGACTGGTTCCAAGGCAGAAAGCAGTTAGAGACAGGCAATGGGGAGTTAAGTGACTTGCCCAGGGTCAAGCAGGTAGGAACTGTCTGAGACCACATTTGAACCCACATATCCCATCTCTAGGCCTGGCTCTCAATCCACTGAGGTACCTAGCTGCTTCCAGAAAGGCAAAATTCTTGATGCCAAAGATGTTGACCATGTCAGATGGTTTAAAATCAGAGACAGATATGACTTTATCAATGAAAATTGCATTAAAAAAGATTCATCATCACATGCTTTGCACCTGCTCCAGTGAGAAACATAACAATCCATGGTAACTAAACTAAAGAGAACCATCTAGCTCGGCAAGGATGTAGCTAAGTCAACCACCACACACCATGGATTCTGAGGGCAACATGAGGCCTTAAGAAAGAGGACGGACTGCTACCTGGAATCCCCTTGGGTTGACTACCTATTATATTGTTTAGAGAATTGAAGTTAGATCAGGGAAATGAGATGAAAGAATGCTAAAGAATCATCTGGGTTTCTGGAGTTCCATGATTCAGGTGTATCATGGCCCTGTGTTATCTCTTGCTAACTAGGAGGGAAGCAGTCAAGGGTAAATGTAGGTGTCTGTATAACCATGACCTAAAATTTTGCAATGTTTTCACAGTGCTTGATTACAACTATCCTTATTCCTAGCCAAGCCTCCCTCTAGACTTCCTCTCTCCAAGCCCCAGAAATTTCTTCATCCTTGAAACTCATTCTAGCCCTGGAATTCACACCACAAAAGTGCCTTCCATTCCTTCAGGTTCTTCCTATGATTGGATGGCTCTTCCAAAAGTCTATATTTAAGAAGGATGTACAGGCTAGTCAAGTCCCCTTCCTTCCCAGACTGCAAAATGGACTACCTACCTACCACCCTACATCCCCTCCACTAGGCTATGACCTTTGTTATCCCTCACCTTTTCTTCCTCTTTTGTGTTATATTCTCTCATTACCATGCAAGCTCCTCTAGGGCAGGAACTGTCTTTTTCTGAAATTATATTTGTATTCTCAATGCTTACTCCATTGTCTAGCACATAAATATTTAATGCATGATAATTTTCTAAGTAACTAATAAAGGGAAGGAGGTGGGAATGCATCTCTGATATAGCACCCAGTTCTGAGACTTTGTTGTACATTCTAAGAACATGTTTTGAGAACCCAGACACAACACCAGATATCAGTGAATGAGAGCAAGAATAATATCTCAGTCATGTGAGATAAAGAAGGAAGGATATAAAAGAAGGAAGGAAGGAAGAAAAAGAAAGAGAAAGAAAGAAAGAAAGAAAGAAAGAAAGAAAGAAAGAAAGAAAGAAAGAAAGAAAGAAAGAAAGAAAGAAAGAAAGAAAGAAAGAAAGAAAGAAAGAGAGAGAGAAAGAAAGAAAGAGAGAAAGAAAGAAAGAGAGAAAGAAAGAGAGAGAGAGAAAGAGAGAGAGAAAGAAAGAAAGAGAGAAAGAAAGAAAGAAAGAAGGAAGAAACAATGGTAACTTAGATAGAGAATAATGCAATTCAATGTTTTTCCAACTTGGAAAATCAGAATAAGGAAACAGAAAGTAATAGAAAGGTCTTTTTTTTATTCACATTTTTTTCTTTAAAGTTTGAGGAAAGAATTTGGGATAGAAATCATATTAAATCCAAGGTTTAATACATCTTAAACTGACATCAGAATGTCAATAGTGGATGTACAGGCCAGTTTCTAGGCATTAAAATAGGGCTTAAGTATAGCTGCTGAGGTCAAAGGAAATGTCTAAGTCCTTAGGCCAATTTCTAACATTTCCTTATTCACTTCCTCTGACTTGTGCCAGACTCTAGAATAAAAACAACCCTACACATCCTATTTAAATAAGTGCATCACACAATGCCAGATCTTGAGGAAATTAAATCAGACTTTTCCTGGAGGCCACAAGCCTTGGGCAAAAATAAACTTCCTTCACCAACAAACATTCATTAAACATCTTCTCGGTCTCATGGTGCCATAAAAGAAGTAGAACTCATAGTCCCATATATTTCAGAGAGTAGGACAAGATCTGAAATTAGAGATACAAAGCATGTTCATATTAATCTAGAAGGGCCCACAGAACTCATCTTATCCAACCACTCAATTTTACAGAGAATGAAATTGAAGCACAGAAAGGAAAATGATTTTTCTAAGGTCATACAGCCTGGAGTTGAGATTTGAACCCATATGTCCAAAAAAAATTATAAAAGTCATTATCCTCATTCCTGTTCCCATCATTCTGCCAAGTACCCAAATGATCTTGAAGATGCTTTCAGTGAGCAAGAGAAGATAGGCTTGGAGGTCAATTCTTTTATTCAGTTACCAAAAAAAAAAAAGTTATTTTATCCACTTGTTCAATGATCCACAAAGAAGAAATCTATAAAAAGGAATAAATAGGAAGGCAGTGCAATGACTCATTCTAAGAATATTTTTTAACCTGATTTCCATCCAAAAATGAAAAGAATGAGTTGATGATGATGATAATAGTAATATTAACAGAGACAGTAATAACAACAATAGTAGAAGTAATAATAATAGAGGATAATAATAGAATAAATAAAATAGTAGCAATAACATACATAGTGCAATAACTAAAATAATAGTAGCAATGCTAGTAATAGCAATAATAATAGTAACAACAACAATAATAGGATTGATAGCAGCTATCTGTAAAGTCCACGTTTCCCTGACATACCCAGTCATGGATCCCCAGGCACATGACTTTATGTATCCCTTCTCAGCTTCCTCCTATGTCAAATAGAGGGAATAACAGTATCACCTTTACATGATCATAGTGATAAAATAAAACAATGTATGCAAAGGGCTCTGTAAGCTCTCTAGTGTTAAATGTGAGGAGTCTTAAGTCTCCTTCCTTCCTGTCCTCGCCTCTTGGAGGCTGAGATGTCCTATTCTTTGCCAAAGATTCTTCTTCTCCTTGCACTGCTGACTGTCATCTCCATTCTCTTTCAGAAACTTGCCTCATTGGCCATTCCCTACGGCTCTTCCACTCTCAGTTTTTCCTTCTCCACTGCCTTCTTACCCTCTGGCTATAACTGCTGGAATGTCCCCAGTTCAAAGCAGGGAAAGAAAAAGATCTTCTCTTGAATTGATCATTCTTTCAACCTCTTGCCTTCTTTCCTCTCTTTTAATATTGTCCCCGCTTTTTACATCTACTTTCTCAACTGCTTATTCCTCAACTGTCTCTGACTGGCTTCTGTCTCCAACACATCTCCCAACCTCAGGTGCTACTACCATAGTCACACTCACCACTGGCTTCTCCAGGCAGCAGGAGGTAGATGGGATGCACACACTTAGAGGACTCAGTGGCTTTGGCTGGCATTCTGGGGACTCTAAACAGAAAGCAAGGCGACGTCAGTGTCTACTGAACAGCAATAACGCTGCTATTCTTCTGAAAGCATTCTCCGACTCCAAGTTTCCCATGACATGAGAGGGGGACGGGCTTTACAAACAAAACAAACCTTTCCCTTCTTTAGGGTTAAAGTGAAAAGAGGCATTTTCTTTTTCCTGGTCTATCTTCAGGGATAAAACTACCATTTTCATACATATAGATATACTTCCAAGTTTGAAGAGAACAAAACAAAGCCACCATTGACAGAACTGGGAGCACAGTTGGGATCTCATTCAGACACGGAGGGCCTTGAATCACTGCAGGACTTGGCTTCCGGGCTAGGTAGTACCAAATGGCAATAATGGCAGCTTACATTTGTGTATGATTTTCGGAGTTTGAGCTATAATCTCCCTTTGTAGGGAAGGAACCTGAGGCAGGGCTGGAAACAGGCAGGGACTTGCTCAAGATTTCAAATGTATAAATGACAGAGCTCTGATTATTCCAAAGCAAGGCTTCTAACTCGAGCCTTGGCCCTTTCCATAATGCAGGAAGTAGTTATGAAAGCTTTTGATTCCCCACAAACTTGTGAATCAGGGAATATAAGTATTGCCATTTCCATTTTACAGATAAGGTAACTGAGACTCACGGGGGCACGGTTCATCGCTTGCTCACTCAACTAGCAAGTACAGAGCCAGGATTTCCAGATTGGTCAGTCAGGGTCCTCCATACATATGTTGTCCAACCTATGGCAGAAACCACAAAGTCCTTCTACAACCCATTTGGCAGAGGTCACACTGCCCATGCTCCTTGACTGAAGTGCTACTACCTCCTAAAGTACCCCATCCCTTCCTACTTGGGCAGAGCTCGAACTGGTGGGAAGGTTTTTTGGTTCTTACCTTAAGCCTGACTCTGTCCCTCTACACCTTCCCTCAGGACTCCTGCTCATGTTCTGTGGGGCCATGAAGAACAAGGCCGACTCCTTCCCCAAAAGAAAGTACTTCAAGTACCTGACAACAACGATCATGTGTGATGAAATGATATCAGTATCACTGCTGGCGAGATGATGCCATATCACCATCCTATCAATCAGTCTTCATATCTGAAACCACGTCCCTCCTGCTGTCGGGGCCAGCTCTTTTCCCATCCCATTGTAAGCCTTTAACAAAGACAAACTCCGTCCTACATATGACTAGAGCAAAGTATGATGAATCTGCTCTTTTCAAGGCCAGCTTCATCAGCAAAACACAGAATTTTTCTATCGTACACCTTTTGTGAAGGATTGCCAAATGCCTACTGAGTCTGGCTTGGTGGCTAGGATATAAATTCAAAGAACGATGCAACATTCTGAATGAAGTGGTCCATTCTGTACCACTCCTGGATCTATCCCTCTTTTAGGAAAAGGCAAAAATGTTTATCTCTTTCTTGGCCTGTGGGACATGGGCTTCAACTTTTTACCAACAGATGGCTGAAGAATACTTCATTAATGGATTCAGGTTCAAATGAATAACTTTCCAGATTCTGTCACTCGGAAGTCTTTCTGCCGATCACAAATATGTTCACTTTAGCAGGCAGACTCAAGGATGACAAAAACAGGGAAAGTAATAGAGCTCCTTGTTTGTGAGCTCAAGGAGAGAAGGAGTGGAACAGGGAGATTTTAAAGAGATGGAAAGACAGAGTGCTAATTGGGGGAGAGAAGGTCTGCTCTGACCCTGACCCCAGCTCCTCTTTATTAGACTATGATGCCTTTGGATGAGAAGTGAACAGCAAGACAGGAGAAGCTGGAGGCCGAGCATGAGCAGAGAGAAAACCCAGACAAAAAAGAGCCACAGGAGTTTCTGTCTCCACCAGCAGAGGTAGTTTAAGGCCATGACTTCAGGAAGGGAAGTGAGTTTCAAGTCCAAAGCTCCTACTCCTTTTATATATTATTTTAATTATTTTAACCAATCAAACACTAAGGGGCATACCATTTTATACAGGATCTGCACATCTCTTTATTTCTGGCATGGCTAACTCCATCATACCAAGGCCAAATGAGCAGAACTCCGTTAATATAAAAGGTCCGAGAGGAAGTAGGTTTCCAGTTAGTAGGATCTCAACAAAGAAATCTAAACTAAACACAATCCCTAGTTATTTATGAAATAAATACAATCATCCAACTAAAGAGAGAGCAATGTAAAGGAAGTCGCTTATTTACTGGAGACCATAGAAGGAGGTGGTACTTCTCTGGCACACTTTTTAGATTGAGATGAAGCATAAAGCTACCCAAATCATGGTAGGATTTTTCAGAATCTGGTCTTTTTATAAAGAAGATCAGGTTAGTGGCTAGCAATGCCATCTGGTGGCTACATGAAGAACAACGTCTCACGCTAACTGTAAAGACACATTGGTTCAAAGATACCCCAGTTTAATAGCTCTTGGAGTATTGTTATAATTTTTTTTCCAGAATGGCTAGAATAGTCCAAAGGTCTACTAAAAGTATATCAATGGACATGTTTTCTTTGTAATTCTATAGTTAGCATTTATGGGCAGCTAGGATATGGGCAGCAATGGATAAAATGCTTGTCTGGAAACAAGAAGATTCATCTTCTTAAGTTTAAATCTTGTCTAAGTCACTCACTAGCTGCATAATCCTGGGCAAGTCACTTAATGCTATTGACCTCAGTTTCCTCATCCATAAAATGAGCTAGAGACATAATTGTCAAAAACCTTGAATATCTTTGTCAAGAATGCCTCAAATTGGATCATGATGATTCAACTGAAACAACTAAACAGCAGACATGAACACTTCTATAGTAGCTCATATTCATGTAGTGCTTTAAGGTTTGTAAAATGCTTTACAAATAATTATCTCATTTGTCCCCAACAACAACCCTATGAAGTGGATGTTACTATTATATCCATTTAAGATAAGATAAGAAGATTGAGGTAGACAAAGATTAAGTGACTGATTCAGAATCTCATAGCTAATAATAAGTACCTGGATCCAAATTCAAACTCAGATCTTGCTGACACCAGGCCGCAAGCACTCTATCCACTGAGCCATCTAATTTCTGGTATTTTTGTTTATATATTTTAAAATATGATTCTAAAAAGGGTTTCACCAGACTTCTAAAAGCATCTATGACCCAAATAGGTGAGGATCTTCTGCTCATGTGCCTTTTAATACAGTGGCTTCTTGGGCAATACAACAAAAGAGAACTTTCCAGCACTCTTCAATACCAAACGTGAGCTTCTGATGAACCTAAGATGCAGGCATCCACGAGAATAATCTTTAGCCAGTAATACCCATTGCAAGTTTCAAGACCAGAACAGCTTTATGTGAAGGCATGTACCTAATATGGGGCTCCTGGCCCAAAATATCACCCTCAATGTTGCCCCAGGACGTTGCCCTTCCTGCTAATCTGGTCTGAAATGGCCATCATCTGAGTCACTCCTTTGGGCTGTACAAGAAATGCAAGAGGTTTGTTTCTAGATCATGACTGTTAGAATGCGCACAATCATAGACAGTTGCAGTGGGGAGGGTCCAAAGGATTGCCAGCACAACTTCCTTAGGGGACAGGTAATAAAAGTATAGCCTAGAGGAAGGAGGTGGATTGTCCAAGGTCAAACAGAGAGTTAGTGGAATGAAGTCCATGTCTTCTGATATGACAAAGAAGATTTAACAAGGAGGGGGATGAGGTCCCCAGAGAGTGGTGCAAGCACTAATACTTCAGATTGGCACAATTGATGAGCCTGACTCGGAGAAGATGAAATAAGAGTCCACGTCCAAGAGTCCATTGAGAAGCCCTTAGACAGCTGAGGAAGCCAAACCCAGGCTGAGGTTCCCTTTGTGGGGTGGCAAATGATAGCACAAGATCCAGGAATCACTGACTTCAACTGATGAGGCATACAGTGAATATGTGAAGGAGGAGCAGGCACTGAGCTTGAGTTTTAGTAGCTTTTCATTTTGGCTTGAGGCCAAGGGTTTTATGTCACCTCCATTATTATAGTAAGTTACTAAAAAGATCATTTAGTCTAGAAATTCTTAACCTGGAATTCATGAAAATATATTTTAAAAATATTTTGGTGATATTTCACTATGAATGGCTTCTTTTGTAATTAAAAGCATCTTATCTTGTACATTTTAAAACATCATTCTTGGGGGCAGATGGGTGGCTCAATGGATTGAGAGCCTGGTCTAGAGATGGGAGGTCCTAGGTTCAAATCTGGACTCAGACACTTTCTAGCTGTGTAATCCTGGGCAAGTCACTTGACCCCCATGGCCCAGCTCTTGCCACTCTTCTGCCTTGGAACCAATATGCAGTAGTGATTCCAAGATGGAAGGTGAGAGTTTTATTTTTTTAAATCATTCTAAGAAAACTCCACAGACTTTGCTAGTCTGTCCAAGAGGTCCATGATACAAAAAAAGGTGAACAGCCCCTGATCAAGTCCAATCTCCTTATTTTAAAAGTGATGAAACTGAGTCCAACAGAAGGAGAATGATTTCTCTAAGGTCTTTTAGGCAGAGAGCAGAGTTGAGATTCAAACCCAAGACTTCTGACTCTAATTGGGCCACAACTAAAGCACTAATTTTTATTCTGGACACCACAGTTGGAAAGGACGTTGGGAAGCTGCCGTGTCCAAAGAAGGGCTACTAGGATGATGAAGGGCCTTGTGCTCATGCCAAATGGAGAAAAGTTTGCCTGGAGAAGGGAGGCCTGGTGGGTGTGATTGTCTTCTTCAAGGATCTGAAACGTTGCCATGTGGAAGAGTCATTGGATTGCCTCTGTCTGGGCACATTAAAAGGACCTTGCAAAGAGGCCGACATGGGCTTGATGTCAGGAATAGTTAGTTTGCTGTTCGTTAGAGCTGTCCCAAAGGGGAATGGGCTGCTTTGGGAGAGAATGAGCTCTCCCTGCATGCCTAGATTTGTGGAAGGTGGTAACACACATTCTCCTGGTCTTGGGTTGGAGTAGGTAGCTACTGAACTCCCCTGGGAGCCCCTGAGGTCCCTTCGATTAGATGGGAGTCTCTACGATCTCTTCCAAGCCAGCACTCTGGCATTCAGGGGCTTTGATGCTCTTTGCCCTTTTGATGCCACTGCGACAGCTATCCTGTTCTAGGTGGCAACTGGTTGCAAATACAGCCTGCAGAGCTTGGGGAAAAGGTGTTTACACTGTCTTGGTCTGAATAAACCTTCAAACTTCTCCAGAGAAAGAATTCTTTTTTTTTCCCTTTCCTGCTGTGTGCGACCTGAACTCCCCACAGAATACATCAGAGACCTCCCTGAAGCAGTATTCTATGGAAATGGAGTGTTTGGGGAGCCTCAAAGGGCCCTGATAACACTACAGAAATCCCCTGGTGAATGAGCAGAACTTTGAAAAGGTAGGTCAGGGGAGCCACCCTGGAGACCCCATCCTGTGACTGCCAGGTTGGTCTCTTGAGGCCCCTTCAGCCCGGGAACTCCAAAGCTGCTTAGCAAGAGCTAAGCCTGGGCTCCCCTGAGTCTTGTCCCCACTAAGCTGACAGGTCATTGCACTGAATTAATGGACTCCGCCATGTTGATGAGGGCCAGGGAACTCCAGCCTTTATGGAACTCCTTCTGGAAACGAATGAAAACAAAAGGCCTCTTCAAAGCTCTGAGCTTCTTAAGGTGGAGCTCTGCTCTGGAGCCACAGCTCCTTTAAAGCAGCTGCCTGGCCATCTCCCTAGATGACCATCAAAGCCAGAGGGGGCAGCTGCTGGCTGGCTGCCTGGCTGAGTGCCAGATGTTTTTGATTTCCATGAAATGTTTGTGGAGGGTGGAGTGGGCGCTGCCTGAAGATTCACAGCCTCTGAGTGTGCAGACAAGGAATGAAAACAGGCCTGCCTTTGACTGCCAAGGAAGCGCTGAGCCATTGCGGATGGGAAATGATCAACCCATCATAATAAAAAATCTGGCCTGTAAACAGCCCCCGACTGAAACCTGAGAAGCAGGTACCCTGGACCTCCTCCTCTGTAGGCATTTGAGATTTATTTTTTATATGTCACATGAAAGGAAGAGGAGCCCAGATAGGGACTTGGGGGCTGGCAAACCCAAGGCTGAGTCCTCCCTCAGACGCTAACTAGCTGTGGGACACCAGGCAAGTGGCTTCCACCTCTTTATGCCTCAGGGAGTCACGGAACAGAGTCCTGAGTGACTTAATAATATGTGAGAACATAGCATTTATTCATTCATTCCATCACTTAAACACTTATTCTATCAGAGCTGCTGGAGAGGCAAGGATCAAGGACCTCAGGAGAGATAGGAAAGTCTCCAACAGTCAATATCAAATATTTGAGGTTGTCTTTGCTTTCTTTGGTCTTTGGTTGGGTATCCCCAGGGAGGAAATGGCCTCCTCCAAAGCAGGTCAGCACGAGGCCCTAGGGCCCTGAGAGGTTCAACCTCTTGACTATGGTAGCCCAACCAGTAGGTGTCAGAGGGAGGATCTGAACTCAGATTTTCCAAGTTCCGAGGCTAATTTTCAAGCAGCTACTCCAAGCTGTCTATCGTAACTCAGAGACGCTGTGGGCTCCACTCCTGGACCACTTCAAACGAGTGAATCACTCAATGTTTTGGTTTCCCAGAGCATATAAAAGTTACATTTAAATTATTATAGTCTATTAAGTGTGTAATAGTATTATGTTAGTTTAAAAATGGGCACGCCTTGATTAAAAATATTTTATTTCTAAAAAAATGTTAGCCACGTTCTGGGTCTTCAGTGAAACATCATCTTTGGATTGGTGGAAGGTCTGTGGTCTGACTGATCAGGGTGCTGGTTGCTGAAGGTTAGAGTGGCTGTGGCAATGTCTTAAAATAGAAAAACAATGGGATTTGCTGCCTCAATTGGCTTTTCTTTTCATGAAAGATTTCTCTGTAGCATGGAATGCTTTAAGATAGCAGAAACTGGAGTCAACCTTCTCAAAAGCTATCACCGCTTGAGCAATTAATAATACTCTTCAATTTTTTTGTCTGTCTCAGGGGAATAATGATGACTGAGGAGAGGGAGAGAGATGAAGGAACTGCCAGTTGGAGGAGCATTTTATTTATTTTTATAACATATATATACACATATAGATAGATTATGTAAATAATGATATATATTTTATTTACATTCTCTCTCTTTTTCTCTCTCTTTCTTAAGATCATCATCTTATATGGATAGGTTTTGTGGTACCCCAAAAGAATTACAGCAGTAACATCAAAGATCACCATAAAAGATAAAATAATCATTGAAAACTTGTAGGAATTACCAAAATAGGACACAGAGACACCACGCCGTTGGGAGATGGCACCCAAAAAGACCTGCTTGAACACTTGTTGCAAACCTTCAATTTGTTAAAAAGAAAAATGATATATAGCGACAGCCATGATAAGGACCTGTATTGCTTTGGAGGCAGCCCTTGACTGCAATCTGAATAACTGCCAACTCCTTGAGGGTCAAGTCGTTTTATCCCCTTGTCTTTAAATATCTAGAACAGTGTTTTGCAAATAATCAGTGATTAATAAATACTTATTGGTTGTATTAGGTTGAACTGTGCCAGATTAAAATGGTGATAAGAAGAGCACCTCTCTTATTTCTTATCCAAATCTGCTGTTCCTGCCTTTGCTACCTCTTATTTTTTTGCCTTCTCTACTCACCTGGCTACAGACCCCTGTCTCCATTTGCCTGGACTGTCCCAGGACCCTTCTAATTGGTCTCTGGGCTTCAAGTCTCTCCTCACTCTTATCCATCTTACGCTCCATTTGCCAACATGATTTTCCTCAAGTACAGGTCTAACCATGCCACCCTTGCTCAGTACAGTTGCCTATTGCTTCTAAGTTTAATCTAAAACACTTTGGTTGGCATCTAAAGCCTTACATGACTTGGCCCCATCCTAAAGTTCCATTTTTCTTACACTTCCGTTTCCTGTAAGCATTCTAGAATACATTTAAATAGCCTAACTTGCCATTGGTCATGTGTAACCATGAATCTCCCGACTCCATACATTTACACTAGCTGTCTCCCATGCCAGGCTTTCTCTTCCTCTTCTCTTTGAGCTGCTGCCTTCCTTGACTTCCTTCAAGATGCAATTAAAGCCCTCCCATCTCTGCTTTAAAGCTTGCTTCCTGTCAATCTATTCTCCTCAATGAAGCTTCCTCTGACCATTAAGATAGGAGCTACCCTTCCTCCTTTTGGTAGGAGACAAAACTCCAAGAAAATTCCCCTTCGTGAATTTCACACAATTTCTTTTTTAATTAATAAATTAATATATACATAAAATAAAAATAAAATAAGTGAACAAAATTAAATAAATGTAAAATAAAATTTATGCACAGAAATATTGCAATATAGAAACAAAGAATGGGTAAGAAAATAATTCCTTTTGGTTACCACTTGTGTTTATATATGTATTATATATATACACACACACACACATATATATATATATAAACTTTAAGAGGCAAGATCAAATAGCTCCATTTGTGTCTCCTTCTGAATTTCTTTTGTGTCTTCTTCTATGTATTTTTAAATGCTTTTCCAATATTCTTTTCTCCTGTTCTGGGGGAAGATGGGAAGAAGGACATTCCTATTTGGTATCTCAGCTCACCCATACCCATATATACAGGCCTCCCTTCAAACAAATAAATGCAGGTGGGGGAGGGGGGAGACATATATACATATATGTACACATACATGTACATATATGTATTGCATTGGTCATGTCTGCACATGTATGTTCAGTCTTTTTCTGCCTTCTTCACCACTCCTCTGAAGTCAGGATGGGTCACTGAGTTAACAAAGTTCTGGAGTCAACCAGAGTCAGTTTCTTTTACATTACTGAGCCCCATCCAAATGCCAGCCCACCAGCACAATCTCTGCTTGAGCTCCATCAAAGGAACTCAGAAATTCAAAGGTGTGTGTGTGTAAAGGGGGGGGGGGTCACCCTGTTATCAGTGGCTTCCAAAGGTGCATTTCCATAGAATACTGCCCACTTCAGAGAGGCTTGTGATGTCTTGTGAGGCGGTGGGGAGCTTGGGTCCCACCGTAAGGAGGCAGAAAGATTCTGGCTTGATAAAGACTAGGAGAATTAGGCAGACCAAGACATTGTTCACTGCTCCAAACACTCCCATGAAATGCTGCTACAGGACTCCGAGGCTCCTCAGGGATCCAAAGACCCAAGGATCAGGGAGATAGATTCTCAAGTTCAATTATGTGGAGAAAGTAAAGTCGAAAATGAGGAACAAAAAAGAAAAAGGAAAGAAAACATAAATGCCTGGAAAGTAATTCAAGGCATGATGACTTTAAATATAGAAGCACCAAATGTGGGTGGCTCTTCCAGCGTTAAAAATCACCCCTCGATGTTGTTTTTGGTCTCTCTCATTTTGAAACCTAATCATGGTGGGGTCTGATCTTGTACACTGGAAGAGGATCTGTGGTCTACGGATCACAAGAATAGAGAAAAACAAGTGTTGGAAAGTGGTGAATCCTTCCATGTTAGTGTCTGGTTGGCATTTTGAAAAGTTAACAGTCCCTTCCACAATCGGGGAATGTAGTAGACCTCCAGTCAGGGAGACCTACGTCCGAATCCTTCCTTGTTGGGCGGTCATGGCCAAGTCACTGAAGCTAACTGATCCCAAGTTTCCTCATTTGCCCAATGGCAATAACATTATCCAGAGTGTCTCTCAAGGAAGAATCATGAGCCTGACGTGAGAGACCAAGTGCCGTCCAAATACCTAACTAGTTTTCAAGTTCTTGGAAGAACAAGGGATACTTATCCAATCTAGAGAACATTCACTTAACCTTTGTGAACTTCAGTCTCCTCCTATGGAAAAGGGAGGGCGCTGGAGTCCAAGACCTCTGAGGTTCCTTCTAGTTCTGGATTTGGGATCCCATAACAAGAACTGGCTTCGATGCTGAGTTTCACAGAAAGAGCTGCATATGTCTGATTTGATTTTCACAGTCATTCCCAAGACGTATATTCTGGGAGTATTATTATTCCCAACTCAAACATTTGAACGTGTATGTTTGGTCTTATTCTGGATCTCACGTGTATCACCTCTTGGGCCTACTTCATCCAACAAGGCTCAGAGAGGTGCTGGGACTTGCCTGGAATCATTCAGCATCAGAAGCAAGATTTGTACTCGATTCTCCTCTGATGGCAGGTGTGGAGGGCTAACCATTGGTCTACACTGCTTTTCCAATATTTTCCATCTCGGAATGTCAAGCCTCAGTTACCTCATCTGTAAAATGAGATGACTGAAGTCAATGACCTTGAAGGGATGTCCAGCTTGAGGTTTCTATGAGTCCACTAAAACTTCTTAAGTTTATCTGATGGCTAGAACGAGTGGCCCACAAGGTTCCATTCACAAATCATCAAGAGGGCAATTTTCCACTGAAACAACTTTCAAAATTAAAACTCGTCACACCCAATCCCCATAAAACATTTTCTGGATGAGTGACAAAGGAGTCCCCCAAAAGTCAAGAAGACATTCCATGTAGAAAGCAGAGACAAGGGAAATGGGGAGCTGCCCCATTTGCTTTCCAATGGGGATTTTAATTGCCTTTCCATTTCATTTTAATGAGGGTGAGGAGTGCATGCTAGGAACGCTGGCATGGTCCTGATTATCGAGTGGGACGCCGTTCTGGCTGAAGTAGCAGCAAGCTCTGGGGTACAAGGCTTTGTATCAATGGCTGCAGCCACTCCGGAGCCCCAGCTATGATGTGATGTCTCCTGTCATGGTGTGCGTCATTGGGGGCTGCCACTGCCACGCACAGCCTGTCTGTCTCCTCACAATACCCCCCCCACTCCCTGGGGAGCATCCAGGCAGGCAGCAGCTTCCCCCACCCCTTTTCTGCAGACACTTGAATGTCTGTTACTGATTATCTTTGAAAGAAAGGACACAGGTTTCCCCAAGCAACTTGAGCTTGGATCAGGCTTGAGATCAGAGCAGGCGAGGATCTTGGACCTTTCTAGAAAGCAGGCTCCTCCCCTTGTCCCTCACCACAATGTAACCTTCCCAAACTTGCTGATCCTTCAGACAAATGTGTTTTGTGTCCATCACTTGGGGCAGATCTTCTGCCAAGGAAAGGAAGCTCAGCTTAGAGTAGCTAGGAGCCCTGGGAGAGAGAGATCATCAAAAAAAAGGCATAAGGAGCAAGTTTCCTGGACCCCAGCAGAAGGGCAAATGGGGTCCCCCCAAAGGAGAGCACGTCAAATCTATTGGACATCTCTATTTATGTCAGTGAATTATCTTCTAAAACAAGCTGCTATTGTGTCAGGATGGGGAGGAGCACATTGATACTATATCAGGACTTGGACTGGGAATGGGGACACCTCAGTTCTAGTCTCATCTCGGCTGTTAAGTGACCTCGTAGAAGATACTTGACTCATTGGACCTCAGTTTTCTTTATTTCCAAAATGAGGGGGTTGCCAAGGGACTTATGCTGAAAAAAACGTTTAAACCTATTCACAGCCAAATAAGGAATCTGATTGCAGATCAAAGCATGCCATCTTTCATTTTATTTCCTTCATGAGGTTTTTAAAAAATTATTATTATGGGCATATACATTGCACGAAAGCATTGATATTACCTGTATCAGACTATTTACCACCTGGAGGAGGGAGGGAGGGAAGGGAAGGAGGAAGGGAATCTGAATTGCAAAATGTCAGAAAAAAAATGTTCCTAAAACAATTGGGAAAAAATCCAAGTAAAAAAGTAAAAAAATAAAACAAGGTAGTTGAATTAAATCAATTGGATAAGCCAAGGTCTATCAGTTTTGTAAACACAAAAACAAAACCAAAGAAACCACTTTTATGTCATTGGTTTCCATTGTAATATTCTGTCTTTTATTTTACACACTTAAAACATTATCCTGAGAAGTCTGTAGGCTTCACCCAACTATCAGAAGTATACAAGACACACACTAAAAGATTCAGAACCCCCAGTCTCTCATGGCTCTTCCAGCTTTAAGGAACTACAAAAGCTAGAACATCAGAGTCTGCAATACAAAAAAAGTTCAATCAGAAAAGCAGAGACGCTTGGCCATGGAGTGGAGCTGTCAAATACAGCAGCTTCTCTCCTTTGCAGAGATGACGGACTCTGGCACGTAAGATGGGAGGTACTTTTTGGTTCGATGGATCTAGTGGTTGTTTGGCTGCCCTGTCTTTTCTCTATGTCTTTTTGATCCTCCATTATAAGAGACAGCTCATTAGGTAGGGAAGGAACAGGGATGTATTCAGAAATGAAAGTAATTATACAAGAAACTTGCAAGTTAAAATAATTTTAAAGGAAATTGTCACATCTAGTTTTCCTTTCTTGGTAAAAAATGATTCACTTCTAATGTTTTACGTCTAGGAATGCATGCACAAAAATGGAGATCTACCTTTATGTACCAATTCTACCCCTCCCCCACAAAAATCCATACATGTAAAAAAATGTATTTCTGCAGGCCACCTAGTAGCAGGAATGAAAACCAGCTGTAACAGGCTCTCAAGAAATAGGCCTGCTAGGAAACTTCAGAATGTTTAAGTATATGATGAAAAGCCAAAGAAAATGCATGTTCAATTCTTCTTCTCTAATAATACAAAGAAGAGGAAAGAACTGACAAAGAAACAATGCAAACATTTTTTAACTTATAAATCTATCAGAGGTAGTAAAGGTCCCAAGATAGAGATTTTAAATTCCCATTAGGAAGGAAAAGTTGTAGTTCATCAACAGACAGGGCATCACACAGACAAGGGGGAGGCCAAAATGGAGCCATGAGGAATAACAGGTCAAATCCTTTCTCAAACAGCCAGTCCTGGAAGATAGTCCTTGGCCAGAACTTGAACTGTTCAAAGTGGACTAGAGTTCTGGTTGGGATATAACGGATCCTAGATCTTGAGCTAGAAAAGAACTGAAAGACCACATAGTCCAACCTCTTCAAGCACATGAAGAAACTGAGGTAGGGAGAGTAAATGACTTGTTCTAGGTCATTCAGTTAGTATCATAGGCCAGGTCTGTTTACATCATTGACCCAAACCCTGGTGTATTTTTCCTAATTTTTAAAACCAAAATGACCATGTACACATGCTATTATTTTAAAAATTCGGATTTCCTATATATTCTTACTGGAAAGTTACAGGATTTTTTTCTAGGAAGAGAGAAAAAAGGGAGAAAGGGAGAGAGAAAAAGAAGGCTGGCAGGAAGGAAGGAAAGAAGGAAGAAAGGAAGGAAGAAAGGAAGGAAGGAAGGAAGGAAGGAAGGAAGGAAGGAAGGAAGGAAGGAAGGAAGGAAGGAAGGAAGGAAGGAAGGAAGGAAGGAAGGAAGGAAGGAAGGAAGGAAGGAAGGAAAGGAGGAAGGGAGGGAGGGAGGGAGGGAGGGAGGGAGGGAGGGAGGGAGGGAGGAAGGAAGGAAGGGAGGAAGGGAGGGAGGGAGGGAGGGAGGAAGGGAGGGAGAGAGGGAGGGAGGGAAGGAGGGAGGGAGGGAGGGAGGAAGGAAGGACATTTTTTAAGTACTTTGCCAAGTACCAGTGATATGAATTGTTAAAGTGAAATAATCCCTCCTTTCAAGGAACACAAACTAATCAAATATATGAGTTCAATTACAAAGCAGATCAAAAGGTCCAAAGGTCCTATGGGCAGAGCACTAGGGCAAAATGACATTAGCAGAGCAGATGTGCCAAGGGATCTAGAAACTGTGGCAGTAGGGCAGATGCAAGGCCTAATGGGCCTTTAACTCATCAGGATGGTTAATGACTCTTGGCTCACAAAAGTGATAAGAGCAGCCATTCTACTCTTCCAGGATGGAAGGGATCCAGCCTGCTACCACTGGGAAATAGCGATTAGACCTGAGGAACTGAGTGAAACTGGATGCTAGGTTCCCTCCTGTAGAGGTAAGGGACCTGAGTTCAATCAGAAATACAGGGGTATTGACAGAAGACAAAATCTCCTTGACCTCCCAACTCCCCCATCCTCCAACAACACACACACACACACACACACAGGTTTTGGAGATGGAGTAAGGTGAAGAGAAAGGAATCCTGGGGGTTATTCTCACTCAGGTAACCTGGAATGGGTCTGAATGGACTAAGGTGTAAGGAAGGGAGGGAGGGAGATCCATAGTGTTAGCAACCCTTCTCATCCAGCTGCCTCCACAAAATCAAAGTGACCCACTGGGGTGGGGGGTAAGACCTAGTTACCAGATTCCAGAGTCCTCTTGGCCACATGATGACCCAGAGATGGAGGACAGTCTGGGACAGAGAACTGGAACCACACTTTCCCATTTACAAGTGTCACAAGTTCCTCTGAGGCTGGACCATGAGCTGCTTGCTGTGGTTACCTACTTTGGACATAGCAAGAGTTCAGTCCACAGGTAAATCTCAGTCAAAGACAGAACTGCTGTCAAGAAAAACAAAATTCATCCCCCCTGACATTCAGGACACATGGATTGGGAATGAGAATCCCTAGTTTTAATCCTGGCTCAGTCATTTCTTATACTAGGCAATGCAATTTAGGGGACAGATTTAGAGTCAAAGAAATGTGGAAACAAGGTTTTCCTCGTGGGCTGGGCTATCAGTGGCCATTTAGGCCAGCGTATACCTCCAAACCATCCCTCTATGTTGTATTTGACAAGGGATGATGCTTTCTTGCTTAAAGCTCTCCAGACTGAGAGCATCTTGTTCATTTCCATTTATCTCTTCATGTGGTGTTTCCTTATGTCAAACCTGACTCAGGTTCCAGTCGGACACTTTATAGCCTGTCATTTCACCTTTTAGGTCTCATCACCTCATCTATAAAATGAAGCAATTGGGCTAGATGGCCTCTGAGGGGTCTTTATAATTCTACATCTACGATGCCATTGACCTGACAAGTCACCACTTTGGAGGAGCTCAGTTTTCTCATCTCTAAAAGAGGGTTTGAACTAATGTTAAGAACTCTTCCAGCCCTGGACATTTTGCAGTTTGTGCTTGGGCCCCATCTCTGCTGGGGAGGGGGGGAAGATAAGGGATGGGGGACATTTTGGCCCACTTCACAACAGACAAGTCACTGTATCCAAAGAGAAGCAATTGTTGCCCTGGGAAATCTCCCCTATATAAATTCTGATAGAGAAATGTGAGTCAACCTGGCAAGTGCCTATCCTTCTCCATTTCCTTCCAGGCTCTTGGCTCACCTTTTCTTCTGTCTATCTCCTCCCCCTCCTACTTTTTTCTTTTCTTCCTGTGGCTTCTTCTCATTGTCTCCCTCCCCGCCCTGTTCCATACCCAGATTAGATCACCATAGTCAGTTCACAGGGTTGGAGGAGGAGGAAAAAAAGGGAAGCAATCATTAGTAATGCATTTTGAAGATTCATCTAACCAAAAGTTAACAATAGTCAGAGGAAATTCTACTTTGATCTTCAGCTCCTATATGAGCTTTTTTTTTATCAATGTGCTGGCAATAAGGGCCATTTTAGCAGTTTTATGAGTGCAAGGAAAAGGCCAGGAAAAAAAAATTAATGATGGGTGCAGAACTGCATTTTGAAGCCAAGTCTGTTTCAACTTTGTGCTGTGGCTTTATGGAAACATGCCAAACATTTAAGTACCTGATATAAAAAAAAATTAGGCCTCCTGCTAGACCCCCCTAAACCCTACTGAAGGATCCATTGTACTACATTCTTTGAAAATTATGAGTAATTTAAGTGCCAACTATTTACAATGGAATCATAATTGCCAATTGAGCAACCTTAAAAGGAGGGGGTGTCTCAAGAGGGCAAGAATGTTCTTTCAGAACAATATCTTCATTCGAGTGCCTCACAGTACAAAAAAGTACTGCCTTAAGCTGCTTTCAATTTATTTTAATACCTTGCATTCTTAGAGTGGGCTCCTCAACACTGTTCTTTGCACTGGCAAAGTGCTTTCACATCTATTTATCTTATTCCATCCTCACACCAACACAGTGATAAATATTGGGGCGGTATTAATTCCATTTTATAGATGAAACGTAACACCCCCTCTGGGGCCATACTCCACTTGCATTCATAGGTTAGGTCACCAGGTGGGTTGCTACCCCCAGGCTCAGGGTATTTGTGGTCTGCATTCCTTAAAGTGTCATGAGTCCCCACCAATGTGCTTCCTTTTAATAATCCACCAGTTGCCACAAATAGCTCAAAGCAAAGGCATTAACTGAGATGGCATTTTAAGAACAGTAGTTATACATCATTTCCCTACCACTAGCTACTCCATGAACCTAGGATACATTTTCCCATAAATTCACATAGCATCGGGGTGGGGGATCAACACATACTTAGAGTTGACCAGTAGAGAGGTCTACAATTGGTTGACAGGTTGCAAAGGCAATACATACCACCACCACTGCAGAGCCCAATGCCTCTTTCATCTCATGATGTCCTAACACTGCACTTTCCAGTCCAGGTACAGTGACCTTTCCAAGGCCAAAATCCCACCTGCACCAGCTAATTCCCTTTAAAATGTATCACTGACTCTCTTCTCTGCTGCCATGTCATGCCCCTCAAAGCTATATGCTTGAGAGCCTTGACTTGACTCAGCTATCATCTTTCCTGCTGAGCATGATGTCTCCTCCTGGACAAAAGCTCAGCCATGAGATGCTTTGTCAATGTTTGGGGCAGTGGGGAATCCCCTCCTTACCCTTTCTTCTTCTCCCCACCTAGGGAGCAGAGAGCTTCCCTCTCCATGTCTGGGGTTTTCTTTCCATGGCTGGTTCTGTTCTCTAGATAATTTATTCCTCAGCCCTTCTGCCTCAACTAAACTCAAGAGGTAGAAGGCTTGCTTGTTAAAGACCACCAAGAACATATCTGATCTTAAGTCAACTAATGGCAAGCTGCCATCAAATTTGCTGTGAAAAATTCTTCGCTCCTAATAAAGGAATAATTTCATATGTGTGTATGTGTGTTTATTTGCCCTGTTTAAAACCCTAACACCTTAGGTGTCTGTTATCTACTCTGTAATGAATCAAGGTCTCTGGAGGCCTTATTTTTGTTTTAAAATATTAACTTTTAATGACCACTCAAGATTTCTAACCAGCCAGCAGACTCCCTTTACAGTCGAAACAGATGTCACAGAACTTGAGCAGGGCAGAAGGCATGGGCACAAGAAAGGAAGCAGCCAGATAGCTAGACTAAGCCCGATAGACAGAGGCTTAAGCACAAGCAACTCAGGAGTTAGGCAAGGACAGAAGAGAGGGCATAAGATACTAGCTTCTTCTCTCACATGACTTAGATACTCTTGGTGACATCATCATCCAGTCCCTCCCCAAGACATCATAAAAGGTTTTTGATTGGAAAACATGCCCACAGAATCAAAGGCTGGAACTCCTCCATAATAGGAAGAAGAATGCATCAAGGGCACCAAGAAACTCAGCACATGGTTGCCAGAATAGTTGCACAGTGCATGTTTTCCAACATGGTGGCTGCCCTAGCAACTGCATTATCTCAGAGATTTCCAAACCACAGGCAAACAAGGACCAGGTTTCTGCCTTACCTGTAAAAGATGTAGAAAAAAGACGGGAGGACCCAACCCAGTTTCACAACATGAGGGGAGCGACTGAATCCCCAAGAAAGTAAATCCTAGAGAGGTTAAGTGATTTGCCTAATGTAACAGAATATATGCCAATCTATGATTAAACTAAAAATCTTTTTAGTTTTTTGTTGAATGTGTCTTTCCACTGCACTTTATTTTATATTTTATTATTTTATTTTATATTATTATATTTTAGTATTATATAATATTTTTATATTTATATTAAATATATTTTTTAAATATTTAGACTTTTCTGAAATCTTCACTCATCTGTTCTTTCAATAAAAATGTATTTGGTCACTTCTGTGGGGCCTTCTATTAGTTTCTAAGAAGAATATAAATATGAATAAGAAATACTTCCCTAGATCAGACATATACCCATCAACAGATCATCATCCATAACTAGGAGAGTTCAAAACTGGGGGGGGGGAATCATTCTAGAGTATATTATAGGATACTCCTGGAGGTATATAATAATCATAACCTTAGACTTAATTTCTCTGTGTTTATTTCCTGACCTATATAAAGAGTAAGTTGGACTAAATGGTCTCTAAGGTTCCTTCCAGCACTAAGTCTATGACCATGACCAAATAATCCCATAATTAAAAATATACTAAGGATACTGTTTATTTGTTTTTAAAATGACTATATGTTCACAGATATTGATAACTGTATTATTTGTAATAGTAAGGAAAAGTAGGAGCAACTTAAATGTCCAAAATATAAGAATTTAAAGGAATTCAAAAATATGTAGGAAATAAGAAACAGAAAAACAGGATAGACACAGATTATTGAATGAGGTTTGCAAAGTTTTTTTTTTTCATTTAAGAAAAAGGTGGAAGGGAAAACAAATCATCAAGGACTAATAAGAAAGGTCTGAATTTCTGGAAATAGTGTCAGGGAAGTTAGATCCCAGATGGAAATAAAACTTGAGAAATGGGGGGCGGGGTGGCAGCTGGGTGACTCAGTGGATTGGGAGCCAGGCCTAGAGATGGGAGGCCCTAGGTTCAAATCTGGCCTTAGACACTTCCCAGCTGTGTGAGCCTGTGCAAGCCACTTGACCCCCATTGCCTAGCCCTGACCACTCTTCTGCCTTGGAGCCAATACACAGTATTGACTCCAAGATGGAAGGTAAGAGTTTTAATTAAAAAACAAAACAAAACTGAGCAATGCTAACCAAAACAAAAGGGCTATGTTCAGAAAATGAAGATGAACAAAGATGGGATGAACAATGGTATAATATTAGCAGATGACAATGATTCATAATGAGTCACATTTCCATAACACTTCAAGGTAGACAAAGTAATTTTGGCACAAAAACCCTATGAAGTGGGCAGTGGAAGAATTTTTACCCTTCCACAGAACAGTGAAGAGAACTGAGATTCAACAAAGTTAAATGATTCATTTCAGACTCTGTAGGTCCTAGATGGGGGCAGGTTGGACTAGTTGACAGCTGAGATCTCTTTTAGCTCTAAGATCAATGATTCTGTGAATGCAAAAACTGCACGTCAACGCAAAGACATAGAATGTGAAAAGGAAGAGTGGAATGTAATGGAGAGAGTCCTGGGTTTGTAATCACAAAAACTGTGTCCAACTTCTATCCCTAATATCTTGGGCAAACTGCTTCCCATCTCTGGGGTTCTTCACCTATAAAATGAGAGGGTAGGATTAAATAATCTCAAAGTTATCTTTGAGCCCCAAGTCTATGATTCATAATGTTCCCTTATTTAAGAGCTGCATAAAACTAAAGGTCCATTTCTTTATTAATGGGTTTTGGTTTTACATAATATGTGTGTATCTCCTCCTTAAATCCCTTCTTCTGAAACTGAATCCTCTCTGCTGATAAAGAAAAAGAGATAAATAAAAATAACAAAGTGATTGTATCTATCATTATATGAAGTTCTATCATAATGGAACATAAGCCAACGAAATGAAAACATAAACCAATATCCTGAGAGATGTTGCTTTCGCTTATTGGTCCATTGTGCCTGGGGATTCTTATCTCTGACCCCATCCTAGAATTAATGACATCTCCACATCTACCCAGAATATGGTAGGGTCCTGTCAAATCTAGGCTTCCTTTGATTCTTATTCCTCTAAATCTCTGGTTTGAACAAAAAAAAATGTTAATGATGTTGTTTTTAATTAAGAAAAAAATACCCAATGTATATTTTTTTTAAAGTAGTATCCTGTGAGGAGGAACATGAAAATTGAATTTTTATGCTGGTTCTATCATGACTCTGTGTTAAAATTATTTAATTTTTCTAGAGTCAATCAACTAGTTTTTTTTTTTTTCTAAACACTTATTAAGTGCTTGCTGCTGTGCTAGGCTCTGACAAGTGAGCGGAGAATGGACTGGAGTGGGAAGAAATGCGAGACGGTAATATAGAAATAAGGATTGGTAACTAACTGACTGGACAGGATAAGGGGAGGGGGATTGAGATTATAACTGAACTCAGAGTTGGTGAAATCACAAAGTGAATAGTGGCCTAGAGGGCCTCTATGACTAAAAGAAATGACCTGCATGAAGATTCAGGAGAGAAAGGAGGAGTAGAACCAGGAGAGAGCCACGTTAACAAAAACCTAGGGAGGAGAGAACAAAGGATATGGTGATCAACAGAGCCAAAAGCAGAGAAAGAGCGACTTGTCCAACCCTCTCAGTGGAGTAAACAGGCCATTGAGAAGAGGTCCTCCAATGAGATAATTCAGTGAGGCAGGCAGCAGTTACAGTTGAACCCTGAGACCCAAAATCAGACTGTGTAGAGTTAAAAAGAGAATGGAAGGAAGTTTAGAGACAAACAAGAAGAGATGCGATGACAATCGGCAGAGATGGATGGATGAAACGAGGGCTGTCTGGGGATCCAGGAGCCATGGACCTCTCTGTGGCAGCAGGGAAGCAGTTAGTAGATGGAAAGAATGAAGATTCTGGAATGAAGAAACTGGAGTTGAGAGAGGATGAAATCTGCTGACAGTGACAGCATGGGAAAGGGTTTTCCTTGTTACGGGTCTGAAAATGGCCTCAATTGTTGTTCAGTGAACTATGTTTGAAGCCTCTCTGCTGAGAGGATGGGAAGAGGGAGAGTCCTGGGAGGTCTCAGGGGGGAAGAGAAAGTCTAAAAGGCTGCTGGAGTGAGTGGGATGGCAAATGAATTATGGGAGCATACAAGGACTGCCTTTTCACAGTAAGTACCCAGTTGAGATTATGCAACATAAAGTTCTAGTAGACCCAGGTAGTCGAGTTCTAGAATTTTCTCCAGCTTCATTCAGCAGCAAGAGATGGTTGGTATAATGTGAAACTGAAGTTTCAAAGGGCAAGATTTTCAATAGATAAAGGGCACACAGACTCCAAATACAGGACAATGTCGAGTTGAGCGTGTTCACCAAAGGGGTCAGCATGAGGAAGAGGAAGAGAGCTTCACCAGTGTAGAGGTGATGCCCTGGGAAGGAGCAGAGAGTCTGTGGGCTTGGAAATCACAATGAGGACAAAGATCACAGTTTGGAGTGGCGAGGCAGAAGGAGCGGTGAAATAACAACCGATTATGATCAGATGAAGGAAATTCAGTTAGTGAACATGGAAGCGGAACACTTGTGGGTTATGGCAAAAGCAAGGCTATGACCAGCTCTATGTGTAGTCATGGTTGGATTGAAAGTCTGCTTATTCAGTTATAAAATGAGAGGGTTTGGCCAGATGATCTCAGAAATCCCTTCCAACTCTAGCATTCTATGGCTGGGGCCAAGGAAATCCTAACACTCCGTATTATTAAAGATAAGGTGAATAATTTAGCTCTTCCTCCCTCCACCATTTATGCCGAAGATCCTTGTTTTAAAACCTAAATCCAATGGGGTCCTTATGGGTGAGCACCTGGTCAACGAAGCATGACTTTTAACAGTTTTCTTAAGTATTTTTTATTCTGTGACTCGACCTTTCATTGTATAGGGACTTGTGCCAATCAACTGAAACATTACACATGACTCACAGGACTTAACTGGGTACACACAGTAACTGCCCACCCATCGCTAGTCGAATGTAGTCAGTACTAGGCTTAAGGCCCATATAATCAGAATCAGGATGAGATTGGTCCCAAGCCCCCACCAATGGTTTCCCCTACTTTCAGAGGCTGAGTGATTAGCACTCCAGCTCCATTTAACCATTTAACATCAGATTAGATTTAACAAAAGAAAATTTATTTCAAAGACAGAGCAAAACCAAAGCACAATTATGTCCTCCAAACCCTCTGGGATATCATTTACCCACACATGCACCACCTTGGTCTCTGGGGGACGGAAGGGAAAGGGGTAAAGTCAAATTCAGAATGAGTTCAGTTCCTACATAATATTCCCAGAAGTTCAGGTCCAAAGCTTCACTGGACTAACACTCATGGACCCCTTGGGACTCCTCTGCTGATCTGGCTGCAACACCTGGTCTGAATTACTAGACTCCAGGATCCTTAGAGGTTGGGCTTTATGGTCAGAGACTTCATTCCCTGAGCTTAAAACTAAAGAAGGATAAAGAAAAAGGCAAAACACTAGGACAATTTCTCAGAACCACATGGCCTAAGTGGGTTGGACACTCTAGGATACCAACAGCAGTGAGTATAGGAATTCTTTACTCCTGCCTATAGTTGGCTCGGTTGACAGAGTGCTAAGCCTGGATCAGGAAGAGATAAGTTCAAACCCAACCTTAGACACTGGCTTGTGTGGCCCTGGGTAGGACACTTAACCTCTGTCGATCTCAATTTCCTCATCTATAAAATGGGGATAACAACAGCATTCACCTTCTAGAATTGTTATTAAGGTCAAATGAGACAATTTTTATAAAGTATGTTTTCCAGTGCCTGGCACATAGTAGGTACTACATAATTGGTTATTTCCCTTCCTGTTCCCTTCCCCACACACACACACAAGTACAGGAAAAGACCCAGAATGCTCAGTCAGGCAATTTTGCAGCATTACAATCAGAGGAAAAAAGCTGCTCACAGCCCCAAGATAGGACAGTACAGAAGATGTATGTATGCATCCTTTCTCTCCCTCCAGGAAGCAGGTGAGATAGGGAAAAGCCTTGATTTCCCAGGAGAAAGCTCTTTGAAAAAATAAGTATTCCAATTCCCATGAGGACAGGTGTGCCCATAAAGCAAATTAATTACAGTGGATGGAATTAAGAAAATGAGGCACAGGATGAAGGTATAAAGATTTCCCTAAGAGCTTGCAACCACAGGGAGGAAGAGATAAGTCAGGAAAGCAGAGAACTATATGTGACCAGAAACTAAAAGTGTTCCCAGAAGGAAGCAAGAAAACCTTTGAGCTACATAGAGCTTCTCCTCATTACCTAAGAGTCAAATGGGCCAGGATTAAGGAACAATGGAAAAAGAAATGCCAGGAGGAACATCTGTGAATCAGAGACACCAAGGCTGTCCATACCGACCTCCATTCTGTGCCACCACCATCATTCCAGGTTCAGAAGAAGACCTTGAACTATCAGAGCTAGGGTAATCGTTGGACTAAACTATTCTGTGGATGAGGGGACTAAAGCTGTACTCACCTAAGAATGGAGCTGAAATGTTCTGTTGTTTTATTATTTCTGTTTTAATTAAATGTATTATTTTTCCAATCTGGCTTTTTGCTTGAGTCTGTCACCATAGTGAGCAACTACCTACCTACCTTGACCTGACTTAACTTCAACTGTTTATTTTTGTTTCATCCTGTTTTGATTGGACACCAGAAAAAAGCAAGCTACGGAGGTAAGATCCCTTTGAAAATCAATCCCCTAGATCTGAACTAGAGTCTTGGTGTCTGGACGGGGTGGGATAACCAAGCCAAGAAGAGCTAAGTAGTACCTTCATCTGCCTTTCAACCATATCCTCGGCAAGAAAGGAGTAACATTCATTTAATAGAACAATAAGGGGTAAGAAAGGAAGGAAAACTGAGAAACAGCATTTGAATCGTCAATGTCCTAAGTGTCCAAGACTACAAGAATGATCCATAACAATTCTCAACAAAAACAGCATGTCTGTTATGGAAACTGTCGGTGACGTTTTGATCAAAGGTGATTGAATCCACTAAGTAAAAAACAAAAACAAAAAATCCTCCTCATTTACTAGTCCTTTGATGACAGTCTTCATGTGTTGAACAACTTGTCAGGAATCTTACAAAATGTTGTTCTATTCCAGGAGATGCAAGCTCAAAATAAGTGACCCAAGTATCACATGAGAGCCCGGACTTATTCATCTGGTCTAGACTCTGTAATTGGTTTAAGTAAACAGTGAATTATGTGCATGTTTTGCTCGAGTTATGTATGTACCCAGACATAGAGGTCACATTCTTGAAGTGGGTCCTCATGTGTCAAAGGACTGGATCATAGTTTGATCTGCATTCTTCTAGTGTTTGACATATGTACACCATTGAAGCTGCCAGACAGACCAAGTATTAAAATCACAGAACTGTAGGATTCTGAATCAGAAAAATCATTTTATTGATTATTTAGTGTAGTTCCCTGAAAAGAACTGACTCTTAAGTCCTAGGGTCTGGAGACAAATTTCACCCCAGAAGTCTACTATCTGAATGACTGTGGAAAGAGCATTTTTCCTCTAGGGACCTCAGTTTGCTCATCTGTAAGTGAGGGATTGGCCGGAAAGAGATTATAGTTCAGTTTTGTCTCTTTGACACTTTATCTTATATTGAGGAGGGTGGTGTACTTTGTCTAAGGTCACATTGGTTGTAAGTGACAGAGCTGGAATTTAAATCTAAATCCTCTGACTCCAGATGCAGTTCTATTTCCTAATTCTTCTTGAAAATACCTATGCATCTGTAGTCTCATTGCAATGTCGAACCTCTCTACAGGTTCAATTCACACCCCTTCCTGCTTTGTCACTTGGACAACTCTTGTCTTCCATATGCAATTCTCCTCATGGGGCCCCTCAATCCAAAGGATGGGGGGGTTCCTCTAGGCCTCTTATAACCACCTGAGTACCCTGGCTGTCTATCCCTGGATGACCAAGCTACTCCCTTTATCAGTCATATGTCTCTTAGGGGACAGCTTGGATACCATTTCTTGTGAACAAGTAATCATTGAAAATACACTAGTATCTATATTACCAGTGGCCACCATTCATCTTTCCATTGCTCTGTGGATGGCCCATAATGACGGTTCTCTATGGTTTGATGTAGAGCATGATTTACAGTCAAAGAGCATCACTAGAAGAGTTGTTTGCATCTGTTATTACATCTTTGCCCATTTCAATATATCTTCCTAATAAAACAGTTTAATTCTTTCACAAAAATACTATTCCAATGTTTGGTCATACAGTGATGACCTGGTGTTAAGCAATCAATCAACAAGAATTTATTAAGCATCTACTTTGTGCTGGACACAGAACTAGGTTTTAGTGATAAAAAGGAAGCAAGAACAATATCTACCCTTGTGGAGTTTACTTTTTAAAGGAGAAGTAATAGAAATATAGCTATGTAACAAAAACAAAACACAAAACCTTGGATGGTAGATAAAGGGAAAGAGGTATCTAGAGGAAAACTCTAGAAGCTGAGGCATTGAGGAAAGGCTTCCATAGTAGTTAAAGCTTGAGTGACTTCTTGAAGGAGGCCAAGGATCCCAAGCCAAGGAGACAAGGAGGGAGATGTTCTGCACAATGGGGACAGTTAATACAAAGGGAGGAGTTGGAACTATCATATATGAGCAATAACAAGAACAACAGTGGCTGAACCACAGAGTCAAGGAAGGTGGAGTGAGGAAGGAGCCAGACTCTTATGAGCTTTACATGTCTGATAAAGGGGTGTAGAGTTGATTATAGAAGTGACAGGAAATTATCTGAAAAGAAAGGTGACATGGCTAGACATGTTTTAGGAAAATCAATATGCTTGATATATGGAAAATGGACTTAAGTTGAGAGATACTCCAGGTATGGAGGATAATCAAAAGGCTACTGGAATAGTCCAGGTATATGCCATATACCAAGATAAAGTAAAATGGATAAATGATTTAGATATAAAGAATATCATAAGTAAATTAAGGGAGGATGAACAAATGTATTGTCAGACCTATGAATAAGAGAGGTTTATGATGAACCAAAAGATAGAGAGGATCATGGGAAATAAAATGGACAATTTTGTTTAAATTAAATTTAAAAGATTCTGCATAAGCTAAATTAATATAGTCAAAATTAGAAGGAAAACAAGAAACTGGGGAAAAGACAGAAAATCTCTGATGAAGGCCTCTTTTTGCAAATATATTAGGGAACTGAGCCAAATTTATTAAAACAAATAAGACACTCCCCAACTGATAGATGGTCCAAGGATATTAACAGGCAGTTTTCATAAGAGGCAATCAAAGTTGTCAACAGCCACGGGAAAAAATGCTCTAAATAATTATTAATTAGAGAAATACAAATTAAAACACTCTAAGATACCACTTCACACAAGACAGAAAAAGTAAATGACAAATGCTGGGGGATATGTGAGAAAATATGGACACTAATGCCCTCTTAGTGGAGTTGTAAGCTACTTCAACCATTTTGGAGAACAATTTAGAACTATGGCAAATGGGCTATAAAATTATGCATATCCTTTTACCCAGAAAAACCACTACAGGTCTATGTTCCAAAATGATGGAAGAAAAGGCAAAAGTGTATATATATATATATATATATATATATATATATAAGCTCTTACTGAGGTGGCAAAGGACTAGAAATGAGGGGATGCCCATCAATAGGAGAATGGCTGAACAACTTGTGGTATATGATCATTATGGAATACTATATGCAATAAGAAATGATGAGCAGGATGATTTCAGAAAAATCTGGGAAGAAATATATGAACTGATACACAATAAAGTAAGAAGAACCAGGAGAATGTGGTACACAGCAATACTGTAGGAATGATTAATTGTGAAACACTTAGCTAGATCAAGACATGACCTAAGAATTCTAAAGGACTCATGATGAAAAATGCTACCAACCATCAGAGAAAGAATGGATGAACTAAGTACAGATTGAAGGATACTTTTTTAAAACTTTATTGTCCTTGGTAGTTGTGTGTGTTTTCTTTTGTAACATGGCTAAGATGGAAATACGTTTTGCATGTTTCACATGTATAAATGATATCCTATCACTTACCTTCTCAAGGAATAGGATTGGGAGGAAGATAATTTGGAACTCAAATTTAAAAAAAATGAATGGTGACTATTTTTGCATGTAATTGAGAAATGTTTAATGAAATGAATAAAACATATATTTTAGAAAAATGAATAGTCCAAGCAAGACATGAAGGGTATCTGAAATAAAGTAGCAACTGGAAATCGGTGAAAACACAGCAAAATCTTTGGGGGATTACACCAAATTTTCAGTGCTTCAAATTTTATTCCATCTCTAGTGTGGGTCAGCTCTCTGAAGATCACACTTGATATGAAGAAATTCATGACCAGAAGGTTGGTCATTGAATCAGACTGAACTGTAATTTCAGTAGTATAGAGAACTCTCAGGTGAAGACACACCTTCTAGGCAGGTTAATTTCTTCTTTGCAACATACCGACTTAGAGAGCTAAGTGCCTTGCCTAGATTCACACAGCCACTATAGGGCAGAAAGACTGAATTTAATTCTTCCCAGTTCAGATGCCAGCTTTCTTTCTACTATGCTATAATCAATCGCTATGGAATGGAGTTCTCAACCAGAAGTCTATAATTTTATTTTTTCTAAAATTTTGATAACAATTTCAATATAATTGGCTTTTTATGATCCTACGACACCTACAAAATGCATGAATTTAAAAAACTTTTTCTGAGAGGTGATCCATTAACTTCACCAGACTGTCAAGGGATCTATGCAGTAATGGACTGGTAAAGGTTTAACAACCAGCTAACCAAAATAATAAAAATAATAATAATAATAAGTACACAGGTTACACTTTTCCATTAAATCTGCAATATTAAGACTTTCCTAAATCTAGGCAACCCACAAACAATCAATGATGCTCTGATATGTAGCATTTGCCAATTTCCAAGATGTACATGCTCAGATGGAAAATATAACCATTGGAAATGGCTTTAGCACATTGCTGGGTCTAGGATACAAAAGAGGAAAAGAATCTCTCATCTGTGAGGACTTGTGAAACATTCAAATGGCCTTCATTCCTATGGGTTCCCTTCTACTTTTGCAGTCATGGGAGTTGTCACAGGAAAGAGGGCATGCATGCCAAGTGCCAAGAACTACTGAATTACATTTAAACCATTTATATCATCAGCATAATTGTTGAGAATTTCAATCTTTGTCCAGTGACTTAGTGGTATACTCCTAAGAACACATAATAATAGCTATTAGATAATGGATATATGTATATATATATATATATATATATATATATATAACTTTAAGATTTGTGAAGTGTTTTACAAATAGTACCTTGTTTACTCCTCGTAAGAACCCTGAGAGATAGCTTCTATAATCCCCACTTGAGGCAATATGTCACTATTGACATCTAACTATAAATAAAATTTAAAACAACAATTTGGTCATTAAAAGGGAGGAAGACTCATAGATTATTGCTTTCAAGAGCCATCAAGGAAAGAGGAAACATCACTCCAAAGCCCAGATCATTTTGATAGACTCACAAGGGGATCATCAAATGGGCTATGTTTCATTCACACTGCTGTAGTTTATGAATACTTTCTCTAAGAAGAAAATTAGAATGTGTCGAGAGTGCAAAATATCAAAAGACAACATTACACACACACACACACACACACACACACACACACACACACACACTCACTCACTCACTCATCCACTCACTCTCTTCTCCTTCCTGAACTCTAGTCCTGGTTAACCAATTGACTCTAGGACATTGACAATTCCATGTCCTATCACTATCCAAAACAGAACTCCTTCTTTTGCCCCAAGGACCCTCTCCTCTCCTGTACTTCCATATTTCTGTCAAGGGTCCTAACAACCTTTCACTCACCCTGATTTTGATTCCCGTCTTCACTCCAAATCAATCGTCATCTCAATTTGATCTCCACATCATTTTTCACTTCTCTCTCCATAGGCCCACCACTCTAGTCTGGTCCCTCTATTCTCTACCCTCTCAAATCCATCCTCCCTCCACTTATTAGTATATCATTTCTGAATCTCAGATCTGACTATTGACTCAACTGACCAAGAAATCTCCCAGGTTCCTGTTGCCTATAAAGCAAATACGAATTCCTATGTTTGGCATTTAGAGCCCTTCATTGTTTGGCTCCACCTGACTTTTTCAGATTTATTACACATTACATTCTTGAACTCCATGGTCTAGTCAGTCTAGTATTGCTAGCCCTCACAAAAAAACAAACAATCAAACAACAACAACAACAACAACAACATTGTTATCTCCAGGACTTTTGCATAGGCTGTCTCCTATGTCTGGAATGTACTTTCTTCTCACCTACTTGTTATAATTTCTAGTTCTCTTCAAAACAAAATGCTACTTTCTAAATGTGATGTTTTTCATCCTTCCTCAGCTAGTATTGCCTCCATCAAAACTGCCTCATATTTATTCTCTATGTATTTTGATCTACTATTAGATGCACATTTCTTCATCTGATAGAAGGGAATTCCCTTGAGTGCAGACACTATTTCACTTTTATCTCGGTAGCCCCAGCACCTGGACCAAGCTCTAGTACACTGTAAGCATGAAACAAATGTTCAATGAATGGCTGAGAGTAGCCAAGCCTTCACAGTTGATCACTGTACAATATTGCTGTTGCTCCTGATTCTGCTTATTTCACTCTGCATCATTTCATGGATATTTTCCAGCTTTTTCTGGAATCCTCTTGCTTATCATTTCTTATAACACAATAGTATTCCATCACCACCATATATCCCAATTTGTTCAGATTAATTCCCCAAATGATAGGCATCCCCTTGATTTCCCATTCTTTGCGACCACAAAAAGCTGCTATAAATATTTTTGTATAAGGAGAAGTCTCTAGTTTTCTTAATGCCATGAACTAGGTGCCGTGGATACAAAGAGTCTTGAGACATTATTCCTGCCCTCTTGGTAGTTATAGTTTTGGTGGGGAGGTGTTCATGAGCCTAAAATGACAACTAAAAATACCAGGCAACATATCCAGTTGGGCAATGACTACTAAAAATCAGATTTCTGAGGGGAGGAGGGGAGGCAGCTAGGTGGCTCAGTGGTTTGAGAGCCAAACTTTTAATCAAAGAGATCCCTCAAAGAGATGGGAGGTCCTGGGTTCAAATCTGAATTCAGAAACTTTATAGCTGTGTGACCCTGGACAAATCGCTGAACCCCCATTGCCCAGCCCTTGCTGCTTTTCTGCCTTGAAACCAATACACAGTATTGATTCTAAGAGGGAAGATAAAGTTTTTTTTAAGAAGTATTTAAAGAAACAGGCCTTCCTGAACCATCGTATTTTTTTATTGTTATATTTTATTTTTAAATCAACAAAAATCTGCCTTCTCTCCTTCCCATACCAATTGAGAACAAAGAAAAGCAAACCTCTGTTGCACAGATATATAATCAAGCAAA
The DNA here is from genome assembly GCF_027887165.1 of Monodelphis domestica. NCBI lineage: Eukaryota > Metazoa > Chordata > Mammalia > Didelphimorphia > Didelphidae > Monodelphis > Monodelphis domestica. The sequence continues at coordinate 14,071,790 of NC_077227.1, read as the reverse complement.
CAAATTTCTGCTCTGGCCATGTCCAAGAATCACATATCACCTTCTGCATTGAGTTCTTCAGCTCTTGACTGGAATGTGTGCGGCTCACTTCATCCTTAGTCCTTCAGAGCCATCGCTGGGCATTACCCTGATCAGGGCTTCTGATGGCTCCAAAAGGGCTGGACTTTTGTCACTGTACATGAGCGGTTCTCCTGACTCTTTCCACTTCAGCATGTCTGTCTTGTGTTTTGTGCTCTGCACATTCAAGCCTGCCTTTTTCTTCTGGAAGAACGTATTCATGAATTATAGCACTGCGAATGCAAGGTATCCTGTTTAGCGACAGTCATTGGGAACACAACCAGATGACTTGGGCAAGTGTCACATCGCAGTGGTCTCCCAATTGGTTCTCGGGCCTCTGTTGTCATTAGACAGTGAGCTGCTTGTTTCTCTCTCATCATCTCATCATCAGCAATCTTTATGAAATAGTCTCAAGCCTTCCTCCCTCCGTGGGGAGAGGGATGTAGAGGACGTGGAGGAAGGGGAGAATGACGATGGGGGAGAGCTGGCAGTCCCTTTTTAAGAGCAGCAGCCAGCAGCTTTGAGAATCACAAGATTTTGAGGTAAACTGGACCTTAAAAATGTAAAATCCGGGGGGCAGTGGGGTGGCTCAGGGATTGAGAACCAGGACTACAGATGGGAAGTCATGGGGTCAAATTTGACCTCCTAGCTGTGCGACCCTGGGCAAGTCACTTAACCTCCATTTGCCTAGCCCTTACCACTCTTCTGCCTTGGAACCAATATACAATATTGATTCTAAGCCATAAGAAAAAGGGTTTTTAAAAAAAGGTGCAAAGTCTAGTAGTTTACATATATATTGATCATTCTATTAAAAATCAATGAAGAGAATCAAGAGCTTTTGTTTACTTATGTGGATTGCATCTACGAGTATTTACCATATTTAAAATGAAAAAGTCTTTTATTATGAAGATGGTTTTGACCTTGCAGATGCCCTGCATCTCAGGGTTTCCTCCCTGTCATTTCAAGAACCACTGGTCTAGTCAACTTTAATCTTACATAGGGGAGACTGAAGTCTATGGAGGTGAAGCGACTTGCAAAAGACCAGTCAACGAATATGTCAAAGGAATAAGCTTCCAAATTGATGCCCTGAGTCAAGAATGCACCCATTGCCTTAGAAGAGAGGACGCTTCACTTTATGGGAGGGCTTTAAGTAGTGAGAGACAACATATAATGGTGGAATGAGTTTTGTTCTTGGAGGCAGAGTCTGGAATCCCATATTACCTCTTCTGATGTACCAGTATGGCCTGGAAGCAGGGAACAGGGTGATACATCATCTTCTGATGATTTTATACAACAGATACTCTGCTCTACATGGAAGTTAATCTGGAGAAGTCCCAGATAAATGGTTGTTTCCAACCACTGACTCTAAGGAAATTCAAAATGGCTCTGAAAAGGTGCACTTTCTATCTCTGATCCTTGTGGAACGACATCTTCTTAGGTTTCACGATAGATTCCAAGTGTGCAGTGACAGCACCATGACTGGAAAGAACTAGAATGTGAGCCACTACAATGCTGTCATTCTACATGAGCACTTGCAATCTTTATTTATAAAACAGAGAGAGGAATGTGAAATATTTTACTGTATTTGAATATCTTTAAAACTGAAAGTTATTGTTTTCTGAAATTATTGTTTAAAACTAAAAAACAAATCAGAAAAATAAAACATAATATCAGTGGTGGTTTTAGCTGCCCAAATTGTACATTTTGTGGATGGTTTAGTCTGTTTTATTTTTTAACTTGTAAGATAGGATTTTCTGAATCTGACAAACATATTTATATTTAAATCTTTTCCTAACTGTTTTTATAACTGTGGTTTCATGTGAAAGAAACTCCTTAATATTAAAATTAAATTAGTTAGTGGTCATATGATCAATGAAAATGAAAATGAAAGAGTTCTTGATCAACTATGAGACAAGATAGATTGACAAATCTAGCTGTACTGCCCACTAAACATAAATATGTGAATATCAATGTTGATTGCCAAATTTGCAAAAGTTCAGGGTTCAAAACAGAAACCATGTTATTGTTCATGACCACAACAACACATATATAGGTATGTGTTTTTTTTTTCTTTTTAAAAATGCCCACAGTAATATAACTTACAAAGTATTAACCCTTTACTCTTTTCCCTTTTGGTACAATATTTATTTTCTTTAAAATTTTCTTTTTATTGATATTGTGTATGAGATAGGTAGGTAGGCAGATATGCTTCAAGAAAGGAACATTCTGATTAACTGCATTTCTTTTCTAGGCATTCTTATTCAATTAATTTTAAGCTTACTATAGAAAATAATGTTCTTTGTTATTAAAGGGAATGTAAGGACAGGATCTGGCCTGGGCACCAAGGCCAGCTGGTATTGTGTCATTGCTTTCCCCAACACCACACTGCCCTGTGATGCTGGACTAATCACTCTACCTTTCTGGATTTCTCTCCCTCCTCTGCAAAGGGAGGAAGAATGGACTCACTGGGCTCTGAGATGATGGTCAGTCCTAAAATTACAATCTTTTCAGTCCTTCAGAGGTTGGACAACCACCTTACATGAATGTCAGAGAAGCCATTTGCATTGATTTAACTCTGGTTTAGGTTAGGTGATCCCTGCAGTCCCTTCCAGTTCTGAAACCCCCCAGCTTTTTGAGAGGAGCCCAACTAACCAGCTCTGAAAAGTCTGTTCAGCAGACACTTACCCAGAATAATAGTTGCTCCCCTCAGTCCTGCTTTTCAGGAAACCCAAGATAAGGACAAATAGTTTGGAGGAAAAGGACGCAAATAAGATTCACAGAATCACCGTACTCCCAAGTTGGAAGGGACTTCTATGGGCCATTCAAAACCACCTCAGTCCAAATGAGGATCCTCACTAATATGTACCCAAGTGGTCATCCAATTTTTGTTTGAAGGCCTCCAGTGGAGGAGAACTTTGGAATTAGGGTACAGTTAGTGCTCCTGAGTCAAGACAGTTCTCATGATTAGGCAGTTTATCCTTATGCCAAGTTTAAATTTGCCCCTTTTCACTTGCGCCCACTGCTCCTCATTCTGAACTCTGGGGCCAAACAGAATGAATCTGTCTGTCCTTCTTCCACATGACATTCTTTGACAATCTCAAAGGCATTGATAGTATCCTCCTTGTGCCTTCTCTTCTCCAGGCTAAATCACCCCAGACTCTTCAACTGATCTGTATATGGAATGGAGTCAAAGCCCTTCACTCATCTAAGGGTCCTGCTCTGATCTTTCTGGAGCCTATTCACCCCCAATAACATGGTATCTAGAACTCAACACAAGAGTCCAGACAAGATTGTGCAGGGCAGAGTGAAAGAGGACAATCACCTTTGTATTCTGGAATCTGTCTCTCTTAATGTGCCTTAAGAAAGGCATTGTTATATATAAAATATGATATACCTATATAAAAATTACATAATGTATGACTATGCATATAATTAATGTATTTGTATTATATAAAAAATGAGATGGGGCAGCTGGGTGGCTCAGTGGATTGAGAGCCAGGCTTAGAGATCAGAGGTCCTAGGTTCAAATCTGTCCTCAGACATTTTCCAGCTGTGTGATCCTGGACAAGTCACTTGACCTCCATTGCCTAGCCCTGACCACTCTTCTGCCTTGGAGCCAATACACAGTATTGATTCCAAGACAGAAGGTAAGGGTTTAAAAAAGAGAGAGAGATTTGTAAAGCACTTAGCATAATACCTGACATGTCATAGGCATGATTATTTAAATGCTTATTCCTTCCCTTCCCTATTAGCTTTTGTGCCATTTACTCCAAGGGAGGTTGGCATCCATGACAACTCCCAGATCTTTTTCAGGGAGACATACTGCTGCTTAACATGTCTCTCCATCTTATACTTGTGAAACAAGCTGTAAGAACCTAACTGTAAGACTGTGTTTAGCTTTCTTTTTATTCAAAAGCATTTTATTTTCCCAATGACATGTAATGAAATTTTTAATATACATTTTCCAAAATTGTAAGAGTCAAACCAACCCCCTCCCTTCTTCTCTGCCCCAGCTCAGCAATGGTAAGCAATTTGATGTGGGCCATATAGGTATTATCAAGCAAAACACACTTCCATATTGGCCACTGTTGTAAGAACGCTTTGTTCATCTCTGTTAAATTTCATCTTCTTTTAAGTCAGCCCAACACTCTGAACTGACCATCATCTGGTGTGTTCATTCTCTGAAAGCCCATGTTAGCTCTGCCAGCCTGTGTGCCCACATCACTGTCAATACTGTCCCGTGAGGGCAGAGGGGTGCTCCCTCCAGACAATGATGCCCATCTCCAGCCCTGGTCATGTCTTGTCTGGGGCTCCAAACACCAATAGAGCATCATCCAGACCCCACTACACACCCATACAACCAAATTCCTCATTGCCATCCCCTTCAGCCCTCCCACCCTGAAGCTTCATCCTAACTGCACCAGTCCTTCCACGGTGCCCTCTGGAATGCTCGTCCATAGGAAACGAGGTTCCCTGCACCTGAAAATCAATTTCTCCCTCACTCCTTCCATCTACTAATTCTTACTGAACCCCAATTTCCTCCTGATGACACAGCCTCCCTTTCTAGTGCTAACCATACCTTCATTCTTCTCAGATTCCTGGTTGAGGCAAGGGGGTTGGAATGCCCCTTGCTCCCCATTACCACTTGCAGGTTCTCCCCCTTCCTCCTTCATCAGTAACCTCTCTTCTTTGAGGTTCAGGCCATCCATATCTCCCACACAACCAAAACGTGGTAGCTCATGTCTACAGACCCCCAGCTTGCTCCCCTCACAACTCCTAGCATCCTGATGAAGGTATTTGCTTTACCAATCTGGGCAGCTCTCTTGCCAACAGACATGACTTTCTTCCTGGAAACAAAAGCTCCATTTTTCCGTGGGTCCCATTTGTTTACTCTTGGCTACTCTGGCACTGTCCCAAATGAACAAATCTAAACAAACAAATAAAAAGATGTCTCCTGTGTTGGGTGCTGGTGAGGGCATCTTCCTGGGTCACTAAAGACAAACAGCCAATTGAGCTTTCACTGGGGGAAAGTGTGTCCCCCCAAAAAGCTGGCAAAGCCATTCCAGCCAGGATTAGGAGTGCTCTCTAGTGGGCCATCACTTAGAAATCGATTCATGGTGGTCTCCAGCTCTTGTTTTTGTTCTGCCACGTTAAGCAGCATGAAGACATATGTCTAAATTTAAGACATCCTTTTCAGAGCTCCATGCACGAGAGATGGTTGAGAAATTTGAACTATTTCAAAGCTCCAGCAAGAGAAATGGGAGACACGTCTTTGCTGGGGCATATACTTTTAATTATCTTGCCTTTTAATATTTGCTTTCATTTGAGGATAATCAGACAAAATGGATCCTGCTGGGCATTGTCATGCTTCATAAAAATAAGGTTCAACATCTGTAAACTTGGCGACAGTGTGGCGCATTCATTGCACCCGTGGCCAAGCAGCATTCTGATGTAATTATAACACCACATGCAGTGGTAATAGTGTAATTCTCTGTTTACATTAGTTCTAGCACTTGGGCTAAACTCTTCTAGAGCTTGGGTGTTAAGCAATTTCTACTCCAGGAGGAATTGGCTCTAATAGAGACGATTACAAGATGGCAGAGCAGGCCTGAATCCCCACCTCAGATAAGTATGGGGATAATAACAGCACCCACCTCACAGGCCTTTTGTGATGATAAAATGAGGTGACATGTGAAAAGGACTTTGCAACCTCAAGGTGCTCTGTCCATGCTAATTAATAGGATGAAATGCCGAGAAAATGTCTGTCGTTTTTCAGTTGTTTTCCAGCGTGTCTGATTCTTGGCGACCCAGTTTGGGATGAATTTCATGGCAAAGATCCTGGAGTGATTTGCCATTTTATTCTCCAGCTCATTTTCCAGATGAGGACACTGAGGCAAACAGGGTGAAGTGACTTGTTCAGGGTGACGCAGTCAGTAAGTGCCTGAGGCCAGATTTGAACTCAAGAAGGTGACTCTTCTGGATCCCAGGTCCAGCAGTCTCTCCACGTCATCACCTATCTCTCTGCCCAGGAAAGTGTATAACAAGCACATAAGGAGGCATTTGATAAGGCCCAGGCATCTTTCCTTCCTGCCAGCCACCCTGGCTACCAGCTCCCTAGAGTCATTTGCTAGAGGAGCCTCGTTTCGCCCTATAAAAGTCTCTCCGTCCCATCCACATTTATCGATGTTGGTCTTTTCTTTTTCCTCTTCTCTCACTGAAGTTCTGCTACTCTGGCAAATAGAGGCAGCACTGAGGACCTGAGGACGCATACCCGGTGGAGAGTGTGCGGTGCAGAGATGCTTTAAGGCCAGGCTGGGCGCTGGTCTATAGCTCGAGGCTCCGGCTCCTCAGTCAAAGGCTGCCCATGAGCTGGTGAGCTTCTGGGCTACACCACGTTGTGAACCTGCCCTCTGAGGCGCCGAGGAGCTGTGAGCTGTCGCTGGAGCGAGAGCCACAGAGCTAGGGCTCAGATCTTGCCTCAGACAGACACGCTGGGCGATCTAGGAGCGTCGCTTAACCCTTGGGGGGTTTGCTTCTTCACCTGTGCAAGGAGACGTAACCAGACCTCGCCAGGCTTCGACTAACCAAGTGAGCTGGCATTTATAAAGTGACTTCTAGGAACGAGGCTGGGCGAAGCACTTGAGGAAGGTGAGCTCTGGCAGCAGAGACCAGGAGAGCCTCTCTAGAACCAGATCGATAGGATGCCCTAAATCACTGCTGACTCGTGAAATGAAGATCCAAACAACTCTGAGGTACCTCTCAGCTCTCTGAACGGCACATACGATAAAAGGACAAAGTGATAAACGTGGCATGGCATGTGAAAAAATGGGAACCCTAAAGCATGCTGGTAGAACCGTGAATGGATCCACCATTTTGGAGAGCAATCCAGAATTATGCCCAAAGAATTCTAAAACTGTGTCTACCCTTTGACCCAACAAGACCACCATTAGGTTGGTTCCCTACAGTGATCAGTGAAAAAGGAGAAGAACCTCCACGTTCTAAACTATTTTCATCAGCTCTTTTTGCAGGGACAAAGAACTGGGAATTAAGGAGATGCGCATCAATTGGGGAATTGTGGTATATGATTGTGATGGAATACAATGACACTGTGAGAAATAATGAGCAGGTTAATTATTTAAAATGGGGAAAGACCTACATGAAATCATGAAGAATGAAACGAATGGAAACATAAAAATATTATATCCAACAACAAAACTACTGTTTGAAAAATAACCAGCTCCAGAGAAAGAACCAACACATAACAACAAGCAAGAAATAGTTCTATATATATACATATCCATTATGCATACACACACACACACACATATATATAGGGGGGCATCAAATGATGCCTTCTCGGATGAGGAAAAGATGGAAGGAGGCTGGGAAAATACTTGGAAGCTTTAGTGTAATAAACAAGTAAACATAAAGAAAAAATAAAGGTTAAGAAATGGTAGTGGTTTCAAATCCGGCCTCAGCCACTTCCTGGCTGTGTGACCCTGGGCAAGTCACTTGACCCCCATTGCCTAGCCCTTACCACTTTTCTGCCTTGGAACCAATACACAGTATTGATTCCAAGACGGAAGGTAAGGGTTTAATAAAAAAAAAAAAGAAATGGTAGTGGATGAATTTACTGAGGATATACTAAGGGCAGAGAAGAAAAGAAAGGACGAAAAAGATGGGAAACACCCACTGTTGAAGTTCTTGTAAGGAAAAAAATGAGACAATATTTTGAAGCACTCTGAAAACCACTAAATAAATATTTTATTACTGCTGCAACTACTACCACTATTCCACCTTCTGAAGAGTAGGAAAAGGCTGGATTTACTATGAGTGTACAAATGCTTAAGGGCCTATATACAGTAATTTTAGACTAATGCTAAAATTAAAAATACTGAGTGGCAGTCATATAAGATTTTTTGGTTAATTCAAGGACTATCTTTTATCATCACATCTTAATGAGTTTTTACTGGGTTGATAAGTGCTGAATTTATTGATGTGGCAATGCAAAAATCATAGGACAATTTAATTCCATAAGAATATGAAGGGAACCCAAAGAGATAATGGACAAAAAGACTTGTACAAAAATATTCATAGCTGCGCTCTTTGTGGTGGCCAAAAATTGGAAAACGAGGGGATGCCCATCAATTGGGGAATGGCTGAACAAACTGTGGTATATGTTGGTGATGGAATACTATTGTGCTCAAAGGAATAATAAAGTGGAGGAATTCCATAGAGACTAGAACAACTCCAGGAAGTGATGCAGAGCGAAAGGAGCAGAACCAGGAGAACATTGTACACAGAGACTGATACACTGTGGTATAATCGAACGTAATGGACGTCTCCATTAATGGCGGTGTAATGTCCCTGAACAACTTGCAGGGATCCAGGAGAAAAAAACACTATTCATAAGCAAAGGATAAACTATGGGAGTGGAAACACCAAGGAAAAGCAACTGCCTGAATACAGAGGTTGAGGGGACATGACAGAGGAGAGACTCTAAATGAACACTCTAATGCAAATATTATCAACATGGCAATGGGTTCAAATCAAGAAAACATGTAATGCCCAGTGGATTTATGCGTCGGCTATGGGGGGTGGGGAGGAAAAGAAAATGATCTATGTCTTTAATGAATAATGCTTGGAAATGATCAAATAAAATATAATTTTTTAAAAAAAAGAAAGAAAAAAAAAACAAAAAAAAGAATATGAAGGGAATTCAGAAGTCATCGAAGCCAATATCCAAGTAAAATATGAACCCATTTTATGATAACCCAACAAAATACTATCTATCTATCCTTTGCTTGAATATTTCCAGTATCAGGGATATTTGAAACCTGTGTAATTCTGAACAAGATATCTACCCCTTCATTGCCCCAGCTTCCTCATCTATAATATGAGGGAGGTAGGAGGAGCTGAATAGTAAATTCACTTATATCTTGAGGTCTATCATTCCATAATACTATGAACTCAATTCCTCTCAAGGAAAAAGTTTCTAGTTTTAAAAATAGATAGATAGATAGATAGATAGATAGATAGATAGATAGATAGATAGATAAATAGATAGATGGATGGATAGATGGATAGATAGGTAGATGGGTAAATAGACAGATGGATAGAAAGGTAGATGGGTAAATAGATAGATAAACGGATGGATAGATAGATAGATAGATAGATAGATAGATAGATAGATAGATAGATAGATAGATAGATAGATAGACAGACAGGCACAGACAGGCACAGGCAGATGGATAGATGGATAGATGAATATATAGAGAGAGACAGATAGACAGATGGATAGACAGATAGATACATAGATGGATGGATGTGTAGATGAATAGACAGATAGATAGATAGATAGATAGATAGATAGATAGATAGATAGACAGATAGATAGATAGGTATAATTTGTTGGTTACATTAAAATTCCCAGGTATCGTTCTCTCTTCTTCCCCACACTAGGGATGGCATCATTTGACCCCCAAAAAGTATATATAAAACTGTCTTGCATGTTTCTATTTATCAGTTTTTTTCTTAGAAAGTGGCCATTGACAAGTAATTCTTCAAACATTATTTCTGTTGCTATATATCATGTTCTCTTGGTTCTTCTCATTTCATTCTTCCTGATTTCCTGAAGGTCTTTCTGAGAACGTAATTTTTAAGAACTGTTTCTTTACATTTAACGCTAATCTGCCTCCATGTCTTTTCAAATCACATTTTGTTTCTGCCCTCTGAAGTCAAGATGACTGATTCGAATCCCTCTGAATAATGAGAGATTTTCAAGTCTATGAAGACAGTGATCATGTCCCCTTCTCCCCAATTTCCTCATATTTTCTCTTCTGCAAAATACTATTACATCTTCCCAATTCCTTCATATAATCCTCACCCAGCCTAATTTCAAGTTGCCTCCACCTTTTGGTCTCCTTATAGACACAATATACCAAATGGCTTAACCAAGGGCAGAAGATCATGGAGCTATCACCCCCCCACACACCCAAACTTCCACCCACTCACTCTAGACAGCAGACGAATGTTAAGATTCCATTAGCTTCCTCGGCTGCCACGTCCCATTGGTGACTCATAATTTGGGGCACCTCTTTACCCAAAAATACAGACAAGTTCCTTCCTGCTCTACAGGTCTCTGAACTGGAAATAAGGGAGTCAATTTTTATGCTGCAAATACTGAATCATGAAATATTTCCATTCATCTAAAATTACATAAAGAGCAGAGTCCCGGTCATATTTCCTCTCCCCATAAACATCTTTCTAAGTCATTTCACATCATCAATCAGAAAGCCTAGCAAGCCACTTATTCCTTCTATACATCATCTACCATTATATTCCTATTTGGATGGGGGTAGCAAAGTAAGAAAGAGCTACCTTACCTTCCCCCTCCCCCAACCACCCAATGGAACATCAATACGGCCATTTTGCAGTAAAACAGTGTTTGTTTTCCTATCCTGGCTCACCTACTCAGGACTAGTCATGAGCTCAGAGAAAGTAAAGGAAAGTATGAATTCATTCCAACCTTCTGAACAAGGTTGCTGCCCATCTATGTGAAACGTGTTTTTAGACTCTTGTGTTTGTTTCATCCAGGGTGCTAAACCAAACTGTGAAGTGGCTTCCAGATGATGGCTTTTGGAAAGGAGAACAAGCTTCTTTGTTTCTCAAATGTCATTCCAGAGTTCTTGAAGAAATCAAAGGGGAACATCAGTAAATAACATTTAAATCAGACTTGAAAATGGGATACAGAACTCTCGTTACCAACAATGTTGTGTTTTGTTAGTAGTTGGGAGCTCTGTCACAGAACAGTTTCCCTGAAGTCTAATATTAGGGGCACAGTTTTCCCATTAGGATAACTCAGTGCCCAAAATGAGAAAATTATCAAGTTGGAAGGAACATCAATGACCAGGCTTCATTTACAACACACTCATCTGCTAAAAAACAGTATAAAGTATAGAAAGAACTACATAAAGGGCAAACTTTGAAGCCAGGAAGCCCTGTGTTCAAATCCTGCCTTCAACACAATCAGTTAATTCAAGCATTTATTAAGCATCTACTAGGTTTAGATACTATTCTAGGTCCTAGGGCTAGAAAGGCAAATATTGCTAGATTTTTAACTTGAAGAGCTTACCTTCTCCTGGAGGAAATGACATAAACAAATAAATAGATGCAAAACATATACAAAATTAATATAAGATAATTGGGTGAGGGAAACCAAGAAAAATAGGGCTGGGCCTTGAAGAGACATAGAGACTCAGAACAACTAGGTGACTCAGTAGATTGAGAGCTAGGCCCAGAGATGGGAGTTACTGGGTTCAAATATGGCCTTAAACACTTCTTATCTGTGTGACCCTGTTGTTTACTCCACCTTACCTATCTCTTAACACTCTTTTCCCTTGGAGCTAATACACAGTATTGATCCAAGATGGAAGGTAAGGGTTTAAAAAAAGAGAGGGGAGAGAGAGAGATAGACTACAAGAGGGAAGAGAGTGATAGTATAATTGTTAAAGGAATTATAGAGGATTGAAGAGGTACAGGGGATAAGGAAGTTTTGTAACAGGGAATGGAGTAGTTTAAGGGATAGAGGGAATATGGATGCTGGTGAGATAAAAGGAGATATCCCTGCTGAGAGGCTATCTTTTAAAAATGAGGTTCTCAAGAAATGAATCAACCATGATTGCCTGAGGGGACATCTTCTCTATTGATTGATGTTGAAGATACCCAGAGCAGGTAAGCCCAGACCCCCCTGAGGGACAAACCTCCCCCCAGACCAAGGCTGCTGGGTAGGGGTCCAATAAGGACCGTTTAGGCTTGAATGGCTGTCCTTAGGTTTAGCTATGTCCCCCTGAAATGACAGGCATCTTATCTTACTGCGGGTTATTTAACTCAAGATGAATTTAATAATAAGTTTGGATTGGGAAGATATAAGGGAAGAGGGAATCAGGATTTCCATAGAGGGGGTTTGAGTCTCTCTCAGCTTTTGAGCTGAGGACAGGCCTCACAAGCTGGTGGAGGGTTCTTTTATTCCTGTCTATGCTAATCTATGCTAGTTTTCTTAAATTCAAAGTCTTTAGCAGTAGACAGCAAGAGAAAAAGTTCTGACTTTCAGAGCTGGTTGGGCCTGTCTCTTCTGGCTGATGCCCCTAAAGACCGGCCTTACAGTTCAAACTGCTCCCCTTAAATACTTTGGTTCAATGACATGATCACAGGAATCTAGGTAGAGCACACAGATGGGAAAGATCCAGGAATAGAGGAGCATTTATCCAGAGACAGGGAGAGAGGCTCCTTCCAGTCCGAGGGCCAGGAAAGGAGGTCATGAGACCAACTGTCACTCTCCAAGTTCCCCTCCCCCCACCAACTATCATTCTTGTCAATATCTTCTAACATTCCAACTGCTGTTTGTTCCATCTGAGTGGCAGAAAGTCCAAAACTTGCTTCAGTTTTCCTTTCTACAATGGGAAGGGATAAGGATAAGCATTTATTAATTGCTACTATGTGCTATGTACTTAGAGGTTCAGTTTCTTCATCTATAAAATAGGGAGAGTAATATTTATCACATACATTAAATGTATAAAAGAAAAAGAAGATGGACCATTGACAAGAAAGACTCCCTTATTTACCAACATGCACATGTGCACATATACACATACACACTCCAAAGTGTTCATTCTACTAGTATCCTTGGGAAGTCAAGAGAAAAGGAGGAAGACATCCCACTGTAGCAAACATATGGGAGGTGATGGTCAAGATAGTCCAGGGAGACATCCCAAGGTGGGAAGGTCATTTGCATTGCTGAGGGAAGACCAAAATGGAAAAAATCCCAAATCCACCATAATATATTTATGCTTTCTAATACTTGTGATATTTGTGAGCAAAATATTCCATAAGACTTAAAGTACCAGGGAGACATGCTATTTTTCATCAATTACCAATGTTTTGTTTTGTTTTTATTTTATTTTAAAACCCTCACCTTCCATCTTGGAGTCAATACTATGTATTGGCTCCAAGGCAGAAGAGTGGTAAGGGCTAGGCAATGGGTGTCAAGTGACTTGCCCACCAGTTCTCTTCCTGCCAGTCTCATTGCTCCTTCTCATGTTCCTTACAAGATCATTATCTTGTCCCAACCCCTATTTGTGGACATAGTTCAGGGATCTGTCTGGCCACTCTCCCCCCTAGGAGCTCCATCAGCACTCATGGTATCCACTAGCAATGCTATCCTGATGTTTTCCCAATCTACATAGCCAGCTCTTGTCTCTCTCCTCAGCTCTAGGCTTCATGAGCACCTCTCTACTGATCACTTCCATCGGGATGTCTCATGGACATGTGCCAAACAGAGCTCCTCGTTCCATCATGGTTTCTGTCTCTGACTCCATCTCTTGCTCCCTCTCTAGTGCTCTGGTTTCCCACTGGAGAGAGCTTACCGTGACTATCCCCACCCAGAAGATCCACAATGCTACTCTCTGGCCATCTGCAGCTCATGCAGGCACCAAGCTACCTTTCCCCACCCCATGCTCAAGAAGCTCCTGCGCTGCCTCAATAACACAATGTAAATGCCTCTGTTTGGCACTTAAAGACCTTCACAGGCTAGAGTCAATCTACCATGAGAAATTTAGTGCTTGTTACTCTCCTTAACACACTGTCTTCTGGGCAAACCATCCAGCTCACTGTCCCTCGTTACAGGACAAAGCATCTCGTCCAAGCATGGGATGTACTCCCTTCTTGACACCACGTCCTCTTAGCTTCTCATGAGCTTTCAAAGCTTGGCCCAAGGACCACCTGCTTTGAGAAGTCTATCCCAAGAGCCTCAACTGTCAGTTTTTTTTTCCTTTAGTGCCAGCCTCTGTCATAGGGCCCAACCAGAGAGATTTTGTAGATTCTGCATGGAATTTTCAGCATAAAAGTTACTATGTGCACATGTATCCATGCACATACATGTGTACACATACATGAGTACACATATATGATATACTCTTGAGGGCAAGGACTGCTTCCTTATTTTTCCTTCCTGTTTTCATCACCTAGAACAGCAGCTGGCACATGGCAAGTGCCAAAGCATCATCCTTCTGTACATAACTATGTACAAAACTATGAATGCCCTTTAGGAGAAAAGAGAAAATGGAATGCTGGTCACAGGAACTACAGAATACATAAAATATCTGCAAGGACCCTCCTCAGAACACAGACAGGAATTATATGGATCCAGCAACAAAACTCTCTTCATAGAAACAGAGCTGGGCTTAAAGACCTGGAGAGATCCTTATTGCCAGACTGCACTAATAGAATCAAGATGGCAACGCTGTGTCACCACATTTCCATGCTGTACCTATAATCCTCCTGCCTGGATTTCCAAATGGATCACCAGAAATCCATCCTTATGACACATCTGATTGAGATAAGATTTTAAAATTTGGGGGGATTATATATCCATGTCCAAAAAACTATCCCTGTCAAAAGGAGGTTCCCATATTATTCCCAACTGATCCTGCCATCAATCTGAACACCACAGGATTTCAAGACTCCTTACCCAACTCACTCAAATTGACAGAACACTAGGGGAAAGGTAGACATTACCCTGGGGCACTGCTAATGTCTGTAGAAAATGAAGAGGACAGATGAAGATATAAAGGGCTTATCCAAAGGACATGGAAAACGAATCCAACATTCCCATCAAGTTTCTGAGGTTGAGGAGTGGGGACAAAGCTACAATAAGAGGAGCAGGTTGGTCCAAGAAGGCCCCATGATAAAAAATGAACGCTTAAACCCTTGGCTGTGGTTTTAAGCCAAGGCTCACCCTCTAGACGCTTCTCTTCCCCCAGCCATCTTTCATGATACTACCCACAGCAGAGCTCGGTAATACTCAGTGGTTCCCTATTGCTTCTAGGATCATACCCAAGTTTGTGACTCTGCTATTTAAGCCATCTCTGATCTGAATCTCACCTCCCTTTGTAGGTTCATTTCACACCTCTTTCCTTGATACTTTCTATGTTCTAGACATACTATGTCCTTACCTGTTTACCAACCTTGATCCTTCAAGCTCCTCTCTCTAGTCTCTCCAGATAACCACTAAAGTTATCATCCTGAAGCATAGCTCCAACCATGTTCCTCTCCCACTCAATAATTTTCAGATGTTCCCTATTGCCTTTATACCACAAAACTCAAATTCCTCAGCCTTATAGGGATTTGAAGCCTCCATATTTGTTTTTTTCAAATTTATTTCACATTAACCCTCTTTCATTGACTGTTTCGGCCAAAGAATTTGATGCTCCATCTCTTGCCTCCACATCTTTGCAGACTTTTCTCAGACCTAGGACACCCTTCTATTCTTTTTAAAAAATAAAACCCTTACCTTCTTTCTTAGAATTGATAACAAATACCAGTTCTAAGGCAAAAGAGCAGTAAGAGCTAGGCAATGGGAGTTAGGTGACTTGCCCAAGGCCTCTCTCTCTCCTATCCATTATCTTCTAATGAAAGGTCATAACACCTGCCCTACCTACCTTTCCCCCATTAGAATGTAAACTCCTTGAAGGCAGTTACTATTTTCTTATTTTTGTATTTATGTTCATATTTCACATATGGCAAGTGTTTCCTAAAAGCATGATCAATTAGATTGAATTTAGTAGACTAAAGACTTCTCAAGGATGCTATGAATGGATCAAAGCAAAAGTATCTGTTAAGCAATTACTATATATAAAACACAAGAAGAATGAGGACCTGCATCTACTCCCTTTGCCCCCCAGGAGCATGGTGTATCATCCTCCCCATGTCCTATCACTGACTCGTTCCCTAGTGATTGGGACTGAAGAAGATGGTGCTTCAAAAACTCATACAATTGAACCTCATTTCATGTATAGGAAAATTAAGAAGAACATTTATAAAATACACAAAATTTTATTGAGGACTTTTCTAATAACAATAGTGAAAAAACTAGGATATCCACTTTACAGATGAAGAAACTGAGGCTCAGAAAGATGAAATTATACTCCTAATAAGTGTCAGAGCTCAGACTTGAATCCCAATCCAGCTGTGACTGCAATGTGTTGAGATCCCTCTGATTGAGGCTGACCTCAGAGAATCAGCTCCATCTTCCTTTGTCTATAAAACAGTTTGTTCCATTTCCCTCTCACTAGCTCTGGGGACAAATGAAAAGCCCATCACTTTTTCTGCGGTGGGACTTTCCATTTCAAGGAAGTGGATTCCAGCAGTAATAATGCTCCTTGGAGGCCAAGGGCTTGTTCTGGACTTAGTAGTAAAAAGCAGAATCTGGAACATGACTCTTGCCCACACACATGGGCTCCATCTGTCCTCTCTCTCTATGTACTGAGATTCCAGAGGTTTTGATGACACACCAAGAGCAAGAGAGATGCTGCCTGCAAAATGCAAGGTCCAGGCTTGCAGATAAATTAACTTCTCATGGGACGGAAGTCACTCATCTACCATATCCTAGGCTCCAAAGAAGAAGGGTGTCTCTCTATCCCCTCTATTAGCATAGCTAAGAGCCAACATTCATAGAATAAAAAAGTTATATATGCAAAGTTCTTTGGATATATGATCTCATTTGCTCCTCACCTGAGAGGGAGGTAGTATCATTATCCCCATTTTACAGATGAGAAAATTGAGGCTGAGAACAGTTAAATCATTCATCCACTCATGTAGTGAGTCCCTGAGGCAGTATCAGGTCTTCCTAACTCCAAGGCTTCTATCCATTGTACCACTGCCAGAACTGTGTAGGAGGGAAGAAATAGCTGTATTGCCTTTGGAACCAGGAAATATTATTTTAATGACTCAAAGCTTTTCCCTAAGACAAAAGCTATATTTCTAATATCAATACTGTGGTTGTTATTGTGTGGCTATGAGGACTAGAATAATACAGTCTCTGAGGAAGTAAAAATAATGTTACCCAGAAAGGAATAGAGAGATATGGTGGGAGGGAGCAGGCTAGAACAAAGTATGTGGCTCAGGAAACTATGGTAACAAAGAAATGTATGAGTAGAGAAAGTTGGTGGCACAGTGCTGGTTATTGAACTTGGAGTCAAGAAGACCTGAATTCAAATTTTACTTTAGATACTTTACAAGCTGTGTGACCTTAGGCAAGTCACTTAACCTTTGTTTCCTCAGTTTTCCCAACTGACATTTGGTGATGATAATAATAGCACATACTCTACAGGGTTGCTATGAGAATCAAATGAGATATTATTTGCAAAAAGCACCTACTACATTGATTGGCACAGAGGAGGTGCTACATAAATGTTTATTCCTTCCTTCCCTCCCCAAAATGAGATGGGTTGATAACCAACAAAAGGTCTCCTAAGCACCACTTTTATCTACTCAATAGGAGAGAAAGGAAGGTAGACTCCAAGCATCGTGGGTAGGTCTTCCTAGGGGTGAGCTGACAGAAAAGGCTGTAGAAAGAGCAACTCAGGAAAGAACGAACTGAGATCTACATCAGCGAAGGGAATGTCTGCACTGATGAGATCACAGATTTATTATTGTTATTACTATTCTTGTTCTGCCAAATTGACTTATTGACTTAAGGCTTCCCATGCATCAGCTATCTTGATTCATAATATCCCATCCAGCTGGGAAATTCAAGGAGAAGGCTTATACAAATTTCTCATACAGAGACAGAAATACAGAGACACACAGACAGAGAGGAAGAGAGACAGAGAGAGAGAGAAAGAGGGGAGAGAGAGAGACAGAGAGAGAGAGAGAGAGGGAGAGAGAGAGAGAGAGAGAGAGAGAGAGAGAGAGAGAGAGAGAGAGAGAGAGAGAGAGAGAGAGAGAGAGAGGAAAGAGGGAGAGACAGAGACAGACAGAGAAAGAGAAAGAGAGAGAGAGGAGAGAGGGAGAGACAGAGAGAGAGACAGGAGAGGGAGAGACAGAGAAAGAGAGAGAGAGAGAGAGAGAGAGAGAGAGAGAGAGAGAGAGAGAGAGAGAGAGAGAGAGAGAGAGAGAGAGAGAGAGAGAGAGAGGAGAGAGGGAGAGACAGAGACAGACAGAGAAAGAGAAAGAGAGAGAGAGAGAGAGAGAGAGAGAGAGAGAGAGAGAGAGAGAGAGAGAGAGAGAGAGAGAGAGAGAGAGAGAGAGGAGAGAGGGAGAGACAGAGACAGACAGAGAAAGAGAAAGAGAGAGAGAGGAGAGAGGGAGAGACAGAGACAGACAGAGAAAGAGAAAGAGAGAGAGGAGAGAGGGAGAGACAGAGAGAGAGACAGGAGAGAGGGAGAGACAGAGAAAGAGAAAGAGAGAGACAGAGACAGAGAGACAGAGAGGAGAGAGGGAGACAGAGACAGACAGAGAAAGAGAAAGAGAGAGAGAGAGAGAGAGAGAGAGAGAGAGAGAGAGAGAGAGAGAGAGAGAGAGAGAGAGAGAACAGGAGAGAGGGAGAGAGAGACAGAAAGAGAAAGAGAAAGAGAGAGAGAGAGAGAGAGAGAGAGAGAGAGAGAGAGAGAGAGAGAGAGAGAGAGAGAGAGAGAGAGAGACAGGAGAGAGGGAGAGACAGAGAGGGGGGGGGGGGTCTGGCAAGTTCTGTAAGAATATTAGTGGCCAGTGACCCTCTAGGATAGTCTCCTGGCAGGGAAGTCTAAGCCATCCCCAAAACTTCAGTTGCCACATCCCCTGGAAGAGAAGCAGAGAAGCTTTTCTGATATAGGAAGGGCCAATCAGACCATTTTACTTATATTGGGGGCTACCTGTAATTAATCAAATGTACAGTCAAGAACACCCAGGAGATATGTGAGCTGGGATATTAGTAGTGGAGGCCTTTGGTTGTTGCCTAGCCTTCCTATTGGCTGAAGAGGAGAGAAATGTAGGAAGGACAAAAGTTCTTTTACTGTGATTTGTAGCTTCCTAGCGTGCTCTTTGGCATGGAGCTACATGGACTTGTCTAACATCAAGCCAGCAACAGTCGTTCTGGACTTCAGTAGCATCCCTAGAAAGAAGTCAATGGATCCAGGGTGGCCCTGGAGTGAAGAACGGTAAGAAGATCTCACACATACTGGATCATTTAAGTTTGACAAAGATTTTTTTATCAAAATAACCTTAGGAGATTAAGCAGTGCTGCTACAATTAAGCTATTGGGCTGATGACAACATTAAGTCTTCTTTATTTTTAATGTTTTATTTTTGTTAAATATTTCCCAATTACATTTAAAAATGATTAACATTCATTTTTAAATTTGAATTCAAATTCTCTCTTACTCCTCTACCCCTTGAGAAGATGAGCAATGTATTAATGATACATATGGAGCCCTGCAAAACATTTCCATATTAACCATGTTCACACACACACACACACACACACACACACACACACACACACACACACAAAACAAGAAAAAAAAAGTGAAAAAAGCCCACTTTAATCTGCACCCAGAGCTCAGCAGTTGTCACTCTGGAGGTGGACAGTATTGTTCATCACTAGTCCTTTGGAATTGCCTTAGATCAATATCTGATCAGAGTAGCCATGCCTTTCACAGTTGATCATTAAGATATCACTGTTGCTCGGTACAATGTTCTGGTTCTGCTCACTTCACTTTACATCAGTTCATATAAACCTTCCCGGGTTTGAGAAAATTAAATCTTAAAGAGGTGGCTTGACCCACATACCCTCTGCTCAAAGTTCTCTTGAAACTATTTGTGACTATTTAATGACCATGGAGTCTGTGGTGAATAAAGCCATCGTGGAATAATGTGCTGCAATTCTGAAGGCTAGCAGCACACAGTCCTCTTCGGCTCAATGTTCCTAGGAATCTTTTTTTTTCTTCTTTCTTTCTGACTCAGGCAGTGATTTCTCTGATATGATAAATGTCTGGTAAGGAAGATCCTCCTACTCATTCAGATCAGCAACTTCCCTAGAATCTGTGGTCTTAGAGAGTCATCTGGGGCATGAAGACTTGACCCAATAGTTTGACTGATCACACAACCATGATGTGTTTGAAGCAGACCTGGAAATCGCACTCCCTACAAATCACATCAATAATTACCTATAAATTAAGATAGCTTGGCACAGTGGAGAAAATGCTAGTCTTTGGGGAGGGCTTTAAAAATCACCTGGGGGGGGGGGCAGCTGGGTAGCTCAGTGGATTAAGAGCCAGGCCTAAAGATGGGAGGTCCTAGGTTCAAATCTGGCCTCAGACACTTCCTAGCTGTGTGACCCTGGGCAAGTCACTTGACGCCCATTGCCTAGCCCTGACCACTCTTCTGCCTTGGAGTCAATACTCAGTATTGAGTCTAAGATGGAAGGTAAGGGTTTTTTTAAAAATCACCTTGGGTGGGGGGTGTATGACAGAGGCAGAGACAGAAAGAAACTTTGGGCTAGTCAATGAAACTCTCAACATCTCTGGCTCCATAACTGTAAGAGGGGGCTGGACTTCAAGGTCTCTCAAGTCCCTTCCAACTCTCCATGAACCGATGATTTTTCCCTGAGTTTCTCATCTTCGATGGCCACCAGCATTCATGAACTATAATTCCTAACATGTGCTTGGTACAGATTTGAAAAGTACTGCATATTTTTCTAAGGAATAAATCAGTGAATAAATAATGATGACATCCCAATAATACGGATGAGAGGCAGGGTGAGCCAATGAAGACAAGACTGGCCTTGGACTCCTGAACACTTCACTTCCAATACTACCCTATGACAAGTACGAGGGCGACCAAAAGCAATTCCCTTAATTTTTTGGAACTCTAAGATACCCTTTGAGATTCCAAATCACTGACAACTTCCTAGTCTGATTTAGTTGAGAGACTTTTCCCACCTGCATTTTATTACTGATGAAATCAAAGGAATGTCACCATCAAAAAAAGAATAACAAAAAAAACGGACATTCATGTTTGCAAAGGGCTTGAATGTATTGCTTCCTTTGATCCTCTCCACCACCCTGGAAAGGAGAAGATCCGATTATTATTGTCCCCATTCTACAGATGAAGGAACTAAAGCTGGGAGAAATGAAGTGACTGACAGGCTGCACAGTTGTTAAGCATTGGTGGCAGGGTTGGAAGTAAGACCAGGAAAAGGGATGTGGCTCCATGCCTTGGCCCCGTGACTATCCGGGAAGACAGCTCCAACACCTAAAATACTGCTGGGCTTTGTGCTTTTTCCTCTCTTTTAACGTCTTATGGTTCCTAAAAGCCCAAGTATGGGATGTGGAAGGGCAGTTCCATCCTTTGGGGAGGGCCCTGCATGTCACTCGGCTCATCACTCTGTGACACCCAGCAGACGGAGAAACTAGTGAATTTTAGACCCCCCACTATGGACCTCCAAGGCAGAGGGAAGAGGAGGAGGCTTAACTGAAACAATTTTAGCAAAATATATTCTGTATGTACAGATGACAGCATGCCAATGAGTCAACTGGATGTTCTAATTATAGGCAAAATTTCCCAATGTAAAATGAGCATATTTAAAAGTCCCATTAAAAGAGTGTGGCTTCGAATGCCAGCTCTGGAAAGGTGACTTTCCTGGTTGCCTCATCCAACCTCCTAGCTTAAGGCAAGACCACACCTCCTGTGTGTATGGGGAGAAAGGGGCAGGGGGACAGAGGAACATTATTTTTTTTTTCTGAAAGAACTCCAGAAAGGGAAATTCCTCCCAATTAAGCAAGTAAACTGAGTTGGAAGAAGATGTTTAAAGGCAAGCGTTTTGTCAATAAAGTTGTGATCTAAGGCCATTTCCCCAGAAGGTACTTGTGTAAAGGGCCTGACTCACCCACTGGTGTGATAATGCCCTGGAAGAGCCCCTCTGTCCCTGCTTGTCTCCAGCATTTAATGCAGTGATTCTCAGGCCTTCCCAGTGAGAGCGGGGGCACAAAGAGCACCCAACCTGACACTGGAGGACCCACTGTAAGGCCTGGTTTCCTTTGGCCACACACCTGACCTCACTAGGTTTCAGGGAACTTAATTATACAATAAGGGGACTAGATGAGATGCCCTCTGAGGTTGGGAGACAGGGCAGTGGATAGGGGTAAAAGCAATGGCTCTAGAGGCAGAGGACTTGCCTCTGGTGCCTGAAGAAATGAATTCTTGAATGAAGTAGGATTTACTAAGCATTTACTCTGGGCTAGGCACCGGGCTACACTGACAATGCAAAGGGGGAGGGGGGAGTCAATCCCTACTCTTAAGGAGCTCATACTCCAGTTAGGAAAGAGGCCACAGAGATGGAAATTCAGCTGAGGGTAGATCTTTAGGTCAATGACCAATAACCATGGGCCAAGGAGAATGCAGAACCTTGAAGGAGACCAGATGGTAAGGCCTGGGGGTCTTCCATGTCACTAGAAGGAACGGAGTAGTTATGGATCAACCATCTCGTCCCAGGCATAGGCACAGTTAAGCAACAACAGGGAAGGGTGCCCAGAGGCCTGGCATTCTACACACTGTGCTACCAGCTGCCTACAGAGAAGGCGGACGAGCTCTACAGAGATGTGGAAAGAGTCTTGCTTGGGTTCTACTGACATTGTTTTCTCATCGTTCTGCTCCCACCATTCTACATCTTTCTCTTGTGCTGGCTCACACCTTCCCTCACTCAAAGAGACACATCAGGTTCACACTGTACCAATATGGTATCAGCTTGTGGCCCCAGGGCAAAGATGGCGGGCTTGGATGATCACAAGACCACTCAAATGGCTCTTTTTGTGGAATGCTTTTTTTTTTTCATTAATATTTAAAGGAAGAAACAATCAATAGGTTCTGTGTCAGAGGAGGTACAAACCTATCTTCCTAATGATTAGAGCCACCCAATGGGGAACCAGGCTTCCTAGAGTAGTGGGTTCCCTCTGACAAGAGGTCTTCAGTCAAAGACTGCTTGAGCACTATGTGGGGGTCCTTTCTGACTCTGAAATTCTCTGATTTTGTGGTCCATTAATAGAAACTTCATGACCACCTACACGTATTTATAAGCCCCTTGCTGACAGAAGCATTTTAATGACCCCCCCCCTTTGCAGGAACTTTTAAAATACATACGGCAAAATTCCTGCATCTCCTGTGAAGGAACGGGGGAGGCTGGATCAACAAATGGCTTTGTGCAGACCCTGGGTCCTAGGAGTTGTGTAACGTCTTTGTTCTTGGCCTACTCCGTTTTGCTTGGGAATCACAGAAGGCTCAGGATGCCTAGGCCATGCCAATATTTTTCAGGCTTTTCCACTCATAATTTTGGAAAAAATAATATTTTTTACCAAAACTTTCCATGCTTTGTCTTGCTCTGAAAAGAAGCAGAGAACTCCGACAAGGCTCCATCTGTTTCTCGGCTCCTCGAAGAACAGAGAAGTGAAAGTGGCGGGAATTCCATCATTTCCCATTTTGAGTGAAAAGTTACTTTGTCTAAGACTTTTTCCTTGGCATTGAAAGCTTTTCCTGAGGGGAGCAGGGGAGGAAAAATAGTGGGTATTTCCAGAGGAGATGGAGCGAAGGAGTTATTACAAACTTTGCTTTCATAGGTATTTTCAAAATTTTCCATCTCTGAAAACTGAGCGAGTGAATAAGCCCACCAACAACAATGGCTACAAGACTGAATTGGGATCTTCTGTTTATTAGCAGAAAAACCTCCATGGCAGGGCTGTCATTCACATTCACAGCGTCAAAGATTCGGAGCAAGAAAGGAACTTCAGGATCATTAAAAGTGAGCTCTACAGTTTACAGATGAGGAAGCCGAGATCCAGAAAGGTTAAGATCATAGAGCCAAGATCATAGCAGAATTAGACCAGGTCTAACGAGTTAGTTCCTGACTCCACGTTAAGGACCCTTTTGACAAACATTTATTAAGTTTCCACTTTGGTTGGATGTCATCAGTTTAAGAAATTCCAAATAGCACGATGGTACTATTAGTATGGATGATGCTGATGATCATAAGCCATATCTGTTTCTATAGCCTTTAAGATGTGCAAAAACTTTCTCAGCATCATCTCACTTGGGCCTCAGATCCGAACTGTGAGGTCGGTGCTATCCCCATCTTCATTTTACAACTGACCAGGGTCAAACTGCCAAGAAGTACAGGAGGCAGGATGTAAAGCAGTGCCTTCCTGACTCTAACCATTATACAACGCCTCCAATTCCACTGTAGTGTTGGCCTGTAGATCCCAATCTCATTTTCTAAGTTTCAGCTTCTTTGGTCAGTGAAAGAAGGAACACTCACCTCTCAGAGTGTTTTCTTATTTGGATCTAGCTGAGTCAGTATCTAGCGTTGCAGTAATTTCTGAACAATGAGCGCTGTCGAAATAATTATCATGCAGCCCTAGTTTGGATCCTGCCTCAGGCATTCACTAGTTATGTGCCAATGGACAAACCACCTCACCTCTCCACCTCAAGATGGAGACAATAATAGCACCTTCCTCACAGGGCTGTTGTAAAGATATTATTTGTTATGGGGAAAGCAAACTATAAATACCAACCATAAGACTTATTATAAATAATAAGTTAATATTTAGGTAGCACTTACTTTGTGCCAGGCTAACTATTCTGTAAAAGGAATGGCTCCAAGTCATAAAGCATTACTCTCCAGAGAACTGCAAATAAATATCACCCAGAGGACAAAGGAGAGGTAAACGGTGGGCTGGAGCTTGCTTCAACATATTATATACAAAATCTATGAAAGCGAACCAGGGTCAAGACAAGCTTCCAAAGAAGAGAAATTGAAAAATAAGAAGGCAACAGACATGATTTATGAATCCGCCACTACTACCCTCACAAGTGAAATGGATAAAATATTGTGTTTATTCCCTTTTATATTACAGACGCCCCCATCTTCTTCACCACACCAGAAACTCCTTGCCATTCGGGACTGGCTACTTCTCTGCATTTGTATCCGTGGTGAATGGCATCATGGTTCATCCTAGGTGCCTGTTTAATCCACGCGTGCTCACAGATTGTTCTTGGGTCCCGGGGAACTTATGGTTGAAAGGAGAGTCAGAAACGGGCTGCAACCTGCATCATGAGACAGAACAGTGGATGGACAGATAGACAGACACCGAGAGATAGATAGGGACAAACAGATAGACAGACAGACAGATGAGATCACGGATTCATTAATGTATCTGGGTGCCAATCTGGAATTGTGTGAAATCATCCTTCTTAGAAACACAAAGCCTTTGGTATGTGCTGGAAGCCAGCAGCAGTTGGAGCCTAACTGGAGTTAGACTCAGATGCCCTGGGCTCAAATTCAGGGACAGACGCAATGACTCGTCATCAGTGTTGGCCAGGACACCCTGGTTTGAGGGACAGACTGGATGAGATGACAGATCCGAGAGTTCTGCAATTCTATGAACTCCAGTTCTGCTACTGTGACTATGGTGACCTTGGACAGGTAACTTCTTACTCTTGTACTTTCATGAACTCGTCTCGAAAACATATTATGAATTCCAAGAGACTCAAGGCCCCCTCGTGCATTTACCCTTTCATCTTAAGTTAAATTCCATCCATTAACTCATGTGTCTCTATAATAGCCCTACAAAACAGGGTCAGAAAAATGATTATTGTTCTCTTTTCACAGAAGAAGAAACTGTAGCACAGAAAGTTTAAATGAGCTGCCCAACAACACTCAATAAGTCAGTGCATTTGCCTCCTTTAGAAAACAAGGACTTGAAAGCTGTGCTCTCCCTGGGTAACATTTTTCCAAGAGTTATTATTTTCTCCAACTATGCGGTACCTCCCAGACTTCATGTATTAGAAACAGTTCTCTTGGCACAGTTCCTCCGTCTCCCACCTCCCCACAGGACTCGGGGGAGAGGGGGTCGGTTTGGGGAATATTTTCTTCTTTGTCATCTTTGGTTTTGCCTTTTGAAAGGCTTGCTATGGCTCTCAAAGGATGCTGTTAAACATAGAGCAAATACTGAATCACATCCCTAGCCTCCCAGTCTTTGTGGTAGCACAGAGCTGCCTCTATGAAGGGCTTAGCTCCCTATAGGCCCACGAGTGGTGGTTAGACATTGGCCACAAATTTAAGGCAATGAAAGATCACTCACCACAAGTAATAGATGTTTTTAAAAAATGTAAATGCCGTAATGTCACTTTATACATATATGCACACAGATACATACTGGACTCGAGCTGTGTGGCTACTGTGTGAGTGTTCTTCCAATTATGACCAGCTTTATCCACACACATGATTCCACAAAGGGTGGAGATTGTCACCATCTGTACTATTTCCTGTATTTTTTGACAACACAATTCTAATGTCTATGGTAAGAATCAGAAGACACAATTTTAGAATATGGAGAGCCTTAAAAATGGTTTTCTAGAATAAGAGGCAGTTGGAATAACTTCTGAAAGGATTTTGCTAGCCAAAGCCAATGCTGCTGTAACATTGAAAGCCTGGGACCTAGTAACGGTGAACCTTTTAGAAACCGCGTGCCCAAACTGCGCCCCTCACACTGTATGTGAGCTGCCCCCTTACCCCTGAGAGGGGAGGGAGGAAGCGCTCCCATTGGGCTGCTGGGCAGAGGGGTGGGGAATGTGAGGAATGCCCTCAGGCTCGGTGGAGAGGGAGAAGGGAGCACACACCCCTCCAGCACACGTGCCCCAGGTTTGCCAACACAAGCCTAAGTGATTCATGAGGAAATTGTCTAGGGAGGCAAAAATTCCTTTCTCTAGTATAACTGAATTCACTTATCACTCATTAAATAACTACTGTATGCCAGAGGCCATGATGGATGTCCAGGTCTCAAAGATGAAAATTAAAAAAAAAAAAGAAGAAGAAGAAGAAGAAAAAAAATAGTTCTTGTTCTTTGGCCAATCCAATCCCCTCCTCAAGTCCATTTATTTATATATACAATAAGCATTTATCAGGCACGAGAGATATAATAACAAAAACAAAGAGCCCCTGACCTAAAGGATTTTACATTCTATTGGGGGCAACAACATATTCACAATTAACAAAGAAACCTTCATGGTAATTATGTAGTACATGTACGTATGCACACACACAAAATAAAAACAAAGTAATTTTCATCCCCTCGGACTCTGTGGATCATAGCACATTGGGGCAAGTCCTCAAAGAGATGGGAGAACCAGATTCCTATTACTTAAGCCCTGAGGAACATATATGTGAGTCAAAAAGCAACAGTGAGAAGCAATTATGGACTGAAGAATAAGACTGAAGAAGCCGTATGACCACATTGGAGATTATTGCCTTATTTAACGTATATGCAGCGAACTATGTGAAATGCCAGGCTGGAGGAATCAGAACCAGAAATTAACGTTGTTGGGAGAAATAGCAACCATCTCAGACATGCAGATGGCATCTCTCTGCTGGTAGAAAGCAAAGAAGAATTAAGGAGCTTCTTGATGGGAGTCAGAGAGGAAAGTGTAAAAGCTGGCTTGAAACTTATCATTAACATTTTTTATTTATTGTTTTAAAAAATTATTCTACATTCATGTCAAGGGCTAGGCTAGAGCTTAGGAAAGAAAAACAGAAGAAAAGGCAGACGGTCTCTGGTACAGAGTCCTGTACAGAAGAGAAAGGACAGATCATGAGGAAGAAAAAAGAGACACACAAGATGAAGGCAGTCCAGGAGGCTGGCAGTCAGAGTCAGGGCTCTTGGCTAGTCACCTGCTTCACTGAGGTTTCCAGCAGGTTCTCTTTAAAAGCTGTGGGGTTTGGCCAAAGTTCAGCAGCATGAGTTCAATGGACTGTCAATATTGGATCGTCCCAGCAAGCTCTGGATAGAAAGTAGGAGGGTCCTGACATCATACAGAGTGGACCACTTGTCTTTGAGGATGTCCAAATAGATATTGCCTGAGGTGTCTACACTAGTATGATTGCAGGAGCATTTTATGGGAAACCACCAGGGAATTCCAGAGAGACATTGTACCTTGTCTTCCTATTCTGTCCAAACTGCCCCATGGATGGACCCAATTCACTTGAAGAGATTGTCTGACTATGGGAAGAAAGAAATTCCTTTGTTTCTCCAGATATCATTAGGGTCATCATTTCCTGTTGGAACCTCTTGTCCATGGACCACCGATTGAACCTACTCCAGGCTTGGCCCCCTTATAGGCGGTAGCAGGGGTGCTAGCAGTGGCTGGGTCGTGGTTCTGAGACTACTGGGGACAGGACATAAAGGAAGAGAAAACTCCTGGGTGGTAACTGCCAAGATGTTTAAGGAATGGAAAAAAATAAACAGAAACAAAAACCTAAGATCATGGCCTCTGGTCCCATCACTTCCTGGCAAAAGGAGGGAGAAAAAAATGGAAGCAGTGTCAGATTTTATGTTCAAGGGCTCAAAGATCACTGCATGTGGTGACTATTATCAATACACTTGCTCCCTGGAGGAAAAGCTGTGTCAAGTATGGACAGCACACAGAAAAGCAGAGACATCACCTCGCCACCAAAAATCCATGCAGAGTTATGTTTTGTATTGAATGGCTGAGAGTTAGACTAAGGAAAGCTGATCGAAACCAACCCTTTTGAATTATGATGCTGGAGAAGACTGCTGGGGGATCCTGGGAAAGGAAGGAGATCAAATCAGCCAATACT
Source organism: Monodelphis domestica (assembly GCF_027887165.1). Classification (NCBI taxonomy): domain Eukaryota; kingdom Metazoa; phylum Chordata; class Mammalia; order Didelphimorphia; family Didelphidae; genus Monodelphis; species Monodelphis domestica. The sequence continues at coordinate 14,043,275 of NC_077227.1, read as the reverse complement.
TAAAGAAATTAACTCTGACTAATCACTGGAAGGATAAAAACTAAAGCAGAAGCTTAAATACTTTGACCATATAAAAAGAAGATATGAAAAGACTTTGATGCTGAGAACTACTGAAGGCAAAGGGAGAAGAGAGCAGTAGAGGATGAGATGGACAATTAGTGTTACAAATGCAATGAATATAAGCTTGGCCAGACTTTGGGAGATAGTGGAGAACAAAGGGCTTGGTGTGCTATGGTCCACGGGGTTATTGGGTAGGATTCTTGTTAATATTTTTCCATAAATCCTCACTTTTCTGAATCACTTAATATTTAGTGGGTACTGGTGTAGTATACACTATAGTGTGCTAAAATGAAAATTGGGAAGGTCTGGGTTCGAATTCTACTTCTAGCACTGTGACAGACAGGTCACAATCTCTCTGAATCTCATTTTCTCTTCAGTAAAATGGAGAGGAGTACCTACCTTGCAAGTTCTGAGAATCATCAAAGAGATAATAAATCACTTTACAAATTTAATTTTGCACCATATGCCCTCCTCTGGACTTATTCACTCTGCCCAGAAACTTCTTCATCTGGAAGTCCCTTCAGCTAACACTTTAACCTCTCTCTTATATCTAAACTGACCAAAGAAGAGACTACTACACATATACACATGTGCATGCACATACTGTAAAAATGGAGACTTTAACCTGGGACTCCATTTCCCAGGAGTCCTTGCTAGCTCCCAGAATGCCCTATAATCTCACTGAGATTTCCACCTGGGCGAGGTCAAAATTTTCTATTTAACCTGGCTGTAAAGGCTACGGGGGCTCTTTCCTACTTCCCCTTCAGAGCACACAGGGCTCTCCACCTAGCAGGGAAGATGTAAGTGGTCGTGAATAGGCTCTTTGGGCCTAGACACGTGCCTTTCTTACTTGTACTTTCTTTATATTTTAATCTTTAATAAACCTCTAAAAATATAATACTCCTTGCAGAGAGAAACTAATTTCTATTCAACCTGCCTCAGTTTCCACCAAATTTTAATTATTACAATACACACATACACAGACTTGGGTATATTTTGCTCAAGAAGGAAACAGGCAGGAAATAGATGAAGGGCTAATGGGATAATTGGAAGGAAAGACTAAGGAAGGTTTACGTTAAGCAAATTGAATTCTAAGGATGTACAAAAAAAAAAATAGAGTTGGTTGTTTTACTTTTTTTATTAGATGACCAAGACTAGGAACCCAAGAGAATGCCCATTGACTGAGGAATGGCATTATAGTATATAAGTATGACAAAATATTACTGTGCTATAAAAATGAATAAGGGCATGATTTCAGAAACAAATGAAAAATCTCATATTTGCTGATACAAAATGAACAAAACCAGAACAATTGTTTATGATGACAATTATACGGTAAAAATAAAACCTTTGAAAGCCTTAGGGATTCTGATCAGCATAATGACCAACTAGGAAAGATTCCAGAAAGCTCACGATGTGACATCCCAACCTCCCCCACCCAGCTTCTGACAAAAGGGTGAAGGACTTGGTGCAGAATATTGTGAAAATGCTTGTTTGGTTTGTTCATTCTCAATGGAATGAAGGGATTGTGGGAAGGAAAAAAGTCTGATTAATGCTGATTGGAAAAAACTAATTTTAAAAAATGATGCTTTGGGGAAGATTTGTATAAACTGAAACACAGCTTAGTTGGCAGAACTCAGAAAATCTATAGTAATATAAAGGAAAACAACATGAAAAAATCAAAATTTAGATCAAGGGAGAGTAATGGTAATGCCTGCTTGGTTCCTTGCAGCCCATATGTGGGGGGCAATCGGTTTGGAATTAAGGTATAGACTAGACAGCTAGGGGACACAGGGGATAGAGTCCTGGGCCACGAGTCAGGAAGACACATCTTCCCAATTTGACCTCAAACACATACTAGCTGTGTGGCATTTGGCATGTCACTTTACCCTGTTTGATTCAGTTTCCTCATCTGTAAAATGAACTGGAAAAAAAATTGCAAGCTACTGTAGTGTCTTTGCCAAGAAAACCCGGAATGAGTTCATGAAAAGGGAGGCACAACTAAAAACAAATGAATAACAAAAGTATACATTGCCCAACTTGATTTACTTCCCTTAACAACATTTCTTTGTTCCCAGGGAAGCATTCACAAAAAGACATTGGGAAATGACAGTATTGGGAAAATTAAAACATTGATAAACTACTGTTTTAATTGTGACAACAATAGCTCTCATATCTATGATACTTAAATTTTAATAATAGTTAAAAGTGATAGGATATTTCATGTATATTCTCTTATTTGGCACTCACAAAAATCCTATGACATAGATGCTCATATTACCTCAATTTTTTAGATGAAGAAACTGAGGTTTAAAGAAGTAGAGTGATATAGATATCTATAAAGTCAACATGTTGAATTAACACAAATACTTTATATATTTGTACAAAATGGCATGATATCTAAATACTAAAAGGAAAAACTAGAATGTTATAAAACTAAAATATTTGGGGTCTTTAATGTACCCTTTTCAGAACTAGACAAATCTAAACAAAAAATTCTAAGTAAGCTATTACAGAACACTGGCAACTACTGAAAATGATTAGAAGGAAGTCAAAGTATTTTCAATACTGTATGGTACCTTTACAAAAATAGATCACTTCAAAACATACTATCTTTCACAGTGTATTTATGGTTTTATTTTAGGGGTTTGGTTTTGTATGATTGTGCTCCTACAACAATGAACAATATAGAAGTGTGTTTTGCAAGATAATAAAACTTAAATTAAATTTTTTTTAAATGATCCCTCATTAGAGCACCAAAACCTCACTAGAAAATGAAAAAAGGGGGGAATTAGGTAGATTCTTTACTGACTACAATGCAATATAATATTCAACAAAAGAAAGGTCTCTAAAAAAACTTTAAAAGTTAGAGACCAAATAATTCAATCTTAAAGAACTATTGGATAAAAAAAAACAAATTATAGGAAAATACATAATTTCATTAAAGAAATTAACAATTCTGATATAACATATCAAAATGTTGAATATCCAGGCAAAACATTTCTGAGGAGAAAGTATGTATTTCTAAAAATTTCATAAACAAAAGAAGAAAGTAATGGCTCAATGTATTGGGCATAAAACTAAAAACAAATTTAAAAAGCAACAAAACAAAGAACCCCAATTAAACACCAAAAAAAAATTCTGAAAATCAAATAAGAAATTAACAAATACAAAAAAATATTATAAAAGTATGAGCTGGTTTCTCCAAAAAATTAATTAATTAATCTGATAAAAAGAAGAAAATAAAATTTTCAGGAAAATTATTCACAACAAATGAAAATAAAAGTAAAGAATTAGAAATATTTTGCCCAATAATAAAACAAAGGACTAAAGTAAAATGGATGAATATTTACAGATATATAAATTACCCAAATACACAGAACAAGAAATCAAGGACATAAATGGGGGCAGCTAGGTGGCTCAGTGGATTGAAAGTCAGGTTCAGAGATGGGAGGTCCTGGGTACAAATCTGGCCTCAGACACTTCCTGGCTGTGTGACCCTGAGCAAGTCACTTAACTTCCATTGCCTACCCCTTACCATTCTTCTGCCTTGGAGCCAATATATAGTATTAGTTCCAAAACAGAAGATAAGGGTTTAAAAAAAATTTAAGAATGTAAATAACTCAGTTCTCAAAAGAAAAAAAAATCCTCAAACACCTCAACCATCACCATAACAAAACCCAGGAGCAGAAGGATTTAATAAGCAAATTCTAGTAAACATAGAAAGAACAATTAATTGTAATATTACACAAAGGAACTGCAAAAATAAGACAAAGGATCCTACAGATTCTTTCCATGATACAAAAATAGTCTGGTCTAGGAAATTCCTCAAGACTATGCCACATAGTAAAGAGCTGTCAGGAAACAACAGGAATTTAGATCAGAAACAAATCTTTCCTAGGTACATAACAGGCAGCAGAATGAAGTGAGTAGAACTAGGAGAGCAACTTTATAAAATCCTCATCAAGGCCAGGGAAGACTAAAGAACACTGATCAGTATGATGCCCCATCAATACTCCAGAGGCCTGGTACTAACCCTTGTTGCTCTTCCTCTGGAAGAGAGACAATGATCTCAAGGCAGAATGAAGCACTTTTTCAAATATGGCCAATGTGAGGATTCATTTTGCTTGATTCTCTATTTGGATAAAAGAGTTTTGTTTTTCTATCACTCAATCTGGGGACATTTTGTAGAAAGTAGAAAGGAAGGATAGTGGGTTACCAAAATGAAAAAACAAAAACAAAAAAACAGTAAAGCAGGCTATTGCAGTGCTTTTTAAGTGTACAGAAGAAAATAGGAAAAGTGAGTAGGAAACCCAGAAAAGCAGGACAGCTGTAGAAATCACATGTGGAGAGTCTTTGCACAGGCAGAGAGGGAAGCCATGGGAGAGGGTGTAGATCTGTGTCTACATGGGCCACGGCTTCTGGTCTGCTCTGTGTGTGGAAATGAACATTTTATTTGTTGTTTATTAATTTTAAAATAAAAAGAAACAAAAGCAACAACAAAAGAATCCTAGGTGGTAGAAGGCATCATGGGGCAGTGGAAAAGAAGGAGGAACCTGAGCGCCCAGGGGCTGGGCAGGAATCTTGGCCTTCCAAGTGTCACCTGGGTAATGTCAAGCCTCAGATTTTCATCACTGGATGTCCAGGAAGGTTTTCTCCAGCTCAGGATCTGACTTCAATGTAGTCTGTAACTCAGCAGTGATGGGAACTAAAGCTGAGGTCACTGTACTAAAGTTCCTGTATAAGCTCTGGGTTCTAAGCATAAAGCCAAACAGAGAACCCATGAGAAGCCTCCTCAGTAGAAGAGCATCCTTTCCTTTCCTTCCACAAATCAAGTTTATAAGGAGTCCTTTACTACCTCTCCAGAATGAGGCTTCTTTCTTAGACAGGACAGCTGGTGGCACAGTAAAGAGAGGGCAGGGCCTGGAGTCAGGAGGAACCGAGTTACAATCCTGCCTTGCCACTTACCAGCTAGTTGGGCAAGTCATTTAATCTGTTTGTCTTGTTTTTTAACTATACAATAGGGACATTAATAACACCTACCTCCCAAGGTTGTTGTGGGGATCAAATTAGATATTTTTAAAGCATTTTTCAAATCTTAAAACACTATGGAAATGTTTAGTATCATTATAGGCATAACTGTCACTGATGGGAAACTGGAGAAGAGGTTAAGTCTTGCATATGGACAGAAAGACTCAGCTAGCACTGGTGGGGCAAAAAAAAAAGGGCCTAACTAATGAAAGCCCGTTTAAATGCCCCCAAAGAAGGTTTATCCAAATCAGGCATAATTCTGTCAGGTCACCAACATTCCTGGTTTATGGAAGAATAGGCGCACTGGATATTCACTTCCTGTGAACATTACACAGATAAAAGTTTCCTATATGAGTGACTCTAGAAAATATTCAACTTCCCTGGACCTCAGTTTCCTCATCTGTAAAATGACTGTAAAATGATCTCTGAAGTCCTTCCCAGCTCTAGATCGATGACTCTATTAATAATCTTAATTTCCTTTCTTTCTCAGTAAAAAAGCAAGATTCCCTTCCTAAATTCCAAGGCAGTTTTGTTAGAGGGAGAAAAGGGGAATAGAGAAGGAAGGGAGGGAGGAATCCTCATCATTAACTCCCAAGCAAAACATGTTCTTCCTTCCTAGTCTGTCACTTCTGACCAAATAAAACAATGAAACAATTTAGGAAAACTCATCTGAATTATCTGAATAATTTCCTCAACTTCTCATTTGGTTTTGCCTGAGGAAACACAAGTGTGTTAAATAAATCAAGATCAGCTAGCAGTTTTACTTGGGATCAAATAGAATTTAAACAGGTAACAAACTCGTTTTCACTTATTTCCTTTTGAGTATAACAAACACCAATTCAAAATAACATTTCTACATGCAAAGTAAAAGAGAATAAGAGATTTACACAATCAGCCACAATGTGCAGCTTGATTCTGTCAAGAACACAACAAACTCAGCATGTTATTTTCTTTGTGTTTTTCCCTCATGAACTTCTTTCTTTTCTCTTCTCTGTATTTTTAACAAATGCTTCAATGATCCTTTTTTCTTACATTTCCTTTTTCTCCATTCCGATAGCCCTATCCAGTCACCAAGGCTTCCCCCTATATATCCCCTAACTACTGGAAAGGGAAAAAAAACAGCCTTGTATCCAAAACACAAAGTTAAGCAAAACACATACCCACATTGAGCATATTTGAAAATGTGTCAGGCTCACAAACATCCCATTTTGTCAGCCATCCTCTGGAATCTTGCTCCCGGATTTATGGGAATATATGACTGAAAGTTGAATGGGAAGGAAGGAAGGAAGGAAGGAAGGAAGGAAGGAAGGAAGGAAGGATGGAAGGAAGGAAGGAAGGAAGGAAGGAAGGAAGGAAGGAAGGAAGGAAGGAAGGAAGGAAGGAAGGAAGGAAGGAAGGAAGGAAGGAAGGAAGGAAGGAAGGAAGGAAGGAAGGAAGGAAGGAAGGAAAGGAGGAAGGAAGGAAGGAAGGAAGGAAGGAAGGAAGGAAGGAAGGAAGGAAGGAAGGAAGGAAGGAAGGAAGGAAGGAAGGAAGGAAGGAAGGAAGGAGGAGGGAGGGAGGGAGGGAGGGAGGAAGGAAGGAAGGAAAGGAAGGAAGGAAAGAAAGGTAGATATAGTGGATAGAGATCTGGGCTTGTCACCAGGTTCACCACGCTTACAAATTGCAAAGCAGATTCTAATCTGCATTGCCAAGGTCCCTGTAAGACACACACACACACACACACACACACACACACACCCCTAATTTCCTTCAGGACAAAAACTCTCACTTTATCTCTCCCGGTTGCTGTGTCTCCCCTAATGTCATGGGTGCCCAGATAATCAATCGACAAGCCTTTATTGCGCATTTTCTACAGGACACAAGGAAAGGTAAAAACTCGATTCCAAGCCTCAAAGACCTTTTTATAGTAGAGACAACATGTACCTCTACAAATTTATACACACAAACACGCGTGTTTGGGGAAGCACGTATGTGTACAAACACACACAGGCCCCCCAGCTATCTGGTGTGTAAACAGAAGGAATCTGGCCAGGAAGGGACTGTCCTCTGAGGGCCAGGGAAGGCCTCTCCCAGAAGCTGGAAGCTGGGTATGAAGGAAGCCGGGAAGCCAGGAGACAGTGGTCAGAGGGAGGGGGTCCAGGCCTGTGGCTCAGCGAGTCCACGGGGGCCCAGCATGACCAGAAGCAGCCAGCGGGCCCGTCTGGCCAGACCCTACAGGGTGCCAAGGCGGGCGCTCCTCTGCTGCACTCTGGGCCTTCTTTTGCTGGGTCAAAGGATGGCACTTCCGGGCTATTCTTTCCATAATTCCCAATGGCTTTCCAGCAGGGGTGTCACAAGAGGGCTTGCTGGTCTCAGAACCAGCAGACTTGAGTGAGTCTCGGCCACTAGCTGGGCCGGACCAGGAAGGTGTTCCAGCCCTCCGAAGACTCCTCTGGCAAGTTGGGCGTTTGGCCTCCATCACAGCATCTGGAGGGGAGGAGCCTTTAGAGCGGCTCTAGTTCAGCCCCTTCATTTCACGGCGGGGAGGGAAGCTCAGAGAACTGGAAGGGTCTTTCCTGAGGTAGTTCAGGTGGAAGGAGCCAAAGTGGGATTCAGAAAAACAGGTCTTCGGACCCCAAACCTGGCGCTGTGCGTCAGTGCCCGGGGCTTCCTCTACAGCCCAGGCTACCTGGGCTCACAACTACCTCCGTAAACACGAAATAAGTGAGAGCCATCATTCTATGGGGCAGGCAGGTGGCTCAGAAGGGAGAGAGCCAGGCCCAGAGAAGGGAGGTCCTGGATTCCAATGTGGCCTGGGATACTTCCGAGCTGTGTGACCCCCCTGCCTAGCCCGTCCTGCTCTCCTGCTCTGGATCCAATGCTCCGCATCATGTGACGTTCCCTATGACAGAAGGTCATAAGACAGACAGAAAACTCGACCTGTCAGCGAAAGAACACGGCTGCAGTCTGGAAATGTCCCTGCAAACCCCCGGGCCTGGGGGGAGGGGCTGCTTCCGTTTTGTTTCATGGGGTCCCCATCACGTGCCAGACGAGAGCCATTTCAATAAGAGTTGGGCGTCTAGTCCGAGGGAACAAGCGCTCATGAATGCTCGCCATTCTCCGGGCACCGACCTCTGCTCCGGGAATAAAAAGAACGGCAGAAACAGCGTGAAGCCCCACCAAACCCGTGCTGGCTCTCAAGATGGCCGCATGCTCCCGGGGCAGACAATGTGCCGACATTACGCACAAAAAGATCTGCTCCGGAGCAACCATCCCGGAGGGGAGGCCCAAAAGGAGCTGGAATGTTCGCCAAGCCTTGAAGGAAGCCACGAGGTGAGTGAAGATGAGGAGGGCGCAGGGAGGCGATGTTTGGAGCCCCAAGAGGACGTGCCATGGCAACCAGCAGCCGGGCTGGCGCCTCCTGGGCAGGGGGTGTCAGCAGCCTAGGAGATGGGAAGCTACAAAGAGTACTCGGAGCAGCCTCGGGAGAATCATTCGTTTTATTTTTACCAATTCGAAGTGTTTGACTTGTATAAACCATGAACAAATGCCCCGTGTGAGAAGAAAAGGGACAAAGCGAGGTCACAGGACCCAGGTTTAGAGCTGGAAGGCTCCTTGGAGGCTTCCCAATCCCACATCCTCATTTTCCAGTAGCGGAGGCCTGAGAGGCAGAGTAACCTTGGTGGTAAAGAGCAGAGCCAAGATTCGAACCCAGGATCCTGCCCGCTTCACCTCGGGCCAATCCAAGATCCCCTCTGTGCAGTGCCTCGCTCTGAAGTTAGCACAGGGAACCTGAACCCAAGCCTTTGTGGATGAACTTGGCACTCGATGTTGGTCTGGCCCTGGCCGGTGGCAGCTGCCGATAATCAAAAATCCTGCCCCTTGTACTTTACAATGACCCTTGCCGCCCCCCCCCCCCCAACGACCACGGTGCGTGGGGAGAGACCAATGGATCAGACTCCTCTTCCCCAGACAATGGAGGAGGTGCTGGGACGAGAGGAGGCCAGCATGGCCAGGGAGCAATTCCATTTGTCTGCGAGTGGCGCCTCGGCTTGTAGCCAGCACCCAAGTTCTGCGAGGGGCAGCCAAGGAAGGCGGGACGCTTGGACGTGGGTACTTCTGAGCCCTTCACTTTTTGGCACTCTCAGGAAGGGAGGGAGGGACGTCCTTTCCAGCGGCCCAGGTGAAAGATGCCACCGTGCCCATTACTCGTAGGTGCATTTTTAAAATCCCTCCAATTGATGAAACTGGGCTGGGGGAGAAGAGAATGGGGCAGAGGACAGCTTTCTGCAGGGGAAGGGCTGCCCTTTCATCTTCCATCTGGGGTCTCCCCTTTGTTTGTCGTTGCCAGAGCAGTAAACTCTGTTTGTCTGCCGTGGAAGGCCCAGGCTGGGCAACTTTGAAGTCTAGCCTGTTCCTGAATGTCACCTACTGTTCCTGTCAGCAGGCCGGGATGAAGCTGGGGGGCTGGAGGTGTCGGCTCTAATTCCTTTATTGACACACGGGCCTGTCTTCAAACACTCGTGTAAATGAAGAAGCTGGGCCCGTCATGGGCCCAGAAAGGCCATTGTTTATGGACTGAGCCCCGCTTCCGAAGGTCCCAAGGGCCCCCAAATCTTCCAAATTAGCACCTCCCTGAGATCAAAGAATGGGGTTTTCTTTGGGTAATTACCTTCTTGGAGAGCAGAGCAAACGAGGGCAGCTTTAAGCTATCTCCCTCCTCCCTCCAACCCAAATCTTGCTTTGGAGGGGACAAATGGTAGCATTGGGCCCTGTTTCCAGGACAGAACAGTAAGGAAGGGGCAGACGTTTTACTTCCTCCTAATGGACAAGAGCAATGGAGATGATTCTGTTTTGAAAGGTCATGTTACCTTCCGGTCCCTTCACCCTCAAGCCACGACTGCTTCGAGAGGTCAGAGGGATCGAGGAAGAATCCGCAAAGACAGGGCCCAGATTGGCTCCACGAGGCCTAACAACGATCACGCGGCTGTCAGATTTACTGACACTTCAATTCACTTCAACATGCAAGTATTTAAGAGCCTGATCCATGCAAAATGTACAGCAAACACTTAACGAATGTGCAGGAACTGGGAACGCAATGGAGGAAGCTAGGGAGTGACACTGAGGAGTGCTGGGCCTGGATTCAGAAAGACCCGATTCAAAGACTCAGACCCTCATTAGCCATAGGACCTTGGGCAAATGTGTTGCCTCGCTGTTGTCAACTGTAAAATGGGGATAATTATAGCACATATCTCACAGGACTGTTGTGAGATCAAATAATATTTACAAACATACTTAGCACAATGCCGAGAACCTAGTAGGTGCTTCCTTCCTACAAAGAGAGCATGGCCCTGACCTCAAGAGGCTTATATTCTACTAGGAAACAATTGGGAGCAGAAAAAATAAATTCAAACTAAACACAGTATTTGGGGATTGAGTTAGGGTGGCATTAACAAACGAAGGAGTCAGGAAAAGCCTTTAATTGCTTTTCACGTTACTTCATCTAACTATATCTGAAAAACAGCAAAGCACAGTAGAGTCAGAAAGACGGAGGTTCTGCTATGTTGGTTGTATGAGTGACCCTGAATAAATGGCTTAACCCCACAGTGCTCCAAGCTTTTGCTGGGCTAAAGACAAGCGAGAGATCTACCTTGACAAATGAAAGTTTTTCCACGGAGTATTTCTGATAGCCAGAAAATCACAAGTGTGGACTTGTTCCTTGTTTTTCAGTCTTTCAGACTCTTGGTGACCCCATTTGGGGGTTTTCATGACAAAAATACTAGAGTGTCATGTCTTTCTCTAGTTCATTTTACAGATAGGAACAAGGCAGAGGGTTAAGTGACTTGCCCAGGGTCACACAGTCAGGAAGTATCTGAGACCAGATGTAAATTCATGAAGATGAGACTTCTCAATTACCCAAGCCCCATGCTTCTTTCTATTTGTGTAGCCTCAGCTGCCCGAGCTGCAGACTAAGTCTCTATATTCATAATTCCAATGAACAGATGTTCACTTCTAATATGTTGCTTCCACTATTCATATCCCTGAAAAAAAAACAGAGAAGGATAGAACCAAATAGCATAGCCAATTAAATAAGTTAATAATGGATTACTTTGGTTTTACTTTGTATATATGGCATTTACTTACACATGTAAACATATTGGAGGAAACACATACATATGTAAGTAAATACCATATATACAAAGTAAAACCAAAGTAATCTATTCCAGAAGACAAGGAATTTTATGTCTGACTTTGCATCCTTACTGCCTAGCACAGTACCTGAATCATAGTAAGTATTCCATAAATGCTTTTGAATAAAGTAATAATAAATTCAATGAAAATCCAATTCTAGAGGCCAGAGAACCTTTCTTAATTAATTCCCACTCTTATCTTCATTGGTTCCTTCCCTTCAAATATGTCCATAAACCTCTAGACCGTTCCTTAAAATCTTTATTAGACCCCCTCAATCCCCTGAAGCTAGTGTCCTTCTTTTATTTCTCCTTCCTTATTCAGCTTTCCAGACTGCGCTGTGTCTCCTTTCATTCACTCTTCATCTCTTTACAATCTGGCTCTCAGTTCCATCCCTTGACTGAAATGGCTCTCTCCAAAGCTACCAATGATCTCTCAGTTGCTAGATAGGGTGGTCTTTTCCCAGTCTTTTCCCATATATCTGTCTTTGACATTCTTAACTCCAGTCTCCACCTGGATAAATTCTCTACTCTGGATTTTTAGGGCATTCCTCTTTCCTAGTTCTCCTTCTAGCTGATCAGTCCTTGCTAAATCACTACCTTTTCATGTTGCCTAAGTATGGTTGGTCCCCAAAAACCTGTCATAGGCCCTCATCTCTTCTCCTTCTCCACGCTCTCAACAGCCTCATCAGCAACCAGGAATTTAAAGATTATGACTATGCAAATACTCCCAGATCAGTGAAGATCCAACTGCAATCCCTCCTGAATTTCAGTCCCACATCACTAATTACCTGTTAATATCCCGATTTCAATATGTCCAAGTCATATTTCTCCCAAACTTCCCTCCATCAGTCAAAAGCACTACCAGTCTTCCGTTCTCCCAGAGTCCAGCCTCTGCACCTTTAATCTCCTTCCTCCCACAATTCTAATCAGATGCCAGATCTTGCTATTTCTGTCTTCCCATCTTGTAGACCTGATCCCTCTTCTCCACTCTCTGCTAACACGACCTTTAGTTCAGGCTCTCACTTAAATTCAAACTCCTGATTAGAGTCCTTACTGGAGTGACTCTCAACACTTCAGTCAGTTGCTGCTGCCAAAGGGATCGTTCTTAACTTCATAACTGACTATTTCACTCTCTTCAGCCAACTCCACTGGCTTCTTCTTGCCTTCAGGATAAAGTGTAAAATCCTCTGTTTAGCTTTCTAATCTTTCAGAACCCAATGCCAACCCTTCTTTCTGGGCTTACTGAATGAACATCACTAATCCCTCAGCGTACCACTGTGAGCTAAAGAGAGTGCAAGGGAAAGATAAGGGCCTTATGGAAATTAAAGGAGATATCCCAATCCCAAAGCAGGATTTCATTAGTAAAACACACCCCATATCCAAGTGTTCTATGGAACTGGGGAAACCTGTCAACAACAGGAATATGGTGTGATCGCATTGGGTCACCAAATGAGGTGACTTATATAAAGCCCTGTAACATGAGCTTTTTATTGCTATCATTATCATGAATATTATTTCTTATCCCCCAAGAAACTCTCCAAAACTGTAAATTGCAAAGAAATTGACTTTTTTGCATCAATGAACAGAGAGAATCATCGAGAATTCATCCTACCAATGAAATGACAAGTTCAGATCATATGTGTGTGCACATGTGAGTGTGTTTGTGTGTATTTTCTTGAAAAGCCTTAGAGAATTCTGAATTCCCTCTATACCATGATGAAACCCCAGAAGAGAAAAAGTATGTCTTATATGCAAATACATATTTGTGTGCACTATATATGCATATACAAATAAGCCCTCCTCTAGGGTGAATTAATGACACAGAGGAACCCAGAATTCTCTGAAGTTTTCCTAGCAGAGTTAAAGTCTTGACAGGTCCTACCAAGGTGGAAAGGATATATTCATAGATCTAATGCTGATCTGTACTTCAGCTATTCAAAGACTGGCTGAGAATCTCACTACTGAGTTAACTAAGGGAGACTGATTTTCCAGGCACAGCAATTCCCAAAAATCACATAAGAGAACACTGAGAGGGGCATTTAGCATCTTAGTAGAAGTGAAAGCTGAAACCCCTCTGATAACTAATTTTGAAAATCTTTGAAAAGCATCTCGAAACAATGGGAATTCAAAATTCAGCAGTAAGAAGGTGAGGGGGGCTCTCCCTCTGAACACAACTTGAAAGGTAGGCAAGGAGAGTTGATTTTTGGTGGATTAAGGGGGAACTGGAAGAAAAACTGAACAAAGTGGAATGCTGGCCACCCCCACCCCCAACACCACCACTTCTCTAGGTTCCATGACTGGGCATAGTCTAACTTTAGGATCCCAAGATGTGGGCTACACCAAGAAAAGAATATCCTCAGACCCACCTCCTTTAAGTCCCAAGCCCTGGCACCAGCCTTAAGTGAGGCCCAGAAGTCCATAGCACTGGGCCCTTTCAAACCTTCACTGCTAAAATGAAAACTATTGCTTGCCCCAGGGCAAAATAGTTCATAGTGCCAAACTCTGCAAGCCAGCAGAAGAGACAGAATCAGTAAGCAGCTTTCAGAATTCCCAGTCCATAGGCAAAAAAGGCTGGAAAAATGAGTAAACAGCAAAAGACTTACTCCTCAAAAATTTCTATGGGGATAAAGAGTAAAGCAGAGAACCAACAGTTCTTAAAAAAACAGAATTGGCCTAATAGAAAAAGAGTCCAAAAAAAAATCCAATAAGGAGAAGAGTACCATGAAAAGTACAATGGATCAAATAGAAAAGGAGGATCAAAAGGTCATGGAAGAAATTAATTCTTTAAAAATTAGAATTGGGCAAATAGAAGCTAATGACTTTATGAGACATCAAGAAACAATAAAACAAAATGAAAAGAATAAAAAATAGAGGAAAATATGAAATATCTCATTAAAAAAAACAACTGACCTTGAAAACAAATCCATTAGAGACAATTTAAGAATTATTGGACTCCCTGAAAGTCATGACCAAAATAAAAACCTAGACATGTTACAAGAAATTATTCAATAAAACTGCCCTATAGAAATTGAAAGAATGCACAGATCACCTCCTGCAATAAATCCCCAATGACAACTTTCAGAAATGTTATAGCCAAGCTTAAGAGTTCCCAGGCCAGAAGGAAAATACTGCAATCAGTCAGAAAGAAACAATTCTAATATCATGGAGTCTTGTTCAGGATTACACAAGATCTGGCAGCTTCTACTGCCATAAATTACCTATCCATCCAAACTGACTATATTCTTTCAAGGGAAAGTATGGTCATTTAATAAACTAGAAGATTTCCAAGCATTCCTGAAAAAAAAAAGACAAACAGAAAATCTGATGTCCAAATACTAATTTTAAAGAGAAGCATAAAAAGGTAAATAAGAGAAAAAAATGAAAGGCTTCAGTAAAGTCACATTGTTTATATTCTTATATGGAAATATGATATCTGTACCTCTTAAAAATTATCATTATGATAGTAGTTAGAAGAAGTATGCATAAACAGATGGTATGGTAGTAAGCTATTTAGGATGATATGCAAAAAAATACTAGAAGTGAAAAAAAGGAGAAATACTAAGAGAAATGAGAAAAGAGAAATAAAACGGGGTAAATTGTATCACATAAAGAGGCATAGGGAGGGAAAATACTATTACAGTGGAAGGGAGGATGAGGGTGGTAATGGGTAATACTTAAAACATTACTCTTATTAGAATTGGCCCAGAAATGGAATATGGCCAGATTCATTATGATATCGAATCCTATCTTACCCTAAAGAGAAATAGAAGGCAAATAAGAAAGGGTGTGGTAGGGAGGGGAGTAATGTAAAGAAGGGAGAAGGAAAGGAGTGACTAAAAGCAAAACACTGGTGTGGAAGGAAAGAGTGAAAGGAGAAAGGGCAGGGTTAAAAGAGGAAATCAAGATGGAGGGGAATACAAAGATGGTAATCACAACTGTGAATGTAAATAGGATGAACTCACCCACAAAATGAAAGCAGATAGCAAAATGAATTAAAAACCAGACTCCAACCATATGTTGTTTACAAGAAACATGTACAGAGTAAAGGTAATAGACTAGAACAGAATCTACTGGGCTTCAGCTAAGACAAAAAAAAGAAGGAATAGTAATAATGATCTCAGACAAAGCTAAAGCAAAAATAGATCTGATCAAAAGATAAGGAAGGCAACTAAATCTTGATAAAAGGTAGTATAATGAAAAAATATCAGTATTTAATATATATGCACCAAATGGTATAGCATCCAAATTTTTAAAGGAGCTTATGAAGGAAATAGATAGTAAAATGATACAAGTGGAAGATCTCAAACTTTCCCTATCAGAACTAGATAAATATAACCAAAAAACAAATAAGAAAGAAGGGAAGTAATGATATTCTAGAAAAGTTAGATACCATCAATACCTAGAGAAAATTAAAGAAGGATAAAAAGTAATATACCTTCTTAAAAACACATGGTACATACATATACAAAAATTAACCATGTACTAGAGCATAAAAACTTCACTACAAAATGCAGAAAAGCAGAAATAATAAATGTAACTTTTTCAGATCATAATATAATAAAAATATAATCAATAAGAGTTCACAGAAAATCAAATAAAATTAATTGGAAATTAAATAATCTAATTCTTCAAAAGTGGTTGGTCAAAGAACAAATCAGAGAAACACTCACTGATTTCATTGAAGACAATGATAATGAGGAGATAAGATATCAAAATTTATGGGACATAGCCAAGGCAGTACTCAGGGTAACATGTATATTCCTTAATATTTACATCAATAAAAGAGAATAAGCAGATCAATGAAGTGGGCATGCAAGCTAAAAAACTAGAAAAAGAACAAATTAAAAATCCCCAATTAAAGACTAAATTGGAAATCCCCAAAATCAATGGAGAAATAAATAAAATTGAAAGTAAAAGAACTATTAAACTAATTTTAAAAAAAGACTAGGAGTTGGTTGTATTAAAAAATAGTTTTGATAAAAAAAAAGAAAGAGAATCAAATTACCAGTATCGAAAATGAAAGAGGTGATTTCACCTCTAATGAAGAGGAAATTAAAGCAATTATTAGGAGCTATTTTGCCCAGTTATATGACAAATCTGATAATTTAAATGAAATGGATGAATATTTACAAAAAATATAAATTGCCTAGATTAACAAAAGAGGAAATATAATACTTAAATAATCCCATCTCAGAAAAAGAAATTGAACAAGTCATCAATGAATTCCCCAAGAAAAAATCCCCAGGGCCAGATGGATTCAAAAGGGAATTCTATCAAATACTTATAGAAAGAATAATTAATCCCAATATTATACAAACTATTTAGCAAAACAAAGTACTATCAAATTTTTAATGACACAAATATGGTGCTGATACCTAAACCAGGAAGACCAAAAACAGAGAAATGAAATTACAGACTAATTTCCCTAATGAACATTGATGCAAAAATCTTAAATAAAATACTAGCAAAGAGACTACAGCAATATATCACACAGATTATTCACTATGACCAGGTTGAATTTATACCAGAACTGCAAGGCTGATTTAACATTAGGAAAATCATCAGCATAATTTACCATATTAATCCAACTAATAGAAATCACATGAATAGATAGATTTCAGTAGATGCAGAAAAAGCCTTTGCCAAAATACAACACCCATACCTACTGAAAACATGAGAAGCACAGGAATAAAAGGGTCTTTCCTTAAAATAATACTTATTTAAAAATATCAGCAAGTATCACCTGCAATGAGAATAAGTTAGAAGCCTTCCCAGTAAGATCAGGAGTGACATAAGGATGTCCAATATCACCACTATTGTTTAATATTGTCCAAGTAATGCTAACTTTAGCAATTAGAAAAAAAAAAGAAATTAAAGGAATTGAAGCAGGCAATAAGAAATCAAAACTATAACTCTTTGTGAATGATATGATGGTATACTTAGAGAATCCTAGAAAATCAACTAAAAAACTAGTTGAAATAATTAATAATTTTATCAAAGGATATGAAATAAACCCACATAAATTATTCACATTTCTATATATTTCCAACAAAACTCAGCAGCAAGAGTCTGAAAGAGAAACTCCATTTAAAATCACTCTAGACAATATAAAATATCTGGGAACATATTTGTGAAGACAAACACAGGAATTATGTGAACACAATTACAAAACACTTTTCATATAAATAAAATTAGATCTAAACAACTGGGAAAACATTAATTGCTCATAGGTAGGTCAAGCTAATATAATTAAAAATGACAATCCTACCTAAATTAATTTACTTTTTCAGTGCCATACCTATGAACTACCAAAAAATTATTTTACAGAACTAGGAAAAAAATATTTTTGGAAGAATATCAAGAAAACTAATGAAAAAATGTGAAGGATGGTAGCCTAGCAGTACCAGATCTTAAACTATACTATAAAGCAGTAATCATCTAAAATGGCTAAGAAATAGAAGGATGGATCAATGGAATGGACTAGCATTAAATGACCTCAGCAATCTAGTGTTTGATATACCCAAAGATTCCAGTATGGCAAAAATTAAGTTTAGATCAATATCTCACACTCTATAACAAGATAAATTCAAAATGAGTATATGATTTAAACATAAAGTTAATAAGTAAATTAGGAGAACATAGAATAATTTACCTGTCAGAACTATGGAGAAGGGAAGAATTTATGACCAAACAAGAGATAGAGAACATTACAAGACCTAAAATGAATCATTTTGATCATATTAAATTAAGAAGGTTTTGTATAAACAAAACCAATGCAACCAAGATTGGAAGGGAAGCAAAATAAACTGGGGGAAATTTTTTTAAAAGTTTCTCTGAAAAAGACCTCATTTCTCAAATATATAAAGAACAAAGTCAAGTTTAAAAGAATTCAAATTATTCTCCAATTGACAAATAGCCAAAGGGTATAAATAAGCAGTTTTCCCATGTGAAGAAATCAAAGCTATCAATAATCATATTGAAAAAATGTTCTAAATCCCTCTTGATTAGAGAAATGCTAATTAAAGCAACTCTGAGGGACCACTTCACACCTATTAGATTGGCCAATGTGACAGTAAAGGAAAATAATAAATGTTGGAGGGAATGTGGTAAAATTGGGACACTAATGTTTTGTTGGTGGAGTTGTGACCTGATCCAACCATTCTGGAGGGCAATTTGGAATTATGCCCAAAGGGCTATAAAAGAATGCACATCTTTTGATCCAGTAATACTACTACTACATCTGCATCCCAAAGAGATTTTTTTTAAATGAGAAAGGACCTGTTTGTATGAAAATATTTATAGTTGCACCTTTGGTGGTGGCAAAGAATTAGAAACTAAAGGGATGTCCCTCAATTGGGGAATGGCTGAACAAAGTATAGTATAATGATGGTGATGAAATACTATCATGCCATAAGGAATGATGAACAGAATGATTTCAGGAAGAACTGGAAAGACCTAGGTGAACTGATGCAGAGTGAAATAAGTAGAACCAGGAGAACATTAATTATACACAGTTAACTGAAATATTGTGGAGCTGTCGTATGTGATAGACTGCTACTAACAGCAATACAATGATCTAGGACAATTCTGAGGGACTTATGAAAAAGAATGTTATCTACCTCCAGAGAAAGAATTCTTGGTGTAGAAATGTGGATGAAAACATGTAATTTATCACTTGTTTATTTGGATGTATGATTTGGAGTTTTGGTTTTATAAGATTATCCACTTACAAAAATGAATAATAAGAAAATGTTTCATGTGATAAAACACATCACACAGAAAAATATTAACAATTAAAAACAAGAGGACACTGAGGACCCATGATTGCTGCTAAGTAAGCAATTGCCAACAGACAGCCCTTGGGAGTCAGAGGAAACCACACAGTGTCAAGAAATCTAGAGACCCCACAACCCAAGTTGACTGTACCTCCTTGTAAAGGTCCATAAGAGGTCCTGGATAATACTTGCAGTGCAAAGACTTTGAACTTTATGACTGGAAAAAAGTACCCACATAGATGAGGTCACAGATGGACAAAAATAGAGAAGTAATGCCAAACCAATATATGAAGCTAGGGCTTCTGTCCCTGATTATGGCTTATTAAATGTCAAGTGGAAGGTGGTAGGAGTGGATAAGCTTAGAAAAGGCTACCTGCAATGAGTTGTACAAAATGACTGAGAAGCAGATGCTAACACACAAGTAGGTCTTCTTAGTGGAAAGCTGCCTGGGTGCCGGTCCCCAGTCCAGCTTGTGTTCATAGCATGCTTCTGTCACTCACTAGTTGTAGGAACTATGAGAAGTGATTGCATTTCCTTAAGCCTCAGTTTCTTTATCTATAAAACAAAGAGAATAATACCTACTGATAGTCAGTTACTTATTTTTATTAATTAATTCAGGTAACTAAGAAAGCTATGTAGAGGATCGTAGGGAGGGCAGAGATCCCTCCCTCTGCCCTCCTGTATGATCCAGCCTTTTTAGTCTTATTTTCCACACCCTGCAGACATGCATGCACAAACTGTCTGACTGAAGTCATGGTATAGGCCCCACAGCAAGGAGAAGGATCCAGGGACACATAGAGTAAAAGAATCCAGCTGTTTTCCCCTCCCTTTTCTCTAAGATGGTGTCAAAGCCCAAGAAGGAAGTGGTTGTCGCCCCTAAGTCAGAAGCCAAGCCCAAGGCCTTGAAGGCCAAGAAGAAAGTGTTGAAGGGTATCTGTAGCCACAAAAAGAAGATCCAAACATCTCCCACCTTCCAGTGACCCAAGATTCTAAGACTTCAAAGGCAGCCCAAATACCCTTGGAAAAGTGCTCCTTGGAGAAACAAGCTGGCCTATGCCATCATTAAGTTTCCCCTGATCACTGAGTCTGCTACAAAGAAGACTGAGGACAACACCCTCATCTTCATTATGGACGTCAAGGCCAATAAGCATCAGATCAAGCAAGCAGTAAAGAAGCTGTATGACACTGATGTAGCCACGGTCAATACTCTGATCTGGCCTGGTGGAGAGAAGGTCTATATTCAACTTACTCTAGACTATGTTGCATTGGATGGTGCCAACAAAATTGCAGTCATCTAAACTTTGTCCAGCTATCCTACTCCACCTAGAATAAAAAGTTTTCCGGTAAAAAAAGAAAGAACCCAGGAGGATTCATATATAGAAGGCAGCACTTTAAATATTAATTTGGGGAAAAAATCTTCCTCTTAGGGAGGCTCCCTTGATCTTCCTCAACATTAACTCAATGTCACAATCTTCTCTATCAAAGAGAATTTAAGTGAGAGCGCTTGAATCTGAGCTTAAACCCTTGCTTTGTCACTTATAACCTACGTGATCTTGGCCAAGGCACTTATACCTCTCTAGGTCTCTGATTCCACATGTGTAAAATGAGGGGAGGCACATCTGCACTAGCCAGCCCAAAGACCTGACCCACACCCCAATGTCCCCTCCTTCTTTCCAATGTTGGGGAGACCCAAGTTCTGAACTGAACTGGCTGAGGTCAAGGACCACTGTGCTGGAAATGATCTTTGCAGGAAAGCAGGGGAAAAGAAGAAAAAGGGCAGGGCACAACTGGGCTTGAAACAGGGTTTATCCTCACATCCCGCCCCCTCCTCCTCCTCCCAGAGCCACAGGGACCCAAACTCTAAAGGGCAGGAATCCCCCCAGCTCCAGCTGCAGTGGTATCAGCATGTCTCTGAACTATCGATTAAAGTACCGAGGAAAAGGGGGTACAAGAAAGAACATCAATTACATGTGTATGGAGGGACAAGGGGAGAAGGGGTGAGTGAGGGGTGTGCAGGGCTGTGCCAAGCCTGAGAAAAGAGTCCAGAATCCAGATGGAGCCAACTAGGTCTTCAGGAAAGTCATTTGGGGGAGAGCCCTGGACTGGTGAATCAAGAATGCTCAGAAAGGATGAAGTGCTTGAAGAAGCCATCAGAGGGGCAGGATTCAGCTCAACGGGGAAAATAAGGGAAGAAAACATTGAAATCACCATAGATCATGGAAGAAAATTCAGAGACCTTCAACATAAGCAGATAAATCATCAGAGAACATATTAACAGCAGAAGGAAATATGGCCTCCAGATCTAATAAATAAGTTCAGGCCTCTACAAATACTGAAAAATGAAGGGAAATGATCCAACACCTGATGAGACAGAGGACCCTATAGAATCTGAGGGGGGAAAGCGAAAGTTCATGTTTTTCCTCAGTGATTTTTATAAGGGAGGAATAAATCCAAAGCATGGGAGAGGTGCAAAGAAGAGAAAGAAACAAAAAGCAGAACCTCAGGATTCCAGTCAGAGAGCAGAAGGGGGATGGGTGAGCTCCAACTGTCACTGGGGCCCTTCTTCATCCAAGAGAAGAGGAAGGAGGCAAACCTCTCAAGCTGGGAAGAAGCTGGATCTCTCTGGGGATAAACAGTGTTCCCTATGAACCCCTGCACACCTCTTCCTCGTTCTCAACAATAGCACAGAGTCATCTGTGAATACTGTAGAGGGGGACTTTGAAAGGAAACCATCTACAGAGAAACTTGCTGTCAAGATCTCCTTCTACATTTCTCCCTAACCTGTTCCTGGACTCCTGAATTAAGAGCTAGTTAGCTGAAGAATAGGGATCGACCAGCAGCTGGCCAGAAGAGGGTTCAAGGCACTCAGCTTTGAACCCCAAGGTCTTGGGAAGGCCTATCTGCCACAGGGGACAAGTGTTAGGGTTTCCTACTCCCCACTTTCCTTGTCTGACACCCTTACCTCTACTTCCCTGTGTGAACCAAAATAAATTGTATACTCTTTAGAAATAGGTCTGGCTGGTTTCTGACACTTTGAGGAAAGGGGACAGAAGATTTGGGGAGAATCACATCTTTCCCCAAAAGGGGAAGGTTAACTCAGGATCCCAGTGATCCAAACTGCCTAACCCAAGGAACAGCATCACTCCTTGATAATGGGGTGACCCCAGAGGTTTCTGAAGGGAAGTGACAGTGGGTGTCCTTAAGGAGATCAGAGGTAGAAGAATCCATCTTGCTTCACAATAGCTGGGACCAAAGGGGAGGTAGTGGGTCCTCTTACCAAAGTCAATCTCTGCAGTTATTGTCCTCCATCTCCCGGAGATATTCTCAGAGGAGACATATTTGCTCTGTCAGGGGGATAAGACTTGGCTACCTCTCTCCCAGAAAAGAGAGGGGAAGAAGAATCTATTCACTCTCTCCATTTCCCTCTCTCCTTCCATTCCCCCTGTTCCCCTCTCAAGCCTTCTATTACATTTTGAAGAGAAGAGAAGCAGATCTTAAAGCTCTTGAAGTTATGGGTAAGAGGTGTATTCTTAACTGAAAAAGAGATAGATAGAGAATATAAAAAAATAAAATAACTTTGATTACATGAAACTGAAAAGCTTCAACACAGACAAATTTATGTATCTAGAATAAGGAGGAAATGGTTGAATGAGGAGGAAAAATCTTTGTATCAAATGTCTCTAACACTTTGGTATCCAAGATATAAATAATTTATATATATATATGTATATATATAATGTGTATATTATATGTATATATTACTAATAGTCATTCCACAATAGATAAGTATTCAAAGAATATAAACAAACAGCTCTCCAAAAAAGAATTTAAAAATATTCACATTATATGAAAGAAGAATGTTCCCAGTCACTAATTAAAGGAATGAAAAACAAAGTTCTGAGGTTGCAAATTTGCAAAGATGATTTTAAAAATGTTATAGTCAGATGTAAGTGGGGTATGAAATAATAGGCATACTAATACATTACTGGTGGAGTTGTAAAAAATGTATATTTTGGAAAGCAAGCTAGAATTATACAAATAAAGTGACTCAAATGTCCATATCCTTTGAACCAGAAAATCCATAATAAGCTAATATCCTAAAGAAGCCATTTGATAAGAAGAAAATGCCCAATATATACCAAATATTTATAGCAGTACTTTTTTGTAGTAGCATAGATGTGGAAATAAAGTAGATGCCATCAATTAGAAGATAAATAAACAAATTATGGTGTATTCATGCAATGGTACATGACTGCTCTAAAAGAAAATGTATATGTGATAAATACAGAGAAGTATGAAAATATCTACACAAAAGCACAGTAAACTAGGCAGTCACTAGCCAAGAAAACCATATGCACAACTACAGCGATGTATACAGCGATGTACATGGAATCACTACATACTAAAAAATCAAAAGTTTCAATCAAAATCATTATATTCAATCACTATATATTCAATCATATATAAAATCATTATAATCAAAAAATTATAAGATCAAGCAGGACTTGAAATGAAAATAGATGAGAGAACACCCCCAACCTATCTCTTTGTTGAGGAAGGAGGGCCTTGAATGTTGTTTCATCCTTTTTCAATGTATTGATCAATTGTGAGGATTTTGTCTTCTTATTTCTTCTGCCTTTAAAAAATACTCTTGGTTACATATAATGGCCCTCTGAGGGAGGAGGAGAGAGAACTATGACTGATGCAAAAGTCAGAAGACATAAAATGTGTTTTAAATCCAATGTTATTTTAAATAGTTTTAAATATTTAAATAAACACAAGACAGTTGAAAGAAGTTCAGAAGAGGACACAGACAAGCAGGGCAATGGAAGAACTACCATGTTTATCTTGAAGTAGACAAAAAAAAAGTTGTATATATTGGAAATTTACAATTTCATTTGCACTCCTTTTACTCTTCTTTGTGTTGGAAAAATACTTGTTGATATTTGCCAAATTTGTGAAACCATATTAGTTTGACATTTGTTGATAGTTGTCAAAAGTTCATAATAATGAAAAGGAAAAATTGAAATGGATCTTTTGTTTTTCCATTTTCCTCTTCTGACCACTAGGAAAACATCTAGGGTTCCTATACTTAGCCTATTTTGTCCTACTTGGTTCCGCAATTTAAAAAAAAAAAATCCTGGGAAATTTAAATTCCAAGAGACGACAATGTTCATTTCTCTTTTCTGGAAAATGGAGATGGAAGGAAGCTGGAAACTTTGATCCCAATTCATAGACGAGTGGCCAGGGCAGCCTTGCCTGAATTCCTTGATTATACAACTCCCTGAATGTAGATGTGCCAACATGGGTTTCTGCAGCAAACACAGCAAAAGCCCTGAATGCACCTGTTGTAAAAACCTGGAAAAAAAACTTCCAACCATGTTGGTGTTGACTTTTGTCACATTCCTTAGCAAATATGCTTTGCAGGCAATCAATAGTCCACTGGCTTATTTTTTATTATGAATTAAACACACACAGATTTTAAAAATTATTCCTTTTTAAAAGAAAATCTTCATAGGGAAACATTAGCCTAAACTGACCTGAGTCGTTAGTCTTTGAACATCAAGATCGGAGAAATAAACTTAAATTTTCATTAGTTTGGAAGTAGTGACTAATACACTTTCCTATCAAAGCTCCATACATTTTCAAATGGCCAACTGAGTGGCACAGGGGATCTACAGCAGTGCTCTTCAAGTGGCAAATACCCTACCCACCGTTTTTGTTGTGTGAGCCTAAGAAGCCTGTGATCCAATGGACGAGTCCCATCCTACCTTCCCTGAAATCCCCAATTTGGGCCATTTCTCAACACACCACCTCCCTTCTCCCACTATATAGTCAATGCTTGCCATCCCTGAACATCTGTACTAAACTAAAAGCAATTATCAGATAACAAAGACGTAGGCATCCAATAGGCAAAGCCTCGATTCCCCATATCCCTGAACTCTACCCCTACCCCCTACACCACCATATAATCTCACGGCTTCTGTTATAAGGAAGAGAGGGCTAGAGCAACTTTGCAGGGGTATGAGATTAACAGGGAGAGAATTCTAGAATGGGAAAGTAAGGGAGAGACAGTTAACTGAGATTATGGGGTCTTTCTCTGGCTTTCACCTGGGACGCTTTTCCTTAGTGGCTGATACTGGCCTATAATACCCTGAATTTCCTATCTTGTTTTGCTGTCCAACTGCTCTAACTGCTCTGCTACTCTGCTGCCCTGACTGCTTTGCTGATATATATGAAAATAATAATAATCAGGGTCACCAAGAACTGCAGGGTTTTACCTACTGCAGTTCTTGGTGATCCTGATTATTATTTTTTTTTTATGTTTTATGTTAAAATATGTTAAAATCCAAAAACTTGATCCATTAGTCATCTAATATACCATCAAAGATACACCCTTAAAATATCATTTATTACACCTCTCACTGACTACCAATGAAAGAGGTGCCCCTTCCAGAAGTGCAATGGGGGTTGGATAAATGGTTTCAAGGGGCTGCATGTGGCCCACAGGCCATAGTTTGGGGGCCCCTGCCTGGGGTATCAGTTAGACAAATTAGCTAAAGGTTATCCCATACCTTTCTACCCTATTTCTTTTATTAAACCTACTTCCCATTTTATTTGAGTGGTCTGTGTGTGTCATCTTACAGTCAGACTCTGCCTGGCTGGGTTTGTTGGCCTTCCCAAACCTGTTGATCTTTTGATACTGGCCCAAACCTATCCATCTGGCCCCATCCCCTAAATGTTTTTTCCCCTGTAAAGACTCTGGTTGCCAAGGTCCCTTTCAGGGCTAAATCTAGTGTTCAATTAGTACTTGAAGGTTTACAACCTTACACAGATTATCTCCTTGATCCTCAGATCAGCTTAGTTAGAATGGGACCATTATTAGTCCTATGTTCAGGATGAGGAGCCAGGTGGAGAAAGCTCAAGTGATTTATCCAAGGTCCCACAGGGAAGAACAACAAGGAGCATGGCTGGGATAGGAACCCAGGCTCCCTGGCTCCAAAGCTATGCTCTCCCCCATATTACACATTATTTATGGACTGGGCCTTGGGATTTCTGAGGTTCGGGAAGTCCATGGGGGGGGGGGGGGAGGACAAGGAAGGTGTTTTAGTTGAGCTGGTAGGATGCACAGATGAGGAGGGAGACACAGCCCAGGCCCCAGTAAGTCCTATTGGAGGAAATCGAGCCTGGATGAAGGTCTCAGAGGTTCCCGGAGGAAATCACCAGAGACAAGTCCTGGCTTCCTAGAAGGCAGGGGATCAAGCTTCAACACTGGTGCCTGAACCCTGTCATGTTGCCCAAACTCACATTTAGGGCACTTCAATGAATTTCCAGAAGACTTTGTTAACCGTCCCGATGCCTGAGCCAAAACAGGAAGCAAAACTCCGCTTTATGTTGTTTTGGGGGAAAACTGGCACGGAGGAAGAAGGTCAATCCTTCCACCACTAGCCTTGGGGTCTGGAAAATGTGCCCAGACCTCAAATGGCGATGGGCTTTCAATCTGTCAGACAAAGGCTCTTCCCTGGTTTTCTGAGATTCTCTCTGGTTTCTCTGGTCCGACCCTTGCCACCCAGGGCTGTTTTCAGGATGGCTCTCGCTAGAGGTGAGCTCTTTGGGGCCAGGACACGTTGTGTGTTGCTTTGGTTTTCCTTGGCCTTTTTGAGTCTCCACCAGCGCCTTGCACACAGGTCACTCAAGGAAGGCTGATTCCGATCCTTCTCTTTCCCTTCTCTCGCTGCTTCTCCAATGAGAGGAGTCACAAGTATCCCCAGCCTTCTACACCTCATGACTGCCGAGTTGGTAAAAAAGCATTTACTCTATTCCAAGCGCTGGGGACCCAGATCCGAAATGCGGCACTGAATGTCCCCAAAGGACCGGCGAAGTTAACTTGTAGAAAGGAGACCCGATCACAGCATCTCCGAGGGGAGCGGGGGCCAAGTGGTACGAGCCGACGTGAGCGGTAGGGCAGGAGGGGGCAGGAACCAATGGGCACGGGAGACGGCTGGCAAGGGCCCCTACAGGGGTCCAGGATGGAGAGGGGAGAACTCATGGCATCCTATGGGTCCCGTCCCACTACTAGCCTGCTCTCCCGCGCAAGCGCCCTATCCACTCCCCTACGGGCCTCTTTCATTCTGCGCATGCACCCTATCCGCCCCGCCCTGCCTCCCTTCTACCCATTCCTGTCCCTCCATTTTCCCGCTTCATGTTCAGTCTTACCCACACTCCGTCTTCGCTTTGCATTCTTCAGTCTTCAGCAACCCTTTCTAGAGTCTTTTCACAAAGCATGGGAGTTTTCCCTTCCCATGGGTACCCCTCAACTTCAAACGCCTTCTTCCCTTTGGGCTGCCCTTTGTTCTGCTCTTCTTCCCCATGTGACTCCTTCCTTCTCACCTTCGTCCAAGTCTGAGCAGCCAGAGTGCTTTGTTCCCCGCCCCCTCACCAGCTCTTTGTGCGCAAGCGCTCTCTCAGGGGGATGGGGGGGGGGTGCTACCCAGAAGCCTGTGCTTTCTTCTCTTCTGCACACCTGTCCTCCCTCTGAGAAACAGGCAACTGACCAGTTCCGTAGAAGGCGGCAGGAGGAGTGCTGCGGGGGGGAAGCTAAGGCGGGGAGCCTGCGGCACTGGAAGGATGGTGGTGTCTGACAGAAATGGAGAAGTTTGGAAGGAGTCCGATGTTCAGCTTGTATGAGCCCATAGCTCAAATTGGGCCAGAGAGAAAAGACAGAGCAAGGAAAGAGGCCCGGGGCCGACTGCGTTCTGCACCCAGCCAATCCAACCCTAGCTAGAGGGAAGCGGACGAGGGAAAATGGGGAGAAATTGAGAGGGAGAGAGTATTGGCTTTGGGGAACACCAGAAAGAACTTTTATCAATGCAATAATTAATATGAATTTCTCTTATTAAAGATTACAGTGAAAGAGGCCATTAAGGAAATGAATAAGTGAGGTTTCTAGTTAATAATCACTGATTAAATAGCCTCTCTGTACCAAGAACTTCCAGTTCTGGCTGGAAATAAGTGCTGGAAATCCAAATACAAGCAAAAAGATCATCAGAATCAGGCTTCAAGGGATGTACATTCTAACTGAGGGAGCTGGAACACAGAAGAAATCCGAAAGGCCCAAGGGAAATAGCCATATTGGATCATGTAGAAAGAGACTCAGAAGGTCTGGAGCAGAGTGCGCACAGCAGGGCATTCCAGGAATTATTGTTGTTCAGTCCTTTTTTAGTCATGTCTGACCCTTTTGGCCCAACCCCATCTCCCACTTTGGGAATACTGGAGTGGTTTGCCATTTCATTCTCCAGTTCATTTTACAGATGAGAAAACTGAGGTAAGCAGGGTAAAGTAACTTGCCCAGAGCCACACATCTAGTAAAGGTCTGAGGCCAGATCTGAACTGAAGTAGGTGAGTCTTTCTGACTGCAGACCAGCAGTCCCCTGCACCCCACCTCTTTGCCCCAACCCTGACATTGACCAATCAGAGAAAGAAGGCACAGGGTTGGCGGGATCAAGAGTGAGAATGCTGCTGGATCATTGTGAAAAATAAAAGAAGTCCAGAGTCCTGAGAGAAGGTAGCAAGAGTAACTGATCAACTCTGAAGGTGCCTCATGAAAGGAGCCTGCACAAAACCCTCTTCTAGGGTCTCCCGGTGGCATAGAAATGGCTTTGGTTTTCCAGAGGTTCTGCCCTACAGACATCTTAAACTCAGCATATCCAAAATTGAGCTCATTATCTTTCCCCAAAAGCTCTCCCTTCTTCCTATCTTTCCTGTTATTGTTGAGGACACCATTCAATCCCTCAGGCTGAAAACGGAGATGTGAGCTTGGACTCCTCGATCTCCCTTATCCCCCAGATCCAAATCCTAGTGAAAGTCTGTGGATTTCACCTTTGCAACTTCTTTCAAACACTCCCCATTCTCTCCCCTCTACTGCCACCCCTCTAGTGTAGACCCACATCATGTCATGCCTATTATTGTATCTGCCTGCCTCAAGTCTCTCTCCACTCCAATTCATCCTCCACTCATCTATCAAACTGGTCCTCCTAAAGTTTAGGTTCCACCCTCCCCACTTCCCCAGTAAACTTCAGTTGCCCCTATTGCCCTTCGGTTCAGATGCAGTTCTCTATTTGGTATTGAAAGCTCTTCATGATCTAGCCCCTTCCTGCTTTTCCCAGCTTATACCTTACTTCTTCTGACATACTAATGTCAGTGACGCCCCCATTCATTCTTGGAGTCCTGGCCTTCCTCTTCTCAGTCTTCTGCTTATTGACTTGACTGATTAACTTGCCAATAGAATTCAAGGTTTGGCAGATGCTTTAGTGAAATAAGTTTGGTTTCCTTCTCAGTTCTCTTGGTGTGTTTATGTTAAGGAAGGGGTAAATAAGAGGAAACAAAGAATTAACATGTTAAGGTGAAAAGACATTTCTATTTCTATGTTGTTTTTTTTTTATCCCTTTAAGAATGATGAAGACATTTCCATGAAGCAATTGGTGGAAAATAAGGGCAACTTACCATTGGATGGCTGATGGCCTTCTTCACCAATGATGGCCTAATAAAAGCTGACCTTGCTGATCCTGAGACATTCATGGCAGAAGGAAGGATCGAATGAATAAATGGAGCATTGAGGATACAAATTTGAAAAAGTAGGACCATCTCTGCTTTCAAGGAGCTCACATTCTAATGGAGGAAATAACACAGGGGAGGTTTCAGCTATGGCAGCTGACAAGGTACCTCGGTCATAGGCTGCAGCAAAACAAATGCCAATGCCTCTTCTTTAATGTTATTTCCATTGATAAAATCATCAGTTCTGGAAGTGGAACCATTTGACAGTGCCAAGAACTTTTCTTTCTACATCTTCAGTAGCTCTAGCTGTAGCACATTCAGGAACAGTTGAAAAGTTGCAATTCATTGGGGGTTTGTTTCTCAAGATGAAGACTGAGGGCTTTAGGCTACAAGCTATGCTACACCCAAGGCTTCCTCCCAAGAGTTCAAACTGCATCAGAGTCTGAGGGGAGATGGTTGTCAAGGAAATAGTGACTTGAATTGCCTAACATATGCTGCCTCCTTCAAGGGCCCTTGCTATTTCTTCTATGTTGGCCCGACTGCCTTGTTTGTGGCAGTAGGTTGACGGTTGGTTGGTTCCCCAGATAAAGTCTATGAGGGCTCGACTGGAAGCAGATCTGGTTGTTTGTGGAATAGTCCTATTCTCAAGGCTCTTGGGATCAGGGTCCATCAGGGTCTAAGTGAAGATGGTGCTGGTTTGACTTGCCTGGTACATACTGCCTCCTGTCTTTCCCTTAGGGTACTTTGCAGTGTCTTTCTGGAATGTAACCCATTCTTTTCTATGGTGAGGAGGGGATTTTTGTCTCCATCCCCATCATGTCCTATGTCTTCTGACAGCAGAACTCTTCACTGAATGGAAGACATCACATGCAGCACAGAATGACACAAAAATAGGCAGGATCAGGAAGGAACTTCCAAGGGCATTGTTACCTTTGGCATCAGAGAAGAGAGTCAAATGGATTCAACTAGAACTACACACTAAGTCATTGTTGGCAGAGCTGTGACTGTTCCATCCATTCTGGAACCATGCCCCACCAACTTACTCAACTAAACATCACCTCTGATCCAGTGAAACTATTACTCAGTCTGTATCCACAAAGAATCAAAGGAGGAGGAAAAGGATCCATATGTACAAAAATATTTTAGTAGCTTTTTTTTTTAGCTAAGATCTAGAAACTAAGGGAGTGTCCATTAATTGGGGAATAACTAAACAAGTTATGGCAGTTCCAGATACCTAGAAAGATTTGTATGAATCGAGATACAGAAAGAAATGATCAGAACCAAAGAGAATAATTTATATAATAGCATGATTACACCATTGCAAAGACAAAGAACTTTGAAAGACTTAAGAACTCTATATCAATACAATGACCAACCATGATTCCAGAGGGCCCTGACAGAGAGGAGATAGACTCAAGGTACAGATATATGTGTGTGTGTGTATGCATATGTACAAACTGTCTTTATATATATATATATATATACATATACATATGTGTGTGTATATATATATATATATATAATCTATGTGTGTATTTGTATTATTATCAGTGTGGGAATTTGTTTTCCTTGATGACATATTTTCTGCAATAGTTATTTTTCCCCTTTTTCCCTAATGGGTGCAGAAAGGAGAGAAAAAATAGATTTTCATTCTTTGAAATTTATTTAAAGGGACAAACTAGTCCTCGTAGTTGACATTCTAATTGCAGAGATGCTGGAAAGAGAGGGGATAGGGGTTCTCTCTTATGTAAGGCCTTGAATGACACATAGGATATTTTGTATTTCCTCTTAGAAGTATGGGGAGCCGTTGGAGTTTGTTGAGTAGGGAGGGAGGGAGTGTGACCTGATAATATCTTCACTTTGGGAAAAAATCAGTTTGATGGCTGAGGATGGATTAGAGTAGGGAGAGACTTGAGGTAAGCAGACCCTCCAACAACTATTACAATAGTCCCGGTATGAGGTGATTTGAGTCTACACCAGGGTGGAGGCAGTGTCAGAGGAGAGTAGGGGGCATATTGGAGAGGTGGCACAAATGTGAAATAGACAGGCCTTGGCAACAGCTTCAGTAGAGAGGAAGGAGACGAGATAGTGAGGAGTCCAGGATGACTGCTAGGTGGTGAGCTTCTAGGAGAAGAGTAGAATCTTCAACAGAGAGAGCAAAGTTTGGAAGGGAGATGGGCTTGAGAGGAAAGTTGTGACCTATGTAGGATTATGATCTTCATGGGTCAAAGGGGGACTTCCAGAAATGAAACCCTGCATTCTTAAAGTTTAATGAACAAAGGGGCAAATGGGGAAGCTCAGTGGGTAGAGAGCCAGACCTGAAGTTGGAGGGCCTGGGTTCAAATGTGACCTCAGACACGGAAGCTATGTTATCTGGGCAAGTCACTTAATCCCAGTTGCCTATAACTCTTTTCTGCCTTGGAATTGATTCCTAATATTAATTCTAAGACAGAAAGTGAGGATTTAAAAAAATGAAGTTTAATCAACCAAGTTTCCATGAACCATTAGATTACCCTAGAGGAGAGATGGGAGGTATCAGGAGATCTGAGCACTAACGTAGATAAATATTTTGCAAAGGTTCTGAAAAGAGAAAGTAGACTATAATTCTGTTCTCTCCTTCCCCCACCATTAGAACATCATGAGCAACCTTTCACATGAACTCCTCATCATCCTTTGGTAGGTCTATAATCTTATCCATGTCGGACTGTGGAGACACTTTCCAGTGATACAGATTTTAGCTCACCCAGGCTTTCTCACTCTGTGTAATACTTGTCACTGAATCCTCCACCAGTGTCTGTCTGCCCTCCTGCAGGCTTTCTTCCTAGGATTTTGTCATTGTATGAATTTTACTGGATCACCCAGGCCTTGCTTTCCCTACATGATTATCTTAAAGTCTTTTCTGGTTAAACACCTCTTAAAAACAAAATAAAACAAAAACATCTCTTTGATTTTGACTCCTTTATTCTACCTCAGTTATGAATATTTTCATTTAAAATGTTCCATAACTTGTTCACCCCCATTATATGCCTCTCTATTGCCTATTGAGTAATTCTCAACTTGTATTCCTCAAATCCTGGGGTATTCCATGGCTTGTAACCTTACAACACTGTCAGGCAAATATTATTCTGAAGCAGAGGGAAGTTTGGAGTCCTTAAAAGCACTGTACAGTTTATTAAAGGCATCCCAGCATGTCTTCTCCTCCTGTTCCATTCTGGTCCCAGTATCTTGACCTACTGCAATGTCTGTTCAACATATTTATGGTCTGATGGACTAGTTGTATGGGTTGTTTGTCCACCTGCATAACATAGTCTAGATCCATGTTGGCAAATCTATGGAACAAGTGCCAGAGGGAGCTTCTCCCCTCCCCTCTCCACCATGCCTGAAGACATTTCTCCCATCACCCACCCCTCTGCCCAGCAGCCCAATGAGAGGGTTTCCTCCTTCCCCTGTCTGGGGTGAGGCAGGGGTGGGAATCTCACATGAGTGTGACAGTTGCAGTTTTGGCACTCAGTCTCTAAAAGGTTCACCATCACTGGTCTAAACAATGGGCATTGTTCACCCACTCAATTTTTCCAGGATATAGTTAGGCTGAAATCTTGAGAGAGTATGAATCTCACTGATGAGACATTACAATGTTCTGGTCATTCATACAGTCAGGACAATATAATGTACAAACAAGAGTATTTGAAAGGAAGGAATGAACATTAATATAGCACCTACTGTGTGCCAGACAATGTACCGAAGCACTTTATAAATATTATTCATTAGATCTTCATAACAATCCCACCAGGTAAGAGCCATTATTATCTTGATTTTACAATTGAGAAAACTGAAGCAAAGGTTAAGTGAATTGGCCAGTGTCACACCAGTAAGTAGGTATCTGAGGTTTCATCTAGAAGGAATCACGTTTTAATTTGAGCTCTGAATTGGACATTTTCCTCAATTGTAGCAAACCATTCTAATGGGACACCTATGTAGTATTGTTAATAGAATGCCAGACCTGTAGTTAAGAAGGGCTGAATTCAAATCTGTCCTCAGACATTTTCTAGCTTGTGACTCTGGGTCACATTGCTTATCCCTGTTCTCCTCAGTTTCTTCATCTATAAAGTTAGAGGTTATTATAGTATCTATCTCCCAGGGTTGTTGTGAGGCTCAAATGAGAGAATAAATTATAAAGTGCTAAGCACCATTCCCGGAGCTTAGTAAGTGCTTTATAAATATTCATTATTATTATTGAGCATATATGTTCCTGGTTTCCCAAATCAATATTCATAATCAAAAGATAAAACAATATTATCCCTGTTGGTCCATCTTCTATGTAATCTTGAATGATTTTGGCGAAAATGTGGGAAACACCATCAGCATCGAAATTTCTATCTTCCCCGCTATGCTGGGAATGAGTATCTCTAATCTTTCTGCCATGTGGAAGTTGAAGTGTCCAGAAAGGATACCAAGAAAAGGACAAATGAAACGAACATTTATTAAGGACCTACAGTGCATTAAGCACAGTGCTAGTCCCTGCGGGAAGTACCAGGGAAATAATTCATGTTTCTTGTCCTTCAGTTCTCTATTATAACAGTTCACAGAGTGTTGGAATCCACACATTTTACATGTTAATCACATTAGAGAAGTTCTGCATGAACTCATAGGGGAAAATGTCATTACTGCTCAAAGGATCAAAGAAGTCTTCTGAAAAAGGTGACACTGAAATCAAACTCAAGGATGGCTCATCCCAGGCTCCCAGACATCCTAAGGCAAAATAGTACAGAGGAAATGGCACTGGACAGAGTCAAAGGAACCAAATTCAACCTTGCCTCGGGCATTAGTACCTGTGTGCCTCAGGCACTCTGCTATTTGGCCAGTTTCCATCTTCCATCTCCCTGTCTTTGCACTGACCATCCCACATGTCTGAAGTGCACTCTATCCTTCCTGAGTCCCTCTCTTCCCTTAAGGAATAGCTCGTGCACCATCTTCTAGCTAAAGCCTTTCTTGTCTCACCCAGTTTTAAATGCTCTCCCTCCCATACAACCTTGTATTTAACTCCTTCACAAGTCATTATGTTTATTCTTTTTACATTTGTGCTGGATCTATTTATGTACGGACTTCTCCCTCCTTCCTACCAGAGTGTATTTTCCTTACAATTAGAGTTTGTTTTATTCTTTGTACTTGTATTCCCAGGACTGAGCACAGGGTGCCTGGCCCTAATAGGTACCTAATCAATGTTAACTGATTAATGTCACTTCATCTCTTTAGGTCTCAGTTTCCTTATCTGCAAAATGAAGGAATTAGACTCGGAAATCTTAGGTCCCTTTCATCTCAAGAACTATGAACGTTGTGAAAATTCTCAAGCATTTCCCCCACCTTCCTGCTACTTAGAAAGGGACCCAACACCCTTTTGAGGTCTAGGGTGCAGGCAAGTTAAGGGTAGAGGCCTAAAATCTGGTCCAGGAGAAGTGAGCTGACAGATTAGCGGAGGTTTACGCGAATTCTATTCATTTCATACTGCTGAACAACAGAATTGCTGAGCACTGTTTCCAAAGGCCAAGTCTCCTCCCTGCATGTGCTCATATTGCCAATTCACCCAGGAGCCTCTTTTTGGAAGCCCACAGCCAAAGAGACGGAGTGAGCTTAGGGCTGAGAGCTGCATTTGCTTTTTCTCCTGTTGGGATGGCTCTTGTGGGTGAGGATGGTCTTGAGGCCATCCCCTCTCAGGTTTCAGGCTTCAATAAGCAGCAAGTGAAGTACCAGATGTGAAGGCTTCCCACTGAAATTCCCCCTTCTTTTGAAGTGTGAGATTAACGAGCCCTATCAGATTGCTGACCTTACTGTAGTCAGAGTCAACGTGAAAGGTTTCAGATGGCGGCAGGATGATACAGATGTGTCTGACAAAAAGCTCCATGGAATGGAGATAAAGTGGTTTGACCTCGTGGTTGTTAATCATTGTCTTATAGGGCAATGTGGATAGAGGAAATCCAGTTGACAAATATATTCAGTTCAGCTCTTGGATTTTCAAACACAAATTAATATTCCTTGGTTAATGGAAAATACATGTCAAATTCTGTTACTGACATCTATGGGCTGAATTTTATTTGGTAGAAATGGGGCATTCCTTCAAAAAATGGAACAAGTTCATCACACATTAAGATTTCCACAATGACTGGATAGAGGAAAACAGTTTATAAAAATACGGTTTTCATGCTTTCCTTTCCCTCAATGCGGTGTAGCAAAAAGAGCAATGGAGTTGAGCATCAGAAAACTTGGGTTCTAGTTCTGTCTCCCAGGGATCACCAGCTGTGTGACCTGGGGCAAGTTTCCAACAGGTTGCCCCTGATATCATCCCCCTTTTCTCTCTAATCTTCCATCTCTCCCTGTCTACTGGCTCCTTCCCTGCTGCCTACAAACATACCCATGTCTCCCTCATCCTTGGGAAAAAAAATTCCCAGGATTGGACCATCCCTGCCAACTATCATTCCATGTCACTTCTCTGCTTCTTACCTAAACTCCTTGAGGGAGCTGTCTGCACTAAATACTTCCTCTCTCTTCTAAATCTCCCACAATCTGGCTTTTGACCTCTTCATTCAACGGAAACTGTTCTCTCCAAAGTTATCCTAAATTGTCACATCTAATGGCCTTTTCTCAGTCCTCATCCTTCTTGACCTCTCTTCAGCCTTGGACACAATTGATCATGATGTGTTCCTGTATACTCTAAGCTTCCATGACACTGCTCACTCTTGATTCTCTTCCTGTGTGTATGGGTAAGCATTTCTGATCAATCCCTTTTACTGGATCTTCATCTGATCCATCCCCAATAACTTTAGACATCCCCCAAGAATCTGTCCTGGAGCCTTTTCTCTTTTTCGCTTTATACTATTGCACTTGAGTCCCATGAATTCATTCATCATTTCTATGTAGATGATTCTTAGATCTCCTAATCTCTCTCTTGAGCTCCAGCCCTGCACCCCAAACTGCCTTTCAGATGTGTTGAAATGGACGACCTATAGGTCACACAGCTGGTGATCCCTGGGAGACAGAACTAGAGCCCAAGTTTTCTGATGCTCAACTCCATTGCTCTTTTTGCTCCACTGCACTGCATCTCCAACTTAACATGTCCAAAATGGAATTCATTATATTTTTCCATTCTAATTCCCTTCCCAACTATTTCATTTCCTGTTCAGGGCATCCCCATCCTTCCAGTCTCCAATCAGGGTCATCCTTTCCTCTTCACCAACCCTGACCCTGCATATCCAACCTGTCATCGTCACTCTTTCTACATTGAGAACATCTTTCAAATACAAGTTCCCCCTCTTTTCACTCACATAGTCACCCCACTGGTACAAGCCCTCATCGCATCTCACCCAGACTATTGTAATACCCTTCTATGTATGCCCCTGAGTCAAGTTTCTACTCTAGTCCATCCTCCAACTAGCTTCCAAGCACAGGCCTGATTGGGTTACCCCCATCCCAGTTCTTTAGTGAATGCTGTGGAGAAGTTCACTTACTAGGCAGTATACTTTCCTAGGATGTTCACATAGATGATGAAGTTGATGCACACATTTCTAAAGGTAGCTCCGTATTCAGGAGGCTCCAAAGAAAGCACAGGAAAGAAGTATATGGTTGCCGACAAAACCAAAGACTTACAGAACCACTGGGCTGAGCTCATTGCTAGATGGCGATGAAACCTGGAGAATTTGCAGTGCCATGCCAGGAAATGGAAGGACTTCCTTTGGAATGGTTTGGGGAAGATTCTGAGGATCACTTGGAAAGATAAGGACCTGGAAACTGAGAGACCCTTTCGTGAGATGAACTGCCAAGCATTCAAACTCTACTGCAGAGTGTGCAGCTCCAATGGACTGGCCATGTTAACAACTCAAATGCCAAATGCACTTTTGTCTAAAAGACAATTTTATGGGGGGCTCACACAAGGCAAGAGCTCACATGGAGATCAGAACCATACTCTCAAAGTCTCTCTGAAGAATTTAAACAAAAAGGTGATATTATAAGTAAATTAGGAGAACATAAAATAGTTTAGCTGTCAGATCTATGCAGAAGGGAAGAATTTATGAAAAAGAGAGAGACCATTACAATATATAAAATGAATAAATGGTAAAACATTTTTATAATAAATTTCTCTGATAAAGGTCTCACTTCTCAAATATATAAAGAACTAAGTCAAATTTGTAAGACTAAAAGTCATTTTTCCAAATAATAAATGTTAAAGGATATGAATAAGCAGTTTTCAGAAGAAGAAATCAAAGCTATCAATAATCATATGGGGGAAAAATGGTCTAAATTCCTCTTGATTAGAGAAATGCAAATTAAAAAAACTCTTCCATCTATCAAATTGGCCAATATGACAATAAAGGAAAATGCTAAATGTTGGAGGGAATGTGGCAAAATTGGGACACTAGTGCATTGTTGGTGGAATTATGAACAGATCTAACCACTCTGGAGGGCAATTTGGAACTATGCCCAAAGGACCATAAAAGAATGTATACCCTTTCATCCAGTAATACTACTCTATGTTTTTATCCCAAACAGATTAAAAAAAAAAAGAGGAAAAGACCTACTTGTACAAAAATATTTATAGCTGCTGTTTTTCTTGTGGCAAAGATTTGAAAACTGAAGGAATGTTCATCAACTCAAATGGTTGAACAAGTTGTGGTTTATGATCATGATGGAATACTGTAGTGCTCTAAGAAATGATGAATAGGATGATTTCAGAAAGAGTTGAAAAGACCTACATGAATTGATGGAGAGTGAAATAGGCAGAACCAAGAGAATGTTGTACATAGTAACAGCAATATTGTGGAATGATCAACTATGATAGACTTGGCTCCTTTCAGCAATACATTGATTCAGGGCAATTCTGAGGAACTTATGACGAAGAATTCTATCCACTTCCAGAGAAAGAACTGTTCAAGTAAGAATGCAGATGAAAGCATACAATTTTTCACTTGTTTATTTGAAGCTTTGTTTTGGGTTTTGGTTTTATATAAATATTTGCTTACCAAAATCAATAATATGGAAATATATTTTGCATAATATATGCATAACCCAGATCAAATTTCTTGCCAGTTCTGGGAATGGGGAGGGAAGGGAGGAAGGAAGACAATTTGGATCATATAACTTTAGAAAACTTATATGGGAATTCGTTATTACACATAATTGGTATAAAATAAATAAATGAATAAATTTTGTAAAAAATGTCTCTCTGAAAAACTTTGGTATCAATTGTGAGACAGAGAAACATTGACCCTGGACTGTCCAGCATGATATATCTGCATTAAAAAAAGCACTGGGCTCTGTGAGCAAGGAAGAATTGCAGTAGCTCCAAAGAATTGTGAAATGTGCTCATTTGGAGACATGTCCATCCCAAATGTTCATACAGGCTATTTGTGCCCAACCTGGGCCAGAGTTTTCCAAGCTTCTATTGATTAGCCACAGCCAGACACACATTGATCCTGTCATGAGGATGTCATTTTGAACCTCTTTGAGGATGAAGGACAATCACCATCACCACCACCACTACCACCACCATATCCACCACCTTTAAGATATATTTTGCATTTAAATCTCTTCACATCCTGGCTCCTTCCTACCTTTCCAGTCTTCTTCCACTTTCTTTCTCTTCATGTTCTCTGTGACCCAGTAATATTTGCATACCTGCTATTCTTTCCTATTTTCCCATTTCATGACTTCACCCTGACTGGACTCCATGCCTGGTATGCTATCTGGTTACATCCACCTCCTAGCTTTTCCAGCTTCTTTCAAGACAGCTCAAATCCCAACTTCTGCTCTCCCCCTGCTAGTTCCTTCCCTCTGAAATTCCATGTACACTGTATATATTTTGTATGTACATAGTTACATGTTGTTTCACCCATAAAAAGATAGTCTCCTTAAGGGCAGAGATCATGGTTTTCTATTTCTTGTATCCACAGCCCTCAGCATGACAAGTGCTTAATAAATGTGGTTTACCTTTTGAATGACTGACTATTTCTCTGAACTTAATTTCTTAATCTGTACAATGGGAATTCTACCTTATTCAATCCAGCAAAGATATATTAAGCACAGATGATGTTCCAACCATAATGAGAGGCTCTGAGAATTCAAAGGAAGAGGGCAAGTATTTGTTCTTGGGGAGCTTGCCCAAAAGAAAAAAAAATGTAGGGCCACTAAGTTAGACTTGGAACTGACCTTGGAACCATTAATTCTAACTCCCTCGTTTTTAAGATGAGCAAACTAAGGCTGAGAGTCAGATAGGTATCAGAAGAGAAGTTAGAAACAAGAAAAACCCATGGCGGCTACCTAGGAAAACTTTGATCCTTTACTTGTCCCTTTGTCCCAGTCCATTCCAGAAACCACTGGAGAAGGATAGCTTTCAGCTACCTTGATTTCCCCTTTTCCCTGGCTGCTAGATTGCTTGGTTCACTTCTCCAACCTTCCTGATGAGATGGTAGACCATTAGACCTTACCCACTGGCCTTCCTCTATAACATGAAGGTCCCTAGCACTGTCATCTGATCTTATGTAACCTCAGGACCTCTAAGGCTTTGCCATTTGCCCCACTGCTACACTCTTAGACTTAATC